>NC_047042.1:498963-1098963 GCF_011762595.2 Tursiops truncatus
AGGTTGGGAGACTGCAGCCTAGAGGGCTTAAGTACCTTAACTGAAGTCATATAGTCAAGAAATAAGCCTGTATTTGTCACAATCACTTGCCCATGCTTTGACATGACACCACCACCCATCATTTACCCAGCTTCACCAAGGTACTACTAAATTTTTTACTCTTATTCTCTTCTCTTTGCTTCATACTGCCATTGTCACCAGCCCACTCAAATTCACTTTTAATTTTCCAATGTTAATGAAGCGAGTAGAAGGTGGAAATTGAGGTTAAAGGAGGAAACTTTAATGTTATTCAAGGATGACTTCATCTTAACTTCCAGCCTTCGTCTACCCATTCTCTGCTCCAGTCACACGCAGAGTATTTGCTATCTCTTCCATGAGTCTTGACTTTCCTTGTCTTTATGCCACTTTTCTTTTCTCCATTTGCAATGAATCTCCCTTTCCCTTGGTTCTTCACCATTTCTTACTCCATACTCTCCATTAAAATTCAAATCTACCTTTAAAGCCCAACTCATATACCAGTTCTGTCCTGCAGTCTCCTGGATCTGCCAAGTCAGAACTAACCACTTGCTCCTCCGTGCTCCTGCAATGGCAATGATGTTAGAAGGGCGCGTGATTTTACAGCTCGCGCACCACCTGCGGGAAATATGTCCTATTTGCCCTTCCACATCCTTTCTCCACCCAACTCTATATGGATGGCTTGCATGGCCTAGCTTAGTAAGTGTCCTTGTTCTGGCTTCTGTTTGGCTCACCAATGAAGAGTACCAATAGAAGATTGTAGGGAATGAAGGAGGGGAGTGAAGTTAGGGTATTAATTCTTGCCAAATTGCTGGGAGTTGGCCGCATCCCCCAACTAACGTACAGTGTTTCTCTGTGGGGCGTCACAGCATCTTTGGGGAGGACTCTCTCTCCAGCAAGTCTTCCTTTCTCTTTCATCTCCTATAAAGTAGCCACACTTTTACTGAACCCAGGGCACTACACTATCTCTTGATTCTCTACATTGGGCTCAATTTATCCTTACTGATGTACCCCTGATCTGCTGCTGAGACCCTGTCTGATGAACTTCGTAATATGCTCTTCTAAGCTGTTAATTTTACAAACCACATTATTACACTTATTAGAAGAATGTCTTCAGGACGTGTCAGTAAGCTCTGATTGATGATAATGGTAAACAGCTAGAACTTATGGAACATAAAGTATGCTTTGGTTACTCTCTTGAGTACACTGTGTGCATTATTCTAATTAATTAAAATCACTATTAGCTAAGCAAGGCACACAGATGCTAAGAGGTTCCCAGAAGTAACTTGCTCGTGGTCACTCCAGTGTCTCTGTAGTGTTTAGGACTCAGATCTGTCCAAAGCCTAAACCTTAAGTTCTAGGTCTAAGCAGTGGCTCTCCAACTTGAGTATGCATCAGCATCACCAAGAGAGCTTGCTGAAACAGGTAGTGGGCCCCACCCACAGAGTGTCCGAGTCTGTAGGTCTGGAGCAGGGCCCAAGACTTTCATTTCTAAAAATTCCTACGTGCAGCTGATGTGCTGGTCTGGGTACCAGACTTTGAGAACCACTAGTCCAGGCATTTTAGGTCCAGAATTTCAGGTGTTAGAATAATTTTCTGGTGATAAATGTCCAAAAAAAAAAAAACCACTGCATTTTTCTGTTTGTAAGGAGGTAATACATTCAATCTTAAAGAGTCAATAATGGGGCTAAGTATTTAAGAAAGAAGAGTTATTCTCCAGGAAGATGGGAGGAGATGGACATTCTAAGGACAGGAATGCCCTTTCAGGAAACTTGCAAAGGGAACAGAAAAATAACATAGTAAGATTCTGCTATCCAGTGTTCACAGAACATGAGTGGGGTACTCTTGACGGTAAAATGGGAAGCCAACTTTTGCTCACCATATACATACCTTATTCAGTACAAATGTTTATTAAGAATCTCCAAAAGCTAGACACTAGGCATCAGGGCTACACTGATAGAGCAGATAAAGTGCCTGGCCTCAGGGAGCTTGTGCTTCAGAGGATGTACATCAGCTAGATAGACTGAATGATGGATACTATATTGGGTTCACACTTCGTCTCAAGAAAAAATATATATCCATAGACGTGATCCAGGAGTCAAATGGCAAAAGACCTAGCCTCAAAGTGAGTGTTACTTTCATTAAATGGTAGGTAAAAATTATTTTATATGCCGAGATAGGCTCTGCTTAAAAGACACACTATTCCTCCAAACCTATTATACAAGCCAGCTTATGAACCTGTGACTTTTTCTAGGAGAAATGTTGCCTTCTTTCCCAAGAAGGGAGCGGTAGGGGTCGGGGTGGAAATAGTTTCATCATCAGAGGCACAGTCTCACTACTACTGCTCAGCCCCAATTCGCAACCTTCTGAATGGTTTCCAGACTAAGTAATTTAGCAAAGTGATGAAGAAAAAATGGCCCATTAATCTTATGATGCGTGTTATAACTTAACTCTGGGTTTAGCATAGGAAAAATTTTATTTGCATTGATTAGAAATATGCTTTATGGCTGCATATATTATTCACTCTGAACATTCTAAAATTATTAGCTGGGTTGACATGATGAACTGCACAGGAGTACTTCTAGATGGCATCTCAATGTCATCTGTTACTCACATCATATAGGTCTAGGAATCAATATGTATTTTACTCAATATGAGATCTTATTCCAAACACCAAAAATATGCCTGTTTTTATTCGATGGTTATCATCATGAAACTACTAGCTAAACATCATTTAGAAAATTCAAAGCAAGTAAATTACTGTATTAACTGTCCAACTATGATTATGACTTTCCTCCACTTACAGCTGAACCTAATATAATGATCTGGTCAGTCTGACTAGGAGGATTTATTCATTAATTTACTCAAATGTTCTGAGGTATATTTTGAAGGACTTAAATTATGGTCTGGTTTGTAGGATCCAACAGTAAGGGTGCAGGTTTATCTCCTACAAGCTCTGTGACCTTGCCCAAGTGACTTAGCATCTCTGAGCCTCACTTTCCTAATCTGTAAAATGGAAACAATAATAGAACCCAAGTTGTAAAGCTGAAGGAAAAAAAGTAATATGGTAATGTATTTTGGCACAAAAGAGCAGTTACGCTGATGGTCATTATTTGTGAATACTGTTGCTAAGATTACTGAAAACCTGTTGTGTGTTAGGTGCTGTTCAAGGACTAGAATTTTAAGACTGTTCTTCACCTTTATCCCAGTTTTACCTGCAAAGTTCTGCCATGCACTGGAAAAACATACTGGTATTTCTAGGGAAGGGGACCACACAGGTGACATTTTTGTTTCACCAGGTAGATAAAGTATACAAAGGTTATAGTGTACCTTTTAAGTCCTTTGGACGTCTAGTTACCTTTCACTAGAATGATTCTAGTAGATTCTGATAGATACCTGAGACAAGGTCAGGTCAGTGATGTTGGTACCTTTTCTGGCTTAAGAGCATAGGGCAGAAACACAGGAAGAGAGGTCTTCCTTTTCCACTCCTGTTACTAAGAACCCTCTCGAATAATGACAATCTGAAACAGATCACTACATTGTTGCATGTTGTAGAATCAAAGCAGTGTACAAAGCAAAGAGCACTGGCCTCCATTATACTTGCATTTCACTTGAGATTCACTTTTCTAGACCGTGGAGAAAGCAGATGTTTCAACACTTTCCAGGTACTGGAATATTACCATCTGGCAATCTCCACCACTGCATGTTTGATCACACTATTCCCTGCAAATGGAATGCTGTTCCATCAAGGTCAGATTGACCAATGCAAATACCTGATTTTATCGTACGGTCAGAACCAAATTAACTTACTGAAATTCTGCCCAGCTCAGGGTCTACCTTCTCTGTGAAACCTCCTGTGAGATCCCAAGTTACAAACAACTCTATCTTCTTCAGAAGACATTGTATACTATATAAATAGTAATTTACATATAAATATATGTATATGTGTGTGTATTTCTTTGTTACATTAAGTTATAACTCCTGTGGTTTCTCTTCTTAACTAAACTGGACCCCCTTATCATCACAGTGGCCATGTACATCATTGTATCCTCCAAAACATCCAGATAATAATATCATGGATTCAGTATATAGTTGTTTAATAGAAAACAACTAACCACTGTAGAATACTAGTGTCTCTCAAGGTGTGTTCAGTGGATCATAAATCCTACGAGACAGTCCATGACGGAAGATTTCAAGTAAATTTGGGATCTGTTGTCCACTACATCTCCTTATCAGAGACTCATAATTCACAAGACTCGTAAAAAGCTCTGTAGCCAAAGAAACTGTTGACTTAGTTTGACCCAGTATTTCTCTTACAAGAGTATCAGTTCTGGAGGTCAAGGACATTTTCCACCTCTAATACAACATCTCTACTGCCTAGTAGAGTGCCTGGCACTTAGACACCTAATAAATATTTGAATAAGTTTCAACATACATTCCCCTTTTAAGCTATAGAAGAAAAACATAGTATATAGTAGATTTTGATTTACTTGGGGAGAATAATCATATGAATAGATAAATTTACACAAATAATTTTAAAGTATATATATTTGATAATACTTTTTTCCACAAATCTACACAATTGCACATTTAGTGGTGATAGTAAACGAACTACATTTGCTTCTGAAAACTTGCTAAGAAGCATGGCTACTAAAAACTACAACTTGAACCCAAAACAATTGATTTAGTTCATCGGTCCCCACTCCTTAGCAGTTTTAATATAGAAGAAAATAGACGCATATATTTCTTTTCTGCCATAATATGACATCATATAAGGAATGCTATTTCATTAGCTAGAAATAAGATTTGCTTTTGTTATTTTAGTACATTTGATCACATAAGAATAATTCTAGATTTTTTCCCCTCCTGTGACTCTCATAGCATCCCATCTAAAATAGACTTTGGAGATTTAGATCAAATGTCATATCAATTGTCCCAGACTGCTTACTACGTGCTTTCACTATAGATTTTAATGTCAATAGAGAAAGGAGAAGGAAAAGTCAGAGGGAAATGAAACAGGTGTATGCAACACCCCTCTCTACTACCAACATTTCTCAGAATTCTGGGGGAAGTTGCATCTATAAGGGGAAAGTTTTTCACCATGGAACTCACGGTGGTTGAACTTCTCATGAAGAATTTTTTTTTTCACGACTGAAGAAAAATATGTTTGATTTTACCATAACTGAAAAGTTCTCCTGTTTCTACTTCTGAGGTTTGCCCTCAAGACTACTGTTTACCTAATGGAAGTGACTCCTATGCATGGAGGAAAAAGTGCACCATTTGAAGGAAAAGCTAAAGGAGTGATATTCAGGTAGCTCCTCATTCCACCAATGAAAACATACACATAGATTTTCCACTTTACACCTCACTTTCCACCTTATTTTCATGATTTTGAAATGAATATGTAGGGTCTGATGAGTTTGTCGATAGTCTATAATTATTAGTGTTATTGAAATAGAATACAAATGATAAGCCATATGTAAAAATGCTGTGTGAATAAACTGCTATACCCCAAATAATACAAATGAGTGAATGGCAGTAAATGCTAAGAGGGATTAACAACATAAAGGATATTAAAAAAATGATGACCGTATTTCATATTTCTGTGTCTTTTTCTCTCTTACTCTTTTTTTTTTTTTCTTTTTTTGCGGTATGTGGGCCTCTCACTGTTGTGGCCTCTCCCGTTGCGGAGCACAGGCTCCGGATGCGCAGGCTCAGCGGCCATGGCTCAAGGGCCCAGCCACTCCGCGGCACGTAGGATCTTCCCGGACCGGGGCACAAACCCGCGTCCCCTGCATCGGCAGGCAGAACACTCAACCACTGCGCCACCAGGGAAGCCCTTCCCTCTCACTCTTACTCAACTCCTAAATAACTAAGAGAATATGCTCACAAATGGTAAGCATGTTTTGGATGTTCGATGTGTGTTTGTGGGAAAGAACAAAAAAAAAAACTGCCTCTATCAGGTCAAATATCATACAAGAGATGAATGAGATTAGAGATGGTATTGGGATTTGTGTTAGTAACTCAATAGCTAACCAATCACAGATATGACAGTGTAGTGCAATATGCAAATATACTTTTAAACAGCTTCTCTTAAGTTATCTACTGTCTGTAAAGACAATCACACTCAACTGCTCTGCACTTAACCCCAGAGCTTCTGAGTTAGAATCTGTTAGAAATAGGTACACGTTTCATTGCTTTGGCAACATTTACATGGCTCTGCATCAGGCAATACAACTGCTAAGATCACACTCTGGGAATTCAGGAAAGGCTAGTGTCCAGTTCTGGTCGTTCTACCACCCAACTGTGATGTAGGATAAATTCCTGATTAAAAAAAAAAAGAAGAAAAACCCTGAAGATGCTGAAACAGTATTTCCTACTTCACAGGGTTGTCATGGGGATAAAAGGTCATTAGGATAAAGTGCCTCTTACCCAGGAAACACTGATAAATGCTACTGATGCTACTATCATCATCATCATGACCGATCAAGAACATATTGCCACATGGAAATTCCAACATTCCCTGGGCCATTCACAGCTTTCCTTTAAAGGACTCATATTCTATGTGGGGTCTTAACACCTTCAAATAACAGAAAATACAAGTCTTTAGCCTTTTTTTCTGTAGCTAATTTTGGCATCTTTCACCTCTGTCCACTTAAGTGTTGGTTTAGCATATTCTTGTCACACAAAGAAACTACTTCCCAAAGAGAGGAACAATGTGTCAAGTGACAAAGACATTGAGTGAAGTCTTTCACATCCTAGATTGTCCACGGTACAGCTCAGCTGGTCTCTGGGTTGGAAGGCCTGGGTCTACTTTGCTTGTCTGTTACAGGGGAAGGGACATGGTCCTTCGCATGTGGTCTGTGAAACAGAGGCAGCTGCGGGTAGAATTATAACACAAGCAGAACTGGCTTCAATTCTTCCTTCTTAGGTCTTTTCCTTCTTGTTCAGCTGTTCAAGGAACTTGCCTGCCCTCTGTCCCTGCCAGGACGATGTTACATCTGCCTGGATAAGTAGGTCACCATTGTATATCAGGAAAGGTCTTATTTGTAATCATCAGGAACCATATATGGCTAATTTGAGCAGAAAAGGAAACTTTTGGTAGTTTATAGTTAGGTCTCAGTAACTAGAAGCAGACTAAACAACCGAAAGCCAAGGCTATGCTATTGCAATTATAGGATCAGGCCAAAGTGATGTTATAAGTCCTAGCTGGCCTTGCTACCAAGCAGGAACAGGAAACAGGAGGTTGACCCAGCACTGCTGGCCTTGCTTCTTTACATCATTTATTTGTAATTCAAAATCCAAGAGAGGAGTGCAGTTGGCCAACCCGAGGTCGCCTGACTGTTTTCCATCTGTAAGGGAGACTAAGCATGTGAGTAAACGGTGTATCTGACATGTTCAGCTTGTATAACGAGAGGAAGGCTCTGTTTCTCATCAAGACCCACAAAGTGGAAAATTCCCCAAAGAGAAAGGAATTTCAGATGCTTGAAAAGTTAAAAACAACAACAACAAACAAATGCAGATGTGGAATTAAAGACATGGAGTAATTAAGAACCTATATGTGGAGTGATTCAGACCTGAGTTCATATCTGGAGCAAGCTACTCAATCTTGCTGAGCTTCAATTTTCTTTAAAGGAAACAACGTGGAAGATGATATCCACATGTAACTTGTGGTACACATGAAGGAGGGTAGTACAGTATATGATGCCTGGCACATCCTATGCATTTTCTAAAACTACTAGTAGTACTATTATTATTGTTACTTATTATACAATTTATTGTAGAAATTAACAGGGAGAGTATTAATAAATGTTAATACAGTGCTAAGTGTCACATTTATGATCTCAACTAATTATTTGTTGATTCAACAAACATTCCACATATCAGAAAATAACCTGTTAGTGTGTGTGTATATATATATATATATATATATATATATATATATATATACATATTTTTTTTTTTACAGAAGAAAAGAAACCCTGAGGCTTAGAAAGTATAAACAATGTACCAAAAGTCACTCATTTAAGAGGTAATGGAATATTATTCAGCCTTAAAAAATGAAGGAGATCCTTTCATTTGTGACAATATAGATGAAACAGGAGTGCATTATACTGATGAAATAAGCCAGACAAGATAAATACGAATGATATCATTTATATATGGAATCTAAAAAGAAAAAAAGCCACACTCATAGAAAGAGAGAGTAGAAAACTGGTTGCCAGAGGCTGGGGTGTGGGTGGGGAAAAGAGGGGAAGATTGGTAAAAGGGTACAAACTTTCAGCTGCAGGATGAATAAGGTCTGAGGATCTACTGTATAACATAGTTACTACAGTCAATAATCCTGTATTGTATAACTAACATTTTCTGAGAGAATAGAACTTAAGTGTTCTCACCACAAAAAGAAAAAAAGGAAAAAGGTGTCATGAGCTGTTAGATGTATTAATTAACGTGATGGGAAGGATCCTTTTGCCACGCATATGTATATCAAATCATCATGATATACTCTTTGACTATCTTACAATTTTGTCAATTATACCTCAATAAAACAAAAAAAAGAGGTAATAAAGATGAGATTCCAATCCAGGATTATCTAGCTCAAAAAACTACACTCTTAACCATTACAATATAGTATCCATCCATATGTTGTAACTGTAAAATGCTTAACACAAAGGAAACGTTAAATAAATGGTATTTATTCTAACTCTAATGCTTACTAGATATTAGTTATGTGGTACGCTTTACTTCTAACTACAAGGGTATAAGGTGCAAATTCTTGCTACAGAACATAAAAGCCCCTGTGGTACCCTGTAGGATAAACACAGTACCTGTAAATCTCTCATCTCTCAACCCAGAGTCTCCTCAAGTTGGAGGTCTTTACCCCCTTTATAATGTGGGAATAATGCCTTTCCCACATTTGCACTGGGCATGAAAATCCATACTTCCAGGTGTATACTGAACCTCCACTTAGCTCCTCGTCACCTTGGAATCACCAGACCAAAGATCATTTATTCCATTAATATAAATGATGTAGGGATAGAAGTACAGAATATACAGAGAGTGTTGGAGGAATCCAAACAACAAGTCCTCCACTCTCAAAACAAATTTTAGAGTTCCAAAAGTAAAGAGCAATGTTTGGAAATAAAACTAAAAATGAAACTAACATCTACAATTAGCCAAGTATTTATTATGGGCCAGGCTACTTACTAGGCACTTGATAAACATTACAGCTCATCTTCCTGCAGTCCTTCAAAGCATATAATATTGTTTCTATTTCATAGAGAAGAAAATTGTATCTAAGCAGGTTAGTGATTAGCCCAAGACCACAGGGCTAGGCTGTAAGAAAAGAAGGCCAAGTTTCAGTGGTCAAGATGGTGATGGATGTTATAACTAGAAGATTATGGCTAAGCAAATAAAAATATTCAAAACGGTCCTAATGTATTATTAGGATTTCTTTAGAATAACTTGGGTGCCTTAGTGAATACAGTAGTGGTAGGCACTATCGTCTCTTTAATTTGCTAATCATACAAATCTACTTTAATATTCTTGGTGACAAGGAGCTAACTACTGATAAGACAGCTTCTTCAGTTTTGGGGCTACTCCAGGGTGAAATGCCGGAACGTCTTACTGTCTGCAATGCTATCTAGTTCTACCAGGGGGAATAAAGCAGAACAAGTAGCCACTGTTCTTGACAAATGGATACAGTTTCAGTTTTTCAAAATATGAGTGTCAGATTCATTCACTGTATCAGATAGATCTGTCAAATGGCTTTGCCCATTTACTAATGGATGGCACACTGCAGACACACGTTGGGTCAAAGGACTCAATGTCACCTCATTGATACTGTCATCAGTATAATTTGTATTGGCATTTTGTCTCACCCTGACTTTAAGGACTATGTGAGGAGATCCAAGTCTCCAGACCATGGACTGATCACCTCCGCTTGACACAGTATTCTCTGCTCACTTCCAGAGGGGACCAAGGATGAGCTCTTGTACCTCTGAGTCTATTCACCCTACCTGGCAACACATACTAGCTGGGCTGACTGGATCAAGCAGGAGCCCCAGAGTTTAAATTTCCAGCTGCATTGGAGGAAACAGAGGCTATGCCCCAATCCCATAACCCCTCACTTCTTACTGCTAGCCTATCCTAGGCTGTTCTTGCTGATAGGAGTATTTCATGCTAAAAATTAATTTTGCCTACCTGATGGCAGTCACACAACCTCAAATGCCGTTTTTATAAATAAGGCAACCACCAATGGAGTGTGATTTAGGGTTTTTTCTTCTGTAGACCCTGCCTACCCTATAAAATCTCCCATTACTGCATCATGGAGACTATAATCCCTTTCCAAGGGAATAGATTCTTTCCAACCATAAGATGAAATAAGAACCTACATTTCCATACTGCCCAAAAGGAAATAAATTGATTACAAAATGCAGGAGAATGACTGATTTTCCACATTTGTTGTGTTCATTAAAGGGTTTTTGAATAGACTTGACAGTATTAAAGAAGTTCAACACACACAAAATAAAAATTAATAAATGAAGAGAAAAAAATTGCATTTACAACAAAATAAACACATTGATATAGAAAAGGCTGTTATACATCGATGAAAATGGATGCCATAAAGTCACAAACTGAAAAGTATTCACAGCCAATAAAGATATGAAAATATGTTCAACCTTGCTATTATTAATCAAAGAAATACAAATAAAATAATTCAGGTGTCATGTTTTACTGACTAGAATGACAAAGTTTTAAAAAACTTGATACTACTGGTATTGATATTGATAATACTGGTACTGATGAGTGTGTGTAAGAAACCACACTGGATGTTAAATTCTTGGTAGAAATAAAAAGCACGGTAACCTTTCTGGAAGACAACATGTCAGTATGTACCAGAACTGACAACCAGCCATTCAAGTTCTAGAAGTCCACTCTAAGGAAATAAACAAATGCTCAAAGACATATGAACAAGGATGCTTGTCTCATTGTTTAGCAAAGCAAAACAGGAATAATCTAAATGTTGAACAGTAGGGACTGGTTAAATAAATAATAGAATGCTGTTAACCATGAAAAATGATGCTGCAGATTTTTATTAGGTGATGAGTAATCATACTTATATTACTAAATAAAAATCTTATAGAACTGTATTGTAGTTTGATATAATAATTAAAGGTATTTTATACTTGCATTGTATTTATATGCACCCCGTCACAAAAAAGTTTCAAAAGATACCCTCAAAAATGTTACAGAGATGATTTATCAGAAATGGGATTTTGAGTTATTTTTCCTTTTTTCTTTAAATCCTTTCAATTTTGGAGTTTCTGCAATGAGCCTGTATTATTTTTACAATTAAAAATATTTAAATTTACAACAAAAGGATCTAAATTCCTCCAATTTTCCATTTATTTTCCACCCTGGCTCAGGGTATTTGTGTAAAAAAAAAAAAAATCAGCTTATTTTCTCTTTTGTATCAATCTAAATTTACTTTTCATACGTTAATTATTTTAGTCTAGCAAAAGTTTCACACAGGAAAATTGTTAAGGTCTGAGTATTCTATTACCTTTAAAAGCACTGGAAACTTTGAAATTATTTCTTTCAGAATTTTCATATAGTACTGAAAGACGGGGGGGGAGGTAGCAAAATGAAGGGAAATAGATAGTAGTAGTCAACTTCAATTAAGAAAAAGCACCAAGAGGCAGTTTGTACTCTTTTGATACGGCAGAAGCCCCATGTGTCAACTCATGCTAAAAAATGTATATATACACACATATATATATATGTTTGTGTGTATTATATGTATATGTGACACACACACATAATTAATCCACAGTCTTAGGCTAATCACTCATTGTGGCAGAAACAACGAGCTGTTGACTACACTTTAATTAGCTCCTCCAGCCTGTAGAGGCCTCACTAGGACCAAGATAGGAACAACATTCTCCATCTCCACTTGCATCTGGGTATGGTTCTATTCCAAAGAATGTGACCAGAGGTGACCTGAAGAGTTTATGTCTGAAGAAAAACGAGTTGATAATTGTAGCTTGCAGCTACCTCTCTCCTTTCCTTTTTAGGACAAACGTAGAGCCACTTGATGAAGGCGGTGGGTCCCTGAATAACTGAGCAGAAAACTGACCCTCAGACCACCAAAGTCCATACTACACTCCTGAGTGAGTGAGAAATGAACCGTCCATGTGTTGCTCCACTGAGGTTTAAGGTTTATTATTTAGTGTTTAACTAACGCATTTTTTCTTTAAACCTCAGTTGCCTTCTCTGTAAAATAAAGTATTTGAAAAGGATCCACTGTAAGTTTTTTCCATTGCTTATGTTTTTATCTTAGTTTTTAATTCTCAGAAACATTGCACGCATTTTAAGTTAGTAAGTCTACTTTTTTTCCCACAAAGACGGGTTCTTCAAGTTATGGAGAAGTCATAGCAGACTGTTGCTTCAGTTTAAGATACACATTCACATATGAGATGAGAAGGGTGAGGACCCAGAGAAACGCCTTTGACAGACGGGAGTGAGAGCATACTGAAGAATGTTTAGTAATAAAGAATTCAGATGGGAGAAACGGATGGGTTACATCTAACAGATTTGCTCAAAGGAATTCTGGAAAGGAAAATATGTGAAAATGTATAACAAAGACATAAAATGCCTTTTGGTCCCTAAATGGATTTCATTTCAAAGATGTGCATATTGCAAATACATGTACCATAACACTTCTCTGTCCACTTCTAGAATTTTCTAAAGCCTGACAGAACATCTGCAGAGAGAGGATGTCATTCCAAGATAATCGACTGCAAGTTACTAAATTAAGATAAAAATGTCCTTAACCTTGAACAGTTTTTAAAGAGATTTTAGAAGAAAGGAGCCCTCCAGGGGGTTGTATAACTATATAATTGTACCCTTTCTAAAAGGCTATTTACAGATACATAATGTTTCCCCTCCATTCTTTAAAGTAAAATATAGGATAAAAAAATAGTTTGGGGATAATATTTGTTTGGGACAGCAGGCACTGCTAATCAGTACCACTCTCTCCTTATTCCTTACTATCAGAGCCCTGGTTTAGGAGACCCCATTATCCTTAAGGCTAAGGTGGCCAGTTTAAAATCCGAGCTGATGAAATCTAAGTGCAAGTCTGCTGACCATCTGTGGTAAAAAATTTGCTCTCTGATTTACACACTGCCTTTTCTTTCTTACTTAATTTCTTTTTTTTTTTCCCTTTTCTTTCTTCCTGCCCAAATTGCTGGAACACTATTGGAGATTCTGGGGTCACTTTGAAGCTATGTGGACGTGCTAGAGATGTGGAAGCTGGAAGAGCTAAGCAACGCAGTCCCCTGGTGATGCCCTTCAGCTGCTGGACTAACGCTAGAGGGACTAACTCCAAACTTCCTGCTACCCGTGGAAAGTAAGGTAAATCACTCATTCACTTTCTGTTACCTACTAACTGATCCAGAACTCTAACCTCAGGCTTCTAGAACCCTTCTCAGTATCCCATAGTCATACTCATGTTCCAGACTCCTGATCATCAGACTTGCTTATAGCCGATGTATGGGGAGGGTGGGCTCTTCTGGAAGCCCTGATACTTCCCCCCTACCCCCACCACACACAAATAATGATCTTTATGTCCACTCATCCTTCTATCTACACTCAGAGGCCAGGGCCCCCAGGAAGGCTTCACTGACAACCCTTTACTCCTCTCTACATGCAGAAAGGGTAGAGGTGTGGGCTCTGGAATCAGACTTCCTAGACTTGAATTCTTAATCTGTTACTTACCAGTTTAGGACGTGGGCAAAGTAGTTACCTTCTCTGGACACCCCTGTAAAAGAGGAACACTAAGTAGCACCTATGTACCTTACTG
Source organism: Tursiops truncatus (assembly GCF_011762595.2). Lineage (NCBI taxonomy): Eukaryota > Metazoa > Chordata > Mammalia > Artiodactyla > Delphinidae > Tursiops > Tursiops truncatus. The sequence continues at coordinate 512,843 of NC_047042.1, forward strand.
AAAGGATTAAATGAGCAAATGCAGGTAAAGTTCTTATAATTTTTTCTTGGGTCAACCAATTCTAGCTGCTATTGTTACCTTTGACTAATTTAGGGCAGAGTCCCTTTGCCCTCCTTTGGTTCTCTGGGCCCGTCTCGTTCACAACACACACAATCGCATACTGCAGAGTTTTGAAAGGTGGTTCTCAAAATGTGGTCCCTGGGCCAGCAATATCAGCCACACCTGGGAACTGGTTAGAACTCTGGCACTGGAGCCCAGCAATCTGTGTTTTAACGATATTCTCAGGCAAATCTGATGCACACTAAAGGTCGACGACAACTGAGAACATCTGTCTCAGACTCTCCTGGAGGCATTCACCAAAAATAGAGTTACAGGACCTTACACCTGACCAGCTGGAGAAGGGGTCTAGTAATTGCCCTGGTTATCATGCTTGTCATGATTTTTCAGCACATAAATGTTTGAGAATCACTGCCATTTTGAATGTGTGTTTCACTTGTCTGCTTTTCCAGTGGACTTTACCTCCTTGCAAGGAAGGTTTGTGAAGATTTGTTGTTGTTGTTTGCATTATTAGTTTTATTATGCTAATTCTAGAATCTCTGGTGCATAGTGCAATCTCAGGCAGGAAGTAGTGGCTCATTAAAACAGGTATCCCAAAAGTCTTAGTAGAACTTCAAGATTAATTCCTTCAGGAAGAGGTAAAATTGCCATTATATGCAGATGATATGATACTACATATAGAAAACCCTAAAGACTCTACATGAAAACTACTACAACTGATAAACGAATTCAGCAAGGTAGCAGAATACAAGATTAACATACAGAAATTGGCTGCATTTCTTTATACCAACAATGAAATATCGGAAAGGGAATGTAAAAAAACAATGCCTTTTAAAATCACAACCCCAAAAATAAAATACTTAGGAATAAACCTCACCAAGAAGGCAAAAGACTTATATGCTGAGAACTGTAAAACATTAATAAAGGAAAGTGAAGATGATTCAAAGAAATGGAAAGACATCTCATGTTCTTGGGTTGGAGGAATTAACATTGTTAAAATGCTCACACTACCCAAAGCAATCTACAGATTGAATGCGATCCCTATCAAATTACCCATGACATTTTTCACGCAATTAGAACAAATAATCCTAAAATTCATACAGAACCATAAAAGACCCAGAATTGCCAAAGCAATCCGGAAGAAAAAGAACAACGTTGGAGGCATGGCCACCCCAGACTCAGACAGTACTCCAAAGTCACAGTAATCAAAACAGCGTGGTATTGGCACAAAAACAGACATATGGATCAATGGAACAGAATACAGAGCCCAGAAATAAACCCACACACCTCAGTTAATCTTTGACAATTAATCTTTGACAAAGGAGGCAAGAATATATAATGGGAAAGAGACAGTCTCTTCCGCAAGTGGTGTTGGTAAAGTTGGACAGCCTTATATAAACAAGTGAAGTTAGAACACATCCTTTCACCATACACGAAAATAAACTCAAAATGTCTTAAAGACTTAAACATAAGACATGACACCATAAAACTTCCAGAAGAGAACACAGGCAAAATACTCTCTGACATAAATCATACCAATGTTTTCTTAGGTCAGTCTCCCAAGACAATAGAAATAAAAATGAAAATAAACAAAGGGGACCGAATCACACTTACAAGCTTTTGCACAGCAAAGGAAACCATAAACAAAATGAAAAGACAACCTACAGAATGGGAGAAAATATTTGCAAATGATGCGACCAGCAAGGGCTTAATTTCCAAAATATACAAACAGCTCATACGACTTCATGACAATAAAAGCAAACAACCCAATCAAAAAAATAGGCAGAAGACTTAAAGAGACATTTCTCCAAAGAAGAAATACAGATGGCCAATAGGCACATGAAAAGATGCTCAACACTGCCAATTATTAAAGAAATGCAAATCAAAACTACCATGAGGTACCACCTCACACCAGTCAGAATGGCCATCAGTAAAAAGTCTACAAATAACATATGCTGGAGAGGGTGTGGAGAAAAGGGAACCCTCCTACAACACTGTTGGTGGGAATGTAAGTTGGTGCAGCCACTGTGGAAAACAGTATGGAGGTTCCTCAGAAAACTAAAAACAGACCTACCATATGATCCAGCAATCTCACTCCTGGGCGTATATCCAGACCAAACTATAATTCAAAAAGACACATTCACCCTGATCTTCACAGCAGCAATATTCACAATAGCCAAGACATGGAAACAACCTAAATGTCCATCAACAGATGAATGGATAAAGACGATGTGGTACATATATACAGTGAAATACTACTCAGCCATAAAAAAAAGAATGAAATAATGCCATTTGCAGCAGCAACATGGATGCAACTAGAGATTATCATACTAAGCAAAGTAAGTCAGAAAGACAAATACCATGATACCACTTATATGTGGAATCTAAAATATGACACAAATGAACCTATCTATGAACCAGAAACAGAATCAGAGACATAGAGAATAGACTGGTGGCTGCCAAGGGGGAAGCAGGTGGGAGAGGGATGAACTGGGAGTTTGGGATTAGCAGATGCAAACTGGTATATATAGATTGGCTGAACAACAAGGTCCTACTATATAGCACAGGGAACTATATTCAATATCCTGTGATAAACCATAATGGAAAAGAATATGAAAAAGAATGTATATACCTATGTATAACAGAGTCACTGTGCTGTACAGCAGTAATTAACACAACGCTGTAAACCAAGTATATGTCAATAAAAAATAAGTTAATTAAATTTTAAAAAAGATTAATTCCTTCAGAAGAAGAAGTACTACACATTCACCGAAAAAGCACCCTTTGAAAGTTTAAATTTTTGAATTTCTTTGCCACTTCCTTAGTTTTGATCATCCTGGACAATATATTTTTAATATTGACTTTTAAAAAGAATTGTGTTTCAGTGTTTGCTATCCTTAGAGAGACAGAAACAGATAAGTACAACTAAATACTTATTTTTCAAAAGTCTCAAAAGTATAAGGGAAATGAAAGTAATTATATCTTCAAATGATTTTGGGGTATGTTTCTAATTTCATACTTCTGATGCGATTCAAGATTAAAACTGTATTAAGACATTTGAGACATGCTGCATTGGTATTAAATGAATTTAATTTTGTGTAAAGTGGTAGAAATATTTTCTTCAGCAAACATACCTGCAGATATAAAATCACAACCATAAATCTACAAAAAAGCAAGCTATTGAATGAAATCTGATTGGTTATTTCCCTGCAGTATGGATCTGCTAATAATTTAATTTACTACTTGCTAACAGAAGCCAAAATTTAAATATACATATATATATGTGTGTGTATATTTATATACATATATGTGTGTATATTTATATATATTTATATACAAATATATGTACATATATATATCTTCAATTTTAAATCATTCATATATATGAACAAATATACATACACATATATAACAATTGTTCATATATATATATATATATATATATAAACGATTTAAATTAAAGAAAGTACATCTGGTGGCCTATTTTTTCCCCTCGATTTCTAAAGAACACCATATTCTATTCTAGACAGTGGAATGTCAATCCACCTTAAGGGTTGTTCAATGAGCATATCTGAGAAACCACTGGTTTAGCCAATGATGTACTTATTGAGGGAGGCCCTAGTGCCACTGTCAAGAGCTTATCCACAGGATAGGTAAGAAGGTACTTGTTTGGTTTGTGAAAAGGAGTAGTGAGGAACGGCAGGTAGCTGCAGGCTGATGACACATCATGTCCATATATATGTAGAACCAACACGCCCATAATTGCACCCATTTTCCATACCCAAATCCAAAGCCTTTATATCATTAATTCCAGGCAAAAATGGTAAGATTCATGTGTGTTACTATCCCACGGCTTCAAGATGCCTATAAACTCATATGAGTATGTCTTAGTTTTATCAGTGGAGGACAAACCAGGCTTCTATCACCAAGCCCCATTCCATAACAGGCAAACCAGTCCAAGACTTCTCTGAGTGCTGCAGGAGAGTCTATAGAAGGGGCGCTCGCTCCACTGTGATGCCTAAAATGCCTTTGCACAGAGCAAACATTCAATACATGCTGAGTGAATGAATGAGTGAACTAGTGTCATAAAACAGGCTTATTTCAGGGAAATTCCATTCAACAGGCTGGCATTCCTTCCTACCCATCTTAATTGTTAAGCTTGCAATCAGACAAAAATTTAATTATAAAACGTTACAGCTGAGGAAATTTTAGAAACGATCTACTCTCCAGAGGTATACAACTTTAATTTAGTGGTAAAAATCACTAGGAGTGATTTAGGAGTCTATCAGACCTGAGTCCAAATTCCACATCTACCATATTTTCATGAGCAAATAACTACTTCTGAGGCTCTGTTCCATGTATGCATTATGGGATATCATAATAATACATACATTAATTGTATGACTATCAGGGGATGAAATGACACAATCCATTTGCCATGGTCGGCTAAGTAATTTGCACCAAGTAAGCACTCGAGACATTAGCCAATATTAATAGCGGAGAGATGAAAACAAAACTCTGGGACTGATGCCTACCCTAGTGGCCCCAGTGGTCATAATGACTTTCTTCCATTCAGCCTGCTCTCTTCTCACTAAGACTAAGGAAGAGAAGATGAACAAATTAGGAATAACAATTTGAAAATGGTTTTATACTCCCTGAATGAATGGAATTATAATAAAATGATTCATGAGTTCTGCAGAAATATGATGAGACTTTAGAGCTTTATGTTAGTTCTCTACAAAACCAATTTATGGCCCTAAGATGCACCTTCCCACCCAGCCCCATCCTTACCAGGATCAAATATCATTGCAAATGGAAAAGTCAACAACACATAATCAACAAGCTAAGTTACAAGCCAGTGAAGTCTCGGAGCTTTGATAGAGAAAATTCAGATTTATCATTATATGTAAAAATAAGACGATATGAAGAACTCAGTCTAAAAAATATTACCTGGAGATCTATAATCTCTATAATAGTGCTATAAAAAGTAAACAGCTAGAAATCTATTTAGATGGTTTTCCTTATAAGAAAGCACTTTCTGTATAACTTTTAATGTACTATTGATGAGAACAATTCAACGAAATTCAAATAAATATCTGCAGATGTCCTACAAGAAGAAAAGAACAGAGTTAGATGTGACAGGGGATAACTGGACTTCAGGATGAGTAAGACCCTATACTTGACCTCAATAAATTAACATGAAATACAGTGGATGAGTCATGTACAGAATGTCAGAATTCTAAAACGCCAAGCTAAGTACCAAAAGGAACATGTGGGGACTCTTAAGAAGGAAGTAAAATATTGGTTAGTTGATTACGAAAAGGCAGAAGGGAGTAGGTTCCCTTTGGCTGCTCTTTGAAGAGATCACTTCCTTTCCCCCCTGGTCCTGAGGCTAGGATGGCATGGGCAATAGAGGAATGTGGGGATTGAGAATCATTTCTACTCTCACCAGAGTGGCTGGAAGCAGATTTTCTTACCAGGATGTAGTAGTAGGCTAATATTTAAGGGTTCTTGAGGTCAGAGAGAAGGGTTTGAATACTCTGGCTCCATCTCTTGCTGTGGGTCAAGTTTCTTACCTTTCCAACACCTCAGCGTCTTTATCTGAAAATTGGGGACGATGATAATGTCTCCCACCTGAGTGTGAGAACTACATGATATAGTGCATACGCAGGGCTAAATTTGGTGCCTGGCACACAGAAAGTGCTCAGTACGGCAGGCGAGTGTAGTGACAATAAAGGCAAAGATGACGGGGGTAGTGCTGGTGTTGCTTCTGCCCCCAGAACAGACTCTGACTGCGAGAGAGTTAAAGCACCTTTGGGTTCATGGGGGTTTATATATAAGCAACGGTTGATCAATGTGAGCTGGTTGTCCAAACGATTATGTGCAATCTAAGAAAAAAATGGGCCTCAGATTTGCTCAGCTACTTAATAATATTAGCAGCAGTAGTAGTCAAAGAAGCTATATTTTATTAAGTGTTTATATGCCAAACAACGTGCTGAACGCTTTAAAAGGATTTACTCACTTATTACAACGAGGCTATACGCTAGGTCCTGATAATGTTATTCGTCTCTTTCAGATGTTGACTGAGCCTCAGACGGGTTACAAAAGCACCTAAGATCCCGTTGTCAGTACATGACGGAAATGAGTTCAAATCCAGCCTGTCTGACTTGTTCTTAATCACTAAGGTATGAAATTAAGCATGTTGCCCTTTGCCTGATTCTCCTTCTGAGGCCTGAATATTTCACTTAGCTCTCTGAGTGCAGAAGAGAGAAAATTCTCTCTCCTTGACCCAACTTGGCATCAATATCCAACTCCCCTTCTCAAAATGGGTTGCTTCAACGAGCAGCAATGAATGCCGGGTCGTGGACCAGTCACCTTGATGACTAAGAGTCAGACACTAGGAAAAGAAAATGCTCTGTGACAAACCTACCCTTGTACAGAAACAAGACAGAAATGGGGGGACAGGGCAGAAGATAATGGAATAAGGAATAGGAAAAATAGCACCTGGCATCGTGATAGTAATAATAATAATAGTAGTAGTAGTAGTAGTAGTAATAGTAATAATAATAGACTTTACGATGCTCTAGGCATTGTATTAAGTGCTTGGTGTAAGTGACTTCATTTTAACATTGAAAACAAGTCTATGAGGATGAAATATTATTAACATCATTTTATAGGCAGGAGTATTGAGGTTCAGGTAATCAGGTAAATTGCCCAAGCTCATATGGTTAGCAAGTGGAAAGCAGAGATTTGAACCAGCACCTACACTCCTAACCATTATGCTATAACCATTATGCTGAAGACATAAGAATTCCAATGGTCTTTCCCCATAACCCACTCCTGCACTCCAGACTTAAATAGTCCAAGATCAAGAGAGAGCAAACTTGGAGTTGCCACTCTTCAGTGAGTGTCAATCATTTCAAAACAGTGTATTTGCTAACAAGATGCAGTTCCTGTGATAATCTTCTCAACCAGGTATCAAGAAACAGGAAGCAAAGATTCAAGTAACAGTATGTTCCTACTTACGAGGAAGGTGGGACAGCATAGTTGACACTGGGCTTAACTGTTCTGGAAAACGTGGTCCCAGTAGGCATACACACTGGTACATTTTCCCCACCTACCAAATACAAAAGAAGTATTTCATTTCCATGTTGCTCTTCAAGTTCCACCTCATTCGTGCCTGTCATTCATCCTCTGGCCTCTTCCTGTCTCCATTTCTGTACAGAAAGGTGCCGAGTCTCTGCTCTCAGATACAAACAGGGTGTGTTAGGAGAGGGAGCCATGGTACCTCAAAGTCTTTTTTTTTTTTCATCTTAATTCTATTATGCCAACTCCACTGAACTTAATTAGAGTGAATACAGAATTACACAATTACCCTCTGTTCTATTCTTCAGATGTTACATTTTGATAAAATTTACGACATGCTGCTCTCCCCTTGAACACCAGATGAACACTAGAAATGGATGTGTGTTGACATAAAATCTGTTCTAATTACAATTAAAGTATAGCTTACATAATGATAGTGTTAACATAAAATTATAGATGTGTAGAGACAACGTGGTCATGCATTTTTTAGTATAAGTACATGCTTAGACCAATATCTGTTAGCGGAATGAAGATGCAAGAGAATTTTGGTTAAGCCACAAAGGCTGTTTAAGGACTTGCAGATAGCTAAGGGGAACTCAAAGACCAGTAAGATAATATTTCCCCTGCCATGTTTTCAATTGCAAAGTGAAGGGAAGATGTGAAAGTAAGTACCCCTATGGAAATTACAAGACAAGTACATTTTTTTCCTTGAATACCTGGGTAAATGCTTAAATTCTAATGTATATCAGTGATGCAAATTTTCAACTGAGTTTGATAAATCATAAAATAATAATTATACATATATGTATATAAAACTGCATGGAACTAGACAGTTCAGAATTACTTCTAATTAAAGAGGTACCCTATAACAACTAACTTAAACTTTACAAAATATGGTTCCAAGTACCCTATCAGAGTGAAAAGTAGGAGATTGAAAGGTTTATTGTAAATGTTTGTAGTCATGGTGTCTTAACTAAAACTACTGTGTCACAAATACTATTAAAATAATTGTGACATTTTATTCACTTTTACTGCAAACAACAAAACAAACTAGGTATTTTTTCATTTCAGGTAATTATTTTAGCTAACAGTTATTAAATGTTTTGAGAAGACAGAGTGCTAATTGCATTACTTCATTTTATCTTTAAAATAGCGCTTCCATGTAATTATTCTTAATATCTCCATTGTATTAAAGTATATCTCTAGTTTAGACCTTTCTTCAGAACTGCAGACTTGTGTATCCAACTGTGTACTCAGCATCTCTACTTGGACGTCACAAGAACGTCTCAAATCTTATACCTCCAAAACTGGTCTTTAATCCCCCAAACATGCTCTACCCCAAACTTTTTCCATCTTAGGTGACAGTAACCACACCTTTCCAGTTCCCCAGGCCCTAAATCTCGAATTCACCCTTGACCCCCTCTTCCTTTCCATTCTTGCATTCAATCTACCACGAAATGCTGTCACAACCTTCCCAATGTGCCACTTCTGAGAATTACCAGCCGCTAGCAGCCTGGTGCAGGCCACCAACATAGACCTCGAGGATCCTGTAGTCGCCTCCCGAGATTCTCCCTGACTCCACTCTCTCCCCACATCCTCAAGACCAGATAGAGTTATGCTTTTCAAACAAGAGACAGTTCATGCCACACCTCGGCTGAAATCCTGCCCCTGGCTGCCTACATTTAGAGTAAAAGACACAATGCATGTGATGGCCTCCCAGGACTTACCCAATCCATCCCATCACATCTCCAACCTACAGCCCTCCTGCTGTCTCTTCCTCCCCACTGACTAAGTCAGCCAGGGTGGCCTCCTTGATATTCCTCCAAGCTGCCCGGCATATTTCTGCCTTAGAGTTTTGGGACTGGTTATTCTTGTTCCCAGGGAGTGGTCTCCCCCTCATACATTCTGACAACTCCCTCACTTCAAGTCTTTGCTCAAATGTCAACTTATAAAATCCACCCTGACTACCCTATTTAAAATCAGAACCTACCGGGCTTCCCTGGTGGCACAGTGGTTGAGAATCTGCCTGCCAATGCAGTGGACACAGGTTCGAGCCCTGGTCTGGGAAGATCCCACATGCCACGGAGCAGCTAGGCCCGTGAGCCACAACTACTGAGCCTGCGCGTCTGGAGCCTGTGCTCCCAACAAGAGAGGCCGCGATAGTGAGAGGCCCACACACCGCGATGAAGAGTGGCCCCCGCTTGCCGCAACTAGAGAAAGCCCTTGCACAGAAACGAAGACCCAACACAGCCAAAAATAAATAAATAAATAAATTTGGAAAAAAAAAAAAATCAGAACCTACCTGTACACTCCTCCAGCACTCCCAACACAAGCCTCTTCAGTGAGCTTCACATCCTTTTCCTTATCCCGTAGCACCCATCAACCTGTGACAAAGCATAGAATTTATTTATAACATCCGTTTCCACACGAGAGTGTAAGGAGGGAGAAAGCATGCAAGAAGGAGCACGCAGGCAAAGGCTCTTGTCTAATTTATTCATTGATACGTCCAAGCATAGAGAACAGGAAGATGCTTGATAAATAGTCCTGAAAAAGATACAGATGAGGAAACTAGTAGTGAAGCTCAGAAAGTTTAAGCAACTTCCTCAAGGTTCTAGAGCTAGAAGAGGGTCACAGTAGAATTCATACTTGGGGATGTCTAACTTCAAACCTCTTAGCCTCTCTGCTATCTTTTTTTTTTTTTTCTTTGCGGTACGTGGGCCTCTCACTGTTGCGGCCTCTCCCGTTGCAGAGCACAGGCTCCGGACGCGCAGGCTCAGCAGCCATGGCTCACAGTCCCAGCCGCTCCGCAGCATGTGGGATCTTCCCCGACAGGGGCACGAACCTGTGTCCCCTGCATCGGCAGGCGGACTCTCAACCACTGCACCACCAGGGAAGCCCCTCTCTGCTATCTTAAGTCCATGCAATTCAGGATTTGTTTTAATCAGTGCCATGGAAATTCTCACTCCACTGAATAGGATCACTAAAGTGTTCTCTGTCTAGATTTATATATATATTTTCCATTTAAACAAAGGAAACAGAAGAGGGGAATTCATCATGGGTTATTGTGGTAATTTTACAGCAATTTTAGCAATAATGACATTTAAGTAATAGTGATATTTAATGATAGCATAATAATAATAAAATAATAGCTCTTTAATGTATTGAAGACGAATCACATGCTAAACTCGGTGCTAAAATATTTCCATGTGTATTTTGTGCAAAATCCTTATGAATATTCTATCAGATGAGCTTTATGTGTAACTCCACCAGGCATACTTCTCTTATTCCGCTTTCAAAGATAAGGAAATTGATGAGAAGTGTGGTAACCGTTTGATCAAGATGAGACTGGTAATAAGTTGTGAGTATGAATTTAAATTCAGGTCTAACTCCAGAATTTGATTCTCACTCCATACATGAAAATTTTGATAATTCCTTTGATAAGAGTATGTTTTCTCCTGGAAAACATCCCCCATTATGTCTGCCTGTGCTCATACCTTCAGAACACAGTCAAGTTTAAAACATGATAAAAATGTTTAAACAGTGTGCTTTAATAAATGGAAATATCTTCATCTAAACAATAACACAAAAAGGCAGGCTGAGCCCTTTGAAGTGGCTTCGTTGCTATCCTCCATCCAGAACAAGAGAAGGAATCAACAGCTGCAGAGTAAAGAAAGCATGAAACCCAGAGATGGAGGATTCTGTAAATGACCAATTACAAGACTATTAAGCCACACTTTCATAGCAAGAGGCAAAATATCCCATTAAACTGAAAATTCTTCTACCCCTCACTCCAAGGCCCACACAAACATTAATGTTGCATTTATTAGGATGTATTTCCTGTGCTCTATCAACGTGACTTTCAGCAACTGTATTAATACAGTCCTTTCGCTTTGCACATATATCTGAATGATGGATTCCATTACTGGAGTTTTGTAGAAAGAGTGGAGGGAATGAAGTAAAGTTTGGGACGAGCCATCATAATCCATAATGATGGGCACTGAATCAGGACAAGAAGAAACCTCTCTCCTCATTTATTTGAATGAAAATTCTACTATATGTTTATTGCCTCTGTACAGGGCCATCTGTTGAATAATGGAAAAGAAGCATCTTTCATTTGGAGGTAGGATTTGTGTGCTCAAGTTTCGATGGGCCTGCAGAATTAATCTTGTTTTAGAAATGAAATAAAATGCAATTTCTTACTGTAAGTAGATGTAGTTAAGCAACTGGCAACTTTGATGTCTTTAAATCACTGCAGTTTCAGGGTAGGCAAATCTATAATTATTTCAAGCACTTCTTTATTGGTGCAACAACTGAGCAGTGTACATAGTGGTCAACAACCTGGGCATTGTCAGACGACTCTAAGTTTGAATCTAGACTTTGCCACTCACCAGCTATGTGACTTTCAGCTATGAGAAGCACTTTCTTCAGCTTTACACTGTGGATTATTATATGCCCTTTGCAGAACTACTGTAAGAACTAAATGTATATGGGCACAGTGGCTCATAGTAAGGGCTCAAATTAGTACTGTGGTCACTACTAGTAGTATTGAAAAGAAATTAGAACTTCTATTCTCATAAAGTGGGATATGTGTCCCTTTATCATTGTAATTTCATATCATTTTACTTTTGACCTTATAATTTAATACCTTGATCCAAGAAACATTTAGCAGTAAATATAATTGAAAGAAGATTACTTGTCAAACATGAAATACTGTAGTATCAAGTGTGCTGGCACAATACTCTTCTCAGATAATTAACCTGTAAAAATATGTTATTGTCTTCTTTTTTTTTTTTTTTTTTTTTTTGCCGTACGCGGGCCTCTCACTGTTGTGGCCTCTCCCCTTGTGGAGCACAGGCTCCGGACGCACAGGCTCAGCGGCCATGGCTCACGGGCCCAGCCGCTCCGCGGCATGTGGGATCCTCCCGGACCAGGGCACGAACCCGTGTCCCCTGCATCGGCAGGCGAACTCTCAACCACTGCGCCACCAGGGAAGCCCTACTGTCTTCTTTTTAATTAAGCACATTGAACATATATATTTACTGTGCCAATTGGCAAAAGGTCCATTAATTAATCAGTCTAACTATATGTTGCATAAATGTCTTCTAAACATAATTGTGTATGTATTTTATTTGTTGGGAAAATGTGTTTGAGATTGTTCTTTTCTGCCTATTTAAAGTAAAAGAAGGTGAGAAGTAGAGTTAGGCTTAATGTACTTTGTACTCCATTATGCCATGAAAATGCTTCTGTGCCCTGGAGACAACAACAAAAGATTTGCTTTAATGACAAGAATCAAGTATGTTCTAAAGCTTCCAGGTAGGAGGCGTATAGGTTGCGGTTTATATCAGAAGTATTTGCTCTCTCTCTCAACTGCGTCTAGATGGGAAAGATGTGGTCACAAATGCTTCAAGGTGATACAGTAAATGTTGGAAAGAGGGGGGTAGGAGGCAGAGTTTTGAATATCTCAAACCTGAGCTAGAAGGATTTTATTTAAAGAAAATAGCGGATATGATTTTTCACTTAAGGAATGCCACTCAGCAAACCTGACATTAATGTAGGAAATTAGCTCTTTTAGCTAAGATGCTTTCAAATGCACATGGCTGAAAACAAGTTCAAAATAGTCAAAGGAAATTTAAAAACAAAAACCAAACAATAACAACAACCTCAACAAACAAGTACTAGAAATTCAGGGATGCAGCCATATTCAGATACAGTTGGATCTGGAAGTTCCAGAGTATCAGCAGGGTTCCAGCTCTCTCTCCATCGCTCAGCCCTGCTTACCTCTGCAAGACTTTATTTTACAGAAAGTCTCTTCTTGTGCTGGATGGTCACTGAGAGTCCCAGAGTCATATCTCCCCAGCTTAGAAATTCCAGAGAGAAAAGACAATTCTTCCATTTTTCTCTGAGAGAAAAGTCCTGGGGAGGAGTCTGATAGACTTAGCCAAGGTCAGATGCCTACCCATGAGCCAATCACCTGCTTTACTGGAGTTCAGTCCCTGGGCGACTCATCCCCGGGGCCAGTGAGGAGGCAGGATAGCATTATCTGGCCGTTCTCCAAGAAAAGCCTGCTGTTTTTGTAAGATGAAAGGGGAGAGGACATGGATAATGAAACCTGTATCTGCTTCTGTAAAATCCACAGAATCTTACTCCCTGCCCTGTGTCGATGACCATGCAGTAAGCTGACCCAGGAGGTCATTTTTCCCACAACAGTCTTTATATATATGACTAAGGAACACACTGGTAAAAGAATATGGGAGAAAGTCTGAGTATGACAAGTCAGCTAGACTGATATTAACTAAAAAAGCTGTGTGAAAATATCCTTAAAAAGCTGGAAATACAATGTCATGGAGTTTGGATAAGAACAGGTTTTCTCCAAGCTGAACTATGACACAGAGATTAGAGACTTCTAGAAACTATACTTTTTCAAAGAAAAAACATCACATGAGAAAAATGAGGCCTAGAAAAATTAAATGACTTAAGCTAATTAATGGCAGGACTGAGACTAGAGTATACTTTGTGTAATTGGCTATGGTCTTTTTTTGTTTTGTTTTGTTATCACTTCAGAACGAGACAAACTTAAAAAAAGGAAACACAACCAAAACTCAGTGGCTGGAAAAGAGATGGATGTGAACGCCCACTTGTTTCTTACGTATAAAGTTACCCCTCGCAGTGTTTTGGAGGAGAAAACGCTGGCTCTTCCCAACGTTGGTTACATACACAAAGATTCCAAAGACAAGACAAGTGCTTTGCAAACAAAGTAACTAGAACCAGCTCAGGCTTCCCCGCGCCGGGTCCTACGTTCCACGGTCAGAACCACCAACTGTATCCCCCCGGGTAACAAGGTGATTCAGAAAACCTGGCGCCTTCAGAGAAGCGAGAATACTTAGCCGGGAAGACAGGAGGAAACCTGCTCAGCTTCTTGCTGGGGTCTGAAACGATCCCAAGAAAGTCCTTAAACCCCTCAGGTTTCCACAATCAAGCACCCTCGCCTCCAACCTGGGCCACCCCAGACCTGACTATCAGACGACAGAAGTCTGCGGACGCACGGAGAGCTGACCACCCCACGAGAGGGACCTACGCGCGGCCGCGCCCACTCACCCGCCGCTCCCCGGGAAACGGGAGACCAGCCCCGGGTCCAAGTCCTGGGCGTGGCAGACTCGCCCCTCTCCGGGCCCGGCTCCAGCCCACCTCGGCGCGGCCCCCCTAGGCGCCGCCATCTTGACCACAAAGGGGGCCTCGCGCCGGAGGCCCCTGAGCGGGCGCCCTGAGCGGAGCCGGAGCGCCGGGGAGCCTCAGGTCGGCGCCCTACGTCCCCCGCACGCTCGCTCCCTGTCCACGCGCGACGAGAGTCCCGCACGCAGCGCGCGACCCAGGCTTACGCGGAACCGGCGCCCCGCGCAGCCCGCACCGCGGCTCAGGCGGCGCCGAGGGCGGCCCGGGCGGAAGAGCGGGCGCGGGGCACGCGCTCGGTAACCTGGCAACGCGGAGCAACCCGGCGTCTCCGGCGAACCCCAGCCCTCCACCGCGAGGAAGCACGGACCCCCGCACCCGCCGCCCAGCCTGCGCCGCCCCTCGGTCGCTCCGCCCGCCGCTGCCCGCTGGCTATGGTCTTTTAAATCCATGATACAACGTCTATATGTAACAAATCTGTTAAACCCTAAATGTTTATGATAATTCAAGTAATCCATTATCTGAATTATTCTTGAAGATAAAACATCCAAAGACTTCTTAATTGTATGGGTATACATACATAATATACACGTGGAGGTAACTTCAAATGTAGAATGTGCCTGTCTCTATTCCTTCCCTCTCCGCTCTTTTAAAAAATGCCCCTTTAAAAATTGCCCACTCACCATCTGTTAGGTAAATTTGCTGAAACACAGTAAATGTGGAGACAGAAATTGTTATAGAGACTATTCCAAATGGCACTGACACCTGTATTTATGAAATTTTTAAAAGGGTAAGTTAGAGTTGTTTTTTTTTAAAAAAAAATCCCACTATAGTAACACCACATCATCCTAGGTGCCCAGTTCTATCCAATTACATAAGATGGAGAAAGAGAGAGAGATAGAAACAGAGAGAGAGAGAGAGGAGAAAGAGAAAGAAGGAAGAAAACCAAGTACTTATGTATAAAATGTTGCTCCCAAAGTTTGAGATTATAGTCAAGCATCAATGAACAGAAGGAAAACACTTACAAGTTTACAAATGTATTTCATTTATGGTATGAGGGACACAGGTTTAGATTTGCAACACGCTCCCACAAGGGTCAAATTGACCACTTTTTTCTATCTAGTTGCTCTTGAGAGAACGAAACAATTGAAACAGATGCCATTCAATTCCAAGTCTATAGCTTAGACCATGTCACTGCACATGAAATATTGTTCATTCAGAGTCAGCACATAGCAAGAGTAATTTATACTCTCAGAGTGTTTGCTCTCAAGTCAATAGCAGAGAAGCCTTGAATAAAAACGTTCCCATTACTTTCCATTGTAATATATCTTACTTATAGCCCATGAAACAGCGGTCAGAGGAGATTTATTCTTTGGACACCATATTATATAATCTCTCCACTTTAAGCCATCCCCCACTCGGCGATTATTTTTTAAATATGTTACTCGTAGTCAATATTAATTTACATTTAATCTTTCTTAGCATTAGGAGAGTATTATTTTGTACAGGCTCAGAAACAAATCTCCCGAAATTCCTCTCTGATGCTCCCTTCAGGCTGAAAATGCATTGCAGGGTGGCTGCAGTGACTTAATTCTAGTTGGCAGAGCCCTGGCCACACACTAATTTCATTAGCCTCAAACTCCTGGATTTGAAAGATCCACTGAATATGATTCATATCCTCTGACATGTCACTTACTAACCAATTCAGTGTGCATACAGAGGAGAGAAAGGACTTGCTCAGCTCTGGCCCACCGGCAGGCAGATGAGAATTCCCAGTCAGAGACACTGTTTACATCTGAGTGGTCATTCTTGCCCGGGTCCTCATTTTCAGGAAGGAACTTCAATCCAGGCTTTGCTGGCAGCTGCAGCATTTGTTACATCCATTACTAGCTCCTTGTTCCTTCCTGCCCCCCAGTGCTTAGCATCCCCCATTTCAGTCACTAAGTCTTCCTTCCCCCAGCCTAGAAGCTTACCTCACCATAAATTTTTATCTCAAATGATAGGTTTGGCACATTCCCCACAGCAACCCACAGGGACTGGGGAAAAGAAAACTCAAATCTCCGGAGAGCTAAGAATTCAACCATTTAGAGGAGTTTCTTTTATATAGGACAGTCTTCATTGAGCTGAACCCTGCAATCCCAGAGAAGATTCACCTACCCGTTCTTTTCCTCTTTCCCTAAAGTGACTGTGTCTTTGAACAATAGGTCTGTGTTCCACTATTCTCTCTATTCATTTTGCAGGTTTACAGAGGCTGGGAAACTGGGGACTGGACTTACATGCCAGGAGCTTCTAAGATCACATGCAAAAATAAGGATACTGGAAGAGATTGTTGGAATCTATCTCTGTATATTTGAACATGGGCAGTGGTTAACCAGGATGCTCACACCAAGCTTATATCCAGCTTGCAGCACAAGCTACAAGTTGGTGCATCCCTCCTACTACCAGCCTCTTCTCAATAAATGCAGGTGAAAACTGGGGGCTCTTTTCCCTCAGCTGTTCAATCCAACATGAATAGCTGCAATTTGCAAATTAGAGGAAAATGACAGTGTTTTCTCTGAATGGTTTTGGTCCCAACGCACACTGCTAATGCTGGCATTCAGTTCCTTTCCTTCCCAGCCCAGGGAACGGGGGATCCTTCAGCCTAGTCTGCAAGCTCTCTCTTGACTTTAAGATTTCACTCTTTTTTCGACAGGCAGGCCCATCTGCAGTACTGCCCAAGCTCCAAGTGAAGGCACCAAAATAATTTTTAAAATGTCAAACAGCAAATGTGCCTTCAACCCCCAGAGCTCCAGTAAAAATACTGTGAGTTGCCCCTGTGGTTCTCAGGTGACCTCTGGCCTCATCCTCCCTGCAGCGCTGCCTCCTCAGGTTCTCTAGTTTAAGCTCAGAGGTAAAGGAAGTGCTTCTGGGTTTTGCTTACAACAACCCAGGCTCTTCCTGAAAGCATTACCTCAAAGTGAAGGCTGCCCAGAAGCACTTTTGGCCTTGCAAACATCTAGAGGTGGCATACTCAACAGGTGCTAGGGATGCTCAGAGACTCAGAGGGGCCATACCAGGCTGCAGCTTTAGACAGGCACCCCTCCTTCTGGCACAAACACAAACTTCATACCCCTGGGTGCTGATGTAGTGACAGCTTGAATCTCACAAGGAGTCCCCTCCAGAAACCCAGCATGCTTCAGGAAAGGCACTTGAGAGGGAGCCAACTTTTTAGCTACAGGGAGCATAAGGGTCAGCCAGAACATCTGGAGAAGGGACTAACTGAGCTTGGGTCCTACGAGGCAGGGAGAGAGCTGTGCATTAGGAAAGGATCACTTCAAGACAGAGATGAACAAAAAACTTGGAGATAGCGGTAGAGAAGGAAAAGAGAGGCAGAAATTGAAAGGGAGAAAATAAAAACAGAGAGACAAAAAAAAAAAAGGGAAAAAGAGACACAAGGAGAGAGACACACAGGAAGAAAGACAGAGAAACAAGAGAACCCATAGTCACGCAGACCCTGAAACTCAATTTCTTCATCCAGAAGCCATCCATCTATACCCAGGGTGGCACAGGAGCCGTGGGGCCGAGGCTGCGGGAGCAGGCGGTGAGAGAGCACTGCAGCACCGCCCACGGCTCAGCGGGCCCGATCCGCCGTCCTCGCATCTTCCGCCGTTGCCCGCCTGCACCCGGAGCTAGAGGACCGCCCGGCCTTGCTCAGCGCAGCCTACTGCCTCCCTCCGGCGCCTTCTTGTCTGGCTCTGAGAATCGTCCTCAAAACCCAGGACTGGGGCTGGGGGCTGCGTTAGGGAGATCGTGGGAAAGGTTGGGCACCGGGTGGGTGCAGAAGAAGCGACTGTGTTTCGCAGTTAGCATGAGCTCACCTCCGGGCTCTGAGCTGGCAGGAGTAGAAAGCGGATCGCCCGGCTCCTGCCAGTGGCCGGATCGCAAAGGCAGCTTAGACGGTGCAAACAACTGCTCAGAGCAAATCACCTGGGGGCACGTCTGCGGGTGGCTTCTCCCCGCTTGAGGACAGTCCCCACGCCTTCCGCCCCATGCCCTCGCAGAGACAGGTTACAGGTCGGGAAATCCAACCCGAGCGAAATGGGCAATTCACGTCCAAATGTAGGTGAAGACCTAGCCTTCGGTTTAAGAACTGCCTCCCTAAGCTCTTCTCGAAATTTTCCAAGGGAGCTGCAGCTTGTCGGGCGGCTTGGGGCAGGGAAGCTGGAGAGTTGAGAAATGCCTAGTTTCTAGGCGTCTTCTCATCTTTCATATTCCTTGCGCCTAAGTGGCTCTCACAGGAGCCCGGCACTTTTACAAGCCTGTTTTGGAACCATATTTCACTCTAATGCAAACCCATTTAAATCATCGTCTTGTTTTTCGGAGACTGTTTCTTGTCAATGGGGCCATAAATCCAGAATGTCAAGCCGGATGGAGTGGAGCGCGGACAGGGGAGAGATGGAAGGGAAATGAATCAAGCAGGGAAAGTACCTCCTCGGGTGAGGTGGGAGGGATTCGGCAGGATCTCCAGGGTGGAAATGAGCGAAGGCTGACCAGACCCCGCACCCCTGGAGTCCAAGCCAGCTTTCAGGATAAAGAGCGCGGGGAGCTACGGCGCGCTCTGCTCCGGAGGGAGCGCCCCCCTACCTGGAAAAGCCTCAGGATGTTGGCTACCATGATGGAGACCGAACTCCCCGAAGCCCTAATCACTCCAACTACTTTCTCGGGCTTGACGAAAACCGGAGGCTCGCCGTTGGTGCAGCGCACTTCGGAGGTGTCCTTCTAGATGAGCGCCTGGACGAAAGTGAGCGACTGTTCGAGCGCATAAGTGTCCCTGGAACAAGTGTCCAGGATCCGCGCTCCCAGCGTCACGTTGGGCAGCAGGTTGGGATCGCTGTTGATCTGGTCCAGGGCGTAGAGTATCGCTTCCAGCCTGTGGATCCCGTTCTCCCTCTTGATGTCGCCGCAGGGCACTCCGCTGGGACCCTTCGCGTGCATCGGGAACAGCTCCCCGAGGGTGATGTCCCCCTCGATCCGAATGGAGTACGGGGCGTACATCTCCTGGCCGCGCGCCGCCACCGCCAGCGCGCACAGAAGCACCTCCAGCACGCAGCAGGGAAACTTCATCAAAGTCAGGGCGCGGAGCAGCTTCCCCAGCTGCACCATGCTGCTTCCGCGGCTGCGGTGGTGGCGGCGGCACTCGAGGGGACGGTGGCGGGCTCGCCGGAGTCCTGGCCCCTTGGGGTGAGCTCCGCCGGGGAAGCCCAGGGTCTCCTGCGGGCGAGGAGGGTAGGGGCGCCCGGGGAAGGGCAGCCGGCGAGGGTGGGGGCTCCCGCGGCGCCTGCCAGCTTGGGGCGCCGTGCGCTCTCGGGTTCCCCGGCCAGCGCGCCGAGCTCGAGCTCGCGCTCGGTGGCTAGCAGCTCGAGCTCTCCAACAGCCCAGCACTGGGGAGAGAGCGAGGATGGCTATCGCTTTAAATGCGCGCTTCGGCTCCCTCTCCTCCTCCGCCCACTCCCTCCCACCCTCGCTCGCTCTCAGGCTCTCCCCACCCTTCCCAGCGCCCACCCTCCCCACGGTTTTGTATCATCACGCAGGGAGGGGCTGCGTGCTGAGGTAAGGGGGGAGGGAATGGGTGGGCGGCTGCGGGGGGGGAGTACCTCCGATTGGGAGTTTCGAGGTCCCCAGGGAATCGGTATTGCAGGTGGCAGGCGAAGGCTGAGCTCCTGCTTCGGTCTCACTGTAGAAGCCGCTCGCTCTCCCGCCTGCACCCACACGCACATTCTAGGCACAGGGTGGCATCAGCCCCGGACAGGGCGGTTCTAGCTGGGGCTGACTGCTTCCAACCCTGAGGTCCGGAGCCGGGGCTGTCAGCGCCCGGAGAATGCGAGGTAGTCGAAGGTGATGCCGCCAAGCGTGAAGGGTAGTAGGGAGACCCCAGTCTCTACTGCTAATTCGTCTGTGCCAGTTTTTCCTAACAAAAACACACATACACACAGGAGCCTGATTTATGACCTAAAGAACCTTTACGCAGAGACTTCTCCGGGGCCAGGCACTGGGCTAGCCTGTAGGGAAAGACGCCAACAAGAAATGCTGGGAATGGAAATGCATCTTTGGTCTTCAGAGGTTACCGTGGCCGGAGCCGGATGAAGTAACCCTGGTCTCCAGTAAATCTGTGGCGGATTCGCTCCTTTTCTTCCTTTCATCGCGAGAGATGGAACAACTGAGAACTCTGCAGAGCGCACTTTCTTCTCTGGCGCTGACAGGCTCCCTCCTACCCATTTCCAGAGATGCTTTTGGGCTGATGTCAGGTTTCCTCGGGTAGGAAATAGCAAGAAAGAGGTGACAGTAGGAGGAGCAGACAGAAATCTCCCCATCGATCCAGTGATCCAGTGATCCATTCTTTTTTTTTTTTTTTCTGGCTGAAGATTTGGGGGGTTTGGGGAGTGGAATCAGGATGCCAGAGCAGGTTGTAGTGCAGTTAGGAAGTTGTTTTTCAAAGGTGTCCCCTCCTGCAGGTCCAGCCCAAACTTGGCCCATTAAAGCAACAAGTGGCCCTAGTTCCTACACAAGGAAGGGCAATGTATCTGCCCTTGGTGCCCACGTGTACTGCTTATGATGGTCTCTACTCTTGCTGAGCCTTTCTGTTGGAGTGCAGCGAAACTGTCTTATACAGAATTGAGGGCGCAGAGAAAACCAAAACAAGACTATACTTTCTGTTGTAATGTTAGTGTACTAAAGAAAAATGTCCTTGCACATAAACAAAACAACACACACACACACCTAAAAAGTCAGAAGTTGGGAAGTTGGTTGTCTCTTCCACCAACCACCTGTATGACCTTGGCACTTCTGTTCCTGCGCCTGAGTTTTACTTTGCCCATCTGTAAAATGATGACATTGAATTGAATGTTTTACAGGTTAACTTTTAGCTTTCAAATCCTCTGTTGAAATAGGCCATGCACCTTTGGCCATGGTGTTCTTTTTAGACCAATATCCTTTGTTGCTTTATGTGTAGGGCACCCGTTTTTTGATACCCAAACAAAACTTCAAACGTTTCCTGGTACAGAGGATTTTTTTTTTCTTGTTGACCACCCATTTATCTTCCTTCTAGGGAGAGTCCAGTCCATCATTTTCTTTTCAGACATGCCCCTCCTCCAGGTTTCAATACTTAAGGTTTGAGGAGGAAAAAAAACCTTCTGGCTACAGTGTTCAAGGAAGGGAATAGAGGCTAACAAGAGTTATGCAGGGCTAATCCCTGGACTTCTGCTGGAGTAACGAGGTTGATGACATAGGGTTACTACTGTCCAATAGACAATCCGTGCCGGCGTTAAAAGAAAAAGGAGCCTCCTTCCTCTAAATGCTTTATGTATATCTTTTGGACAATGTTACACTATTTGATTTTGTAAACACATACCATTTTACTGCCATCTTCAAGAAAAGTGATGTAAAAACTACGCGAAGCTACCCCTGTATACAATGTGATCATCCATCACTCATAGATGTGATGCCCTGCTATGTAAGTGCACACCTTGTGCAACCTTATGCTGTGATGCGCCCACCCCTCCAGCCAGCCCTGGAGCTGCGAGCGCATAAGCCCGCAGCTGTGCCAGAAGCTCCCACATAAACAGGGAAATATTTGAATCCCATAATGAGAACTACCAGAGAGGAGAAAAGGCAGAGAGAAGAAGGGGTGGGGAAGAGAGAAAGGGACCTGGTTAAAACATGTGAACTCCTGGATCCACATGTGCCTGAAAGATTGCCTCTTTTTTTTCAGTTATAAAGTATTTTATTTTTGTTGTTTGAAGTCAAAATATCCTCTTGTAACTCACCTATTCTGCTATTCAATACATTGGATCAAAAAGGCTGGAACAAGTGAAATAGATATCCTGTTAAGGCAGCATTAGCTAATTTGGAAAGGGGGAAAGAAGCAAAGCAATAGAAAGGCATCCTTGGGAACACAAATACTGTGATCCTAGTATTTAGGCATCAGTACCTCAGGCTATATTTGATAGAGACTGTATCCTTATTTAGTTTTTAATTTAAGGCTATTTAGTAGGCACTTGGTGCCAAAAAATATATTTGAAGAGCTGTGTTACAAGTAATAACACTTGAGTTTTCACCTGCCCATGTGAAGATCTATGTTCTCCTCTTCCATTTCCAGGTCACAGCTTGCAATTGCTCAACAAATAGTTCTTGGCTGACTGTTGAATGTTGCCTTATTCTGTGTCCTCTCTTTGCTCTACTCATTCTCCCCAAACATCTGGCAGCAATCATTATCTTCTTTCTGTTGCAGTCATCTGTGTGCATGTTTTATTTCCCTTGCTAAGCTGGAAGATCCTTAAGGGTAAGGGGCTAGGTATTATAAGGGGCTAGGTATTATTTATCTTTTTACCTCGGACAATGTTCAGAATGGTGTTTTGTACCTAAGAAGCACTCATGTGTTGAATGAATCAGAATTGGTTTGCCATTCCCCACTGCCTTTATCTCACAATAACAGAAACATAAAGTGGGCAAAGCAGAAACGACAGCAAATAAATTGTCTTCTTAGTCACAGAATGCAGTTTCTAGAACTTAAAGAATAATTAGTAGATTTTGAAATAATTTTGTTTTACAAAAATTTCATAAGATTGAAATACTCTAACCTTAAAGCTCTTGATCAACTCTAAAGGAGGGCTTTAATTGGCTCTTCCTGAGTCAAGTGTTTATTCCTGGGCCGATAACTGGGGCCATTGTCATAATAGAAAGTGTGATTTGTTACCAGAGAAAGAGGAAAGTGACGCTGGGCTTGTAAGATATTTATATCTTCAGCCAGAGTGCATAGGATCTGGAACTTAATTGATGACGCAGTATTTGTTTGAGATTATATGAATGAAAAATCTTTGTGTAAGAGTGATTAATCTAAAACTTGGCCAGTCATTGTCCTAGTGTCATGTTACATTGCAGGAGAATCTAGTTTTAGTCACAAAGATCATAAATATAAAATGTGTTCCCAGGCTTGGTTCTGTGTAGTCAGTAATCTATACTCACCCAGTCATTAATAAAAATGAAAGTTAAGGACTCAGTCCTAACTTATATGCTTAGCATTGTATTTTGTTAACAATCTCAGTTTTATTTTCTTTGTTCTCCCCTGTCCATCATCTTCTGCAGAATATAATGTCTCCACTTTCAATTCCCTGTCTATTTAAATCCAATTTGTAATTTATAAAGTTGTCCTCCTTAAGGGCTGTTGCTTCTGCCAGAATAATGTACTCTGGCCATTATTATACTCTTCCATCTTTCATGTAGGTCTCCATCCATAGGTTTTGTTTTCATAGCTTTTTTTTTTTTTTTGGCGGTACGCGGGCCTCTCACTGTTGTGGCCTCTCCCGATGTGGAGCACAGGCTCCGGACGCGCAGGCTCAGCGGCCATGGCTCACAGGCCCAGACGCTCTGCGGCATGTGGCATCTTCCCGGACCGGGGCACGAACCCGTGTCCCCTGCATCGGCAGGCAGACTCTCAACCGCTGTGCCACCAGGGAAGCCCGAAGAAATCAAAATCTTTACAGACAAGCAAAAGCTACAAGAATTCAGCACCAGCAAACCAGCTTTATAACAAATGCTAAAGGAACTTCTCTAAGTGGGAGACACAAGAGAAGAAAAACACCCACAAAAACAAACCCAAATTAATTAAGAAAATCGTAATAGTAACATACATATCAATAACCACCTTGAATGTAAATGGATTAAATGCCACAAACAAAAGACACACACTGGCTGAATGGATACAAAAACAAGATCCTTATATATGCTGTCTACAAGAAACCCATATTGGATGTAGGGACACATACAGACTGAAAGTGAGGGGATGGAAAAGGATATTCCATGCAAATGAAAATCACAAGAAAGATGGAATAGCAATACTCATATTAGAAAAAATAGACTTTGAAATAAAGACTGTTACAAGACATAAGGAAGGGCACTATATAATGATGACGGGATCAATCCAAGAAGAAAACATAACAATTATAAATACTTATGTACCCAACATAGGAGCACCTCAATACATAAGGCAAATGCTGACAGCCAAAAAACAGGGAAAATACAGTAACACAATAATAGTGGGGGACTTTAACACCCCACTTACACCAACAGACAGATCATACAGACAGAAAATAAATAAGGAAACACAAGCTTTTAAATAACACAATAGACCAGAGAGACTTAACTGATATTTTTAGAACATTCCACCCGAAAGTAGAAGAATATACTTTCTTCTTGATTGCACATGGACTGTTCTCCAGAATAGATCACACCTTGGGTCACAAGTCAAGTCTTGGAAAATTCAGGAAAACTGAAATCATATCAAGCATATTTTCCAATCACAATGCTATGAGATTAGAAATCAATTACAGGAAAAAAAACAACAGTAAAAAACACAAATATATGGAAGCTAAACAGTGCACTGCTAAATAACCAACAGATCGCTAAAGAAATCAAAGAGCAATTTTAAAAAATACCTTAAAACAAATGACAATGAAAACACGATGGTCCAACACCTATAGGACAGAAAAAACAGCTCTAAGAGGGATAGTCATAGCAATTCAAGCTCACCTCAAGAAACAAGAAAAATCTCAAATAAACAATCTAACCTTAAACCTAAAGCAATTAGAAAAAGAAGAACAAAGAAAACCCAAAGTTAGTAGAAGGAAAGAAATCATAAAGATGAGAGCAGAGATAAATGAAATACAAATGACAAAAACAATAGCAAAGATCAATAAAATTAAAAGTTGGTTCTTTGAAGAGATAAAAAAAATTGATAATCCTTTAGCCAGACTCATCAAGAAAAAAAGGGAGAGGACTCAAATCAATAAAACTAGAAATGAAAAAGGAGAGATAACAACCGACACCGCAGAAATACAAAAGATCAAAAGAGACTACTACAAGCAACTATATGCCTATAAAATGGACAACCTGGAAGAAATGGACAAATTCTTGAAAAATTACAACCTTCCAAGATTGAACCAGGAAAAATTAGAAAATATAAACAGACCAATCATAGGTAATGAAATTGAAACTATAATTAAAAACCTTCCAACAAACAAAAGTCCAGGACCAGACGGCTTCACAGGCAAATTCTAACAAACATTTAGAGAAGAGTTAAAACCTATCCTTTAAAACTCTTTCAAAAAATTGTGCATGGAGGAATAATACCAAACTCATTCCACAAGGCCAGCATTACCCTGATACCAAAACCAGATAAAGATATCACACAAAAAAGAAAATTATAGATCAATATGACCAATGAAAATAGATGCAAAAATCCTCAACAAAATACTAGCAAACAGAATCCAAAAACACATTAAAAGGATCATACACCATGATCAAGTGGGACTTATCCCAGGGATGCAAGGATTCTTCAATATATGCAAAAGAATCAATGTGATACAACATATCAACAAATTAAAGAATAAAAATCATATGATCATCTCAAAAGATGCAGAAAAATCTTCTGACAAAATTCAACACCTATTCATGATAAAAGCTCTCCAGAAAGTGAGCATAGAAGGAACCTACCTCAACATAACAAAAGCCATATATGACAAACCCACAGCAAACATCTTTCTCAGTGGTGAAAAACTGAAAGCATTTCCTCTAAGATCAGGAACAAGACAAGGATGTCCTCTCTCGCCACTATTATTCAACATAGTATTGGAAGTCCTAGGCACAGCAATCAGAGAAGAGAAAGAAACAAAAGTAATACAAGTTGGAAAGAGGAAGTAAAACTGTCACTGTTTGCTGATGACATGATACTATACATAGTATCATGCAGATGATGGAGCAAGGTAAAAACACAGCAGATGATGCAGCAAGGTAAAAACCCACCAGACCTAACAAATGAAGAGGAAACAGGCAGTCTACCTGAAAAAGAATTCAGAGTAATGATAGTAAAGATGAGCCAAAATCTTGGAAATAGAATGGAGAAAATACAAGAGACATTTAACAAGGACCTAGAAGAACTAAAGAGCAAACAAACAATGATGAACAACACAGTAAATGAAAATAAAATACTCTAGAAGGAATCAGTAGCAGAATAACTGAGGAAGAAGAACAGATAATTGACCTGGAAGATAAAATGGTGGAAATAACTACTGGAGAGCAAAATAAAGAAAAAACGAATGAAAAGAACTGAGCACAGTCTCAGAGACCTCTGGGTCAACATGAAAACACCAACATTCGAATTATAGCAGTCCCAGAAGAAGAAGAGAAAAAGAAAGGGACAGAGAAAATATTTGAAGATATTATAGTTGAAAACTTCCCTAATATTGGAAAGGAAATAGTTAATCAAGTCCAGGAAGCACAGAAAGCCCCTTACAGGATAAATCCAAGGAGAAACATGCCAAGACACATATTAATCAAACTATCAAAAATTAAATACAAGGAAAAAATATTAAAAGCTGCAAGGGAAAAACAACAAATAACACAGAAGGGAATCCCCATAAGATTAACAGATGATCTTTCAGAAGAAACTCTGTAAGCCAGAAGGGAGTGACAGGACATATTTAAAGTGATGAAGGAGAAAAACCTACAACCAAGATTACTCTACCCAGCAAGGATCTCATTCAGATTTAACAGAGAAATTAAAACCTTTACAGACAAGCAAAAGCTAAGAGAATTTAGCACCACCAAACGAGATTTACAACAAATGATAAAGGAACTTCTCTAGGCAGGAAACACAAGAGAAGGAAAAGACCTACAATAATAAACCCAAAACAATTAAGAAAATGGGAATAGGAACACACATATCAATAATTACCATAAAGGTAAATGGATTAAATGCTCCAACCAAAAGACACAGACTGGCTGAATGAATACAAAAACAAGACCCATATTTATGCTGTCTACAAGAGACCCACTTCAGACCTAGGGACACATACAGACTGAAAGCGAGGGAATGGAAAAAGATATTCCATGCAAATGGAAATCAAAAGAAAGCTGGAGTAGCAATTCTCATATCAGACAAAAGAGACTTTAAAACAAAGACAAGAGACAAAGAAGGACACTACATAATGATCAAGGGATCAACCCAAGTAAAATATATAACAATTGTAAATATTTATGCACCCAACAAAGGAGAACCTCAATACATAAAGCAAATACTAACAGCCATAAAAGGGGAAATCGACAGTAACACAATCATAGTAGGGGACTTTAACACTCCACTTTCACCAATGGACAGATCATCCAAAATGAAAATAAATACAGAAACACAAGCTTTAAATGATACATTAAACAAGATGGACTTAATTGATATTTATAGGACATTCCATTCAAAACCAAGAGAATAAACATTCTTCTCAAGTGCTCATGGAACATTCTCCAGGATAGATCACATCTTGGGTCACAAATCGAGCCTTGGTAAATTTAAGAACATTCAAATTGTATCAAGTATCTTTTCCAACCACAACGCTATGAGACTAAATATCAATTGCAGGAAAAAATGTGCAAAAAATACAGACACATGGACGCTAAACAGTACACTACTAAATAACCAAGATGTCACTGAAGAAATCAAAGAGGAAATTAAAAAATACCTAGAAACAAATGACAATGAAAACATGATGACACAAAAACCTATGGGATGCAGCAAAATCAGTTCTAAGAGGGAAGTTTCTATCAATACAACCCTACCTTAAGAAAGAAGAAACATCTTAAATAAACAACCTACATGTAAATGAATGAAATTAGAACACTCCCTAAAACCATATACAAAAATAAACTCAAAATGGATTAAAGACCTAAATGTAAGGCCAGACACCATCAAACTCTTAGAGGAAAACATAGGCAGAACACTCTGACATAAATCACAGCAAGATCCCTTTTGACCCACCTCCTAGAGAAATGGAAATAAAAACAAAAATAAACCAATGGGACCTAATGAAACTTCAAAGCTTTTGCACAGCAAAGGAAAACATAAACAAGACGAAAAGACAACCCTCAGAATGGGAGAAAATATTTGCAAATGAAGCAACTGACAAAGGATTAATCTCCAAAACATACAAACAACTCAAGCAGCTCAATATCAAAAAAACAAGCAACCCAATCCAAAAATAGGCAGAAGACCTAAATAGACATTTCTCCAAAGAAGATATACAGATTGCCAACAAACACATGAAAGGATGCTCAACATCACTAATCATTAGAGAAATGCAAATCAAAACCACAAGGAGGTATCACATCACACTGGTCAGAATGGCCATCATCAAAAAATCTACAAACAATAAATGCTGGAGAGGGTGTGCAGAAAAGGGAATCCTCTTGTACTGTTGGTGGGAATGTAAATTGATACAGCCACTACGGAGAACAGTATGGAGGTTCCTTAAAAACCTAAAAATAGAACCACCATATGACCCAGCAATCCCACTACTGGATATATACCCTGAGAAAACCGTAATTCAAAAAGAGTCATGTACCAAAATGTTCATTGCAACTCTATTTACAATAGTGAGGATATGGAAGCAGCCTAAGTGTCCATCAACAGATGAATGGATAAAGAAGATGTGGGGCATATATATATACATGGCATATTACTCCACCATAAAAAGGAACAAAATTGAGTTATTTGTAGTGAGGTGGATGGACCTAGAATCTGTCATGCAGAGTGAAGCAAGTCAGAAAGAGAAAAACAAATACCGTATGCTAACACATATATATGGAATTTTAAAAAGCCATACTGATGAACCTAGTGGCAGGGCAGGAATAAAGATGTAGACATAGAAAACGGATTTGAGGGCACAGGGGAGGGGGCAGGCGATGCTGGGATGAAGTGAAAGAGTAGCACTGACATATATACACTACCAAACGTAAAACGGATGGCTAGTAGGAAGCTGCTGCATAGCACAAGGAGGTCAGCTTGGTGCTTTGTGACGACCTAGAGGGGTGGGATAGGGAGGGTGGGAGGGAGGCTCAAGAGGGAGGAGATATGGGGATATATGTATACATATAGCTGATTCACTTTGTTGTACAGCAGAAACTAACACAACATTGTAAATCATTTATACTCCAATAAACATGTGAAAAAAAAAGAAAATATGGGGCAATCTAAATAAATTATGTAAATTACAGGTTGCGCAGGGATCTGGAGAAAAGAATGGCAGTGGTACACAATCCCTGTCATTCAGACAATTCTGCTCTTGGTATCGGTAGGCAGGAGTGTTAGGTATGTGAAAACATGATGCAAGAACACATGCTAACATGTAAAGGAGGCCAGGATTCATCCCTGTGAATGGAGGTGTTCAGAGACATTACTATGCATTCACATGAGGCATATTCGGGAGAAGGGAGATCGCTTTGGCCAAAACAGAGTTAGTAAACCAGAAGCAAACTGCAACTGATCCTAACAAAGTGAACAGTAATGGTGGAAGTATCAGCAGAGGCTAAATTATGAGGAGCTTTGAATATTAACTTTAGACTTGCTTGTATAGTTACAAACGCTCATGGTTATGTCATTTTTTTCTTTCAACTTTGCATATAAAAGTGATACAAGCTCCTAATGAAAATTGCAATCAGTAATTAAATGTATAAATTTTTAAAAATCTATTTACATTTATTTCTAAGAGGTAGCTGTTTTAATAAAATAGGGTATAGCCTTCCAAACTTTGTCTGTACATACAGATGTACGTATGTAAACACATACTTATTTTCTCAACTAAATTGTGTATCTACTCTAAAATCCCTCATAGCTTGCTTTCTTATTTGACAATCCATCTTGGGGATTTTTCTATGTTAAGCCAGGTAGATTTATCTCTTTTAATAGTTACATAGTATTCTACTTTGCAGATACAGCATTATTGATTCAACCAAGCCCCTGTTGATTGGCATTTGAGTTCACTGATGATTTTGAATAGACAACAAAAACTTTAAAGAAAAGAAACTGTTTAAATATAACCATTAAAATATCTCACATACTAAGAGTGGTAATTGTTCTTTGATCTAGAATAAAACATCCTATTGCACAGATGAGCTGTCCACTCTGAACATCCATACAGACTTGTATAGAATAATGTTAAAAATTTAAAGCAATGTGCCAGAAGATGATTTACAGAAGGAATCTTTAACTTTTTTCTAATCATAGATTTCCTCTAAAAATCAGATCAAAATCTGATTGTAGTATTTTACATTCAACTTCAGGGGCTGAACCTTTGAAATTTATAAGTGGAGAACATCAGCCAGGACTCCAGATAGTGAAAATAGCTGATTATTGCAAGTGCTTAATTATGGTAGCAACAATTAGAATAAGGGGGAAAAGACTGATGAGATATCAAGGAAAACTATCAATACAGCTTGATAACTAATTGCACAAGAAGAGTAAAGGGGAGTGTATACTCAAAAGTGGTTTCAAGGTTCTGATTTGGGGTGAAATAATGATGGTTTTAATTGTCACTTGACAACTTTTTCACATTAGAAAGAAGATAGAAAGAAAGAAAGACAGGAAAAGGAAGGAAGGGTGGGAGGAAGGGAGGGAGGGAAGGAGGAAGGAAGGGAGGGAGGAAGAAAGAGAAAGAAAGAAAGAAAGAAAGAAAGAAAGGGAAAGAAAGAAAGAAAAAGAAAGAAAGGAGGGAGGGAGGGAGGGAGGGAGAGAGGGAGGGAGGGAGAGAGGGAGGGAGGGAGGGAGAGAGGGAGGGAGGGAGGGAGGAAGGAAGGAAGGAAGAAAAGAAAAGAATACCTCTAATGTCACTTGGTCAAGAAAAGTGGGAAAGGTAGTTACATGATTAAGGCAAATTCATATTAAAAGAACCAGGACCCTACAAGAATCTGATACAAAGGGGTAATACTACTACACTGAACGGAAAGACTTCCCTTCCAAGGAGACACTTTTATTTACCTAAAATATCAAGATGAAATAGAATCCTCTTCTAACAAGTACTGTGAACCATTAGGTTTCAGGGAAGTCAAACAAAGACAGTCCTACAAACAAAACCTGCATTCTTTGAAGGAAGTGTAAACTGAGACAAGCTGAAAAGAAACCATTTCACTGATCTCAGGGTATCAATAATTCACAGGTAATGATCAATAACTGGCCACCCTAGTTGATCTGTAAATCAAAGCTGTACCACACAGCACTCCATTGCTCTTCATCAACATTTTTATACATTATAATGCAACTTTTACTCTGTGCTTTCAATAATCAAATCTGCCGATATGAGATCTGGTTATAGTTTCTAAGAACAGAAACCCATGGTGGTTCTAAATTATTAAATGCAATTTTAAAATGCAAAAGGTTCATTTTTCTTCATCCAAAAAAACCCTTACCTACCGTGTTGATAGCAAAATGGATGGTATTAAAGTTACAAACTAATGATTAAAATCACAAAAGCAGATAGAATGGACCTGATTCTGGTTGTTATGAGGAGAATGTTAAGGAGATGGGGCATGGAGGGCTTTAGAGTTTATGGCTCATCACCATTTGTTGGAAACAAGCAATCAATAGGATATATGACTCTGACAAAGATGGGAAACATTTTGAGCCATTATTTTCACCCTCTCTCACAGATGAACGGGATATGAGCAAAGAAGTGTGGACTTGTATATTTTCCAATGACTTACAAATTTAATAAAAAAGAAAGAACATCCATTGATCCTTTTTATGGTCCTAAAGTATGGATGTTCATAGAAAGAATTGTAAGAAATAAAGCATCACATCTTTACTCACTACTTTAACTGCGTGCTTCTAACGGCACATTTGTTTGAATCAATTTTTAGACTGCTATTCCTTTTAGTAGTATTTCCCTCCCTCACTAGCAAGATTCACTATGGAAAAATATTAACTATTTCTCAAGCACGTGCTATATTATAGTATGAAAAGTCTCCAAAGGTGTTTTGGGGGTAGAAATTGGTTTAAACCCAGCATGTCTTATCCTATCCAATTGCTCTTCCTTACCTCCCACTAACTCATAAAGTCAGCAATGAGGTAATAAGAGCTGCACCCAGAAAGCTTTCTCCCAAAACTGCCATTAGGCTATCTAGTAGAGCAGGTCATATGGTACATGTCCTCACATCTTTTGGAGACAACTATTAAAATACCCTCAGAACAAAAGAAATAGGCTTGTGTTTTGAGAGCAATCTTTTGTTTGAGATTAAATTACAGAACCCACCCAGTAAAGGCAATTTCAGTGTAAGCAAACTGAAGTTTGGTGACCTTTTCCAGGTGTCTGAGGTACCACAGGGCACTTCTGATAGCTGGGGCAGGGGGTGGGGGCAGGTCAATGTAATACTGTGATGCTAGAGAACTGTCCACAATACCACCCTTTCTTCTGACACCATCTAAAAAGTCTGGGCATTTCCCTAATCACCCTCACTTTTGACACAAATTACAAGTTCAGAGATCTCCAAGACCATCCGCAAGTTTGATAATTTTCTAGAAAAACTGAAAAATATTGCTGAAAGCTATTATACTCATGGCTATGGCCTATTACAATGAAAGAATACCAATTAAAATCAGACAAAGGAAAAAATGCAATTGGTAGACTTTAGAAGGTCTCCAAACATGGATCATCCAGCTGTCCTTTCCTGGTGAAGTCATGGGCAGTGTTAACTCCTCTCATCAATGACGTGTGCTAATAGACATGAAGAATTTGCATTCAGGAAAGCTCACCTAAGCTTTGGTTTCTAGAGTTTTAACTGGAGCTTCGTCACAGACCCAGTTGACTGTCTCCTGGAGGAGTTGGTCAGGGTTATTCTATAAAGACATTATTAAGAAACTGACAAAATTGAAAGATGCACTGTAGATTAAAGGATTATATTCATGTAAATTTATAAAGTTGATAACTGTACTATGATGTGAAAATGTAAGAGGATAACCCTATTCTTAGGAAACACACACTGACATATTTAGGGATAAAGGGTCAAACTATTATACATGTGTAACTTACCCTAAAATAGCTCAAAATATTATGTGCATATGTATATATGTATATATATAATTACTTACATATATACTCTGTGTGTTCATATATACATATATGTGTGTATGTATGTGGTGTGTGTATGTCATGTATATGTGTGTGTGTATATATATGTACACAAAGACATATATATGTTATAACATGTTATAATATATATGTTAGAGAGAGAAAGATGGAGAAAAACAGGAGGAGAGAGAGAGGGAGATAAAGAATAGATGGCAAAGCAAATTGGCTAGAGTGTTAAGACAGGTAAAGCTGGGTAGTCTGTGTAAACAATGGTTTTTCTTCACACTATTTTTATTATTGCAAATTTTGTAAATTTGAAACTACTTTGAAATAGTAAAAAAATAGTGAAAAAAAACCCATCTAAAACTGAACAGAAAACACTGCTCCACTTCCAATCCTGTTTCAAGATGAGGCAACAAAACATTCTTGTATGAGTGAGGCTTTCAGTTGCAGGTAATGCTGAAAACTCAAAGGAGCTCACACACTAAATGGAAATAATAGAGAACAGGAGAAATGTCAGGCACTCTGAATCTATGGATTCCAACTATGTCACACAACTCCATCTCTGTCTTTCTTAAATCCGTTTTCCTCTTTGTTATCTTCACCCTTTCAGATACTCGAAATCCTCGTGGTAATAAAGGTGTTCCCCAATGACTCTTAGATTCAAGTGATTCTTACAGCTAGTGATTGCAGCAAAAAGATTCAACATATTTCCTAAAAATTCCAGAAGAAATAAAAATTAAAACGAATTCTCTAGGTTTTCAATGGTTCTGCATGTATTAAACACCGAGGATTAAGCACTATGGACGGTGTGTGGTACTCTGATTGGCCAGGTCTGAGTCACATGACCACCTGTGAGCCATGGGGGGTGGGAACTGTGGGTGTCAAGCATGCAGAAACCACCTGATTGAGAGATGGAAGAGTGGTTCCCAAAAGAAAATAAGGAGTTCTGTTACTATACAAGAATAGGCAAATAATAAAATAAGAAAATCCCCATGACCACCATTCAATGAACTTTACTATACTGTCACACTTCATGTTCCCCTACCTCTTAACACCTTTCCTCACAGCAGCATCTTTTGTTGAATCTGAGAAAGAGGCTTTGTATCACAAGACTTCCCACAGCGAGTGCTCAGGGTCTACTTACACATTCAGTAAAGACCCACTCTGTGGACACAGTAGGCTCGGGGCTATAGGGGTTGGCACTGCAGGAGCTGAGGAGTAGGCCAGCCATTAACTCCACAGGCAGAAGCACTTGAACAGTTCTTCCCAGTGAAATTTATGACATTCACGAATCCACAAGCACTCTGAGAGTTTTCCTCTTACATGGGCAATCTATAAAACCAAAGCTTCTGGATGAGACCTGCAGGTGGTTTATTTCAATTGAAAGTTGTATTCGTTTTAACATGTATTAAATTTATCACACAATGAATGCATAATATATGCATATTTAATGAGCATTCAAAATATATTTAAACTATCAAATATTCATGAATAAATATCCATATACTACCAGAAAAACAGAATACATTTGCCAAGAGAGTTGATATCCTTTATTTGGGGGACTGCGATATTCATCTCAATACTATAAGGATATAAACTGATTTAAACAAAAACAACTTCTTGAACTTAATGTTATCAATGAAAAAAAATGTTGCCTTCCATATCAGTAAACAAAGGATGTTGTAACCTCAAGCCATTACATTACAGCAGCCTGAGGGTGAGCCCTGAGGGAACTCGGGATAGAAACAGGATGCCTGCCATCTACCAGTCAACTGCTACAGCCACCCCCTGAAGGTGCATCCTGAGGACACTCAGGATGAGAAAGCACAGGACTGGCCCCAGATAGCTGAGATGCATATCAAAGGAATAATCTCAATGAGCCCTGACGTTTGCATGTTCCCATACACAGAAAAGCACTAAATTCCTTAACTTGAGATACCTGGTTTTCCTTAATTAACAGTAATCTTTTCACATTCAAACTGCCTGGTCTTTGTTGCAAAGTCCTGTATGTCCTGGCTTCTCCCTTACCTCTTCTGAGCGGTCTCTCAGAGCTATCTGAGATGCTGTGTCCCCAGCTTAAGTCCTCAATTTTGTCCACCAAATAAAACATAATTCTCAACTTTTAGGCTGCGCATTTTTTTCAGTTGACAATGTTAACATGACACTTCTGTCAGATAAAAAATGATTTAAAAACAATCCTTGTAGAGTCTATTATTTGCTGTCAGCAAAGCCAAAGACTTGGTTCTCAACTAACTAGTCCAAAGGAGAATCTAGTAAAATAGCTTTCTAAATGAAGAAGCACCAACTCTAACCTGCAGTGCAATAATGTGTTTCTTCTTTCCACAAGAGAGCACTTAAAATGAAATCTCTACCTAAATGCCAGTCATATGATAACAGTCACTGGCTTTATAAAAGTAATTGTCCAAATACAAGATAATTTTTTATGTCACTATCCATCCAGAACGAGGGAAACAAAATTATTCCTATCTCCAATTAAAATATTTTTTGTCTCAAACATTTCATATGAAAGTCCACAAAACAACAGGGTGTAAGTGGTAAAAAGATAAATAAATAAAAATAAACAAAAAATTTGTCGTTAAAAAAAAAGGCAAATTTTCCCACATCACAATTAGAGCCATGTTTAGTTTTCCTCCGTCTGTAACTACAAAATTAAAGTATATATTCCTGCTTTCCTTTTCTCCCTTTTAGCTAAGCTCTGGGGCAGTAAACAGGTATATTTGTGGAACTAGGGAAGTATGGGAAAAAATGACCAATCTTTGATATTTTTCTAGCCAGTTCTCATATCCCATATCCTGAAATTAATATTTCACCTGCTGCTCCATTCTACATCTCTGCAAGACTTCAGAAAGATGCTCACTGATCACTTCTAGAATGGAGATACAGGGTGAAAAGAGAAGGATAGAAAACGTCTGACAGCTGTGATTTGCTACAAATGGAATGGTGGCTCATCCAGAAGAGATTAAATAATTTCAATTCAATAAATACTTATTTTACTAGACCTATCACTTATATGCTATGTTCAAATTCCCCTTGTAGCTAAACAATGCATTTGCTCAGGCAAAGGATACCAAGCTACTCTATAACCTGGTTTACTTATTTCATGGGTTGAGTCATAATCTAAAATTATTTCGATCACATAAATATATGTTTGTATCTTCCACACAAGCTATGCCCTGTAAATGCAGAATCTTGTCTGTTTTGTCCTCTCCTTTCCCCTGGGTGCCTGTCACCTAGTGGATGCTCAGTAAATATTTGTTGATTAAATGAAGATAAGGTGTTTAAGAATTAGGGTATACCAATAGCTTTAATAAGTCACCCCCACCTCTCAGTGGCTTAACCCCAAAATAGATTTTCTCCTGGGTCACATAAGAGTCCAAAGCAAGTCAGTGGGGATGGTAGATACTGGATCATCCTCAACATACAGCTGCTGTTTTTTTTGTTTTTTAGGAAATGACATCCAGCTGGCAGATGCAGGGGGTGGGGGAGCAGAGAGATAGAGAGAGAGAGTTAAAGGCACTCCCTCTGTTAAATTATCTAGGCAGAAGCAACACATGTCACTTGTGATTTTTATATAGAAATATAGTGACTGAAACTTGAATAAGGGTTTCTTAGAAATAAAATAATCCAAATTTAAAAAATTGTGTTTTGAAAATGAAACTATATTATTTTTATGCACTCATATATAAGGACTTTTTCAGGCAAGTTTTTGCTCCATTTAAAATAAATTTGATGGAAATTCTCACGGTTCAATGTCCCCCAAAACAATCATACTCTACCTTTTAATATGAGAAGGGTTCTATTTACTGAATGCAATTATCCTCTATTAATACAACACTGTTTAATTGCTTATATTATAATCAGCATTTCTGACATAGAATAACACAATAATTTTGTTTCTATTAGCAACTTAAAATTACTTTGCATGATTACAGTAGTTTCCCTTATTTATTTCATTATTGGCATCAATTATAAGAAAGGCTCATGGTAAGTCCAATAAAATGTGAATCCTAAATTTCAGAACCTAAACTCCAATATGTTTCAACCATACTGTGGTATTCCTAAAAGGTTTCATATTAAAAAAAGTAAGATAGATTTACAAAGTAATGTTTTAAAGTCCTATAATTTTTAGAGGACACTCACATATTACTTCATATGATCCTTACCAAAAGCTTGAGTTAGGTGGCATATACAGGTGGAACTTTTTTTCGTGTGTCCATCTTAAAAATTAGGAAAGTGAGTATGCAGTTGGTCCAGTGACTGAGGTGATCTTCCCCTCTGCTCCCTACCTAAGAATAGGAAATTCTCTCCTCAAGAAAATACAGTTGACCCTGGAACAATGTAGGGGTTAGAGACGGTGACTCCCTGTGC
Organism: Tursiops truncatus; assembly: GCF_011762595.2. Taxonomy (NCBI): domain Eukaryota; kingdom Metazoa; phylum Chordata; class Mammalia; order Artiodactyla; family Delphinidae; genus Tursiops; species Tursiops truncatus. The sequence goes on from NC_047042.1 coordinate 550,465, forward strand.
AATCAAAAATCCACATATAACTTTATGGTCGGCCCTTCTTATCTGTGGTTCTGAATCTGAGGATTCAACCAACCACAGATCGTGTAGTACTGTATTACTTATTGAAAAAAAAAATCCATGTATAAGTGGATCTGTGCAGTTCAAACCCAGGTTGTTCAAAGGGCAACTGTAATGTCATTCAGATTCTCTACAACTTGTCATATCCCAAATCTGGTATTCACTGAAGAACAACCAAGACTACCAAGAAAAGGAGAATTAGAATAAAAAACAAAACAGAATCAGAATCATAGATGACCTAAACATTAAATTTCATACATATTTTGGTAAATATTATCAAGTTCAAGAAAATAGATGACAAGGTGAAGAATTTAACTTGACAACTAGAAACTATAAACTGATTGAAGTTGAACTGATAGAATTAAAAATTATACGAAATTTAAAACTCGATAGTGGATTGGACACAGGTAAAGAGAGGTAAGTGAACTGGAAGATAGAGTAGTAACAATATTAAGACTAAAGCACGGGAAATGAAAAGAATAAAAAGGACACAAAAGCGCATTTGAGACATATGGGCCGCAGTAAACATTTTTATCATATGTGTAAACTGGAGTCCAAAGAAAAAAGGAGACCGAGATTGGGGTGAAAACAATATTTCAGAAATGTTAACAGCTGAGAGTTCTCTAAAACTAAAAAGAATATATGGAGCCATAAATTCAATAAGCACTAAAAAAACGCAACAAGAACAAATACAAAGAAAACCACACCTAAGATCACCACAGTACAATTCATGAATGGCAAAGAAAAACATGACATCTTAGAAGCAGCCAGACGAAAAAGAGAGAGATTACTTTCAAAGGAACAATAGGATTAAGATTACAGCTTACTTCTCAGTGAAACTGAATGGATACTAGAAAATAATGGAATAACATTTTTAAGTGCTAAAGAAAAGAACTTCCCATTGGGAATTCTAGAGGCAGAGAAAATGTTGTTTGGAAGGAAAGATGAAATAAAGAAATTTGCAGACAAACAAAATTTAGAAAATATTTTCTCATCAGAACTGACTGAATTAAATTATAAAGGGAGACCTGCAGACAGAAGGAAGATTATCACAGATGAAAATAAGGACTTTATAAAGAATTATGTATAACAGAAAGGATAAATAAGTGGATAAACCTAAATAAAATCTAACAGCACAAAAGAGTAATAATAAAATATATCAAAAATTAGAATGCATTAAAACAAATGGAAGAGGAAAAAGTAGTAAAAGAAATTTAAGATCTCAGCATTGCTTGAGAAGCAGTAAAAGAGCTAATAAGTCATGGTACATGTGTAACTGCTACTTATGCAAAAATAACAAGCTAATACAAGGGAAAATGGAATTTGAAGAAATCTCAAAGGAAGAAAGAAGAGCAAAAGGAACATAACAAGGTGGGACAAATAGTAAACAAGGAGTAAACGGTTTATAAGAAAATACATTAACTGTAAATACTCAAATTAAAGGACAAGGATTATTGAAACAAACAAAAAACCTAATTCTATGCCACCTACAAGAGACAAGAGTCAGATTGAAAATGAAAGGATTCAAAAATTATGTCATAACAACAGTAAGCAAAATTGAAGAAGATTTTTAAATGTTAACATAGATTTGAAAGCAAAAAGTATCACTGGCGATAAGGCAGGATAATAAAATCCACTGTTACTTTACAAGGAATATATTATAAATCTAAACTTCAATGCAATATATGAAGGGAAATTCCAAAAATCGAAGTAGAAATAGAAAAATCTGAATTACCTAGATCAGTAACATAGAACCACAGCAACAAATCAGCAGATTATAGGAGATCTGAATACCATCATTAAAAACTTTGGCCTAAATTTACATAAAACACTGAACCAACAATGATGGAATATATATATTACGCAGAAATTTTTAGGTGCGAATGGCACATTTATAAAATTGACTACATTCTGGTTATAAAACAAGACTCCGAATAAGCAAGAAATTTAAAACTATACAACCAATATTTTACCAAATAGTTGGATATTAAAAACATATTTCTGACCATTATGTAGGTCAAAGATAAAGTCGCAATGGGAATTAGAATTTTATTAATTGAATGATAATGAAAATATGCCATAACAAAACCTGTGGGTTGCAAATAAAGCTCTGGTCACAGAGAAGTTTATGTATTCCAATTATACTCTCTAAATGTAAAACGGAAAGGAATAAAGCAACTAGAAGAGAACCTATCACCCTGAGGTAGGCAGCTCCTGAACTGTACCTGGTGGGGAAGGCAGGGCAGAACTTCAGGAGGCCAGCTGGGAGCACGGTGAACCCCATGTCAGGAGCAGTCTCCGAAAGAGAATTTAATGTACAAAGGGATGTCTAGAATATATTTAAGAGCTAGCACCCTGACCCCTCTTAAGGATGACTTGTGCTGCTGGGGAAAAAATAAGAAGTGCTCGATGTAGAAGGTGAATAGCTTTATAATTCCCAGGAGAATCCTGGTACCAGGACCACACAATGAAGAACTTGGAGTCCCCGTGGCTAATCCAGCAGAGAGAAAATGAGAAACAGAGATGCGAGAGAAAATAAAGGGAACTCTTGGTGCAATTTGGTGCTGCTGCAGGCCCAAGTCCAGGTATGTGCTCTGTATCTCCACACCTTAAATAAAAGCCACCATGATCCTCAGTCTTTCAGGTACTTAGAATTTCTCTTTAGAACCTGAAAATGGGGTCAGGTTTGCTGTCTGCATCGCTACAGTACAAAATAGAGGCAGGATGTTTGAAATAGTTCTCCATCTGGCAGAGGAGACCTTGAAGCTGTGAGCCACTCGCTGCAAACCAGCAGGACATGAAGGATTCTTGAGAAGATCTGAAGCTACTGGGAGGCCTTTGAGGAGTTAAATCCCATAGTAAATACTGTACCTTCAATGGCCCCTTCTCCCTCTCTGTCCAGTCTTCCTCCACTCCCGTGGGGACCCAAAGGGGTTAAATGAGCACTCTGATGTAATCAATATAGCAAATTACTGGTACCTTCTATGGATTATTGAGATCATAAATGCCCTATATACAGTATTATATGGAAAGCAAGAGAGTTGACATAATACTTATATAAAACCACGAAGGTGGAACTATCGTCCTTGGTCCTTACCATATAAACACACACACTTAATGGAGATTGAAAATTTACATATTTATTGTTTTCCAAACCAATAGATGCACACCTAAATCTCCAATGATAATGTCTATGACAAGCTTTTCTAGTCAGGGTATCATATGTAGACATAGCAGTTTCAATTCAAAGTCAAGCTACCACCTGTTAAATATACAGGAGTCCATGTTTATGTGCCACGATCCATCACTGTTGTGCGAAAGCCATGTAAGCAAATTCAATGGGGAGATCCAGGAATCACAACTACTACATTTTTCATACCTTTGACAGTAATACACGTCTCTTCAATAATTCCAGAAATGCAGTATTGCTGTTGATTTCAAGCTTGTTGGAATGGGAGACAAGTTCAGTTTAGTTTCATTTGGCTTTCCTACACAAATTTGAAAAGCAAGACAAGGGGTGTTCTATCACTAACTGTGTTTTCCCCACTTATATATCAGGAACGGGATAAATATCCACAAATTTCATTATGAACCAGTGAGCACACTGTGAGTTGGGCTTGGGTCAGAACTCAGCTTATCACCTGACCTCCATCTCTCTCATGCTAACAACTTGAGAGGGTATCACTTCTGTTTAATAGATGTTATTGATACCTCAGACCACTTATCTAGATGTTTTTGAAGTGTCTGAATGTTACTCCAGGTCAGTGTCAGATTCAATAATTCAGTTGCTGATTCAAGACTCTTATAAGATACACATATGCATGTGCACGTGCACACACACACACACACACACACATCCATTCATTCATCTATCTGTCATCTACCTATCTATATCTACAAATATTTTTTGACATAGCATTAAGTGAAAGAAGTGTGAGAACATTTCCCAGTTTGTGGATTTTCAATTTTCCCTTGTGAAGACTGAGTTGCTATATTTATAGAAGCTTGAGAAGCTGGAGTTACTAGGTCTTCTTAATGATTCATACATTTTATCATAGTAAATATCTTTTAATCCCTCAAAGTATTTTTGACTTCTTTTTCTGATATTATTATAACTAAATCCATTTCTTTTTGATCAGTATTCTCCCCTTAGATTCTTTCTGTCACTTATACTTCAGACTTTCTATGTCCTGTTAAATTGGGTATGTCATAAATAAATAATAATAATTGTCTATTTAGCTAAATTAAATCTTACGTTTAATGTATTTATTGTGATTTTAATTTTAACATTTTTCTTTCTTAAGAACTTCATGGGATATTTTGCAAATAGATATAAACTTTTTCTTGATTTTGTCTTTATTTTATAAAATATTTTATATAATTTCTTTACATTTAGAACTGAATTTTCAAAAATCACTGGATTTATTGAAAGACATGGTATGTATATCAGTTCTTTTTTTTAGCTGACTTTTATTTATGTTTGACTTCATTTCATCTATAGTTCATATTTGATATTGAGGTCATTTTTTTTTCAATTTAGTTTGTTGAAATTCTGAGGGCTTAAGTAGAGAATAATTTCCTCTAAAATAGGTTTAAATGTGCTTCTTCTGGGTTCCAAGGAACACTATTAACCTGGGAAACTATCTTGAGCTTAGCTTCAATTTATCAATATATGATTTTTATGATTAGAGATCTACTTCTAATTTGAACTTCAGACCCAAGTGAGATCTGTAATTGCAAACATGCAGGGCATATTATTATTAACCCCCAGCCACAGCATAAAAATATGATTTCTTACAGCCTTCCATTAGTGATAGGCACATTTTTGTACCCTCCTGTTTTAGCCCCCAATGAGACTCTGCACTTAATATACAGGTGTAAGATTCATCCCCAACTTAGCAAAAGTCCATGATTTAGTCAGTTGTTCCTAAACTGATATTGAATTTGCCTCTAAGACAGTCTCAGATTTCTTTGACTAAAATCACTTCTCTGATTACAAGTCATCTTTTGTTATTTTTATTGTTTTGTGTTTTATTTCTTTGGTGGGAGAACTTAATTGCCTGCCTTATCGTCTTACAATCTCAGCAATGTATTAACTTTTATGTTATTTTATCCTCTCTCTAGTAATACTGTGGACTGGTATTCTTTTTAAGACCTACTGTAATACACTTATTTATATATTTTGTAAAAGGTATGTTTATATTCTTAATATCAATTTTTTTTTTCTTTTTAGCACCTTGGTAAAATCCACCATGTACAGACAGGCATAAGGAAGACCAGGATTTTATTCATCATCAGAAACTCATCCTATTAGAAACACCATGTATTGGATAATGCGATAATATCTAATTGACCCAATCAGATTCTGTAGCAGATAAAATTCCCTTGGAAACAGAGTCTAAGAATATGAGATTTGTATGTAGTAGAGCTATTAATGTGTGTTCTTGGGAACAATATCTGTTAATAATATAGTAAAACAATGTAGGAAGAAATACAACATAGTTCTCCAAAGAAAATACATCTAAAGTTAGTTGAATTTCCCGAATGTCTTGTAATCATGAAAAACTATATATGGAGTCCCTATGATTACTGTACTTACCTATGGGGTAGTACTGCTCTTACATTTCCATCAGTTCTATCAATCTTCATGTCCTAAGCCTTAATACATTTTTTTATCAAGAAATCCAGTAATTTCCTAGTGTCCTCACAGTAGATATGGTTGTTTGCTTAAGCCATAGCATTGCTTCCTTTTACTTACAACTCTGATTTTGATTAGATATCAACCTTCCCACAGGCAGCTTGGATATCCATAGGCTGTGGATGACACATTGGAAACCAATAACATGCCATTCATCAAACATTCTGGTTAAGCTGTCATTCTACTTGTCAGTGATCTTTTTTTTTTTTCAGGAATAGAAATGCAGTGAAATTCAGATCACAGAGAATCATAAAGAAATTTGCTTTTGGAAAAATCATTTCTCTGTAATTAGCAATGATTTCCAGAAACATTTCTTCTTCTATCACTGATGTGAAGGAAAATGCAGGTAATCATGATCATTCTTGGCAGTAATTCTACAAGTATGTACAGAACCAATTTTAGGGTGGCATCAATACTGTGGCCAGGAGAGCTGAGAGATAGTAAAACTTGAGTCTTTATAATACTAATGAGCACCTAAATTGATAAATTCTGAAGATTGTCTTTCTCCTAGACTTTTTCTGTATCAGCTTAATCATAGCAATCATATTTAAGCTGTTTGAATCAGAGTTCCTTGAGTCAGCATCCTAAATGAATAAAATTTTTGTGTTAGAAATGGAAATCTGAAAATAACATTCTAAAATATGGAATTGAGTAAAATTGATACAAGACAATAACGATAATATTTTTCTGTCACAGGAATCTGAAAATACTATTATTCTACAGAAAAGTTCTGTTTAACTATTGCCTATCATATATTGAGATGTATCAACTTTTGATGATGGCTGAGTCATCCTGAATCCTAGTAGGAAATATTTATGAGATTGAACTAGGTTGAATCTTTTCTTTGGCATTACATAACACCTTAAATATGAGAAAACTTTTGTCTGCAAGTGACTCATAGGAAATCTGAGCGAGAAAAATATGTCTCTGCTAAGAGAGGTCATCTTCACTTATGGATTATAATCAAAACATTTGGAAGTTTAGTAATCAGGGGCCTGGATGATTTAGAAAAGCTAAGTCTTGTAAGAACGATAGTCTAAACGTTTGGGAATTTGAGAGAAAATAAGATTAGAACAAAACACTTGTCCTCCCCCAAACCTCTTCCAAGCACCTCCTGTAAAGCATTGTGTGACTGATGAAGGGCACAGTCTGATTATTGTGAAGATACAGCTGTCTAAAGCAGCGATATTCGTGCCAGAGGCAGTTGGTTAAATCACCTGGTAACTGAGACCAAGAGGAAAGGAAAGTGTTACATTAAGGTCTCATGGCACAGACAGAGCACAGAGCTTGTTATCATAAACCAGAAACTTCCAGATTCATAGGCCCAAATAATTGCTGATTGTGTATTAGTAGTCATGCAGTTAATTGAAAACAAGTAGACTGTATAACTAGTTTTAAAAGAAATGTATACCAAAGTGACCCCAAGCCTGGTTAGAGTATATGATTGCTAAACCTTCTAAAGTAAACACTAGTCCCAAGAATTTTCGCCTACAGGAAGTACGTTGCTAAAGTGGTGCAGACCCAGAAAAGAAATTTTACGCTGTCCACTCTAAGGTCACAGAGACAACAGACATGGCTATACTCTGAGAGAGGAGAATAAAAGCTCTCTGATTCACAAGCTATGAAAATCACTTCACTGACAGAACAGGAAGTTTTTGTATCCCTGTCCAACAAGTAAAGTATATTATAGACAACTGCATATTTTCCCATTGTCCACCTTTACGAAAGGGAGTTTTTTATTGTAATTATCATGCTTTTTACCACTTTGTGTACAGTTAAGGAAGATAAATCACTTTATCACTGGACCATTGGGAGCCATGTCAGAGGACTGAATACTACCCAGAGATCTTGTACTTCAGAATAAATGCAGTAATTGACTTTGGATTTTCTCCCTTTGGGAAGGAATTAAGACATATTTCAAGTGGGCACGAATTTTTTTTAAATGTATTGTAGAATGTGTGGAATGAAAATATGTATGTGGAATAAGTTCTTGGATAGCCAAAGAGCTTGTAATATTGGATTTTAATTGTTGCTTATCCATTTATATTCCATATTCCCCCTTCATTTCCCTACTAGAAACTGAATTCATTTTCCCCAAATATCCAGTTAATTCTATGAAGCTTATATAACTTAGTAGAGACTGAGTGGGCACTGTTTAGTCTAAACCAATCACAATATTTATCTTTACACCTATCAGTGATTGGTTGGAAAATAGACATGGAATTTACTGAGAATTAAAAGAATTGGGAAGTCAGCTAAGGGCTTCTGGGAAAGTTCTTTGCTCTTCAGTCAAGAACCTAAGAACAGGAATAAGCCTCTAAAACTGATTGCTACTGGCAGTCACCTTGTAACCCTGAGGGCAACCAGTCTTAGCATAAAGCTAATCTGAGGACAAAAGAGATAAAAGACAGATAAAACCAATGACTCTGATGACCTCATTAAGTCATGTATTCAGTGAGCTTAGAAATCTGCTCCAACTTCCAGTTTTATGAGACAATAGATGATCTCATTGTTTTAGCAAGTTTATATAGAATTCCTATTAATTAATCCAAAAGCATTCTAAATAATATAATCATATTCCCCATCTATTCCCTCTGGAAAACCCAGAGGGTGCTTGTGAAGAGATTCTATATAGGACAGTTTTCCAGGGGTATCCACAGTAATTCCATGCGTCAAGCATCTCTGTGGTCTAGTTTTACAGAAAACTAAGTGCTTTTTACTCCATTCTGTCCTCTTTTATGATAACCCCCTGTAAAACTGGATGGTCTATATATGTCTGTACTTCATTTCTGGACTATTCAGGTACTGAGCCATGTGACTTCAGGTTTCCTTGAAGAGCAAAAAATTACACTGGGTATTTATTTCAGTGTCTGGACAGCTCATGATAAGAATATTCTATTTCATTTTAGTTTTGTCAATAGGGAGGGTTGTGTGCCCAGAGGAAAATGATAACCAAAACAGTATAATGTTTTCTCATGCTTGAGAATACTAATGCTGTTAAATATTTCTTCTGAAACACTATGTGTAGTGAATGACTGGAATTCAATCCTAGGTGTAAACTTTAATTTACTCCACCTTTCCCCAGTTTTTATACTTACATTTTTTATTGTCCTTTGCTTTTATAAGTAATGCCTCTATAAATATTTTTATACAAAATCAGTATTATTCAATAGAATTATTTTTGAATTCCTATCTTAGCAAGATGCTTATGTATTTCAAATTTAGTACTAGGTATTCATTAGGAAATTTGATTCTTGTTATCATGGAGCTTACAAAGTACTGAGGAGAGAGATGTGAAATAAAATCTCACAATAACATATTTTTCTGTGATGAATACTATCCAAAAAACGTATAGTATTTTATGAGACTAAGAGTGAAAGAACAAACGTGTTTTCCATTAAGAAAAAATCTGAGAGAGACCTTCAAATTGCAGAGGAGTAACACGTGGAGATCACCTTCCTCCCCACAAATACATCAAAAGTACTTCTACATGCGGAACAACTCCTACAGAACACATACTGAACGCTGGCAGAAGACCCCAGGCTTCCCAAAAGGCAAGAAAATCCCCATGTACCTGGAGAGGGCAAAGAAAAAAGAAAAAACAGAGACAAAAGAGTAGCAATGGAGCCTGCACCTCTGGGAGGGAGCTGTGAAGGAGGAAAAGTTTCCACACACTAGGAAGCCACTTCACTGGCGGAGATGGGGACGGGATGTGTGTGTGGGAAGTTTCAGAGCCACGGAGGAGAGTGCAGCAGTGGGTGCAGAGGGCAAAGCGGAGAGATTCCTGCAAAGAGGCTCGGTGCTGACCAGCACTCACCAGCCTGAGACGCTTTGCTCACCCGCCGGGGGGCTGGGGACAGGGAGCTGAGGATCGGGTGTCAGATCCCAGGGAGAGGACAGGGGTTGGCGGCGTGAAGACAGTGTGAAGGGGTTAGTGCACCACAGCTAGCCGGGAGGGAGTCCAGGAAAAAGTCTGGACCTGCCTAATAGGCCAGAAACCATTGTTTCGGGATGCGCGAGGAGAGGCGCTTCCTGCTCTGTGTGCCCACAGACAGCAGAGCACAGCCTAAGCAAGCTCCAGTGATGGGCATGAGCCGCAGCTATCATCTCAGACCCCAGAGTCAGGCACGGACAACTAATGCTGCCGCTACTGCCACCAAAAATCCTGTGTGCAACCCCAGAGTCAGGCACGGACCACTAATGCTGTCGCCACTGCCACCAAAAATCCTGTGTGCAAGCACAGGACACTACCACACTCCCCCAGGAGCCTGTGTAGCCTGCCACTGCCAGTGTCGCATGATCCAGGGACAACTTCTCCAGGAGAACACAAGGCACGCCTCAGGCTGTTGCAATGTCAAGCCAGCTTCTCCCCCTGCAGGCTCACCCCGCATTCCAATTATGACTATCATACCTTTCCCCCTCTCCAACCTGAGTGATCAAGAGAGCCCTAATAAGCCGCTGCTTTAATCCTTTCCTGTCTGGGCCGGGAACAGATACCTGAGGGTGGCCTACACACAGAGGCAGGGCCAAAACCAAAGCTGAACCCCAGGAGCTGTGCGAGCAGAGGTTAGAAAGAGAAATTTCACCGTGCATCCTCAGGAGCAGTGGATTAAATCCCTGCAATCGACCTGATAAACCCTGCATCTGTGGAATACCTGAATAGACAATGAATGTTCCCAAAATTGAGGTGGTGGACTTTGGGAGCAACTGTAGATTTGGGGTTTGCTTTCTGAATCTGATTTGTTTTTGGTTTTATGCTTAACTTAGTTTAGTTTTTAGTGCTTGTTATCATTGGTGGATTTGTTTATGAGTTTGGTTGCTCTCTTCCTTTTTTTTCTTTTAGTGAGTGTGTGTGTGTGTGTGTGTGTGTGTGTGTATGTTTCTTTGTGTGATTTTGTCTGTCTAGGTTTACTTTTACCATTTAACCTAGGGTTCTGTCTGTTCGTTTTTCTGTTACTTTTGTTTTTTTTGTTTGCTTGTTTGTCTTTTCTTTTAATGAGTGTGTGTGTCTGTATGTTTCTTTGTTTGATTTTATCTGTTTAGTTTTGCTTTGACCATTTGTTTTGAGGTTCTATCTGCATTTTTTCTTCCTTTTCTTTCAAGGCATGTGGATGGCAGGGTCTTGGTGATACAGCCAGGTGTTGCGCCTGGGCTTCTGAGGAGGGACAGCCGAGTCCAGGACATTGGACAACTAGAGACCTCCCAGCCCCATGTAGTATTAATTGGCAAGAGCTCTCCCAGAGATCTCCGTCTCAACACTAAGACCTAACTCCACCCAATGGCCAGCAAGCTCCAGTGCTGGATGCCCCATACCAAACAACTAGCAAGACAGGAACACAACCCCACTCATTAAGAGAGAGGCTGCCTAAAATCATACTAAGTTCACTGACACCACAAAACACACCACCGGATGGAACCCTGCCCACCAGAAGGACAAGATTCAGCCCCATCCACCAGAACACAGGCTCCAGTCCCCTCCACCAGGAAGCCTACACAGCCACGGAACCACCCTCACCCACTGGAGATAAACACAAAAATAGCAGGAATGATGAACCTGCAGCCTGCGCAAAGGAGACCCCAAACAGAGTAACTGAAACAAAACAAGAAGACAGAGAAATATGTAGCAGATGAAGGAGCAAGGTAAAAACCCACCAGACCAAACAAATGAAAGGGAAATAGTCTACCTGAAAAAGTATTCAGAGTAATGATAGTAAAGACCCAAAATCTCTGAAATAGAATGGAGAAAATACAAGAAACATTTAACAAGGGCCTAGAAGAACTAAAGAGCAAACAAACGATGATGAACAACGATGATGAAATGAAATTTAAAATTCTCTACAAGGAATCAATAGCAGAATAACTGAGGCAGAAGAATGGATAAGTGACCTGGAACATAGAATGGTGAAAATAACTGCCATCAGAGCAGAATAAAGAGAAAAGAATGAAAATAATTGAGGACAGTCTCAGAGACCTCTGGGACAACATTAAACACACCAACATTCAAATTACATTGGTCTCAGAAGAAGGAGAGAAAAAGAAAGCCTCTGAGAAAATATATGACGAGATTACAGTTGAAAACTTCCCTGACATGTGAAAAGAAATAATCAAGTCCAGGAAGCACAAAGAGTCCCATACAGGATAAATTCAAGGAGAAACATGTCAAGACACATATTAATCAAACTATCAAAAATTAAATACAAAGAAAAAATATTAAAATCAGCAAGGGAAAAGCAAGAAATAACATACAAGGGAATGCCCATAAGGTTAACAGCTGATCTTCCAGAAGAAACACTGCAAGGCAGAAGGGAGTGACAGGACATATTTAAAGTGATGAAAGGGAAAAACCTACAGCCAAGATTCCTCTACCCAGCAAGGATCTCATTCAGATTCAACAGAGAAATTAAAAGATTTACAGACAAGCAAAAGTTAAGAAAACTCAGCATTACCAAACCAGCTTTACAACAAATGCTAAAGGAACTTCTCTAGGCAGGAAACACAAGAAAAGGAAAAGACCTACAGTAACAAACCCAAAACAATTAAGAAAATGGTAATAGGAACATACATATCAATAATTACCTTAAATGTAAATGGATTAAATGCTCCAACCAAAAGACACAGACTGTCTGAATGGATACAAAAACAAGACCAATATATGTGCTGTCTATAAGAGACCCACTTCAGACCTAGGGACACATACAGACTGAAAGTGAGGGGATGGAAAAAGATACACCATGCAAACAAAAATCAAAACAAAGCTGAAGTGACATTTCTCAAATCAGATAAAATAGACTTTAAAATAAAGACTATCAAGGGATCAATCCAAGAAGATGATATAACAACTGTAAATACTTATGCACCCAACATAGGAGCACCTCAATACATAAGGCAAATGGTAACAGCCATAAAATGGGAAATCAACAGTAACACAGGAATAGTAGTGGACTTTAACACCCCACTTTCACCAATGGACAGATCATCCAAAATGAAAATAAATAAGGAAACACAAGCTTTAAATAACAAATAAGACCAGATACACTTAACTGATATTTATAAGGCATTCCAACCAAAAACAACAGAATACACTTTCCTCTGAAGCGCACATGAAACATTCTCCAGGATAGATCATATCTTGGGTCACAAATCAAGCCTTGGTAAATTTAAGAAAATTGAAATTGTATCAGGTATCTTTCCTTATCACAACACTATGAGACTAGATATCAATTACAGGAAAAAATCTGTAAAAATACAAGTGCATGGAAGCTAAATTATATGCTACTAAATAACCAAGAAGTCACTGAAGAAATCAAAGAGGAAATAAAAAAATACCTAGAGACAAATGACAATGAAAACATGATGGCTGAAAACCTATGGGATGCAACAAAATCAATTCTAAGAGGGAAGTTTATAACAATACAATCCTACCTTAAGAAACAAGAAAAATCCAAACAACCTAACCTTACACCTAAAGCAATTAGAGAAAGAGGAAAAAAAAAACACCCATAATTAGCAGAAGGAAATAAATCATAAAGATCAGATAAGAAAGAAATGAAAAAGAAATGAAGGAAACAATAGCAAAGATCAATAAAACTAGAAGCTGGTACTTTGAGAAGATAAACAAAATTGATAAACTATTAGCCAGACTCATCAGGAAAAAAGGGAGAAGACTCAATTCTACAGAATTAGAAAGGAAAAAGGAAAAATAACAACTGACACTGCAGAAATACAAAGGATCATGAGAGACTACTACAAGCAACTCTATGCCAATAAAATGGACAACCTGGAAGAAATGGACAAAATTCTTAGAAAAGTACAACCTTCCAAGACTGAACCAGGAAGATATAGAAAATATGAACAGACAAATCACAAGCTCTGAAATTGAAACTGTGATTTAAAATCCTCCAACAAACAAAAGCTCAGGACCAGATGGCTTCACAGGTGAATTCTATCAAACATTTAGAGAAGAGCTAACACACATCCCTCTCAAACGTTTCCAAAATATAGCAGAGGGAGGAACACTCCCAAACTCGTTCTACGAGGCCACCATCAGCCTGCTACCAAAACGAGAAAAGATGTCACAAAAAAACAAAACTACATGCCAATATCACTGATGAACATAGATGCAAAATTCTAGCAAACTCAACAAAATTCTAGCAAACAGAACCCAACAGCACATTAAAAGGGTCATGCAGCATTATCAAGTTAGGTTTATCCCAGGAATGCAAGGATTCTTCAATATATGCAAATCACTCCATGTGATGCATCATATTAACAAATTGAAGCATAAAAACCATATGATAATCTCAATAGATGCAGAAAAAGCTTTTGACAAAATTCAACACCCATTTATGATAAAAACTTTCCAGAGAGTGGCCATAGAGGCAACCTACCTCAACATAAGAAAGACCGTATATGACAAACCCACAGCCAACATCATCCTCAATGGTGAAAAACTGAAACTATTTCCTCTAAGATCAGGAAGAAGACAAGGTTGCCCACTTTCAACACTGTTATTCAACATAGTTTTGGAAGTTTTAGCTACAGCCATCAGAAAAGAAAAAGAAATAAAAGGAATCCAAATTGGAATAGAAGAAGTAAAGCTGTCACTGTTTGCAGATGACATGATACTATACATAGAGAATCCTAAAGATGCCACCAGAAAACTACTAGAGCTAATCAATGAATTTGGTAAAGTAGCGGATACAAAATTAATGCAAAGAAATCTCTTGCATTCCTATACACTAATGATGAAAAATCTGAAAGAGAAATTAAGGAAACACTCCCATTTGCCATTGCAACAAAAAGAATAAAATACCTAGGAATAAGCCTACCTAAGGAGACAAAAGACCTGTTTGCAGAAAACTGTAAGACAGTAATGAAAGAAATTAAAGATGATACAAACACATGGAGAGATATACCGTGTTCTTGGATTGGAAGAAGCAACATTGTGAAAATGACTATACTACTCAAAATAATCTACAGATTCAATGCAATCCCTATGAAACTACCAATGGCATTTTTTACAGAAGTAGAAACAAAAATTTTACAATTTATATGGAAACACAAAAACCCTGGATAGCCAAAGTAATGTTGAGAAAGAAAAACAGAGCTGGAGGAATCAGGCTCCCTGACTTCAGACTATACTACAAAGCTACAGTAATCAAGACACAAAAACAGAAATATAGATCAATGGAACAGGATAGAAAGCCCAGAGATAAACCCATGCACATATGGTCACCTTATCTTTGATAAAGGAGGCAGGAATGTACAGTGGAGAAAGGACAGCCTCTTCAATAAGTGGTGCTGGGAAAACTGGACAGGTACATGTGAAAGTATGAGATTAGATCACTCCCTAACACCATACACAAAAATAAGCTCAAAATGGATTAAAGACCTAAATGTAAGGCCAGAAACTATCAAACTCTTAGAGGAAAACATAGGCAGAACACTCTATGACATAAATCACAGCAAGAGCCTTTTTGACCCACCTCCTAGAGAAATGGAAATAAAAACAAAAATTAACAAATGGGACCTAATGAAACTTAAAAGCTTTTGTGCAGCAAAGGAAACCATAAACAAGAACAAAAGACAACCCTCAGAATGGGAGAAAATATTTGCAAATGAAGCAACTGACAAAGGATTAATTTCCAAAATTTACAAGCAGCTCATGCAGCTCAATAACAAAAAAACAAACAACCCAATCCAAAAATGGGCAGAAGACCTAAATAGACATTTCTCCAAAGAAGAGATACAGACTGCCAACAAATACATGAAAGAATGCTCATGAAAGATGGTTATGTGTCTGTGTGTGTTCTTCCCTTAATCTTTTTCAATTTTCCAGAGCCTAAACATAATGAAAATTTAGGGCTGGTTGTATTCTGAATACACAGCATTCCTTTCAAACCCAGCTGTGTCATCATCCATCATCTAAGTTGCTTTATGCTGCTGCTGCTCTTGCTTACTGTTTCTGTTCCTTTTTTTCTTTTTGAAACCACACTACCTTCTCATGTAAATTGGCACTTCAGGTCTTCTTTCTGTTTTCATTTCATAGAACACTCAGTCTATCTTGGATGGTTATCACTGTACTTCTCCTCTCACTAGAGTCATCTTTCCCTTCTCCCAGGTGGTTGTGCCATGACCCTTCTTCATTGCACTCATCTGTTTTGGGGTCTTTCTCCAACTAGAGCAGTCCAGAGAAGGAGTAAGCACCTACAGGTAGTCTGGTTCCCTGCCAGCCAAATATGAAAGGATTAGGTCTTCCTCCTCTTTGAAAGGTTTTGTCAGGGAACGTTGCTTTTGAATACATTGTATTGGCTGAGGATGGGGTCCCCTCAGCCACTGGCCATGTGTCTTTTCAATTCCTTGAGAGACCCTGACCTTGGTAGAACCAAGAGATGGACCCAGGCCCCTGAAGGCACCTCAACCCCCTCCAGAGCTTTTGGAATTGCTTCCCCAGGACAGACAGGCTTAACAATACAGCTCTGAGACAATGAGGTGGACAGGATAGGTGCACACCTTTGTGCCGTATAGGTGACTGGACCCTCTTCAGGTCTCTATAGAAACTTTCTTTAAGATGATGATGGACTGGTGGGGCAAGACCTACTCATCTTGCGGCCACCCAGGGAGCCACGGAGTGAAGTATCTTATTGCAGACATTGCTTTTCTAAGTCTCCCCCACCTGCCCACATTGTACTCCAGGGGAAGACAGTTCACGTGCTTCTGGAATTTGTGTCTCTTGGGCTCTAGTTTTCAGTTTCACTCAAGGAACACTCTCTTCCCATCTTCATACGAATTGGATGTTGTGCATTTCCAGTGATACAATAGAAATTAGCCAGTTCAAATGGAAAACAAACCAAAAGAAAACAAATCAATAGAGGAGCTATTGAGGGGCAGCAGGGTTACCAACTTAGATAAAGTGCTGAAGCCACTGTCCACCATGTTGCCGGGCTGATTCCTGAAACACGGCCCTGGTGAGATCTGACCCTGCAGCCTCAGTGCTCATTTATGTCTTGATGATCAACCCTTGGGAGGGCATCAAGGCATTTGGATGACCCCAACCACAGAGCCCAGAGGCCGAAATCAACATACAGCTTGATGAGCTGGGTGAATCCACGATTCACACAGATGGCACAAAAACTGCTGGTCGACTGTTCAGGGGCCAGGTGCACAGGACTTATAAAGGACACAAGGGTACCCTGCTCCTATTTATGTAAATAGCTGCCCTTCCTTCAAAATTGAGGACCTGGAAGGAGTCCTGTGAAGCAAGGGGGCAGTGGGATGAAAGGCAAATTCAGAGGTTCACAGGAATTTTTGGATCTGCTGCTATTGTCAATCATTGTCCCCGGTGATTGGGTTCCGTCTTCACACATTTTCACATTCCAAAATTCGCTTGCCAGAAAATAATGGAAATTCTTTTTATTTATGGGTAATTCTGAAATAGCTTGATAAGGTATGTCGTTCTCCATGCTCTTTATTTCATGAAGACGTCCATGCAATGACAAGAAAATCAACATCGTGATTCAGTAGGGGCACTGAAAGTGTCATGATGCCATCCTGCAGCGATTCTTTAAAGGCCAAATAGTTTTTGGTTCATTCTTACCTAAAACCTCCACTTTTGATAGTGTGATAAAGGAAATGTAATCACACACAGAGGTGAAAAATAAAAGAGTTCAAACACCCAGCTACAAAGCGACTAGCCTGTAGGAGGAGGAGACAAGTTTTCCTATGTAAACCAGTAAATGACACTAGACTCCCCTGGGTGTGACCTTGATGGGAAAGCCTGTTTTTCAAGAAGTGAGCATATACAGTCGTTGATGTTCAGATGCCTGTACCAGATTATTAAATGAAGGCATCCCGTGATTGTACAATTGCCGTTTTGGGGAATAAAAATTCTATAACTCTTTGCTGTCTGTGGAGATTGTAGTGTGGTCCTGAGAGTTTACGACCTCGGTGATGTGGCTGGTTGCAGGAATATACGAAGCTAAGGGAGGCCCTGGGAAATACACTCCAAGTGATGTTTAAATAGTCCATATTATATTCTGTATATTTTACCATGAAAACCGTCGTGGAATTCAGAAAAAAAAAATAGACCTACTTTAAAAAAATATATAGTTCTTTCCGAAAATACATATATGGCTAAAAATAGACCCAGATGTCCGGACAAGCCGACCATGAAACTGCACTCGCATCCTTTGATGTAAGGTGTGAAAACGAGGTGAGAGAGAAGGTCCCTTGGTGCGAAAGACTCACAGAGATCACGTGATCTTCAAGCCCTCTATAGGTCTGCAGTCAGGAAGGTTCCCCACTGAAACTGTCCCTGCCACCCTGGAAGCTGCACCTCCTTCAGGGGAGTTTTCCAGCACCCACCTTGCTCAGGACCTCATAACGGGTAGGAGAATCAGGGCTGAATTTCAGGTTGGTTTCTTATAAATTTGCTCTTCAGCTTATGCATCTGAGTAATAGAAGAGTACTCCAATTAGTTCGTGACCTGTGTATGGGAAATGGACTATGGGTGTTGCTTTGTTTTTTTTTTTTTAAATATATTTACCTGTTTTTGAAGTCTTACGTAGGCCTTATTGTTATAATGGAAGAATGGTTTTATATACACAATGCTTATCTGAATGTCTCTCTTCCATACACACGCTCCACCCATCATTCATACTTTCGATCTGACAGCATGCTCCTCAAGACATTTACTCGTTGTGTCCACCCCCACAGACACTTCCATGAAGTTATGCCCAATTCTGTCCTGTGTATCTTTAGCTTGTTTTTGGAAGCTTGTTTTCTTTATTGAATTTAAATTCATGGTTTCTTTTCTTGGCGTTTCTCCTAACCAGTGAAGGTGCATGTATGTGTCTTCGTCCATTCAAGGTTCCTCGTTTTTCTGAAATCAGGCTAGATTCCATCCTGCTTATGGTTCAGCATAATGAACATGGCTACTTTATTACTAGTTCTTCATTTATGCATTTATCCATGGATGGGCAGCCATACGAAGGACTGTATCACCTAATTTTTCTTCTAGATATGGTACTGATTCTGGTCCTGTTTTGCAGCCTTAAGTTTCTTTCATGTGTGTTTCGGGTAGTTGCAAGAGTGTAACCCAAATTCTTCCTATTTACAGGTAATTGGGAAATCATTCTCCATGGCATTGCCTTCATGAATGATGGCCTTGAAATGACGTTGAAATCAGCAACTACAATTCATAACTGGCACTGGAAGAGCCATGATGCAATGCTGGAGAAAATATTTTCTATAAACTTTCAAAAGCCAAAAACACAGTTTATTCATTCCTACCTCTTCATTCCTACCTCTTCATTCGACCGTACAACAAAGGAAATGAACTTGCAAAGAAAGGTAAAAGATCAATTGAAAGAGTTCAAGTACATGGCTGTGAAGCTCTACTAGTCTATAGTGGAGGAGAAAAGCTTTCCTTAAGCACGCCTGTAAATGACAGTAGACTACTCTGATGTCATATGGGAAGACTTATTTTTCAAGAAGGAAGCATACTCTCTTTGATTTCCAAAAGCCCTTGCCAGAACATTAAATGAAGCCATCCCATGTTTTTATGATTCCCGTTTTTGTGAATAAAAATGCTATTCGATTAGATGGTGGTGTGTTCGTTACAGTGTAGGAACTCAGTGATGTGGCTGGTTGCAGGAGTATATGAAGATAACGGAAGCCATGTGAAACACACTTCAAGTGACATAAGTAGTAAATATCGTATTATGTATATTTTTACCATGATAAACGTTGTGGAATTCAGAAAAAAAAAAGGCGTATGTAAAAAGTAATTAGTTGCGCTTTCCGGAAATAAATGTACTGGGGAAATGAGACACAGTTGTCTGGCTAAGCCTAAAGGTCATGAAAACACTGCAACACAAATTGCAGTCCCATCCTTTGATGTAAGGTGTGAAGAAAGGTGAGAGATGAGGTTCCTTGGGTGAGAAATTCTCAAGGAGATCACGTGACCTTAAAGCCCTATAAAAATCAGCTAGGCAAGGTGTTTCCTCGTTAATCCTGCTTGAGTCCTTTGGTTGCTACACCATTTCCAGTGGAGGTGGTAGAGCACCCACTTCTCTGAGAACCTATTGACACATAGGAGAAGCCGAGGTGCATTTAAGGTTGGTTTCTTCTAAATAAGGTGGTTCCCCTTATTCCTCAGAGAGGTAGAACAATACTCAAAATAAGTAGTGAGGTGTCTTGAGGCAATGGAGTAACGCCTTTTGATATTATGTTTTTACCTAGGAATCACTGGAACAGTAGTCTAGAGGTTTCATTTTTACAACACTGTATTTGAAATTCTTTTTTTCATATACATGCTCACCAAAAACCAAACAAGCAAACAAAAGCACTTTGTTTCTTTCTGATATCATACTGTTATTCTCCAATTTCTCATAGGGCACTTCCTTTGAAAATCTTCCCAGTAGAAATGCAGAGTTCAGCCCTGTGAATCTTTAAACTTGTGTTTTTGTAGTTTGATTTTTTTCATGACTACTTTTTTCTTTTCTTTCTTTCTCTCTTTCTTTCTTTCTTTCTTCTCTTTCTTTCTTTCGTTCTTTCGTTCTTTCGTTCTTTCTTTCTTTGTGGTCCCCATACCATTTAAATAATAGATAATTTGTCTTCTGCTTCTGACTTATTTTGGGACCATACTACATTCTAAGTCCGTCATTTTTTGGTATCCAGAGAGACTTCATCTTTGTTCTTTTTCCTTTGAAGATGTATTTGTTAATTTTTTTTTAAATCCATTTATCCTCAGATGGACATTTTTGTCAAGGACCATAGGAACTGGCTTTTATTTTAGGAATGTTACAGATTCAGGTCCTTGATTCGGGTTTTCATTGGTATGGAGTTGAGTTTTGTGTGTGGTGCAAGTTAAAGAACAACATTCTTTCCTTTTAAAGGGATTCTCAAACAGATAACTGATAAAATACAAAGTACACCCTGTCTTACAGCTGCAAGGTGGACATGTGGGAGGGTTGGGTCTCCGTGAGTTATTTCCAAGAATTATCATTGGAGCTGGCAAGAGAAGCAAGGGCCCCTGTTAAGGAAGTCTTGGTTGGGGCCTGAAACCCTTGCCTGGCCCCTTCCAGGGAAGACCTTGAGACCACGGGCTGGCAGCTGCTAACAGGTATTCCTTGGGATAAGGGTGGTGTTGGTCCCAGAGTTGGAGAGAGTTCAGGAAATTAAAGGTCTCAGGGATTCAGGGACATGCCTGAAACAACACCCACCTTGGTCATCCCGCCCGGCTCCCTTCGGACCACCTGAAACCAACACACTGCTATTCCTTATCACCACAAAGACCAAACATCAACTGGGAAAGGGTCCAGGACTTCAGGGCTTTCAAGGAGAAGGAACAGCATGTACCCACAGCAAGTCAGCATGACCTTGACGCCTACAAAGTGAAAGTCCGATTCCGAGGAGTAGAGCAGGGGGTGCCATCAGAAAGGGTACCACATTGGTCCTTACCTTGAACATGGATCTTCAAAATAACTGAATAACACGTTCCGTATTTTGTTCTGTTTTTGGTTTTATTTTGTCTCCTTTCCTTTCAAATCGTGAAAGCAGATGTGCCCTGTACCTATGATATGCCATAAGACAGGCTTCTCTCATTAGCATAGAGATCAAAGTAAGTCTTGTAGAAGCCATCAAGGGTGTTTCCCAGGCATCCATAAGATGGAGACCTCCTTCTACCTTGTTGCCCTGTTTCTCTAGGGCTTTCCTTTTTTGTTGTTGTTTCTGTTTTGGCACGGATTTCTATGGATTATCAGTGAGTGGTAGGGATAACCTGACCCATAACCTCAATGATCATCTTGTCTAATAGTAAGCATAGCTTCAACCACCAGGGTCCCATTCAGCATGGCTTTCACTGTACCCAACTTTGTTCCATATGCAGAGTCAGCTCTGGACCCAGAGGTCTTCCACAGGTCACAATGACCACAGCTGAGAGGGCACCATAGTTTCACATCTCTATGGAATCACCCCCCCACCATAGTTTTCCCTTGCATCCTCTCAAGAGGATCACAAGAGAAGGAAGCTTGTTCTGAAGCTGAGTCTGAGGAACACTCTACAAGCACTCTTGCAACAAAACCCCTACCCTAGGATAACGGCCGGAGAATGACTGGCCTGAGAACCGGGCATTCCAGAAAGTAGGATGGATTCAGTTGCATTTGAGGGTCTTGATTAATTTCCTCTTAGGGGCCACATCCAGATGCAATCTGGCTTAAGCAATGGGAAGCTCTTTCTCTTGATGCTTCCCTTCTGGGTGCTTGAGACATCATGGACTCAAATCTTGTTAAGACAGTGCATCCCTTGTGTAAACGTTGTCAGAATGTGCTATGTGGTGAGAGGTCCATTTGAATGAGTTGCCAGGGAAAGGGTCAGGGAACAAGAAGCTTGAGATGCCAGTGGTGCCACGGAATTTCTCCTGTATCCAAGACTTCCCTCTTTGGTCAGGTTGGAGGTCAGTCACAAGAGGAAGATGGTTAGCATTGGAGCACAGCACCTGGGACCTTACAAGGCCTTGACTTTTACTGGCATTCCAGTGAGCCAGCTTTCTTCACCATTGAAGTTTGAGAGTAGATTGAAAATCCTGTTTCTTATTTACAGTAAAGCTTCCATGGGCCTTAGTGAGAGCACCAGCTTTCCTGATGGAAACTTTGTTGAGGACCAGCTATTAGGTGGTTCAATTTGCCTTTCTCCCCTTTACTGAGGTTGGAGGACCAATTGGTATGTCAGGAGTGCTATGGTCCTCCACCAGGCTTTCCTCTCGCTTCACCCTGCCAGGGTATCGTTCATCATCTTTAGTTATCTTTACATGTGCGCTCATGCTTCACCTCCCCAGCTTGGTGTTTTGACCTGGACCTCTGCTGCACATTCAGGATCCCACCTCAACCACCGAGCAGCCTTTCCCTTCATTGTGCCTTCTCGGCTTTCACCTACACCCTTACTCATACATGTGTTGCACACTCTGTGGTTTGTTTCTCAAGATAGGTCAGGCAGGTTTTCCAATACTGCGGCTGACCCCGTGTGTGCCCTTCACTGTGACTGGTCAGTTTCTAGGAAGGCATATATAGGAAGACATATATATGTAAGAACAGTCATTCTCGTGAGAGGTGGCCCAGCTCCCTTTGTGAAACCGGCAGGCACAGTCACTAGGGAGGGATAAGATTAGCTCCCCAGCCACTGCCAGTGGGCCTGTAATACTCAGGGAATGGGCCTGCCACCCTCGCTCCTCTTGAGAAAGAGGAAAAGATTCACCCCCAAAACAACGTTCCCAGTGGCCTTCCAAGCTGTCCCAGAGCCAAATGTGTTGCACTTCCGCAGTAGAAATGCACCCTCAGGGGGTGGCCAGTCACCCTCAGGGGGTGGCCCCCACTGACCCCACCCTTGGCCCCAACCACCTACTGCCACAAATCCCAAACTCTCGGGGAGGAAGTAGGAGGAGGGAGGACAGGTGGAGGGATCATTGGGAACAGGGACCAGGAAAGATCTGCTGGGCCACCGACACAGCCAGAGATACCACTGGGTTGAATCATCTGTGCAGACTCCACCTGTTTACATCATAATGGCTTTGCTGCTTTCTTGATCCCTCTATAAAGTTTTCATCTTTTTCTTACAGTACTTGACTATTGGTATCCTGCCAGCATTTAGCCTTAGAAGGAACTTAACTCCCACTCTGGGCTGCACGCCCAAGGCAACCTGATTCCAGGGAGACACAGGCCTGGGACACTAGTGGCCACTTCCACCCTCACCCAATCCAGAGGCCGGGCAACAATCAGAAGCCCTTGAGGCCCCCATGGGCAACACTAGACTGTGGACCTTCTGCCCACCAAATTTCGGGGTCCCACTTGCCATTACTGAGGGAAATCTGGTTACGTTCCTTTCCTCCCCTGGCCAATGTCACTAAATTCAGCATGTCTCTACATCTGACCTGAGGTCACATCTCAGAGGGCAGAGGGGAATGGAAGGTGGGTACACGCACACCTGGTGCACACATGGACAGAAGGGGCTCCCAGTCACTAATCCATGCATGCCTAAGAGAGCCCACAAGAGGGACAGAGAGGATGGTGCAGGCTTCAGAGGAGGACCTCCATATCTGGTGGCATACCAGGCCAAGCCACAATCAAACACCTTGGCCTTCACTCAAACACAGGTCGGTGGGGGGCGGGTGTCACACGATGCTGCACATGGCCTGAGACATTGCAGCAGGGAGGGAAACCCAGTGGTAGACCCCAACTGCCAGACCCTCTTCCCACACCACCCAACCCTCCTACATGTCCCCCTTGCAGCTGTAAGACACCCCAATGAGCAATGAACACCAGACACCCCCAGCCCTGGGCTGGCAAGCATGAAGTGTGGTATGGCCACAACCGAGGGAACAGCATGTGGTGATGAACAGAGAGGCGTCCCACACATCACTGCCAGCCACACAGCCCTGGGGCAGAGCCATGCACAACATCAACATGAGCCACCCACCCAAACAGGGCTCACCAAAGAGTGGGGGAACGTAGGGACTCCGTATCACAGAAGACCTGGTCAGGGCTGACTGGATGCATGGCAGACAGGGCCGCATGAGCTCTCTTCTCTTTGCAGGCACCCCAGGGCTGTATCACCCTTACCTCCCACATGGCACAATACCAAGCAGGCAGTAGTGTCACGCCAAAGGGAAACTGGGCATGGGTTGGGGGCACTATGGCTGTACTTATGGGGACTGAGGGCACAGAAACCCTCCAGTCACCACCACCCCCACAACCCCACAAAGGCACACAGCATGAGAGGGTAACTGATCACGGGATGCTCAGGCAGGTAAAGAACCCAGGCCACCAGTGTGTCTGAAGTGTCAATGACCATTGATTTTATCCTGCAATGCACATTAATTCTCAAAGCTGCCACATTCTAATGAACACAGGAGCCAAGTGATCCACTGCTGATTTTACAAGCCCTTTTTATTTTGGCAGGGTCCCCCCAGAGGGGAAGCCTACCCAAGAATGGCATATCCCCTGGAGGGGTGCCTCTGCCAGCCACGCCTGACAAAAGTCAGAGCAGAGGGCAGAGGTTTCAGGACAGGGAACCCAGCCCAACCCCTGGGGTAGACTCTGATGCCCCACCAGCACCCTGGGGTCCCCACCAGCGTCCCCAGACAGAGAGCATGTGTGCACACAGTGTGGCCCAAAGATGCAGTGTAGATCTCTCCCACCGGTCACAGTGTGGCACCCAGTGTGGAGGCATGGTCTGTGGGAAAGGGGACAGGCTTCCCAACACCCTAGGCCAGACTTTCCTGACACCAAGGCAGGAGGGTGACCCTCAAGGGCTTTTAAACCTCCCTCCACACCTGGGTAATGCAAGGTCCCTAGAAAGAGGAAGACAGGCAAGGCAGGGTTGGGGGCACCCCACCGCCTCTGTCTCACCACTGACAGCCACACTCCTGTGGCCACCCAAGGGAAGCAGACCTCAGCACTGCAGGCCTGTGACAGGGACCCACCAGGCACTATCCAACCCCTTCCCAAGTCCTGCTGCTCTCCAATGCCACCCCAACACACTAATGCCCATACGCTCCTTTCCCCTCAACTCCCAGGCCTCCCTGCACCCACCCCCAGGTCTTACAACAGAGAGTGGGAGCTATAAAACAGGAAGTGGCACACAAGTGAGCAGGGCACGAGGGGAATACAGACAGACAGGCGCAGGCCCAAGGTTCAGAGGGCAAGGAGAAACGGGGGGCAGGATCAGAGCTGATGACCAGGGAACCAGCCCAGTGTGGGCAGCAGCAGGCAGTGGCAGCCCCATGGCAGTCAAGGCCCTGCGAGACCTCCACCACTGCACCACACAACGCAAGAAGTACTGAAGTCACCATGTGGTTGGTCACAACTCACAGGGGTGACCAGGCTAGAGACAAAAGTACAGGGGGCACAGCCCCCAAAACCTCCACCCACCTCCCAGGAGAGACATGCCAGACATGCCTCATGGACAGGGGGTCCAGGAGGAACAGGGGGAGACCGGCAGGGAAAGGCAAGAAGCCTTCTCCCCAGTCCCTTCACACCACCCCGTCTCTCCCCGTGTTGAGTCAAATTAAGACACAGGCTCCACTCCTCGTGGTACTCCTTCATCATTTTAAGTTTCAGCTTTGCAACCATACTCCCCCCAGAACCCAGAAACTTTTGTTTTCCAGAAGCTGCCTGGCACGTCATGGGAATAATGCCACCCACATCACCACTCAGCATCACTTATGGTCAGAACTATGACTATCTGGTCCTCTTTGAACCTCCGACTTTCATTCATGATTAATGAAAACACTTGGCAAATGCTTTCACTCTGGTACATCTTGCACCAGTCCACGAATTTCACCTATAGTGGCACAATGTGACCATCCCACGTGTCTCTTAATCATGGCCTGTTTTGAAAACCAACAAAATAAGACCACAGTCCCAGTCCACTGTTCCTAGCTCTAGCATTCCAGGGGATCAGACCTGCTTTGAACACTCAAGTTTTTTTCAAAGTAAATGCTTCTGGTCCCACAGACACTCAGCTAGGAACATTGAGGGAGCAGCGAGAGGCAAGGGGCAGGGGTGGGCAATGACTCACTGTGTGGTGCACCACTGCCCGTTCCCAAGATCCAGCTACAAGCTTTTCAACTGCAGCATTAGAGCTGGAATTACTGCTTGCCCTCCAAGGGATCCTTGTGGAAGGATTTAAACTGGGCCCGTTCCATTTATAGGCCTTGAAAGGGTCCTGTTGTATTTCTACTTTCCTGGGCCAGGGGTGTGTCAGCTGCACGCCTGCTACCTTTCTTGGATGTGGTGGCCATCTATCAGGCTCCCGCTCCAGACTCAAACCCTGATTCCCCATCACCCATTGCAGCCATGGTAGGTATGACAACTACCATCAAATGCTGATCAGGCAGGTGCTTGAATGAGTCACCAGCATGGTGGAGGGTGTGTGATTGGCACGAGTTACCTAGTGTCACCAAAGCCAATGGCGCCTGCCCCCCAGGGAGGGTCACGGGGAGGCTGAGTGTGGTGGTTTGGTCTGATAAATGCATGCATTCCCCCATGAAGGTGATCAGCATCCACTGGCATGTATTAGCTCTGAAATTGCCTCAGTTATCCAGGTAGGAGAGGAGCGAGTGACCAAAGGAACCATACCTGATTTAATGAGCCATTCAGTTTCACACCCACGCATACCTCAGCATTCATGCCTTAATCTTTGAGAGCAGCGTATGCTACTGGCAGAAACAACCAGGTAGATGGGCACACTGCAAAGAACCAGAGGGAGATAGCCAGCTCTAAAGCATGTGGAACACAGGGCACTGGGAATCCAGCAGTGGGTGGCAGCACTCTCCTCAAGGTGAGGGAGGCCAACACCCTGCCCAGGGTCTGACCGCCTACCCTGCCCAGGACAAGGATGGCTAACCACCCACAAGCAAACAAAAAGGCCTTGGTGGCACCCCCAGGCACAATCCCCCATTGTGGCATGGAGTGGGTCTGGGGCACCAGGCAGTCTCCTCAAGTCTAGCCAGCACATCCTTGCTCTTGTGTGGACAGGGGGCAGTGCGGCTATAGTGGCCAATCACAAAAACTAGCTGGAACCCAGCTTGCACTCACATTCAGGAGAGCCCACAAGAGCCAGGCAAGTCAGGGACAGCAGTCCTTCACCCATAATGCTGCCAGCTGTCCAGGGCAGCAATGGACATGGAGAGGGGCCATGGTGGGCCCAGGAAGCAAGATGCACCAGGCCACAGAACTGAGGCTGGCAGAGTGGACAGATGGAGAGAAGGCTGGCATTGAGGATAGGCACTGGGAAAGCAGTGGAGTAGGTACGCTGAGTGCTGCTGCAAGGAGTCTGGGGCCGTCTAAACAACCTGGACACAAGTCAGCTACCAGGGCACACCACCAGGTCTCACTGTCACAGGCCTCCAGCAAGGCACAGCCCAATCCATGCACAACCACAGGCTGTGACTCTGGACAGGAACAGGCAGGACAGCTGCTCACAGCAGTGGGACAGGGGAGTCAGGATGCAGCATTCCACCCCCCCCAACCCCAGCACAGCATGGGGGAAGCACACATACATACAGACACACAGCCCTACACTGGATGCCAACCTCTCAGAACCCTGCCCTGACTCAGAGTGGGGAGGCACAGTTTAGTTTAGACAAAGCGCCATGCTCAGCCCCACCACAGGGCCAGCATACACTTCACAGGAAGGTGAGGGGCTCTGCCCACATGTTGTGCCAGTTGCAGCAGTGGCTACTGTATACTTTGGAAGGGCAGAAGCTGGCGGGGGGGTTGTCTAGCACTCCAAGGCTGCCTCTCTGATCACTAGAGACCTTCTCAGCAAGGGCACATTTTCTCCTACACTCATTCTCATCTCACAGTCAGGCCAGCAGAAGCACTTCAAGAGATGGCAGGACTGGGCTGCACCTGGGGTGTTTGTGGTATGAGTAAGCAAAGGGTCAACCTGAGTATTTATGGTGAGGACTCTGTGCTGCCTCAGGCTCACCTGTTTGTCACATAAGAGGGCTTTTCTGAAGTCTGACTGAACCCCCTCTGCATTGCCCAGCCTGCCACTATTGGTCATGTATCCTGGCAAAGAAGGTACTCATGGCATTCACCTTGCCAAGTCAGTCCCCCCAGCACAGTGGGGATGACCACGATGAGGTACCTGTCCCACTTTTGTGCCCCCTTTACCTAGGCCCCCAAGAATGCTACTCACAGGACACACCATCACAGTTGTGACACAAATGGGGGACAGCACTGCTTGGCTTTTAGCACCTGAGGTACAACCTGGACAACTCCAGGATCACCACAGAGAACAGGTGACACAGGTTCACACACCAAGGGGGGCATGCTGCACAGCAGTGGGAGGGCTCTCCCCAGGACAGGGAAGGCCACTTGCAAGACACACACCAGGAAGGTGCGAAAAATCATCTGTTGTGTCAAAGGTTCCCCAGCTCCACTGATGACCTGAAGCAGAGGACAAGAGACTGAGGTCAGGCTAGATTCTGCACTCCTGCCTTCCACACACCACCAACAGGCAGTGGGGAGAGGCCAGGGGCCCAAGGGCAGGACAGAAAGAGTGGCCTCCTTTGCTTCGGAATTCCAGTACTCATCTTGTTCAACTGAGGCCCAGCCCTGGAGAGTGTGACCCCACCACCAATCCAGGTGCACGGAATCCCCAACGGGGAGACCCAGCGAGACCGTCACCAGCAGAGCCTGCTTCAGCCTCACCAGCCACATTTTCTCAGGTGACAGTACCCAACAGTCCTGAAAATTTACATCTGATACATGGCCTGACACCTATGAGATGGAGTTCTCACAGTCACAACAGGGTAGAGGACCCATACTGCCTGGCCTCACTGCCCTTGGGTTGCCAGATACCAGAGACTGAGTATGATGCAGGGTTGGGTCAGCTGGAAAAGCACCTAAGACAGCCAATGCACAAGCCCAGGCAGACAGCTCAAGAAACAAGGGCAGAGCCAGGTGTAAAGTTGTGGTCAAACCCAGAGCCCCATGTACGTCCAGAAGCCCAGTGTCCCTGGCAACAGGTACTGAAGAAGACTGCGCTTATCTGGTGGCAAACAATGTCCACATTAGGTGAAAAAATGACCACGCCCAGCAATGAGGCCTACTCACAAACTGCAGGGGGGCCTCCGGAACCGCAGTCCAGCTACTGGTCCCCAGCACGACCCCGTCACTGCCAGCTCCAGAGCTCTCAGGGCCATCTCAGAGTACTGTGGTGACAAAGGGGGTAGGGGTGGGGGAAGGAGGACATAAGGGAAACAAAGTGGGCCAGGTATGCCCTCTCCAGTTTGCCCAAGTGGGCAGGTACCGGTCCATCCAAGTCTCTAGATAGGCGCTTGGGGAAAATTCTGCAAAGACGCCTCTGACGACTGGGCCCCAAGTGGGACCGTGCCCAGGCCCTTGCTACCCTATCCAGGTTCTCTCATGGCCCGGGGCCATCCCCACCTACTGAGGGCGGCTCTGACAAACCCATCATAAAGAATTCAACCACCAGGACTCAAATGTGCCCACCGCTGAGCCCATTGCACACTCCATGGGCCACACAAAGGTTTTTGCCTCAGGAGCAGGAAGTGTAGAGGGAGTGGGGAAATTAATAAGGTTGACACAGAACACCCGGGCCTCAGGCATCTGAGGGCGGGACACTCTCCCTTCCCCCCTCAGTGGCCTGGCTATCGTAGGGTGGGTCCATGCAGCCTGTGGGTCGATGGTGGATACTGGTAGACCCGGCCAGGTGGCCCCACAACCAGGCGGGAGCGCGGCGCCCATCACTCCCCCATAAGCCTGCACTCCCAGTCTCCGGCGAGAGCATGACACGCCCACATCCCTGTGCGACCAGGACAGTTGCTGCCAGCACCGCTGGCCTCCCGGGAACTCTTCTTCGGTGGTCTCGGAGGCCGAGTCCCATCCATCGCAAAGGTCGCCAGAGCTCCAGAGGGAAGAGACGATATAAAAGAGACCGCCAGATGGCGGCAGACAACCGGCGCAAACGTAAACGGGACAGATCCTGAACGCCCGGGGGTCGAGGACGCAGCGCTGGCCGCCCCAAAGCCAGAGCTTGTCCCGGGGCGGGTGGAGGGCGTCCGCCCCGGCCCTGAGGCATCGTCGTGGGAGTTAGCTCTAGGTTTGGCATGGCACATCACTGCATGATCCGACCTAGGCAGCAGACAGGGGGAGAGGGGGCAGGGGGAGGAGGCTGGGAAGATATTGGCTGGCGTCTGCCGCCGTGGAGACACACTCCCCACGCGATTCCCTGGCTCCGGAGAGGGAGGGAAGATGGGGAATGTGAAACAGAAACCAAACAAGTGCTCAAAGAACAACAATGCATGAGTCGGTTTTGATTCCATACTTTCCAACGGAGAAGGTCTTTCGAAGGCAGACGGAAAGCCCAGAAGCTAGAAACGAAAAGATACGCTAAACCCATACAAGTGGAAATAAAATCTCTCTCTGCATAGACCGTGACAAAGTCCAAAGACAGCAAGTGGGTGTGTGGGGGACACTGGGGAAAATACACCTGTGGTCATGAGAACATGGATTTCAACATGAGTTACCACAATAACGGGGGAAACTGTGTGTGTGTGTCAATAGCTATCCACTATAAACCGAGTTCCAGTACATCTATATAATACAACACTGTGTGTTGTATGCGCTTGAAATATGTTAAATGATGATGATAAACTGTAGTCCAATAAAAAACAAAACAAAACAACCAGCCAAACTCAAGTTGTAGAACTTCCAATGTCTGCCATTAAAAAATAAAAAAATAAAAATGGAAAAAAATATATATCTGATAAGAGGTTCCTATCTAAACTTCCAATGACTGCCATTAAAAAATAAATAGGGCCTCCCTGGTGGCACAGTGGTTAAGAGTCCGCCTGCCAATGCAGGGGGCACGGGTTCGATGGCCTGGGAAGATCCCACATGCCACGGAGCAACTAAGCCCATGCGCCACAACTACTGAGCCTGTGCTCTAGAGCCCATGAGCCACAACTACTGAAGCCCGTGCACCTAGAGCCCATGCTCTGCAACAAGAGAAGCCACCTCAGTGAGAAGCCCGTGCACCGCAATGAAGAGTAGCCCCCGCTCGCCACAAATAGAGAAAGACCACGCACAGCGATGAAGACCCAACACAGCCAAAAATATAAACAAATAAATAAATGTATTTTTAAAAATAAATAAATAAAAATGGAAAAAATATGTATCTGATAAGGGGTTCCTATCTAAAACAAACCAAGAACTTACACAACTCAATCTCCAAAAACCAAACAACCTGATTGGGGAAAAAAAAAATGAGCAGGAGATCTGAACAGACCTATATCTCACACCTCTGACAAACAGGGACCCCAAATGGATCATGCACTCCACATTCTCATTCGTCACACCATCTACAAAAATAAACTCAACAGGGATGGAAGGGAGACGCAAGAGGGAGGAGATATAGAGATAATATGTATAGCTGATTCACTTTGTTATACAGCAGAAACTAACACACCATTGTAAAGCAATTATACTCCAATAAAGATGTTAAAAATAAACTCAACAGGGATCAAAGAATTTGACCTGAGACCTGAAACCATAAGTCTCAGAAGAAAACACAAGCAGTATGTGCACTATTTTTCTCTTCTTTTTTATTGATGTATAGTTGATGTACAATATTATATAAGTTACAGGTGTACAATACAGTGATATACAACTTTTGTCAATCCTAATATCCCTAACTATCCCTCCCCCCATCCTTCCCCCCTAGTAACGGTAAATTCGTTCTCTGAGTCTGTAAGTTTGTTTCTGTTTTGTAAATAAGTTCATTTGTATCATTTTTTTTGGTTCCGCATATAATTGATATCATACGATATTTCTCTTTGACTTACTTCACTTAGTATGAGAATCTCTAGGTCCATCCATGTTGCTGCAAATGGCATTATTTCATTCTTTTTAATGGCTGAGTAGCATTCCATTGTATATATGTATCACAACTTCTTTATCCATTCCTCTGTCGATGGATGTTTAGGTTGCTTCTATGTCTTGGCTACTGTAAACAGTGCTGCAATGAATATTGGGGTGCATGTATCCTTTTGGACCATGTTTTTCTCTGGATATATGCCCAGGCATGGGATTGCAGGATCATATGGTAGCTCTATTTTTAGTTTTTTAAAGAACGTCCAAACTGTTCTCCACAGTTGCTATTCCAATTTACATTCCCATCAACAGTGAAGGAGGGTTTCCTTCTCCCCACATCCTCTCTAGCATTTATTGTTTGTGGATTTCTTGATGTTAGCCATTTTGACTGGTGTGAGGTAGTATCTCATTGTAGTTTCGATTTGCATTCTCTAATCATCAGTGATGTTGAACATCTTTTCATGTGTCTTTTGGTCTTCTGTATGTCTTCCTTGGAGAAATGTCTATTTAGTTCTTCTGCCCATTTTTTGATTGGGTTGTTTGTTTTGATGATATTAAGCCTCACGAGCTGTTTGCAAATGATGTGTCCAACAAGGGATTAGTATGCGCACTTTCTGACATCAATCTGAGCGAGATTTTCTTTGGATCTGTATCTTAAGGCAAGGGAAACAAAACCCCAAATAAACCCACCCATGGAACTCCATCCAACTGACAAGCTATGGCACAGAGAAAAAAAAACATAAACAAAATGAAAAGGCAGCATGCTGAATGGGAGAGAAGATTTGCAAAATATATATCCAATAAGGGGTTCTTATCCAAAACAGACCAAGAACACACAACCCAACCTCCAAAACCCAAAAAATCCAATGGAAAAAAAAGGCAGAAGACCCAGACAGACAGTTTTTTTGATTTTGTTTTTGTTTTTTTGTTTGTGTGTTTGTTTCCCAAAAACCACATACAGAAGGCCAACAAGCACATGGAAAGATGTTCAGTATCACTCATCATCGGAGAGATGCACATCAAATCCACGGTGAGATATCACCTCACACGTGACAGAATGGCTATCCTACAAAAGACAACAAATAAGATGGGTTGGCAGGTGAGGATGTGGAGAAAAGGAACACTTGTGCACTGTTTCTGGGAATGTCCATTGTTACAGCCACTATGGAAAACAGTATACTGGTCCTTCAAAACACTAAAAAATAAAAAAAAATTTAAATCTACCTTATGATCCAGGTAGATATCTGGATACTTTTCCAAAGAAAACAAAAACACGAAAAAATACATGCACCCCTATATTCATGGCATCCTTATTGACAATAGCCAAGATATAGAAACCATCTAAGGACCCATGAATAGATCACTGGAAGAAGAGTAAAAAGAAGTTAATGTTTATAGAGCTTTGCCTATGGATCTCCCTCAGAGAAGAGAGATTAGTTTTATTCCCTGTAGTTCTTACTAAGGAAAAAATTACGTGAATCCAAGTATCTGTCAGTCTCTACTTTCTGTCCTTCTTAGAAAATAATCAGATTAAAAGAAAAAAAATGTGAAAACTGTTTTCAAAGTGTATTTGACACGGTTATCTAGATTCTAGTAATCTTCCCAACTCTCAACAGTTTTGTACGTAAACAATGAAGAATTGTATATTATGATGTAATCAAGCATCAACTTTCTAAACTGACACAATTACACAATTGACACAATTACACACAGTCCTCACTTTGCAGGGTAGTTCAGGACCATAAAATGACCATGAAAGCTAAAGCTCAAAAAAGCAATCGTGTTAATCAATGGGAAAAATACAATTGTTCAATGATATTCAAAACTTTTGTCAAAACATTAAAAACCCTCTTACTTGCAACTAAAAATGTATAAAATATAAAAATACCAAAAATAGTGTTTACTTATTATAGTATAATTGAAAACATTTCAATGAAATCATCTTATTAATTTATAAAAAATATATTAACAGTAGTTTGTACAGTGCTTGCCTTATTTATGCAATACCTTTTTCTATGGCTTGATGAACACACATTCCTAAGTTAAGATCAACATTTTACCCTTTGGGCTTTCCATGTCCTGAAATATCTGTCAGTGTTCCTTGAATGGGAAAGTGTTCAGCAATGTCACCTCCCTGAGATGCCTTCAGCCTGTCCTTTTTCATGTTGTTGAGCTCTCGTGCCGTCAGTACTTCTGATGGCACATCTGTAGCCTCATGCATGGTGGCAGCATTGTCATACGCATGCTTAGCTGTCTCCTAACCACATCTAGTGTCATTGTTTTTTGTTTCTTTGCTTCCCTTCCCTTTTTCTTGGGCAACTCTTTTCAGCTTCATTTTATGGTGGAGACAAGGTGGCAACACAATTCCACCTGGAAAACAGATACACACCTAGCAATCGACAAAAGGCTCTGAAAGAGGACTGCTCACTGATCATGTTACACATTTGTTAGTTATGTAGAGACTGCAGACTGACAGGCAGCAGCAAGCTTTGTACTTCATGCAATTACAGATGATAATTTGTGGAAACTGAAATATGAACCACATTGTTAGGGTATTGGTGTCATTTAACTAAGCTACAGTTATTGAACATTTTGCACACTGGAACCATACAAAGTGAGACACCTCTTTCTCTCTCATTTTCTCCATCTGTATTTATATTAAAACATCTGCAGGAATGTGTTTTAGAATTAACACTGTAATGAAGAATTACTAGGCCAAGATCTCAGGTAGACTAGAAATCCAGAGAGTTGAATTTGACATTTCGAAACTGCCTTTGTAAATATAGGAGAGGCTAATGAGAGACTGACCTTCAATTTTGACAGATGCATAGAGCGAGGGGGACAAATGTTTGAATCCAGACCCAATAAGGCTGGAATGTTTGTAATCCCCCTTCCAGCAATTTGGAGTGGGATGCTGAACAAACCACATTATCAAAATAAAGGTGAACCAGAAATAATTACACTCTTGTGAAGACTGCAACTCAACTTGACCTTTCTTGTTTCCCACAATAATCTCAGTTTCCAAAGTTGGATTAAGAAGATTCCAGATTGATGGTGCCCCCTGCCAAAGACCTAAAGAAGATGTTTTAGGCCTCAACTTACCTCTACAAATTTACAAAAAATAAAAAATTAGTTTTATTCTTTTTTTTGAAGATGTTGGGGGTAGGAGTTTATTAATTAATTTATTTATTTTTCCTGTGTTGGGTCTTCATTTCTGTGCGAGGGCTTTCTCTAGCTGTGGCAAGTGGGGGCCACTCTTCATCGCAGTGCGCGGGCCTCTCACTATTGCGACCTCTCTTGTTGCGGAGCACAGGCTCCAGACGCGCAGGCACAGTAGTTGTGGCTCAAGGGCCTAGTTACTCCGCGGCATGTGGGATCTTCCCAGACCAGGGCTCGAACCCGTGTCCCCTGCATTAGCAGGCAGATTCTCAACCACTGCGCCACCAGGGAGGCCCCAAAAAATTAGTTTTAGATGAGGTCATGAGGGTGGAGCCCCCACGTGCAAATTAGTGATGAGGACGAGGAAGAAGAGACCTTGTGAGAAGAGGAAGAGCTCATAGCCCCTCTCTACCATGTGAGGACAGAATGAGAAGATGACCGTCAATGAACCAGGAAGCAGCTCTTACTAGGAATTGACTCTGTAGCACCTTGATCTTGAACTTCTAGCCTCCAGAGCTGTGAAAAATAAATGTTTGCTGTGTAAAACAACCAGTCTAAGATATTCTGTTATAGCAGCCAGGATGGATGAATGCACTGTGTGTGATGTTTTAGGCTTCACCACAGGTAATTACAAAGGCTTTTATCTAACTGGCCTCATGGTGGAAGCTGCCCTCAGGCCCCTCTGGCCAGGCGTGCTCTTCCCATATTTTCTAAATTTATTTATTTATGTATGTTTTTATGTATGTATGTATGCATGTATGTATTTTTGGCTGCACTGGGTCTTCGTTGCTGCACACAGGCTTTCGCTATTTGTGGCAAGCGAGGGCTTCTGTTATTGTGGAGCATGGAGTCTAAGCACACGGGTTTCAGTAGTTGTGGCTCGCAGGCTCTAGAGCACAGGCTCAGTAGTTGTGGCGCATGGGTTTAGTTGTTCTGAGGCATGTGGGATCTTCCCGGACCAGGGATCGAACTCATGTCCCCTGCTTTGGCAGGCGGATTCTCAACCACTGCACCACCAGGGAAGTCCCTCTTTCCATATTTTCATTTCCAGCCCTGATACCTCCATTCCCAGGTTGCTTCCTCTGAGGCTTTGCACATATGTCTTCCTCAGGCATTTCTCCTGAGGCTTCCATATGGGGGAAGGAGATAGGGGAAAGCTTGAAGCCATTTTTTATTGACTCTGAGTACTTTTCCACTCCTAGTCCTTCAACCTCAGCCTCTCCATTACCCTAGTGTCTATAAAGCTGCTGGGCCATATTTTGGGGGCCCCCCTCCACAATGAGATGGCCCTCATGTCTGTGCTGATCCATATGACCCTCAACTAGTGTGCTGTTCTAGGGGGCCAAACTAAATAGAAGCAGTTGGCATTTTCTGCATTTCTGTACTATTGATTACACATCAACAGTACACATCACAGTAGGCGATTAAAGGATTAACTCTTTCATTTTTGGCTTTTTCTTTTAATAAGCTACTGCAACAAAGTGTCCTTGAAGCAAAAGGACACTAAACAACCACACAAAAGCATAAGAAAGTATAAATTTTACTGGTAAATATATAGACAAATAAAAAACAATGCAATACTGTAATGGTAGTGCACAAATCACTTTTAACCCTAGTTAAATATTTAAAAGACAAAAGTATTAATAACTATAACTACAATCAATCATTAGTTTAAATTTAAATGGATTAAACTCACTAATCATGTTTTTTTAAATTTTTCTTAATAATTATTTTTTATTTTAATAACTTTATTTTATTTTACTTTATTTTCTTCCTTTCTTTCTTTCCTTGCTTCCCTCCTTTAGACAACAAATCATCACAAATTGAGGAGGTGGACTTTGAGAGCAAGATTTATGATTTTTTCCCCTTTTCCTCTTTTTGTGAGTGTGTATGTTCATGCTTCAGTGTGAGATTATGTCTGTATAGCTTTGCTTCCACCATTTGTCCTAGTGTTCTACCCCTCCGCTTTTTTTCTTAATAATTATTTTATTTTAATAACTCTATTATATTTTATCTTACTTTATTTTACTTTATCTTCTTTCTTTCTTTTTTTCCTTCCTTCCCTCCTTCCTTCCTTCCTCCCTCCCTCCCTTTCTTTCTTTCTTTCTTTCTACTTCTACTAATTCTTTCTTTCTACTTTTTCTCCCTTTTATTCTGAGCCATGTGGATGAAAGGCTCTTGGTGCTGCAGCCAGGAGTCAGTGCTGTGCCTCTGAGGTGGGAGAGCCAACTTCAGGACACTGGTCCACAAGAGACCTCTCAGCTCCACATAATATCAAACGGCAAAAATCTCCCAGAGATCTCCATCTCAACACCAGCACCCAGCTTCACTCAACAACCAGCAAGCTACAGCGCTGGACACCGTATGCCAAACAACTAGCAAAACAGGAACACAACCCCACCCATTAGCAGAGAGGCTGCCTAAAATCATATTAAGTCCACAGACACCCCAAAACACACCACCAGACGTGGACCTGCCCACCAGAAAGACAAGATCCTGCCTCATCCACCAGAACACAGGCACTAGTCCCCTCCACCAGGAAGCCTACACAACCCACTGAACCAACCTTAGCCACTGGGGACAGACACCAAAAACAATGGGAACTATGAACCTGAAGCGTGCAAAAAGGAGACCCCAAACACAGTAAGATAAGCAAAATGAGAAGGAATTAGAAAAACCAAATCCACATCTAAAGCCACACCAAATACATTATTTGATGTAACTAATATCATAAAATATGAATGAAATCATCTCTAGAAACCTTCGCATTTAAATCAATCTAACCATGTGATGCAAGTCAAACTCTGCGTTTGTCGTTTGTCGTGCAGACTCAGGATGCGGCCACGGTCCCCAGCAGGTGGCCGGAGCTGAAATCGAGCCATCGGTTTCCGGGTCACTTCAGACGCGCCCGGTGTGAAGGGAGGTCGGCCTGAGGCATTAGGAACACCCCACATCACGCTGAGCATGATGTTCTTGATTTGGGAGGTCCGCTTGCTGCAGAAACGGTGAAGCCCTGAGGCAGGGATGCTGCGGAAGCCTGCATAGAAGGGGCTCGGCCCCCTTGGTGAGGTGAGTGAGGCCCTGCACCCCGCCTCCTCCTGCCCCTCTGCCGGGTTTACTCAAGCAAGGAGGAAGGAACAGAAGAGAGCACAGCTCACGAGGGAGCCCCAGGCCCAGTCGGGGTGTCACTGTCTGCTCCTTGGCTTCTCTTCCACCCAGAAAGCCTGACCTGGGGTTCCTCACCCTAAGGAAGGTTTCCCTCCCTAAGGAAGGCTCCTAGGTGCTTTCCAAGCGCCTAAATGTTGAAGCCGTTTAAAACACAGGGCTGGGCAGCAGCAGACTGTCAGGAACAGTACCGTTTCTCGTGTTCTGACCAGATTCCCAGTTTAGAAAAGTGCCGAGAGCTGCACTTCCTCTACACGCCACCGGGGGGAGCGCGTCAGTCACTACTCCAGAGGCTGTTCTCTAGTAAGCCCAGGATGCGGATGCCGGGAAGGGCCGGCGTCTCCCCCAGGTCTGGGCTGTGGACACAGGGCTCCCTCTGCGCTGAGCATGGTCAGAACACGGCTCACTCCGGGGACAGCGACAGCGGAGAGTCCTGGCTCTCAGCAGGGCGGCTCCTATTCCCCTGCTATCCCTGGGGTCTTCTTTCATGTCATCAGGAGTCTGTCTCCCCAAATCCCCTGGCCTGGAACTTCTCCCCAAATCCCCTGGCCTGGAACTTGAACTGTCTTACAAAGACTTTCTTACATACACTGACTCAGCCTCATGCGTGATGGGCCCACGATAAGAGATTATTCTGTGAAGCGATCTTACCATATTGATCCAGACTCGGTATTTCAAACCCGTGGTAATTTCAACATGACAAACAAGTTTAGTTTTCTACTTGTGAATAAGGACGTGCCGCGAAAATTAAGTCTAAAGTCCAATATTAAGGAAACTGTAACTGCCAGTTGATTATGCACTGCATTCAAATAATAAATATTATTACTCAGTCCCTTAAAAATGTTTTTGTCACAAAGCAAATTTTTTTTTTTCAGTAAAAATTTGAGTCTTTTATTGCTGCTGTTACTAATGCTACCTTTTGTTGTTGTTGTTGTTGTTTTAACATCTTTATTGGGGTATAATTGCTTTACAATGGTGTGTTAGTTTCTGCTTTATAACAAAGTGAATCAGTTATACATATACATATGTTCCAACAAAGCAAATTATAAAGGTTTTAGAAAATACTTAATTTACAAAAATTGAAATAAAACATCCAGAAATAACCAAGTTTAACTACTGGTGCCTATCTCCCCAATCTTTTTCTCATACATACACATGTACATTAGTATTCTTCAAACTGGGATCAGATGGTACACACTAATGCCTGGTCTGCTTTTGTAACTTTAAGTCATAAACATTTTGCCATATCAGTATATTTTTTTCTGTAACATTACTTTTATTTTTTTGGTCACACTGCGTGGCATGTGGGATCTTAGTTCCCGACCGTGCATCAAGCCTATGTCCCCAGCATTGGACGTGCAGAGTCTTAACCATTGGACCACCAGGGAAGTCCCTGTAACATTACTTTCACAGTATGAAATAGAGACTGTTTAACCAATCACCTATTTCATGTTTTTTTCAGTATAAGAGTATAAAAAACACCTTTGAATATGTATGTAAATTCCTATAAGGAGTATTTAATGAGTATTTAATCAAACAGTACATACCATTTTAAGGCTTTCCATATATAGTAAATGCCAAACTGGACTCCAAAAAAAGTGCTATCAAGTCACACTCCCATAGCAGTGTCTGAGGGGACGACGTATCTCCCTGATCACCTCACAACAGGTGGTTCTTACCCCCTGCACTGAGAAGAAGCTGTAAAAACACAGAAACGCCCAAGCTTCCTTTCGAACCCCCACTAGAATCCACATAAAGGGACACAACCGCATCTCTTCAAAACGACGCTCTTGCTCATCGGACAGCAATCCGCCAAGGACACGAAGCCATCAAACACCTCCCGCTCCTGGGGCAGAGCCAGAATTCCAGCGCAGGACTGATGCTGAGGCCACATTCCAGGCCGCCTCCACCAGGCCCTGGGGATCACGGTGGGCAGGTGGGCCCCGCATGTAGGTGGATGAGGTGCTTGGATTCTTAGACATCCCGGACCCAATACAGGATGGCCCCCAAACTTAGCCCAGACATGTGCCCAAAGCAACGTGGGCCTGAGCAGGACCACCCAGGACAGCCCTCCACACAGCAGCTCCTTCCACAATCGCAGCCAGCCAAAGCATGTCTCTAAAACCCAGAGAGCAGGTTAAGAAGAGACCTCAACATCGGGAGATGTCAGTCTTGACATAAGTTAATTTCTCAAATTATATTCTTTCTTCTAAACGGACTAAACTGCTATTTCCTGACCTAGTGATATTCTGCCCTGGGATACTTGTTCTGTACAGCAGCACCGTTGTCTCCCCAGGTCGCCACGTCTGCTACCTCCCCCATGGGAGGAAGGGCCACCCTCACTCAGCAGCTCTGAGCAGCTCTGCGGGAGCAACGGCTGAGGCAGACACTGAGCTGCCAGACTTGCTGACAGTCAGAAGGAGACCCGGCTTTGCCACTCCAAGGAAGGCCCCCTTCGGCCACGTCCATGCAGAGAAAACCTAAGCCATCCATAAAACAGTCCAAATCAGGTCTCCCTAAATGAACACTATGCAGAGCTGAGGGAAATTATATCTGGTTTTATGACATTTTAAAAATTGCATGTAGGGCTTCCCTGGTGGCGCAGTGGTTGAGAGTCCGCTTGCCGATGCAGGGGACACGGGTTCGTGCCCCAGTCTGGGAGGATCCCACATGCCGCGGATAGGCTGGGCCCGTGAGCCATGGCCGCTGAGCCTGCGCGTCCGGAGCCTGTGCTCCGCAACGGGAGAGGCCACAGCAGTGAGAGGCCCACGTACCGCAAAAAAAAAAAAATTGCATGTAAACTTACTTTATCATAGCAGATTTAAAACTAAGACATTCTTCACTCTATGACATAAATCACAGCAAGATCCTTTTTGACCCACCTCCTAGAGAAATGGAAATAAAAACAAAAATAAACAAATGGGACCTAATGAAACTTAAAAGCTTTTGCCCAGCAAAGGCAACCATAAACAAGACAAAAAGACAACCCTCAAAATGGAAGAAAATATGTGCAAATGAACAACGGACAAAGGATTAATCTCCAAAATATACAAGCGGCTCATGCAGCTCAATATCAAAAAAACAAACAACCCAATCCAAAAATGGGCAGCTGACCTAAATGGACATTTCTCCAAAGAAGATATACAGACTGCCAACAAACACATGAAAGGATGCTCAACATCACTAATCATTAGAGAAATGCAAATCAAAGCTACAATGAGATGTCACCTCACACCAGTCAGAATGGCCATCATCAAAAAATCTAGAAACAATAAATGCTGAAGAGGGTGTGGAGAAAAGGGAACCCTCTTGCACTGTTGGTGGGAATGTAAATTGGTGCCGCCACTATAGAGAACAGTATGGAGGTTCCTTAAAAAACTAAAAATAGAACTACCATACGACCCAGCAATCCCACTATTGGGCATATACCCTGAGAAAACTATAATTCAAAAAGAGTCATGCACCAAAATGTTCATTGCAGCTCTATTTACAATGGCCAGGACATGGAAACTACCTAAGTGTCCATCAACAGATGAATGGATAAAGAAGATGTGGCACATATATACAATGGAATATTACTCAGCCATAAAAAGAAACGAAATTGAGTTATTTGTAGTGAGGTGGATGGACCTAGAGTCTGTCATACAGAGTGAAGTAAGTCAGAAAGAAAAACAAATATCATATGCTAACACATATATGTGGAATCTAAGAAAAAAAAGAAAGAAAAATGGTCATGAAGAACCTAGGGGCAAGATGGGAATAAAGACACACACCTACTAGAGCACGGACTTCAGGACACGGGGAGGGGGAAGGGTAAGCTGGGACAAAGTGAGAGAGTGGCATGGACATATATACACTACCAAACGTAAAACAGATAGCTAGTGGGAAGCAGCCGCATAGCACAGGGAGATCAGCTCAGTGCTTTGTGACCACCTAGAGGGGTGGGATAGGGAGGGTGGGAGGGAGACACAAGAATGAGGGGATATAGGGATATATGTATATGTATAGCTGATTCACTTTGTTATACAGCAGAAACTAACACAACAATGTAAAGCCATTATACTCCAATAAAGATGTTAAAAACAAAAGAAAAAAACTAAGACGTTCTTTCCAGATTCCCAAAATGGTTGGTTACTGTTAACTCTGAAACGTATTATTCTCTATTCTGGTCACGTAGCAGAAGCGAGGGAAAGGGAAATCAGAATCCCTGTGTTCGAATCCCACCCCTGCCACCAGCGGTGTGGCGCAGGGCAGGTCACTCGAGCTCCTCAGGGTCCATACTGCTCTGATCGGGACAGGTCCTGCCCACGCGTCCTCCTCAGGACCACCATATCTGACCCTGGACAGTGGGAGGCCAAAGGATGCATGTTAAATTCTTGAGAGACAAAACTTGAAGGCATGTTGTGTAATGCAGATGAGATGTGCTCCGTTATTATTAACTTACGCTAAAGAGTCCTAGA
Source organism: Tursiops truncatus (assembly GCF_011762595.2). Lineage (NCBI taxonomy): Eukaryota > Metazoa > Chordata > Mammalia > Artiodactyla > Delphinidae > Tursiops > Tursiops truncatus. The sequence continues at coordinate 593,406 of NC_047042.1, forward strand.
TTATCTTCATTATACGTTATAAATCATCATTTAAACCATCAGAAATAGCGAGTTTTCCAGATTGGTGAGTCGCTACCACATTTTAACAGAAATCTACGTTTTATAAAACTACTTTCAAGTGTTGCTTCATTGTACGTAATGAGTTTTAAATTTTATCACCGCAACTGGAATTAGTTTGCTATAAGCCACAGAAAGGAGAGAGGCTTCAAAATTCAAATAATATCCTGATTCTGATTTTAAAGTGTTAGCTTAACAGAATATTACATCCCATTGGAACTAACATTAGTGAGCACTGGAAGTCATCCAAATACACTGGTTTTTACCAAACAATAGGAAAAACACATAAAATAATTTTTCAATTTTGCTGATGTTCCATTTCTTCCTCTTATCCTAAGCAACTGCCTCATTTCTCAGTTCTGCAGTGTGATGCTGAGATGGTGTTTATGATGTCCACCCACACAGGACAAGCGCAACTCAATCATGACAGGAATTATGATGCAGGATGCCTTTGGGAGGAGAAGAATGCAGGCCTGCCAGGACCTGCACCAGCTGTGACGTCCAAACACAAATGTGGGTCCTCACTGACTACTGACCCTGACCGAAGTCTCGTTTGCTTCTCCCCTTTCCAGAATGGCAGACTCAATGCACTGTGGAAGAAAGAACTGTGAGATGACAACTGAGACCACACCGGCCTCAGGGAGACACTGGGAGCTGGGGCAGCGGGACCACCTCACGGCACCACAGGGGCCAACTCCAGTGTCCATGGGCGTCATGACAAGGCCGCACCAAGTGCAGCCCGACCCCAAGATGCTCTGCGGGGTCCGCTCTGTGGGACAGAGGTGGCAGGAGGGCCGTCCTCACCTTCTTGAGCTCCAAGCACACGGAAACTTAAGTGCCCCAGGTCTGTTCCCACAGTGACATGCTGAGCTGGAGACAGTGCCTTGGGGAAAAGTGCCAGGCTCAGCAAACATTATCTTTGCCAGTTTTGATTACTACACCAATTTGAAACACAGGAGGATTTTTACAACTTTAATAAGAAAGTTTAAAGTATGAATAAATAAATTTTAACTTTTGTTTTCAACGTCTTAAAGGCAAAACAAAGCAGACATAATAAAGAAATAATATGAAGAAATGTTTATCCAACTGTGTTTCATTAATTCATTAATTCAATTTCTAGTTAAAATATTATAGAAGGGGAAAAAAAGTAAAAATACATAGGATTTCACTGCTGTTGGGACAGAGACAAATGACTTAGAACACATCACCCTACGGCCTCTTCAGGTCCAGACCAAAGTCCCTGAGCTCCCCGATCCCATAGGTGGGGTTACGACAACGCTGGGATGAAATACTGCAGGGAGACGTCTTCATGGAGCAGGTCAAAATGAACAATCTTGTTCTTCACAATATCTAGGCAGAGAGGAAATCCATTACCATCGAGACCCATTCCGCACACACACTTTCAACCCTGAACACTGTAGCAGTTTCTCCCCCAAGCCTCTCCTGGAGCACCCAGGCCCTCCCAAGGTGACTGGTCTCAACTGGCCCAGCCAATGCCAAACCAGGGGCCTGGCCCAGGCTGGCTCACCTGCTGCCGAGGAACAGGCCAAGGTCTCCAAGGAAAAACCCACAGGGCAGACTTCCCAGAAGCCACATGTACCCAAGTCACCATCCTTCCAGGAAAAAAGCAGCTTCCCATCAGCAGGTGCCCTGAGTGTGCTGAGAAGAGCCAAGCATGCAGGGCCTTGTTAGAGAGCAGAAGGCAGCCTGCAAGGGCAGGCACCATGCAGCCTAAGGTGAGCACCGAGGCATGGGGCCCAAGACCAAAAAGAGAAGCCAGACAAGAGGAAGAGGAGTGGCCGCAGCATGAAAGCAGCCCAGCTGCCAGGGCCATACCACCGAGGGCAGGAGCTGCAGGGGGAGCCATGGGGAAGGCCACACCTGAGGAAAGCTGGCTGAAGCTAGAACGAGCCAGGCAGCAGGAGAAAGGCAAACAAAGAGCACATGCCCAGGCTGCTGAGAGACCAGTCCCAAGAGAATGGGAGGTTGGGAAGGGACACAGGGGACCAGCAGAAGGACACTTCAGAAGACATGCTGCACACACAGAGGTGGTGGTGGAGACTGAGGGCGGCGGGGAGAGCTCCCCAGAGGCGGGCAGCAGAGCCAACCACTGTTAAAAGTCAGGAGTCAAGAGGAAGCACAGATGGCAAGACACTGGACTACTGCAACAAGTCAGGCTCAGACACAGGAAGGAAAGAAATGCTTTGAGATGGAAACTTAAATCCAAGCCCAGCGGTATCAGAGACTCCACATACGTAAGGTTAGAGGAACACAGCAAGACTGGGCTGGACGTCCCTGCCCACATGCAGCTTCTCTCCAGGTGCAGACTCACACATGATGCCAGGCAAAGCAGCCCACACCCATTGGCCGGGAAAACCCAAATACCCGACTACCCCAGAAAACTGGAGTCCACCAGTGACCGAGCTGTTCCCTGCATTTACGAAACTGCACACAACGCTTAAGACTACAGCTGATGAAAGTACTTGAAGTGTGAAAAACGAATCAAAATGCAAACTTACTGCATGTGGCCTTTGTAGGATTTACTTGTTGTCCAGCAAGGAACTGTAGGAGCTTCCTAATGTCTATGTGCACTTCAGCCATTTGCTCTGAGTTTCTATCTTGAGAAGCATTTTCAGAAGCTAAAATGACAGAATATTTTAAGATACAATTATCTTCAAGTGGAACAGGGAACCCAGAGATCGTACGATGACTGTTTATCAATAAATCATTTAAATAAATGATTTACATGACCACTCACTTTAGCAGCCTAGAGAAATACTGCATGATATAAATGCAATCACTCACTAAACAAACATTTATTAAGTACTGACTCTTTTAAGGAAGAGGAATTCCCTGGCGGTCCAGTGGTTAGGACTCCATGCTTTCACTGCTGAGGGCCAGGGTTCAATCCCTGGTCAGGGAACTAAGATCCCACAAGAGTCACAGCCCCACAAAAATACTACGCTAATGTAAAGGGAATCTTTGATTATAGGGACCTGAAATATGACCCAATCTCCTTCTTAAGGTCAAAGAAAACAGTTTCTCTTAGAAACATATACAGGACTTCCCAGGTGGTCCAGTGGTTAGGACTCTGCACTTTCACTGCTGAGGGCCCATGTTCAATCCCCGGTCAGGGAACTAAGATCTCGCATACCTCATGGCATGGCCAAATAAACCCCCCCCCCCCAAAAAAAAGACCATATACACCTAAAGCAAGGCCTCTCATTATAAAGTGGAATGAATGGGAAGAAAACATCCTTTCATCTCTGGGAAGGTATCAAAGACCCTCTTTGTTACTTACTAAAATAAACAAAATGAGGAACACCAAAATAAGTCATTTCATACAACTGTTGTCAAAGCTTTATTCACATGGATTTCACTTTGCTCCAGAAGCATGCCCATCACTATGAAGTAAAATTCCCTCACAATGGTAAGCTACAACGTGTCTCTAATAAGCAAACTTGTAGTAACGAATTTTAATTCTAAAAGTGGCAGGAGCCTTACTAGATCTACTTTGGAACACACGAGTGACTAAAACGGCCTTCACAGAGCGAGCACCGTCCCCAGGGCCTCTGCCTCGCTCCCTGCTGGAGCTTCCCTCCCACAGCCTGCCCACCACCGTGAGCTCCACAGCACAGGACTCTGATTCCTGAGCCAATCCGCTCAACCACCCCTCATCCACCGCTTGCTGAACTGATTCCTAGTCCCTTACCACCTTGTATGGGACAAGAAAGTTGATGACGCACGAAAAGCTAATATTTGCTAATATAGTTCTGTAAGTACCAAAGAGAGTAAAGTAGGAAAAGTGGGTGGGGTTGGAGACAAGATAGTGGAGTAGGACTTGAGCTCACCTCCTTACCTCCTCTCATGAAAACACCAAAATCACAACTAACTGCTGAAAAACCATCAACAGAAAAAGAATGGAACCTACCAAAATGATATTCTACATCCAAGGACAAAGAAAAAGCCGCAAGGAGATGGTAGGAGGGGCACATTCACAATACAATCAAATCCTACACCAGCTGGGTGGGTGACACACAAACTGGAAAATAACTATTATCGCAGAGGTTCTCCCAGAGGAGGGAGAATTCTGAGCCCCACATCAGGCTCCCCAGCCTGGGGGCCCAGCATCGGGAGGAGGAGCCCCCAGAGCACCTGGCTTTGAAGGCCAGCGGGGCTTGAGTGCAAGAGCTCCACAGGACTGGGGAAACAGAGACTCCATCCTTGAAGGGTGCACACATAGTCTCATGCACACCGGGACCCAGGGAAAACTGCAGTGACTTCATATCAGCCTGGGCCAGACCTACCCGCTGGTCTTGGAGGGTCTCCCGAGGAAGTGGGGGGTGGCTGTGGCTCACTTTTGTGAGCGAGAAAGAGAAAGAGAAAAGGACACTGGTGGCAGAGGTAACACTGAGTACTCATCGGCGTGAGCTCTCCTGGAGGCAGCCTTCTTGACACCAAGACCCGGCCCCACCCAACAGCCTTAGGCTCCAGTGCTGGGACACCTCAGCACAAACAAGCAACAGGATGGGGGGATGGCCCCGCCCATCAGCAGACAGGCTGCCTAGTCATCTTAAGTCAACAGCCGCCTCCAAACACGCCCCTCCACAAGTCCCTGCGCACCAGATGGACAAGACCCAGCTCCACTTGATAGTGGGCAAGCACCAATCCCTCCCACCAGGAAACCTGCACAAGCCTCTAGACCAGCTTCACCCACCAGGGGGCAGAAATCAGAAGCAAGAGGAACTACAATCCGCAGCCTGTGGGATCGCAAACACAAAAAGTTAGACAAAATGGGACAAGCAGAGGAATATGTTCCAGATGAAGGAACAAGATAAAACCCCAGAAGAACAACTACGTTAAGTGGAGATAGACAATCTACCTGAAAAAGAAATCAGAGTAGTGACAGTAAAGATGTTTCAAGATCTCTGAAAAAGAATGGCGGCACACACCGAGAAGAGACAAGAAATGTTTAACAAACAGCTAAAAAATATAAACAACAGAGTAGAACAATTCAATAACTGAAATGAAAAATACACTAGAAGGAACCAATAGCAGAATAAATGAGGCAGAAGAACAGATAAGTGAACTGGGAGACAGAATGGTGGGAAATCACTGCTGCACAAGAGAATAAAGAAAAAAGAATGAAAAGAAATGAGGACAATTTAAGAGACCTCTGGGACAACGTTAAAAACACCAACATTCCCATTATAAGTGTCCCAGAAGGAGAAGAGAGAGAGAAAGGGTCTGAGAAAGTATTTGAAGAGATAATAGCTGAAAACTTCCCTAACCTGGGAAAGGAAATAGTCACCCAAGTCCAGGAAGTGCAGAGTCTCATACAAGACAAACCCAAGGAGGAACTTGCTGAGACACACTGTAATCAAATTGACAGAAATAAAAGACAAAGAAAAAAATATTAAAAGCAATAAGGGAAAAGCAACAAATAACATACAAGGGAATCCCCATAAGGTTATCAGTTTATTTCTCACCAGAAACTCTGCAGCCCAGAAGGGAGTGGCACAATATATTTCAAGTGATGAAAAGGAAAACCTATAACCAAGAATACCCAGCAAGGCTCTTGTTCAGATTCAGTGGAGAAATCAAAAGCTTTACAGACAAGCAAAAGCTAAAAGAATTCAGCATCACCAAACCAGCTTTGCAACAAATGCTAAGTGAAGTTCTCTAGGCGAAAAAGAAAAGGTCACAACTAGAAACGAGAAAATGAGGAATGGTAAAGCTCGCTGGTAAAGGCAAGCATACAGTAAAAGTAGGAAATCATCCACACACAAATATGACATGAAAACCAGCAATCGTGAGAAGACAAGAGTACAGTTTTGTATATATGTAGCCTGCCATATCAAAACATCATGGGAACTGCAAACCAAAAATCTACAATACATATACACACAAAAAAGAAAAAGGAATCCAAACACAACACTAAGGGCAGCCATCAAATCACATAAGAACAAAAGAGGAAGGGAAGGAAAAAAACCTACAAAAACAAACACAAAACAATTAACAAAATGGCAATAGGAACATACATACCAGTAATTACCTTGAATGTAAATGGATTAAATGCTCCAATTAAAAGACTTAGACTGGCTGAATGGATATGAAAACAAGCAAATAGAGAAAGAACAAACAAAACCCAAAGTTAGTAGAAGGAAAGAAATCATAAAGATCACAGCACAAATAAATGAACTACAGATGAAGGAAGTAGAAAAGATCAATGAAACTAAAAGCTGGTTCTTTGAAAAGATAAACAAAAGTGATAAACCTTTAGCCAAACTCATCAAGAAAAAAAGGGAGAGGATCCAAATCAATAATATTAGAAATGGAAAAGGAGAAGTTACAACAGACACCAAAGAAATACAAAGGATCATAAGAGACTACTACAAGCAACTATACGCCAATAAAATGGACCACCTAGAAGAAATGGAAAAATTCTTAGAAAGGTACCATGTCCCAAGACTGAACCAGGAAGAAACAGAAAATATGAACAGACTAATCAGGAGTACTGAATTTGAAACTGTGACTAAAAATCTTCCAATGAACAAAAGTCCAGGACCACAGGTGTGTTCTATCAAACACAGAGAGGAGGAGAGTTAACACCTATTCTTCTGAAACTCTTCCAAAAATTTGCAAAGGAAGGAACACTCCCAAGCTCATTCTATGAGGCCACCATTACCCTGATAGCAAAACCAAAGATACCAAAAAAAGAAAATTACAGGCCAATATCACTGATGAACATAGACACAAAAATCCTCAGCAAAATACTAGCAAAAAGAATCCAAAAACACATTAAAAGGATCATACACTATGACCAAGTGGGATTTATCCCAGGGATGCAAAGAATTTTCAATATCCGCAAAACAATCAGTGTGATATACCACATTAACAAAAAATAAAGAAACCATATGACCATCCCAACATGCATCAACAGATGCAGAAAAAGCTTTTGACAAAATTCAACACCATTTATGATAAAAACTCTCCAGAAAGTGGGCACAGAGGAAACCTACCTTAACATAATAAAGGCCATATATGACAAACCCACAGCTAACATCATAGTCAACGGTGAAAAGCTGACAGCATTTCCTCTAAGATCAGGAACAAGATACGGATGTCCACTTCTGCCACGTTTTTTCAACATACTTTCGGAAGACCTAGCCAGAACAATCAGAGAAGAAAAAGAAATAAAAGGAATCCAAATTGGAAAAAAAGTAAAACTGTCACTGTTTGCATATGACATGATTCTATACATAGAAAATCCTAAAGATGCTACCAGAAAACTACTAGAGCTCATCAATGAATTCAGTAAAGTTGCAGGACACAAGATTTTTAATACACAGAAATCTGTTGCATTTCTACACATTAACAACGAAAGATCAGAAAGAAAAATTAAGGAAACAATCCCATTTATCATTGCATCAAAAAGAATAAAATACCTAGGAATAAACCTACCTAAGGAGGCAAAGACCTGCACTCCAAAAACTATAAGACGTTGATGAAAGAAATCAGAGATGACACAAACAGAAAAATATACCATGCTCCTGGACTGGAAGAACCAAAATGACTATACCACCTAAGGCAATCTACAGACTCAATGCAATCCCCATCAAATTACCAATGACATTTTTCACAGAACTAGAACAAAACATTTTAAAATTTGGATGGGAACAAATAAGACCCCAAATAGCCAAAGCAATCTTGAGAAAGAAAAATGGACCTGGCGGAATCAGGCTCTCTGACTTCAGACTATAGTACAAAGCTACAGTCATCAAAACAGTAAGGTACTGCCACAAAAACAGAAATACAGATCAATGGAAGAGGATGGAAAATCCAGAAATAAACCCACATACCTGTGGTTAATTAATCTTTTATAAAGAATCCCAAAATATACAATGGAGAAAAGACAGTCTCTTCGATAAGTGCTGCTGGGAAAACTGGACAACCACGTGTAAAAGAATGAAATTAGGACACTCCCTAAAACAGGAGTGAATAGGTGAAGGGGATGGATAAACCAGGAGTTTGGGATTAATGTATATAAACCAGTATATATAAAATAAATGACAAGGACCTACTGTATAGCAAGGAAACTACACTCAGTACTCTGTAATAACCCATATGGGAAAAGAATCAGAAAAAGAATATATGTGTGTGTGTGTGTGTGTGTATACACACACACACACACACACACACATATAACTGAATCACTCTGCCATACACCTGAAACTAACACAACATTGTAAGGCAACTATATTCCAACAATTAAAAAAAAAAATGAGAGGGCTCACGCCAAGGAGTACTTCCCAGAACTTCTCCTCTCAATGGCTTTGTCCCCACGGTGAGCCACAGCCACCCCCTGCCTCTGCAGGAGACCCTCCAACATTAGCAGGTGATTTGCTATTATAAATAATGTAACAGGGAGAGGACTGGGGTTGGCAGCGTGAACACAGCCTGCACAGGGTTAGTGCACCACGGCTAGCCCGGAGGGAGTCTGGGGAAAAGTCTGGATCTGCCAAAGAGACAAGAGACTTTTGCTTCCCTCTTTGTTTCCTGGTGTGTGAGGAGAGAGGATTAAGAGCGCTGCTTAAAGGAGCTCCAGAGAGGGGAGTGAACTGCAGCTAACAGCGCGGACCCCCGAGACGGGCATGAGACGCTAAGGCTGCTGCTGCCGCCACCAAGAAGCCTGTATGCGAGCACAGGTCACTATCCACACCTCCCTTCCGGGTAGCCTGTGCACCCCACCACTGCCAGGGTCCCAGGATCCAGGGACAACTTCCGGGGGATAATGCATGGCGCGCCTAAGGCTGGTACAACGTCAAGCCGGCCTCTGCCGCTACAGGCTCGCCCTGCATCATGTCCCTCCCATTCCCCGGCCTCAGTGAGCCACAGACCCTGAATCAGCTGCTCCTTTAACCCCGTCCTGTCTGAGCGAAGAACAGACGCCCTCTGGCAACCTACACGCAGAGGCGGGGCCAAATACAAAGCTGAGCCCCGGGAGCTGTGCAAACAAAGAAGAGAAAGGGAAATCTCTCCCAGCAGCCTCAGGAGCAGCTGATTAAATCTCCACAATCAACTTGATGTACCTGCATCTGTGGAATACCTGAACAGACAACGAATCATCCCAAATTGAGGAGGTGGACTTTGAGAGCAAGATTTATTATTATTTCCCCTTTTCCTCTTTTTGTGAGTGTGTATGTGTATGCTTCTGTGTGAGATTTTCTCTGTATACCTTTGCTTTCACCATCTGTCTTAGGGTTCTATCCGTCGGGGTTGTTTTTGCTTTGTTTTTATTTACTTTTTAAAAAAATTTTTTTCTTAATTTTTATTTTTTATTTTAATAACTTTATTTTATTTTATCCTACTTTATTTTATTGTCCCCTTCCTTCCTTCCTTCTTTCCTTCTTTCTTTCTACTTTTTCTCCCTTTTATTCTGAGCCATGTGGATGAAAGGCTCTTGGTGCTGCAGCCAGGAGTCAGTGCTGTTCCTCTGATGTGGGAGGGCCAACTTCAGGACACTGGTCCACAAAAGACCTCCCAGCTCCACGTAATATCAAATGGCAAAAATCTCCCAGAGATCTCCATCTCAACAACAACACCCAGCTTCACTCAACGACCAGCAAGCTACAGCGCTGGACACCCTATGCCAAACAACTAGCAAGACAGGAACACAACCCCACCCATTAGCAGAGAGGCTGCCTAAAATCATAATAAGTCCACAGACACCCCAAAACACACCACCAGACGTGGACCTGCCCACCAGAAAGACAAGATCCAGCCTCATCCAACAGAACACAGGTACTAGTCCCCTCCACCAGGAAGCCTACACAACCCACTGAACCAACTTTAGCCACTGGGGACAGACACCAAAAACAACGGAAACTACGAACCTGCAGCCTGCAAAAAGGAGACCCCAAACACAGTAAGATAAGCAAAATGAGGGACAGAAAAACACATAGCAGATGAAGGAGCAAGATAAAAACCCACCAGACCTAACAAAGGAAGAGGAAATAGGCAGTCTACCTGAAAAAGAATTCAGAATAATGATAGTAAAGATGATCCAAAATATTGGAAATAGAATGGAGAAAATGCAAGAAACATTTAACAAGGACATATAAGAACTAAAGATGAAACAAGCAACAATGAACAAGACAATAAAAGAAATAAAAAATACTCTGGAAGGGATCAATAGCAGAATAACTGAGGCAGAAGAACAGATAAGTGATCTGGAAGATAAAATAGTGGAAATAACTACTGCAGAGCAGAATAAAGAAAAAAGAATGAAAAGAACCGAGGACAGTCTCAGAGACCTCTGGGACAACATTAAACGTACCAACATTTGAATTATAGGGGTTCCAGAAGAAGAAGAGAAAAAGAAAGGGACTGAGAAAATATTTGAAGAGATTTTAGTTGAAAACTTCCCTAATATGGGAAAGGAAATAGTTAATCAAGTCTAAGAAGCATAGAGAGTCCCATATAGGATAAGTCTAAAAAGAAACACACCAAGACACATATTAATCAAACTGTCAAAAAGTAAATACAAAGAAAACATATTAAAAGCAGCAAGGGAAAAACAAATAACACACAAGGGAATACCCATAAGGTTAACAGCTGATCTTTCAGCAGAAACTCTGCAAGCCAGAAGGGACTGGCAGGACATATTTAAAGTGATGAAGGAGAAAAACCTACAACCAATATTACTCTACCCAGCAAGGATTTCATTCAGATTTGATGGAGAAATTAAAATCTTTACAGACAAGCAAAAGCTGAGAGTTCAGCACCACCAAACGAGATTTACAACAAATGCTAAAGGATCTTCTCTAGGCAAGAAACACAAGAGAAGGAAAAAGACCTACAATAACAAACCCAAAATAATTAAGAAAATGGGAATAGGAACGTACATATCGATAATTACCTTACATGTAAATGGATTAAATGCTCCCACCAAAAGACACAGACTGGCTGAATGTATACAAAAACAAGACCCATATATATGCTGTGTACAAGAGACACACGACAGACCTAGAGACACCTACAGACTGAAAGTGAGGGGATGGAAAAAGATATTCCATGCAAATGGAAACCAAAACAAAGCTGGAGTAGCAATTCTCATATCAGACAAAACAGACTTTAAAATAAAGACTATTAGAAGAGACACAGAAGGACACTACATAATGATCAAGGGATCGATCCAAGAAGAAGATAAAGCAACTGTAAATATTTATGCACCCAACATAGGAGCACCTCAATACATAAGAAAAATACTAACAGCCAAAAAAGGGGAAATCGACAGTAACACAATCATAGTAGGGGATTTTAACACCCCACTTTCACCAATGGACAGATCATCCAAAATGAAAATAAATAAGGAAACACAAGCTTTAAATGATACATTAAACAAGATGGACTTAATTGATATTTATAGGACATTCCATCCAAAAACAACAGAACACACATTTTTCTTAAGTGCTCATGGAACATTCTCCAGGATAGATCATATCTTGGGTCACAAATCAAGCCTTTGTAAATTTAAGAAAATTGAAATTGTATCAAGTATCTTTTCCGACCACAACGCTATGAGAATAGATATCAATTACAAGAAAAGATCTGTAAAAAATACAAACACACGGAGGCTAAACAATACACTACTTAATAACGAAGTGATCACTGAAGAAATCAAAAAATACCTAGAAACAAATGACAATGGAGACAGGATGAGCCAAAACCTATGGGATGCAGCAAAAGCAATTCTAAGAGGGAAGTGTATAGCAATACAATCCTACATTAAGAAACAGGAAACATCTTGAATAAACAACCTAACCTTGCAACTAAAGCAATTAGAGAAAGAAGAACAAAAAACACCCCCCAAAGTTAGCAGAAAGAAAGAAATCATAAAGATCAGATCAGAAATAAATGAAAAAGAAATGAAGGAAACAATAGCAAAGATCAATAAAACTAAAAGCTGGTTCCTTGAGAAGATAAACAAAATTGATAAAACATTAGCCAGACTCATCAAGAAAAAAAGGGAGAAGACAAATCAATAGAATTAGAAATGAAAAAGGAGAAGTAACAACTGACACTGCAGAAATACAAAGGATCGTGAGAGATTACTACAAGCAACTCTATGCCAATAAAATGGACAACCTGGAAGAAATGGACAAATTCTTAGAAATGCACAACGCTGCCAAGACTGAATCAGGAAGAAATAGAAAATACGAACAGACCAATCACAAGCACTGAAATTGCAACTATGATTAAAAATCTTCCAACAAACAAAAGCCCAGGACCACATGGCTTTACAGGCGAATTCTATCAAACATTTAGAGAAGAGCTAACACCTATCCTTCTCAAACTCTTCCAAAATATAGCAGAGGGAGGAACACTCCCAAACTCATTCTACCAGGCCACCATCACCCTGATACCAAAACCAGACAAGGATGTCACAAAGAAAGAAAATTACAGGCCAATATCACTGATGAACATAGATGCAAAAATCCTCAACAAAATACTAGCAAACAGAATCCCATAGCACATTAAGAGGATCATACACCATGATCAAGTGGGGTTTATTCCAGGAATGCAAGGATTTTTCAATATACGCAAATCAATCAATGTTATACACCATACTAACAAATTGAAGGAGAAAAACCATATGGTCATCTCAATAGATGCATAGAAAGCTTTCGACAAAATTCAACACCCATTTATGATAAAAACCCTCCAGAAAGTAGGCATAAAGGGAACTTTGCTCAACATAATAAAGGCCATACATGACAAAACCACAGCCAACATCGTCCTCAATGGTGAAAAATGGTGAAACCATTTCCTGTAAGATCAGGAACAAGAGACAAGGTTGCCCACTCTCACCACTCTTATTCAACATAGTTTTGGAAGTTATAGCCACAGCAATCAGAGAATAAAAGGAATTAAAAGGAATCCAAATCAGAAAAGAAGAAGTAAAGCTGTCACTGTTTGCAGATGACATGATACTATACACAGAGAATCCTAAAAATGCTACCAGAAAACTACTACAGCTAATCATTGAATTTGGTAAAGTAGCAGGATACAAAATTAATGCACAGAAATCTCTGGCATTCCTATACACTAATGATGAAAAATCTGAACGTGAAATCAAGAAAACACTCCCATTTACCACTGCAACAAAAACAATAAAATATCTAGGAATAAACTGACCTAAGGAGACAAAAGACCTGTATGCAGAAAATTATAAGACATTGATGAAAGAAATTCAAGATGATACAAATAGATGGAGAGATATACCATGTTCTTGGATTAGAAGAATGAACATTGTGAAAGTGACTCTACTACCCAAAGCAATGTACAGAGTCAATGCAATCCCTATCAAACTACCACTGGCATTTTTCACAAAACTAGAACAAAAAATTTCACAATTTGTATGGAAACACAACAAAACCCATATAGCCAAAGCAATCTTGAGAATGAAAAACGGAGCTGGAGGAATCAGGGTCCTTGACTTCAGACTATACTACAAAGCTACAGTAATCAAGACAGTATGGTACTGGCACAAAAACAGAAATATTGATCAACGGAACAGGATAGAAAGCCCAGAGATAAACCCACGCACATATTGTCACCTTATCGTTGATAAAGGAGGCCAAAATGTACAGTGGAGAAAGGACAGCCTCTTCAATAAGTGGTGCTGGGAAAACTGGACAGGTACATGTAAAAGTATGAGATTAGAACACTCCCTAACACCTTACACAAAAGTAAACTCAAAATGGATTAAAGACCTAAATTTAAGGCCAGAAACTATCAAACTCTTAGAGGAAAACATAGGCAGAACAGTCTATGACATAAATCACAGCAAGATCCTTTTTGACCCACCTCCTAGAGAAATGGAAGTAAAACAAAAATAAACAAATGGGACCTAATGAAACTTAAAAGCTTTTGCACAGCAAAGGAAACCATAAACAAGACCAAACGACAACCCTCAGAATGGGAGAAAATATTTGCAAATGAAGCAACGGACAAAGGATTAATCTCCAAAATTTACAAGCAGCTCATGCAGCTAAATAACAAAAAAGCAAACAACCCAATCCAAAAATGGGCAGAAGAACTAAATAGACATTTCTCCAAAGAAGATATTCAGATTGCCAACAAACATATGAAAGGATGCTCAACATCATTAATCATTAGAGAAATGTAAATCAAAACTACAATGAGATATCATCTCACACCGGTCAGAATAGCCATCATCAAAAAATATGGAAACAATAAATGCTGGAGAGGGTGTGGAGAAAAGGGAACACTCTTGCACTGCTGGTGGGAATGTGAATTGGTACAGCCACTATGGAGAACAGTATGGAAGTTCCTTAAAAAACTACAAATAGAACTATCATATGACCCAGCAATCCCACTACTGGGCATATACCCTGAGAAAACCATAATTCAAAAAGTGTCATGTACCAAAATGTTCATTGCAGCTCTATTTACAATAGCCAGGAGATGGAAACAACCTAAGTGTCCATCATCGGATGAATAAAAGAAGATGTGGCACATATACACAATGGAATATTACTCAGCCATAAAAAGAAATGAAACTGAGTTATTTGTAGTGAGGTGGATGGACGTAGAGTCTGTCATACAGAGTGAAGTAATAAGTCAGAAAGAGAAAAAGAAATACTGTATGCTAACACATATATATGGAATCTAAGAAAAAAAAAAGGTCATGAAGAACCTAGGGGTAAGATGGGAATAAAGACACAGACCTACTAGAGAATGGACTTGAGGATATGGGGAGGGGGAAGGGTAAGCTGTGACAAAGTGAGAGAGTGGCATGGACATATATACACTACCAAATGTAAAATGGATAGCTAGTGGGAAGCAGCCACATAGCACAGGGAGATCAGCTCGGTGCTTTGTGACCACCTAGAGGGGTGGGATAGGCAGGATGGGTGGGAGGGAGACTGAAGAGGGAAGAGATATGGGAACATATGTATATGTATAACTGATTCACTTTGTTATAAAGCAGAAACTAACACACCGTTGTAAAGCAATTATACTCCAATAAAGATGTAAAAAAAAAAATGAAAGAAAGAAAGAAAAACTTCTTACTTTTTAATACACACACAAGTAGGAGAAAATGAGTGTCATCTACATGTCTAACTCCACCCCATGTGAGAAACTACAATCTTTGGGAGAAGGCACAGGATGTGAAGAGCTGGAAGGGCTCTTGGAGACTGAGCCCAAGCCCAGGTTTTATGGATGAGGAAATAACCCAGCAGGAAACTTACCTAATGGAGGATTTCCAAGATCTTTAAAATGAGTTGTAACACATACTAGTTCAGTTTCTATTTTCAAGTTCAATTCTCCATTTAGGTTTGCTTCAATAATCTGCAAATTGAGTATTTTACAGTGTTAAGAAAAGGAAAAAGGAAATAAAAAAGTGAACATCAGCTTCCAACAAACCAGGTGACAAGGTAGCCCCCCCAGACGCAGGGCACTCCTGACAGCACCAAGCCCCACATGGCATCAGCAAGAAGACAAGGTCTGAGAGCCAGGGACTCAGAAATCCCCGGAGAGCAGCCCCTCCACGTGCAGAGCGCCGTGGGAAAACCTGAGAACAGGTGAGGCTGGGGGTCCCTGCTAGCAGCTCTGACAACACAGACACTGTGTGACTCCTGCAAAACAGAGGGAGGAGAACCGGAAGAGAACGTGAAGTTAGAAGCTCACCACCTGCCTTATTTATTTATTTTTTTTGCGGTATGTGGGCCTCTCACTGTTGTGGCCTCTCCCGTTGCGGGGCACAGGCTCCGGACACGCAGGCTCAGCAGCCATGGCTCATGGGCCCAGCCGCTCCGTGGCATGTGGGATCTTCCCGGACCGGGGCACGAACTCGCATCCCCTGCGTCAGCAGGCGGACTCTCAACCACTGCGCCACCAGGGAAGCCCCAGGGAAGCCCCACCTGCCTTATCTTTATAAATGGACCAAACCATCTATTACAACTGCCAATTCCACATAATCAGAAAGCCTTCAGAATATCAGGAGAACATAACCATCTACCTGAAAAATAAACTCAAACATTGGGAAGTGAGATTTCCAAATTCAGAAAGGCCCAAAGATGCCGTCAGGTGTCCAGGACTCCAACAAGCTGCGGGGCCCCGTGGCCGCTGGGCTTTCCGTACTCAGAGGACAGCTGGGCTTGGTGACCAATTGCCGTGGCCCCTACCGGCCACACCTCCCCCCGCCCCAACAGTGCCTGGAACTTCTCCCAAGATCAGAGGGGCCCTTTCCTTTCAAGCTCTGCCCTCCACCAACCAACAGGGTCTCTAAACGGGACAGAATCTAGAAATTAAGTTCATAGAAAGATACAGGTACCACGACATGATACAGGTACCAAGATTTGGGCAATCTGCCCAGGGCACGCTGCACTTCGCCTTTTACCATCGGTATCTGGCCATCTCTAAAGCCTGGCAGGTCTTCGGAAAGCCCGTGCAGCAGCATGCAAGCCAGCATTTTGCTCAACCAACAATGCAAGAGGCCACCGAGCCGCCACAGGTGATGGTGGTCGTCTGGCCGAGGAGCCATTCCAGAGGCGTGGCAAGAGGGGCAGAGGCCATGGGTGAGCGGAGCACGGCCTGCTCCGCAGGGCTCAGCTGCAGCTAAATCTCAGACAGATTTACTTTGGAGTGTCACCTAGCAGACCTTATTCTTGTTCCTTAAAATTAGTGAACTCTGAATAGTTTCCATCCTAGTAACAAAATCAAAAAATGTTTTTAACTTGAGTGAGCTCTCATTTCTAAGGCTTTGACATTACACAGAAAACAGCCTCTACATTTCCTTGCTGCATCATCTAGTAAACGTACCTCTGAATGAGAAGAATTCATTATTCTTTCACTACCCAGAAACACACGGTGATGTTTCTAAGCCCGCTCTCTTATCTGGACACAATACTTGACTGAAATATGTAAAACAATCCTTGTGCTTACCGGGACTCTAAAGCTAACACAGGCCCGTCTGCTTTGAGTAAGCACACACTCAGTATCTACCTGTAAATTCTCCCCGCTTTTGAAAAACAGGTTTTATATAAATACAGATTTATTCAAGAAGGCAGCTTGCAAGGTTCTAGATTCACTCCAGACTTCAAACACTCTCGCAACTTTCTTCACATCCCCACCGCCTGAGTGATCAAACAGTAGCTCCACACCTCTGACCACACCCGGTGCCTGGTGTGGGGCAGTGTTCAAACAGAACTTGCCAAGGGAGTTCACGAGCAACACTCTGAACACTGGTCGCCGTGTTTATTTTGTGAGCGATGGCCAGAGTATTAGCCACGTCAACATACTTTGCTTCTTAGGGACTTGGACAAAGTCTTACCTCTTTCGGAGATTCCCCAAATGATAATTACCCACCATTTACGGAAGAGTGGCTAAACGCACTGGGAACCTAACATAAATGATCTCGATTCACAAAAAGTCACAGAGCCACTGTGACAGTTAGGCTGCCATTCTCGTGCTGGATAACACCCAGCACCGGGGCGCACCGCTCAGCAGGGGGCCCAGGGTGGCTGCAAGGACTCGGCTCCTCTGAGGCTGAGACAACGTATAAGGTGTAAGCAACAGAGCACTGCTCCAACCACCAAGCACCGCCGACCCACGTGTCTACCACAGCAACAGCATCCCTGCGCGCCCGTCAGAAACTCAGCCTGACCCCACCGCAGACCTCCTGAACCAGAACTGGCATTTGGTTGGAGGGGAGCCCAATGCCTTAAAACCTGGCGGAGACTTCTGTCAGTCCATGCCTGTTTTTTCTGTTCCTACCTGAGTCGTACACGCAACCCACCCCCACTGGCCACGTCTCTCATTAAAGGAAGTAAGGTAAGGATGGCATCTCATCAAGGGCCGCTGGGGCATCTGACGGGATAGGGATATTTTTAATGTGTTAAGTCCTAGTCATTTTCCTTAGGTCTCTTGCCTGTAATCTTCAGACACAGAATTCTGGTTACTCAAGTAGATCTCGTTATGCATTTGGCTACTCCAGCTTTCCATATGCTTGATAACTTTCCCCTTAGTATTTCACGGTGCAGGAACCACTTCCACAAAATTCTGGCTTTTAAACACTCCAGGGAAGAGAAAAACACCTTTGATGATTTTATCTAAGCGACTTTGCTGACTCATTTCCCTTGGACCAAAAGAACAAACAATCGGATCCTTGACTTACTCGCCCTGCCTTTTCTCTCCTGGGCCTCTCGAACCTCTCTGGAGGTCCCCAGGGTATCCTCAGAGGAAGCTCCCAGCCTGACAACTGGATCAACATCAAGGCAGGCAGAGCAGAACACCCATGTCTGCCCAGGACACACTGCTTCATCTGAAGCCATCCTAAATTAAAGTGAAATCTATAAAGATGAAGTTATGGAAGAAAATTACTCTCAAGCGAGCACACCTGCGGTGATAAAACAGCCCATCAACGTTTTCTAGGCTTCAGGAAACTTTTGTAATTCCAAAGATCTCTTGAAACTAAGTTTCATTCCAGGTCCATGCACAAACACCTATTACCCACGTGCTGACTGGCAACCCCACAGTGGGTGGCTGTCACGCAGAGACGGTTAAGACAATTTCCCTTTTCAGGAAGCTGCCACTTTAGGAGGGGTTCCCAGGTGCTAGCAGGTAACTTATGTAGTGCTGAACAGAGCAGCTCGGCAGAGGAGGGGCTTACAGCCAGTGTGGTGGGAGAAGGTCTGGGAATTCTCATGAGCAGTGAGAAGGGCTAAGTGCTTTCCAGGGGACAACGGGAGAGAAGCAGCCAAGTGTGAACGGCAGAGACGGGGCCTGGGAAGAACCGGTGCTGTGGGGATGGACAAGAGTCTAGAGGAGTTCTGCAGGGAGGGGGCAGCCATGTGGCAGGTAACTGGCCTGCAGACACCGAAGAGCAAAGGTTTCACCAGGTGGACCGGGGTTTCTATAATGAAACATCCAGGGACACAATCGAATGAGTTTTGGGGGTGAGTGCAGAACTCAGGAGAACCCTGGGAGGGAAGGAGAATGACCCACACGATCCCCCAACACTGTCACTGTCACATATAGCGTTTCATGACATTGGCAGAAAACCTTCACAGAAGAAAACAGGGAAGTAAACATGACCCTCGAGCTGACCTAAGAGCTGCCTACAGGAAGAGGGGTGTGTCCTGGGGGATCTCCGTCCTGGGCTCACAGAGACATCTGGCAAGTAGAGAGGCCAGCATCAGTGATCATAAGAAAATATGTACATTATCAGATAAAACATAATATGCTGTCCAGAACATATGGAAAGAAAGCCAAAACTGTTGAATATATCCTTAACATACTATTAATATAGATATGAGGGACTAGGGCAAATGCGAGTGAGGAAAGTTGAGAAGACCTGAGCAGGTTGCTACAGGCACCTGTAAAACTGCAGGCTCTCAACAACCAGCCAGGCCCCCAGAGCCAGGGGGTGAGGGACGCCCCACGCGGACACCACATGGTGAATGGCAGGGCACCAAGACTCCATCAGACGAGGCTCCTCCCAGGACACGCAGCCAAAACCACACACTTGGGAGCTCTTTTCCAAGAAGTTAGGACTTACAAGGTGATTGCTGATGTTTTTCATCTTCTCCACAATGCTCTTCATAGTCTTCAAGACTGGTAAATAAATACTAACCTATAAAGCAAATGAGAAAAATCAGGAGTATTAACACATTGACATAACATAGTCAAGTACTGACAGGTGCTCATTACCTGTTCACAATGTGTGTACGCTTAAAAGCTCTGGAATCTTGTTTTTAAATTGCCTGAATACAGGTCCTTTTTAAAATATAAAAAGAAAAACAAGTTTACAACTTCACTCACTCATGCCTGCCTCTGGTGACATCAGTGACCATGTCCCTGCAGGCATTCCCTGCTTCCAAGACTGCAGCCCTGCAGCCAAGATGCCCTCTGCACGTGCCCCAGGGGACTAAGGCTCAGCACCGGGGGAGGCCGTCCTCCAGGGGTTCACACCCAGGCTCAAGGTCTGCCTCCTACCCTGTGCAGAAACACTGGGGGCCAGTCTCTGCAGCAGTGCCCAGACTGGGTTGCAGCAGTACTTGGTACGATGCTGGCTTTTTCCCAGCAAAGATGTCTTCTAGCAAAAGCCAAGTAAATATTCCATTCACTGTATTTTCACGGTCTCTTCTTCAATACATCGTGAGCAAGAGTTTGACCCTTGGGCATCATCTTTACTTCCAGTGGCTCTGGGACTCCTGTCAGGAGAACTAAAGCAGGCTCTCCCACACACCCTGGGCATCACTCCTTACGAGACAAAGGAAAAAACCACGTTCTGTGAAACCCAAGCTGGCGCCTAGGACCGCTACTCCCAATAAATGCGATGGTCCTCCAAAATACTACCTTAGTTTTACTTAAGCATTATTGGGCAAGACTTTCTCTCTCCTAACTGTAAAGAATGGGGCATTCCTATTATGTAAAACGCTACTTTAGGATGTTTTATGTGAACAACTAAAGACAAATACTGCAATTTTTTTTTTTTTTCTGGGAGTGTCCTTTAAAAATGACTATCTCTTGGGCTTCCCTGGTGGCGCAGTGGTTGAGAATCCGCCTGCCGATGCAGGGGACACGGGTTCGTGCCCCGGTCCGGGAAGATCCCACATGCCGCGGAGCGGCTGGGCCCATGAGCCATGGCCGCTGAGCCTGCGCATCCGGAGCCTGTGCTCCACAACGGGAGAGGCCGCAACAGTGAGAGGCCCGCGTACCGCAAAAAAAAAAAAAAAAAAAAAAAAGACTATCTCTTTTCAGGCACTATACAACTTTCAAATAAAACCTACGGCAAGACTTTATCTAAAGTCAGAGAATTCAAATCACACCATTTAATACGTGGTGAGTGACAGGACGCCAGGCATCACTCACATCAGCGTCCGGGACCGTCGGTTCTTGTAAGTCCTTCCACAGTTTTCGAGGAATAACCTTTACAGGGATGTCATGTGTCACAACACGACTACTGCTTGACACGGATAACTGCCAACAGAAAAATTAAAAATTATTTGTATCATCCCGTCAACACTTAAAAAAAAGAACTGAAAGACTAAAAAAGTTGATACCAAATCTAAGTGGAATGTTCTCAATTCAACAAATATTTATGGTGTGCGTATCCAGCTTGGGGTCCTGTTAGGAGCTGGGAAGTGTGGTGAACAAGAATAAGATAAGGTTCCCTCTGTTCCAGAGGTACAGGTGGGTAAGGAAGGAAACACAAACTATACAAGCTGGGTGCACTACATATAATCACTACAGATTTGAAGAAAGCAAAACAGCAACCAGGTGAGCGTGTGAGGAGGGTCTTAGAGTGGGAAGTCAGGAAAAGCTTCTCCGAGAGGTGACGTTTCAGATAGGACCAGAACAAGGATGAGCTGTCAGTCATGGGAAAATAGAGACGAGGGGGACAGTGTTCTCCCAGGCAGGGAGAAGAGCAGTGTAAAGTCGTGAAGCACAAGTGACTTGCTATGCAGAAAGGACCAAGAGACTGTTCTGTGTGCACAGGACACTCGTGTGCTGCTGGAAGGATAAAACTCGACCTGTCTATGTGCATGGGCTCCTCTGAGACTCCACAGCCCAACATATTCTGCACTTTAAGAAAGAAAAGCATGATATGTTACTCTCTTACTTTTCCCTAAGTAACTTTAGAACCACACCACACTTATATTGTGAGGTGAAATACAGATTAGCTCTGAGAACTGCGTGACTGCAAAGAGCTGAGAAAAAGGAAGAAAGGTTGAGGAAGAGAGTGATCAAGACAGTGGAGGAGCAGCATGCGGGCTCGCCACCTCCCACAGATGCATCAGAACTACATCCACATGCAGAACGGTGCTCACAGGACACCTACTGAAACCTGGCAGAAGACCTCAGGCTTCAGAAAGGGCGAGAAAACCTCCACGCAACTGGGTAGGACAAAAGAGAAAAGAACAAAACAGAGAGGGGAATTGGGATGGGGCCTGCACCCCAGGGAGGGAGCTGTGAAAGAGGAAAGGTGCCCACACCCTGGATGTCCCCTCACAGGCAGGGAGATCAGCCTGGACAGAGGGGGAGCTGTAGAACCTTGGAGGAGAATCCAGCAACCAGTTTACAGAAGGCAGAATGGAGAGAGACCTGCACACACGGGAGATGCCACCGCCCTGCACTGCCCAGCCTGAGACACGTGTCTGCCGGGGTGGGTGGGGGCTGGGTGCTGAAGCGCAGGCTTCGGAGCTCAGACCCAGGGAGAGGACTGGGGTGGGCTGCCTGAAGGGGCTGGAGTGTGGTGTGGCCATGACCAAGGGCGTACCTGGGCCCACCAGAGAGGCAACGTGCCACTGTTGGAGGACGTGTGAAGGGAGGGGCGGGGCCGCCACAGGAGCTTCCTTCCACGTGCACACGCACTTTCAGGCAACACAACACCACCTATATGAGTCCCTGGGGCGGGCGTGAGCCACCGCTGCCGCTGAGAGTGTCAGGAGTGGGCGCCAGCTGCCACTGCCATCGCAGGCTCCAGGAGCACGTGCAAACCGCTGCAGGCTCTGGGAAGACACATGAGCTTCTGTTGTGGGCTCTGGGTGGGCAGGTGCCAGCCGCCACCACCGCTGAGAACTCCAGGAGGGGGCACCAGCTGCCCTCACTGCTGCGGCTCCGGGAACATGCAAAAGCCGCCGCATCTGCACACTCCCCATCAAGGGGGTAGTGGCCAACACGTGCTGAGGAGCGGCAAAAGGCATCCATACTAAAGGCAGCCCTCACACCAAAAATATTAAACCTACACAAGCTACACAGGGACACTCCCGCATATAAATAGCCTTCTAAGACCACAGTTGGTAACTGTTTCTCCTAAGCTCAGAGAAAGAGAAATACAAATAAAATGAAGAAGCTGAGGAACCACTCCCAGTTAAAAGACCAAGAGAGAATTCCCCAAAGGAACAAACAATGAAACAGACTTCTTCAGTCTAACAGAGAAAAAGTTCAAAAAGGTGGTGATGATAATAGTGAAGGTATTAAGAAAGGCTTTTGACAGAAGTGCAGACAGAGTACTGTAAAAAAGAACTAGAGACAACAAGGAGGAGCCAAGAAAAATTACAAAATTAATTTGCCGAGATGAAAGCTGAGCTCAGGGCAACGAATAACAGAATGAATAACATAGAAGAATGAACAAGTGAGCTGGAAGACAGAATAATGGAAATCACTCAATCACAACAGACAGAAAGCCAAAAGAAAAAAAAAAATGAAAGCAAGATAAGAGATCTATGGGATAATATAAAGCATGCCAATCAATGCATAATACAGATTCCAGAAGGAGAAGAAAGAAAAGTGGATCAAAAATGTTTTGAAGAAATTATGGCTGAAAGCTTCCCAAACCTAAAGAAGGAAACATATATCCAGGTACAGGAAGTACAGAGGGTCCCAAGTAAGGTGAATCCAAACAGACGTGCACCAAGACACAATTAAAATGGCAAAAGTTGGGCTTCCCTGGTGGCACAGTGGTTGAGAGTCCACCTGCCGATGCAAGGGACACGGGTTCGTGCCCCGGTCTGGGAGGATCCCACATGCCGCATAGCGGCTGGGCCCTGTGAGCCATGGCCGCTGAGCCTGCGCATCTGGAGCCTGTGCTCTGCAACGGGAGAGGCCACAACTGAGAGGCCCGTGTACTGAAAAAAAAAAAAAAAAAAAAAAAAACTGGCAAAAGTTAAAGAGAGGATTCTAAAGACAGAAAGAGAAAAACAAGGAGTTAATTACAAGGGAACCCCCGTAAGGCTATCAGCTGATTTCACTATGGAAATGTTGCAGGCCAGAAGGGAGTGGCAAAATATATTCAAAGTCTTGAAAGGGAAAAAAATCTGCAACCTAGAATATTCTACCCAGCAAGATTATCATTTAGAATAGGAGGAGAAAATATTTCTCAGACAAGCAAAATCTAAAAGAATACAGTGATACTAAACCTAGCCTAAAAGAAATATTGAAAGGTCTTCTCTAAATAGAAAAGAAGCAACAAGCTATAGGAAAGAGGGAATAACAAATGGAAAGTAAATCACTTAAGCCAACATACAAATTAAAAAGAAAAAAAAATTTTTAAATCTATCTGTGAAAGCGATGATAACCACAACAAACTAAAAGAATAAACATGAAGATGTAAAGACATCAAATTCATAAAACGTAGGGGAGAATTAGAAAATGTAGATTTTTTTTTAAATGTGTTTGAGCCTACAATGACTATCAGTCTAAAGCAAGTAGATATAGAAAGGGGTTAACATACTTGAAAAACAGGGTAACCACAAACCAACAACATACGATAGATTCACAAAAAACAAAAAGAACAGAACACAAGCATAAAATAAAAGGAATCAAACCACAAAAAGAAAAACAAGAAGAGAAATAAAGGAACAAAGAAGAAACATAAAATCAATTGGAAAACAAGGTTTAAAATGGCAGTAAATACATATTTATCAATAATTTCCTCAAATGTCAATGGACTAAATGCTCCAATCAAAAGACAGAGTGGCGGACTGGATAAAAAAGAGCCTGCAATATGTTGCCTACAAGAGACCCACTTCAGGGACTTCCCTGGCAGTCCAGTGGTTAAGGCTCTGTGCTGCCACTACAGGGCACAGGTTCGATCCCTGGTTAGGAACTAAAATCCTGCACACAGCACAGCATGGTGTGGCCAAAAAAAAACACTAGAGACCCACTTCAGGGCAAAAGAAACACAAAGATTGAAAGTGAGGGAATGGAAAAAGATACTTCATGGAAACGGAATTGACAAGAAAGTAGCAGTTGCACCACTCGTATCAGACCAAACAGACTTTAAAACAAAGGCCATAAAGAAGGATAAATAAGGACAGTATATAATGATAAAAGGATCAATACAAGAGGAGGACTTTATACTCGTCAACATATATGCAACTAATATCAGAGCACCCAAATACATAAAACAAATACTAACAAACATAAAGGAAGAAACTGATAGGAATACAATAATAGTAGGAGACTTTAACACCTGACTTGCATCAGTGGACAGCTCTTTGAGACAGAAAATCAATAAGGCAACAGAGATCCTAAATGATACAACAGAACAGCTACACTTAATTGTTGTTTTGGGGACATTACATTAAAAATAAAAGAAAACACATTCTTTTCAAGTGCACATGGAACATTCTTTAGGACCGACAACATACTAGGGCACAAAACAAACCTCAACAAATTTAAGAGTACGGACATTATTTCAAGCATCTTTTCTGACCACAATGGCATGAAAATAGAAATCAACCACAGCAAAAGAAATGAGAAAAAAACAATTACATGGAGACTAAACAACATGCTACTACGAGACCAATGGGTCAAGAAGGAAATCAAGAATGAAATTTAAAAGTACCTTGTGACAAATGACAATGAAAACGCAACCATACAAAATCTAAGGATGCAGCAAAAGCAGTTCTTGGAAGTTCATAGCAATACAGGCCTTCCTCAAAAAAACAAGAGAAATCTCAAATAAACAACCTAACCTACTGCCTAGAAGAATCAAAAAAAGACCACCACCTATCAGAAGGAAGCAGAAGGAAGGAAATAATAAAGATCACAGGGGAAATAAATAAAATAGAGAGTAAAAAAATAGAAAAAATCAATAAAGCCAAGAGCTGGTTCTTTGAAAGGGTAAACAAAATTGACAAACGTCTGGCCAGGATCACCAAGAAGAAAACAGAGAGAAACCAAACAAAATAAGAAATGAAAAAGGAGAACTATCAACTGATACTGCAGGAAAAAACATAAGAGACTGCTATGAACAATTATATTTGAACAAATTGGACAACCTAGAGGAAATGGACAAGTTTCGGGAAACATACAGCCCACCAAAAGTCAAATCAAGAAGAAATCGATAATTTGAACAGACTGATCACTAGAAGTGAAATAAAATCTGTAATAAAAAAAAAAAATTCCCTACAAACAAAAGTCAAGGACCAGATGGCTTCACAGGCAAATTCTACAAAACATACAAAGAAGAACTTTTACAGATCCTTCTCAAACTCTTCCAAAAGACTGAAGAGGAGGGAACACTCCCAAAGACATTGTATTAAGCCACCATTGACCCAATACCAAAACCAGACAAAGATACCAGCAAAAATGAAAATTACAGGCCAATATCTTTGATGAACACAGATGCAAAAATTCTCAACAAAATATTAGCAAACCGAATCCAATAACATGTAAAAAAATCAGACACCATGACCAAGTGGGATTCATCCCAAGTTAACAAGAATGGTTCAACATACGCAAACTGATGTTATACACCACATCAACAAAAGAAAAGACTGGGACTTCCCTGGCGGTCCAGTGGTTAAGACTACATGCTTCCACTGTAGGGGCATGGGTTTGATCCTGGTCAGGGAACTAAGTACCGCATGCCACACAGCACAGCCAAAAAATAAAAAAAATTTAAAAATTTAAAAAAGAACAAAAGAAAAGACAAAAACCACATGATCATCTCAATGGATGCAGAAAAAGCATCTGACAAAATTCAACATCCATTCATAATAAAAACTCTTACCAAAGTGGGTATAGAGGGAACATACCTCAACATAACAAAAGCTATTTATGACACACCCATAGCCAATATAGTAACAATGAAAAGCTGAAAGCCTATCCACTAAAATATGGATAAATACAAGGATGCCCACTCTCACCACTTCTATTCAACATATTGCTGGAAGTGTTAGCCACAGCAATCAAACAAGAAAAAGAAATAAAAGGCATCCAAATTGGAAGGGAAAAGGCAAAACTGTCATTATATGTAGATGACATGATGCTACACATAGAAAATCCTAAAGACTTGACACAAAAACTACTAGAACTGATAAATGAATTCAGCAAGGTAGCAGGATACAAGATTAACATACAGAAATCTGTTGCATTTCTTTACACTAACAATGAAATATCAGAAAGAGAAAGTAAAAAAGAAAAAAAAAAAAAAAAAACTTTTAAAATTGCATCAAAGAAAAATACAATAAAATACTTAGGAATAAACCTTACCAAGGAGGTGAAAGACTTACATGCTGAGAACTATGAAACATTAATAAAGGTAATTAAAGATGATTCAAAGAAATGGAAAGATATCTCATGCTCTTGGATTGGAAGAATTAATATTGTTAAAATGGCCATACTAAGCAAAGCAATCTACAGATTTAATGCAATCCCTATCAAATTACCCATGACATTTTTCACAGAACTAGAATAAATAACCCTAAAATTCATATGGAACCATAAAAGACCCAGAATTCCCAAAGCAATCCTGAGGAAGAAGAATGAAACAGGAGGCATAACCCTCCCAGACTTCAGACAATACTACAAAGCTACAGTAATCAAAACAGCATGGTACTGACACAAAAAAACAGCCATATGGATCAATGGAACAGAACAGAGAGCCCAAAAATAAACCCACACACCTAGAGTCAATTAATCTTTGCAACAAAGGAGGCAAGAATATACCATGGGAAAAAGACAGCTCCTTCAGCAAGTGGTGCTGGGAAACTTGGACAGCTGCATGTAAATCAATGAAGTTAGAACACACCCTCACAGCATACACAAAAATAAACTCAAAATGGCTTAAAGACTTAGAAGTAAGACATTGACACCATAAAACTCCTAGGAAAGAGCATATGCAAAACATTCTCCGACATAAATCATAGCAACATTTTCTTAGGTCAGTCTCCCAAGGCAATAGAAATAGAAACAAAAACAAACAAATGGGATCTAATCAAACTTACAAGCTTTTGCACAGCAAAGGAAACCATAAATAAAACCAAAAGACAACCCACAGAATAGGATAAAATATATGAAAATGATGTGACCGACAAGGGATTAATTTTCAAAATATACTACAATGAGCTACCACCTCACACTAGTCAGAACGGCCATAATTTAAAAATCTACAAATAACAAATGCTGGAGAGGGTAGGAAGAAAAGGGAACCCTCCTCTACTGTTGGTGGGAATGTAAGTTTTGGTGCAGCCACTATGGAGAACAGTATGGAGGTTCCTCACAATACTAAAAATAGAATTACCATATGACCCAGCAATCCCACTGCCGAAAATATATCCAGACAAAACTATAATCCAAAAAGATGCATGCACCTATATGTTCATAGCAGCACTATTTACAATAGCCAGGACATGGAAACAACCTAAATGTCCATCGACAGATGAATGGATAAAGAACACGTGGTATATATAAACATACAATGTTATAATACTCGGCCATAAAAAAAGAATGAAATAATGCCATTGCAGCAGCATGGATGGACCTAGAGATTATCATACTAAGTGACTGAAGTCAGAAAGAGGAAGACAAATACCATATGGTATCACTTATATGTGGAATCTAAAACATAACACAAATGAACCTACCTTCAAAACAGAAACAGACTCACAGACATAGAGAACAGGCTTGTGGTTGCCAAGGGGGAGAGTGGGTGGGGTAGGGATGGACTGGGAGTTTGGGGTTAGCAGATGTCAACTATTACATACAGAATGCATAAACAACAAGGTCCTACTGTATAGCACAGGGAACCATATTCAATACCCTGAGATAAACCATAGTGGAAAAGAATATTAAAAAAAAAGAATGCATACATATGTATAACTGAGTCACTTTGCTTTACAGCAGAAATTAACACAACATTGTAAATCAACTATACTTCAATTAAAAAAAAAAGTTGAGAAATCCTCTTCCATAAAGAGCATTAAACTGAATACAACACTCACCGAAAAATAAAGTCCACAAATCACAAGGAGGAGAGGTGCCAGGATGAGGGAAGGCCAGGGAGGAGGCAGCACTGGCGCTAAAGGAAGTTAAGGCTTCAAAGAGTAAGAGGAGAGACTCCAAGGAGAAGACCCAGCATCCCCAAAGCCTGGGAGTTGGGAAAGAACGGGACACACCTGGGGAACCACTCAGAGGGCAGGTGTTTGCAATTTGGCTCTACAATGGGTTGGGCCACATGTCAAAGGCTTCAGACAGTAAGTTGGAAAAGTGAACTTCATTCTGTGAGCAGTGACAGCCTGTGGGGTACATGTGTCCTGAAGAGAGCTGCGCGTTGGATTCATCTGGTAGTAGCGTGGAAGAAAGATGTATTCCTCAAGAACCAGAGGTCATTTTAAAGGTGTCAGCAACAGAGGCGTGGGATAGGGGAGGGACACACAAATGCTTCAAAAGTGAAAATGGAGAGAAACCATGGTTTCTAGACTAGGTGACAAAACCAGTAAAAGAAATGGAGATGCTGGGATTACGCAGATAGAGAAGAAAGACGCAGAAGTGTTATTTCATAGGAAAAGGAGTATCCTCGTTGAATATTATGGGATCATAATGCTATTTAAACATGAGGAGGACATGACTCCAAGGGAAAACAAATACTGACGTGCAGATCTTTCATTTTAATAAAACCAATTAGCTTTCCACATACTGTTAGAAAGCCTAGGCTTATAACTACTTTTGAATCCTCTGGGAAGTTTCAGAAACGCTCCCGTCGTACTCACCAGCTCTATAGAAACTGTGAGGCAGGGAAAGTGTTTATTAGTCAGCTTGATCTTCAAGACTCGGGCATTCTGGGCAGTTTTCAAGGCTCGAGATAAATTTTCCGATGTTAGCTCTAAATAAATCGCATTGTTTTCTGCGGAGACACCTTCCATTTGAAATTCGCTGAAGAAGTTCTCCTAAGGGAAGAAAAAGGGGGGACATCTGTGCTCTTTCCGGCGGCATTCGTGGCGGGCGAGGGTGGGGGCGGTTTGCAGGCCTCAGAGAGCCTCCGCTCACCTGCTCCAGTTCACACCACATGCTCACCCCTCCATTGGCCACCTTGTCAGAGAGGATGAAATTCAACTTATCCGGGCTGATACGCAGAGTGCAGGTTTTGGCAAGCTTGGCTATCATGTTACTAACTCCTACAGCGAAGGATTCGAGTAAGGAATTACTAAGAAGCACGCCAAGTATCCCAGACGCTAACTTAGCTCGCAGAACTCCCAGTTCGGCCCGACGAGCTTGCCGGTGGGAAAATCACGTTTACGCTGGTACCCACCGGGAAGCCTTTAATGCCGCTGAGGTCACGCCAGCCTCCCACCAACCCTGCGCCGTTCACATCACCAGCCATCAGGGCTGGAATAAGGAAACCGCGATATTCGGAAGTGAACTGGCGCCTACCGGCCGCCTTCAGCCCTCCCACGTCCACTCGGGGCCGCCGGGTGCTGCAGGGATCGGGGCAGGGCCAGGCGCCGCAAGGGGCGGGGGAACCAACGGGGCCGGGCTGTGAAGGGCGGTCTGCGCCAGATAAAGGTGTCTGTGCCGCCAGCGGCCGGGTTAAGAAAAGACACGAGATAGGACTCAATCTGCAGGGACAACCCTCGGCACCTGCGCCCGCCCCATCCTCCAGCGGCCCGCCAGCCCAGCGCGCCCCCATCCTCCTCGCGGGGCCCCGGCCGCTTGCACTGCCCCTTCCGGGCCTCCCGCCCTCCCCTCTGCCCTCCTCCCCGCCGCCCTGGGCCGACGCGGCCCCCACTCACGCGTGAAGTTGTTCAGACAGGCCGCATCCACGAGCTTAGCCCGAAACTTCATGGCGGGACGCAGCCCGTGCGGGGCGCCCGTAGGCGGCCGACTCCAGGGACCCCAGCCTTACGCTGCCCGCCAGAAACGCCACCGCTGGCCTGTGTTCCGCCTGGCTCAGCCTGACGCCAGCCGCTGAGGGGAGGAGGGCTTTCGGGTCGCGCCCCTGGGTGAAGCGACCTCTGCCGGAAGTGACGCGTCCTCCGCCCGCAGGTACCGGAAGTGGTCCTGACGATTTGAAGTTTGACCTCCGTGATCCCTATTTCCAATTCTTTTTTACAACATGAGAAATAAAATCAATCCCTTGTTTATAAAATATTGAGTAGAGTTACCGCTTAAATACACACCTCTCTAGGGTAGGGGGGTTTTAGAACCTCCCTCGGCTCAGACGTTCGCACTAGTACCCCAGCGGTGCGGGACCACGTTGGATGATGCTGTGAAATTGTTTCAAATTTAAACTTTTAAACTGTGCAAAACGCAGGATGTTTAAAGAACACTGATGTTAAGTGGTAATTTTGTAGTCTTATCTCAAGATGAACTTCACTAGAGCCTGTTAAAAAAATCGCACAGCAGAGGGGCTTTCCTGGTGGCGCAGTGGTTAAGAATCCGCCTGCCAATGCAGGGGCCATGGGTTCGAGCCCTAGTCCGGGAAGATCCCACATGCCATAGGGCAACTAAGCCTGTGCATCACAACTACTGAGCCTGCGCTCTAGAGCCTGCGAGCCACAACTACTGAGCCCACGCACCTGGAGCCCATTGCGCTGCAACTACTGAGCCCGCGTGCCACAACTACTGAAGCCCCCACACCTAGAGCTGGTGCTCCGCAACAAGAGAAGCCACCACAGTGAGAAGCCCCCATGCAGCAAGAAAGACCCAACACAGCCACAAATTAATTAATTAATTTTAAAAAATCTCACAGCACAAATGATATAAATAATGTGGTAGAATTTTGAAAAACAAAATGAGAAATAGAACAATTGTCTCCAACTTGGTTTTTCAGAGACAAGATTGTCCCTGTTAAGAATGTTTTATTTTTAATGTGCTTTGCAAATAGAAACCTACAACCTTGTTTTTATCTTGGTGTATAGAATCAAGATATGATAAACAGTAATAACAGATCCTTTTAAAAATGCAAAATACGAAAATTATAAGCAGTTCTGCCTATTTTAAGACTATAGCACAAGGTAGACTCCAATCTACATTGTTACAAGTGTTTGCCAAGCCAAACGTGATTAATGTCACATTTAAATTTTTTAGTAACAAAACATGCTTTTTAGTACTTCACAAGTTAATTTTAAAATAGATAAATCATTAAATGAGGTGGTTGCTATGGAGGTCATGAATATGATTAAATGCTAAGTAAGCTTTGTAAACAATGTTTCATAATATATTGATATTTACTTCAAATCACTTATTTTTTTGCCATAAAATAAAAAACCCGATTTGTTTAGTCATAACAACATCAATGGTGTTGGGTGTTGTGGGGAAAATTGTCTAACCATGGATGATGAGTTGTTTTGTTCAAGAGGAAAAAAATTAAAGCTCTTTGGCAATATTAACCAAAAAAAAGATTTTTTTTAAACTTCCTAAGAAGATACGTCAGTATACATTCTGCACAAAGGCCCAAATAATATAGGGAATTTTGACCCAACAAATATAAAATTAAGTTGAAATGATCTTTTCTTGAAAGATAATAGGAATCTTATGTTTTCTTGCAGTTTTCCTAAATAGGTTTGGCAAATTAATAATTCAGGCTAAGCCTGTCGTTAGGACTCAAGTGCTATTGTTACTTGGTTCCCATTCTTGAAAGAGTAGCAAAGATTGGTGGTCCAGAAACTAGATAATAGTCTTTGGTACAGGGAGAATTGGCAAGCTTAAAGCATTTGAAATGATTATAAATGTATTTGGATCAATTTTACCAAAGTAAACTAATTTATATTTTGATATCTCTCTAAGTATAGGTATTAGTTGATAATCAATACATACTTAATGAACTGAGTTGAATTTCATTACACTAATGAGGCTGTGTCTTGCTTCAATCTTTTGGACCTTTTTGCTGTGGTTTGCTCTGTGCCATACCATCTCTCAGAGAGGCATGCCATCCTGGATCCATCTTTATTTATGAAGGTCATAATCCATACGATAATATTATAAATCAATAAAAATGGACTTTTTGCATGCTTCTTAGAAAAAATAATTCAATAATTTCAGTATTGATAATTAAATATATTGACACTACTTCCTTACATTTCTTCCAAACGTTTTGAAGGCAAGGAATGAGGTCACCAGAGCTCTCTAGAAGCCTGTGTGGTACTGAGTTTTCTAATGCAATGTGTAGTCATATTGTTGTCTGTCTAGCTAATACATAGTTTTCTAATGTATATGATTATAAGATCCGGGGAGCAGTGTTGATGTTATTCATTATGTTTGTTTATTGTGCAAGGAAATGCCCTCATCTTGAAAACGGAAATACAATGAGTGAAGCATACAAAACATCAGTCAGGGTGTGGAGCTGGAAGTAAGGAACTAACCTTTTTATAGCTGCAGAGATGGTAAACTCCACCTAGATAAGTATCATGCATTTAGTAGCTGTCACCCAAAGCTGCATCTGCCAGTGTCTGTCAGGTGCCTGCTTCCCCCTGCAGTCCCAGGGGAAGGCTATTTGCAGTCCTATTGTTACCAGTTAATGTTGGAAAAATTACCCAAGGGGAAAGATACTGGCATAGCTCAGAGATTCTACATCAGTCCTGATGGGCAATATTTGTCTTTTTTTTTTCTTTTACATGGGAAAACTGTAAAATGAGGGAAAGCATACTGCAGGGGTGGCATGAGTGAATCTCTTTCGAGAATTATACTGGTTTAAGGGTGGGTTTTACTTAAACAATTCTTCAAAGACTCTTGTCATCTTTTAGATGTTAAAGGAAAAATACTTCAATACATTTCATAATTTTAAAAAATTGACATCTGTGGAGCCTGTTAGAAGTGTCAGGTACAGTGCTTGGGGCTCGTGCTCCGAGGAGGGGGCTCCTCCACCCAGGAGGGGGAAGACAGACGTTTGTTGGGTGACTCTGTGTTTCGTTTTGATGTAGTAGAACTTTTTTTTTTTCTTTTGTGACATATTCAGAAAGGTGTTCTGAGTCATATTCAGAAAGGTGTTCTGAAGTCTGAGTCATATTCAGAAAGGTGTTCCTCTATCCAATGCCATACGGGAGTTTTCCAAGTTTTCTTGTTATATTTTTATTTTTTTCTATGTTTTTTTTACACCTGTAAATCTTTTCTGAGTCATATTCAGAAAGGTGTCATATTCAGAAGTCTGAGTCATATTCAGAAAGGTGTTCCTCTATCCAATGCCATACGGGAGTTTTCCAAATTTTCTTGTTATATTTTTATTTTTTTCTATGTTTTTTTTACACCTGTAAATCTTTTCCCATATTGGGAATTCATCATGTTTCAAACTGAGAAGTATGGATGCAATGTTCTTTTCTTAATGAGGAGATAATTGTTCCAAGCCATTTGTTTTTTCCCATCCCTTTTGAGATGCCATCTTTATCATATATACTATGTTCCAACATAGATATTAATCTATTTCTGAATATCAGAAACAGAATTTTTTGTTTGTTCCATTGGTCTGTCAATGTTCCAGTGTCACACAGTTTAAATTATTTATATCTATGTCATTAATAATTCTGGGACACCAATTCCAATGTGTGGGGCTTTTTCCCCCACCCCAAGAAATTCTCCAAGACCAGCTGGGTGTCCTATGATTCAAGTCTGACACTACCTACCTGGAGATAGCATCAGACCCCACAGGTCCCACAAGACTGCCCCCCCATTCAGATGACAGTCACAGTCCAGATGTCATCTGTGCTTCTGATCAACTGGCTGTAAATTGGGGTACCATGATCCCCTCCTTGGATTTGAATGTTTTGCCAGAGCCACTCACAGAACTCAAGAGAATCATTACTAGTTACATTACTTACTAGTTACAAGAGAAACATTTTACTCACTGGTTTATTGTAAAAGGATATAACTCGGGAACAGCCAAATGGAAGCAATGAATAGAGCAAGGCATGATGAAGGGGCTCAAAGCTTCCCTACTGCCTCAGAGCTGGCCATTGTTCCCTAATCTCCATGGGTTCACCAAACCGGAAGCTCTCCAAACCCCATCCTTTTGGATTTTTATGAAGGTGTCTTACATAAGCGTGATTGATTTGATTTAATCACTGGCCTTCGGCATTTGATTCAGCATCCAGCTCCTCTCCTGTCCCCAGATGTCGAGGGTTGAGACTGAAATTTCCAACTCTCTAATCAGTGGTTGGTTCTCCTGGCAACCAGCCCCCATCCTTCCCCAAAGTCACCTCACTGACACAACAAAGACGCCTTGATCACTCTTATGCTCAGGAAATTCCAAGGGTTTTAGGAGCTCTGCACCATAAACTGGGGAGAAAAACAAATGTATATTTCTTACTGTAAATCACAGTATAACAGTCTTAGAGCTATTTCCCTTTGTTGATTGTCTTAATTTCAGGGGTTTCCTAGCTTCTCACTAAGTTTATATTTCCATGGAAACTTTAGAGTCAGTTTGGTTGAAAACACAACCCTTTGGTTTCTTATGCATATGTGTTTTAATCTTTTTAAACCTTTCTAAAACTGAAAATGTCAAACATATATACATGTAGACAGAATAGTATTAAGTGAAACCTTGTGGACCAACACCTGACTGCAATGATCATTTCATGACCAATCTTTTTCATTGATCCTCCCACCCATTTCCTCCTATATTATTTTGAAACATATCCCAGGTATATCATTTCATTTGTAAATTTTAAAACATATATTATAAATCTAAGTGATAAGAATTCTTTGTTGTAACAAAATCATAATACCATAATAACCTATTGTTTTTAAAAACAATTCCTTAATATTCCATAATTGTCTCGTAAATACCATACTTTTTTCCTGGCTTTTAATTGAGATCAAATTGAGTTTGTAGATCAATTTAGAGAGAACTGACTTCTTGACAGTGAAGTTTTTGCATCCACAGATGAGTTATGTCTTTCCATTTATTGAAGTCTTTTTTTCATTATCCACTTCTCTTTCATTGGCTCTTCATACAGTTTAATTCTTTCATTTGATTTTTTTAAATCTTTGTTGTGGCGTTTGTAAATTATATCCTCTTACTGGTTGTGGTTTGCATTTATGAATGATTTTGATTTATATATGATAATTTTGTCTCCATCTGTGTTTGTAATGTATTTTTTAATCGAATTTATTGCATTTCAAGGAATTCATCAAGTCATCTGCAAATTAGTCATGGTCGGACTTCCTCACTAATTTTTACCTCTAATTTTATTAGCTTCTCTAATTGCACTGACAGTGTATCCAGATCAGTGTTAAATAACAGTTTTAACAGCAAACATCCATTCCCGGTATGGATGAATAATAAATGAAGGCAAAGATGCTATTATGTGAAAGACTGTTGAAAAATACCATCTTCTTCTAAATGCAAACTCATTTTTCAGTGCTTCAACAACATGATTCATCCTCAGAAGCTACACTAACATGGGACCTCCCTGGCGGTCCAGTGGTTAAGACTCTGAGCTTCCTCTGCAGGGGGTGTGGGTTTGATCCCTGGTTGGGGAGCTAAGATCCCACATGCCCTGTGGCTAAAAATTTTTAAAAAACACAGTAATGCAGAGAGATTGAATTTACTTTTTTATTTTTTTATTAGTAAAATTCATTCACTTTTTACTGGCAGGTAGGAACCACTTGGAGGTTTCTTTCTCACTTCTGATTTTTGATTCCTATAGGTGTGGTGTAAACTAAGGGAATCACTTGAATATTTTGGACATGTGGTCATGGGCTTCTGCACCAGTTCTTCTAGGTGTCATCTCTTGGGGTGCCATGAACCCTGAATCTATATAAACAAGTATACTTCGGGTGTCCCCAATTGCTAAAGATTTTAAGTTTCATACATAATAAGAATTCAGGAACTTCATGCTGAAAATACAGAAAAGATTGAAATTAATGTCTTATAAAATAAACCTTCTCAAAGAACCCTGAGTCATGCTGATGTAATAAAAAATTAAAACACTGTCTTTCCTTCTAAGTCAAGTGCTTTCAAGTACCAGTCTAATGGATGATGTAATGAGCTACTGTAAGTAAAGAGCTCATAAAAAGGCAAATACAGGGGAGGGAGATAACATGGTGGTCTATACTTCGAGGCCTCTCACTGCCTTGTCCAGCCTCCATGGTGCTCCTTGTTGGCTGCCCCAGGGAGGGATGTGGGTAAACAACTGAATGTGAAACTCTACAAGTACGTTCATTTCTGACACATATACTGCTTTCAGCTTAGATTTTCTCACCATTGGCCGAGAAGTGTAGTAACACACTTGTTTTTACATGGTTTGAGATGCCTTCTGCATCTCTTCATTACTTCCTGTGACTAATGAGAAATGATTAAATATATTTCATATGCCTTAATGACTTTCAAGGGTTTCTAAGTTACCAGTTGGTATTCTTTCCCCATTGAGTTAGGGTGAGAAGTGTTACTTATATTATTTGGTATTAAATATTTATTCTCTCCAAGTTCCTCTCTGCCCCCAACCATCTCATTTTGTACCATCATCATCCCCATCCCTTTTACGGAAGGAAGATGATAGTGACCATCACACCTAATCTTATCAAGGGAATCTAATAAGTAAGATAAGGATGAGAAAGAGAATATATATATATATATATATATATAAGTGATAGCAAATGATGACGAATTTGGCTTAGAAATAAATTTTATATTTGCCTATTTTTTGCATTAAAACTTATGTACATGATTGGAGCTAAGAATTTAAATTCAGACAAGCTTTGCTTATCGCATACTTTTGTCAGAATTATTCTCACACACACCACTTTGCATCAAGCAATCCCAACAAATCCCTCCCTGGGATGGAGTCACTGATACCCTATCTTTTCCCAAGGGTCTCATTACCTGGAGCGCAAATGTTTGAACGGTGGTTCCTGTTTTATTATATATAAACTGACCTAGGAAAATTTCTTCTCCTTCACATTGTTTCGAGACGCCCTGTAAAGAAAACAACAGACACAGAGGTTGTAATGAATGGGTGTTCAGTTACAGTAAACGGAGGCAAGTGTCTGTTCAAGTAGCAACTATTCTCCAGACATCTTTGGGTGTCCTCCGGGGCACAGCGCTATGCTAGCTGCCAGTACTGCCCTATAAACCCAAAAGGTGTTTAACTCTGGTGGGGGAGCCCTTAGGCAAGAAACAGGCTAATCAAAGGGCCGAATAGATTCAGATAGAGAGATAAACAAAGAGGTGAGAAAGAGAGATGACAGAGCAAATTCCAAAATTGACTTTGGCCTCATAAATGTATTTGCTATACTTTGAATAAAATAACACCAAATGAGTCCCCATATTGACCCAATATGCGTGAAACTTAACCAGTTTGCCAAACTTTGATCACACAAATAGCTCCATCCAAAAAGTAAGCTTTTGTTAATTTGTGTATGCAATTACCCTTGTGCTTTTGACCTTCCTTCTCTAACCTTTATTTATTTTTTTCCACTATCAAATATTTTTTTTCTTATTTGTCATCCATTTAATACACATCAGTGTATACATGTCAATCCCAATTGCCCAATTCATCACACCACCACCCCCACCCCACTGACGCTTTCCCCCCTTGGTGTCCATATGTTTTTCCTCTACTTCTGTGTCTCAATTTCTGCTTGGCAAACTGGTTCATCTGTACCATTTCTAGGTTCCACATATATGCGTTAATCTATGATATGTGTTTTTCTCTTTCTGACTTAATTCACTCTGTATGACAGTCTCCAGATCCATCCACATCTCTACAAGTGACCCACTTTCGTTCCTTTTTATGGCTGAGTAATATTCCATTGTATATATGTACCACACTTCTTTATCCATTCGTCTGTTGATGGGCATTTAGGTTGACTCCATGACCTGGCTATTGTAAATAGTGCTGCAATGAACATTGGGGTGCATGTGTCTTTTTGAATTATGGTTTTCTCAGGTTATATGCACAGTAGTGGGATTGCTGGGACATATGGTAATTCTATTTTTAATTCTTTAAGGAACCTCCGTACTGTTCTCCATAGTGGCTGTATCAATTTACATTCCCACCAACAGTGCAAGAGGGTTGCTGTTTCTTCGCACCCTCTCCAGCACCTGTTGCTTCTAGATTTTCTGATGCTGCCCATTCTAACTGGTGTGAGGTGATACCTCATTGTAGTTTTGATTTGCATTTCTCTAATAATTAGTGATGAGCGGCTTTTCATGTGCTTCTTGGCCATCTGTATGTCTTCTTTGGAGAAATGTCTATTTAGGTCCTCTGCCCATTTTTGGATTGGGTTGTTTATTTTTTTAATATTGAGCCATATGACCTGTCTATATATTTTGGAGATTAATCCTTTGTCCGATGATTCATTTGCAAATATTTTCTCCCATTCTGAGGGTTGTCTTTTCGTCTTGTTTATGGTTTCCTTTGCTATGCAAAAGCTTTGAAGTTTCATTAGGTCCCATTTGTTTATTTCGGTTTTTATTCCCATTACTCTAGGAGGTGGATCAAAAAATATCTTGCTGTGATTTACCTCAAAGAGTGTTCTTCCTACTCTAAGAGTTTTATGGTGTCCAGTCTTACATTTAGGTATCTAATCCATTTTGAGTTTATTTTTGTGTATGGTGTTAGGGAGTGTTCTAATTTCATTCTTTTACATGTAGCTGTCCAGTTTTCCCAGCACCACTTATTGGAAAGACTGTCTTTTCTACATTGTATATCCTTGCCTCCTTTGTCATAGATTAGTTGACCATAGGTACGTGGGTTTATCTCTGGGCTTTCTGTCCTGTTCCATTGATCTATATTTCTGTTTTTGTACCAGTACCATATTGTCTTGATTACTGTAGCTTTGTAGTATAGTCTGAAGTCAGGGAGCCTGATTCCTCCAGCTCCATTTTTGTCCCTTAAGACCGCTTTGGCTATTCAGGGTCTTTTGTGTCTCCATACAAATTTTAAGACATTTTGTTCCAGTTCTGTAAAAAAATGCCATTGGTAATTTGATAGGGATTGCATTGAATCTGCAGATTGCTTTCTGTAGTACAGTCATTTTCACAGTATTGATTCTTCCAACCCAAGAACATGGTATATCTCTCCATCTCTTGGTATCATCTTTAATTTCTTTCATCAGTGTCTTATAGTTTTCTGCATACAGGTCTTTTGTCTCCTTAGGTAGGTTTATTCCTAGGTATTTTTTTCTTTTTGTTGCAATGTTAAATTGGAGAGTCCTTAATTTCTCTTTCAGATTTTTCATCATTAGTATATAGAACTGCAAGAGATTTCTGTGCATTAATTTTGTATCCTGCAGCAATGCCGAATTCATTGATTAGCTCTAGTAGTTTTCTGTTGGCATCTTTAGGATTCTCTATGTATGGTATCATGTCATCTGCAAACAGTGACAGTTTTACTTCTTCTTTTCCAAATTGTATTCCTTTTATTTCTTTTTCTTCTCTGATTGCTGTGTCTAGGACTACCAAAACTATGTTGAATAATATTGGTGAGAGGGGACATCCTTGCCTTGTTCCTGATCTTAGATGAAATGCTTTCAGTTTTTCACCATTGAGAATGACGTTTGCTGTGGGTTTGTCATATATGGCCTTTATTATTTTGAAGTACCTTCCCTCTATGCCCACTTTCTGGAGAGTTTTTTTTTATAAATGGTTGTTGAATTTGTCAAAAGCTTTTTCTGCATCTATTGACATGATCATATGGTTTTTATTCTTCAGTTTGTTAATACGGTGTATCACATTGATTGCATATATTGAAGAATCCTTGCATCTCTGGGATAAATTCCACTTGATCATGGTGTATGCTCTTTTTAATGTGTGGTTGGATTCTGTTTGCTTGTATTTTGTTGAGGATTTTTGCATATATATTCATCAGTGATATTGGTCTGTAATTTTCTTTTTTTGTAGTATCTTTGTCTGGTTTTGGTATCAGGGTGATGGTGGCCTCATAGAATGAGTTTGGGAGTGTTCCTTCCTCTGCAGTTTTTTGGAAGAGTTTGAGAAGGATGGGTGTTAGCTCTTCTCTAAATGTTTGACAGAATTCACCTGTGTAGCCATCTGATTCTGGACTTTGGTTTGTTGGAAGATTTTTAATCACAGTTTCAATTTCATTACTTGTGATTGGTCTGTTCATATTTTCTATTTCTTCCTGGTTCAGTCTTGGAAGGTTATACCTTTCTAAGAATTTGTCCATTTCTTCCAGGTTGTCCATTTTATTGGCATAGAGTTGCTTGTAGTAGTCTCTTAGAATGCTTTGTATTTCTGTGGTGTCTGTTGTAACTTCTCCTTTTTCATTTCTAATTTTATTGATTTGAGTCTCCTCCCTCTTTTTCTTGATGAGTCTGGCTAATGGTTTATCAATTTTGCTTATCTTCTCAAAGAACCAGCTTTTAGTTTTATTGATCTTTGCTATTGTTTTCTTTGTTTCTATTTCATTTATTTCTGCTCTGATCTTTATGATTTATTTCCTTCTGCTAACTTTGAATTTTGTTTGTTCTCCTTTCTCTAGTTCCTCTAGGTGTAAGGTTAGATTGTTTATTTGAGATTTTTTTTGTTTCTTGAGATCAGCTTGTATAGCTATAAACTTCCCTCTTAGAAAGGTTTTTGCTGCATCCCATAGGTTTTGGATCATCATGTTTTCATTGTCATTTGTCTCTAGGTATTTTTTGATTTCCTCTTTGATTTCTTCAGTGATCTCTTGGTTATTTAGTAATGTATTGTTTAGCCTCCATGTGTTTGTGGGTTTTTTTTGTTGTTGTTGTTTTTTGTTTTTGTGGTATGCGGGCCTCTCACTGCGGTGGCCTCTCCCGTTGTGGAGCACAGGCTCCGGACATGCAGGCTCGGTGGCCATGGCTCACGGGCCCAGCTGCTCTGTGGCATGTGGGATCTTTCCAGACCGGGGCACGAACTCGTGTCCCCTGCATCAGCAGGTGGACTCTCAACCACTGCACTACCAGGGAAGCCCTGTTTGTGTTTTTTACATTTTTTTCCCTGTAATTCATTTCTAATCTCATAGCATTGTGGACAGAAAAGATGCTTGATATGACTTCAATTTTCTTAAATTTACTGAGGCTTGATTTGTGACCCAAGATGTGATCTATCCTGGAGACTGTTTTGTACACACTTGAGAAGAAAGTGTAATCTGCTGTTTTCAGATGGAATGTCCTA
Organism: Tursiops truncatus; assembly: GCF_011762595.2. Lineage (NCBI taxonomy): Eukaryota > Metazoa > Chordata > Mammalia > Artiodactyla > Delphinidae > Tursiops > Tursiops truncatus. Next base: position 635,326 of record NC_047042.1, read on the forward strand.
TAAATATAAATTAAATCTATCTGGTCTATTGTGTCATTTAAAGCTTCTGTTTCCTTACTTATTTTCATTTTGGATGATCTGTCCATTGGTGTAAGTGAGGTGTTAAAGTCCCCCACTATTATTGTGTTACTGTTGATTTCCTCTTTTATAGCTGTTAGCAGTGCCTTATGTATTGAGGTGCTCCTATGTTGGCTGCATACATATTTTTAATTGTCATATCTTCTTCTTGGATTGATACCTTGATCATTGTGTAGTGTCCTTCCTTGTCTCTTGTAACATTCTTTATTTTAAAGGCTATTTTATCTGATATGAGTATTGCTACTCCAGCTTTCTTTTGATTTCCATTTGCATGGAATATCTTTTTCCATCCACTCTCTTTCAGTCTGTATGTATCCCTAGGTCTGAAGTGGGTCTCTTGTAGACAGCATATATATGGGTCTTGTTTCTGTATCCATTCAGCAAGCCTGTGTCTCTTGGTTGGAGCATTTAATCCATTCATGTTTAAGGTAATTATCGATATGTATGTTCCTTTGACCATTTTCTTAATTGTTTTGCGTTTGTTTTTGTAGGTCCTTTTCTTCTCTTGTGTTTCCCACTTAGAGAAGTTCCTTTAGCATTTGTTGTAGAGCTGGTTTGGTGGTGCTGAATTCTCTTAGTTTTTGCTTGTCTGTAAAGCTTTTGATTTCTCCATGGAATCTGAATGAGATCCTTGCCAGGTAGAGTACTCTTGGTTGTAAGTTCTTCCCTTTCATCACTTTAAGTATATCATGCCACTCCCTTCTGGCTTGTAGAGTTTCTGCTGAGAAATCAGCTGTTAACCTTATGGGAGTTCGCTTGTGTGTTATTTGTCATGTTTCCCTTGCTGCTTTCAATAATTTTTCTTTGTCTTTATTTTTTGCCAGTTTGATTACTATGTGTCTCGGCGTGTTTCTCCTTGGGTTTATCCTGTATGGGGCTCACTGCGCTTCCTGGACTTGGGTGGCTATTTCCTTTCCTATGTTAGGGAAGTTTTTGGTTATAATCTCTTCAAATATTTTCTCTGGTCCTTTCTTGCTCTCTTCTCCTTCTGCGACCCCTATAATGCAAATGTTGTTGTGTTTAATGTTGTCCCAGAGGTCTCTTAGGCTGTCTTCATTTATTTTCATTCTTTTTTCTTTATTCTGTTCCACAGCAGTGAATTCCACCATTCTGCCTTCCAGGTCACTTATCCATTCTTCTGCCTCAGTTATTCTGCTATTGATTCCTTCTAGTGTAGTTTTCATTTCAGTTATTTTATTGTTCATCTCTGTTTCTTTGTTCTTTAATTCTTCTAGGTCTTTGTTAAACATTTCTTGAGTCTTCACGATCTTTGCCTCCATTCTTTTTCTGAGGTCCTGGATCATCTTCACTATCATTATTCTGAATTCTTTTTCTGGAAGGTTGCCTATCTCCACTTCATTAAATTGTTTTTCTGGGGTTTTATCTTGTTCCTTCATCTGTTACATAGCCTTCTGCCTTTTCATCTTGTCTATTTCTCTGTGAATGTGGTTTTTGTTCCATAGGCTGCAGGATTGTAGCTCTTCTTGCTTCTCTCTACCCTTTAAAATTGAAGATTTTTGAGAGGAGAGCACACTGGTGGAAGTTAATTTACCCTGTAAATCTAAAGTTTATTGTTAGGTTCCTTGAATCATAGTAACACAACAAAATAAAGATTTCATGAGTTCAGTCATTTTATTCAATATAATGAAAATCATAATATCAACATTTAAACTATTTATAAATTAATTTATTAAAAGAATTGGATACATCATGACTAAATAATGCACTCACAATTTTATATAATATATATTATATATTCAATTATTTCTAATATATATTATATTCAATTATATATAATATATTCAATTATATATATTATATATAATATACACATTCATCTATATATTGACATATCAATATACATATTTCACATTTTATATATATATATAAAGTCTCATATATTTCCTGTAGCCTGTTTAGAGGCATGCTACTTTTATTTCCACCTTCTTTATCATTCTATTTTAATTTCACTTGGTTCATAAATTCACTAATATTAGAGAAAAACAATGAGAAGTAATTTTTCTTACTAAAGGATTCTTGCCTGAAGTATTCATCCATAAAATCCCTCCATAATGAGCAACTGTGCACACTTTTGTGAGACAGGGTTTGATCTGCTCAAATCCAACATAGCTCAACCATAGGTGTCTGCAGACACTGACTGTGGATGGCATCAGGCTTGCATCAAAGGAGAGTAGTCTCTGTGTTTTATAACTCCAGGACCATGGCATTTAATGGTTTGAATGACACACAAGGCAGGCTGAGCACCCTTGTTTAACTCTGAGCCCTCCTTTGGATAGGAACACGAAGGGATTGAAGTAAGGCATAAACCTCTGAGGAAAACATGGGAGCAGACACTGAGAGAAAAACATCTGGAGATGGCCAAATGGTGACTGGTACAGTGGCCTGGAAAAAACCCACGCTACCCTGGCTGTAGGGGGAACCAACAGCATGCTGGTGCTGATGTTTACTGCAAGGGCCCAGAAAGGGCCAGAGCTGGGGCCGTGCAATGGGGCCCAGCATGAGGTTGAGGGGTCCCCACATCTGAGAGTGGGCTAACTGTCTTTTTAAGAAGCAGTTATACCCTGGTCATCACCCCTGCCCTTGTCCAGAAAAGGATTATCTTTTTCCCCCCAGCTCTACGAAAGTTGACCTCAGGAGCACCCTGCAAAACTAAGAGGTGGAGGTATAACCTCTGCATGAATGGTGGGCTGTGCACCTCCACACCCAGCACATTGGCCAAGCTGAAACCCCCTGGGCACAAGGTTGCAGGATTCCTGGGGTCAAACTTCTGGATACCACACTCTGCAGTCTCCAACCAGACCATCTAGCTGTGAAGCTCACTGTTGACTTGACTCTCATGTGTGCAGCAAAAGCCAGCCACCAGACACATGTGGAAAGCAACTAACAAGAAACATGGAGCCCCTGTTAACAAATAGGAAAGGGGGTACTTGGGAGTAAAGATGTGAGGGAGCTAAAAACATGGAACAAAACTGTAATTGCATCCAGTAATATAGGAAAACATATACACTCTAGAAAAAGGAGTATTTATAGAAAAAGAGTCTTAGAATAATCATGACAGCAGAAATGAAAAATTTAGCATAGGGTTTAAAATATAAATTGATAAAATATTCCAGAAGGTGGAACAGAAAACAAAGAAGAAAAATAAGGTAGAAAAGATTTTTTAAAAAGTAGATTAGACAAAACTACAATGAGGTATCACCTCACACCAGTCAGAATGTCCATCATCAAAAAATCTACAAACAATAAATGCTGGAGAGGGTGTGGAGAAAAGGGAACCCTCTTGCACTGTTGGTGGGAATGTAAATTGATACAGCCACTATGGAGAACAGTATGGAGGTTCCTTAAAAAACTAAAAATAGAACTACCATATGACCCAGCAATCCCATTAGTGGGCATATACCCTGAGAAAAACATAATTCAAAAAGAGTCATGTACCACAATGTTCATTGCAGCTCTATTTACAATAGCCAGGACATGGAAGCAACCTAAGTGTCCATCTGCAGATGAATGGATAAAGATGTGGCACATATATACAATGGAATATTACTCAGCCATAAAAATAAATGAAATTGAGTTATTTGTAGTGAGGTGGGTGGACCTAGAGTCTGTCATACAGAGTGAAGTAAGTCAGAAAGAGAAAAACAAATATCTTATGCTAACACATATATATGGAATCTAAAAAAAGTTTTTTTAAATGGTCATGAAGAACCTAGGGGCAAGACAGGAATAAAGACACAGACCTCCTAGATAATGGACTTGAGGATATGGGGAGAGGGAAGGGGAAGTTGGGGCAAAGTGAGAGAGTGGCATGGACACATATACACTACCAAAGGTAAAATAGATAGCTAGTGGGAAGCAGTCTCATAGCACAGAGAGATCAGCTCCGTGCTTTGCGACCACCTAGAGGGGTGGGATAGGGAGGGTGGGAGGGAGGTAGACGCAAGCGGGAAGAGATATGGGGACATAGGTATATGTATAACTGATTCACTTTGTTATAAAGCAGAAACTAACACACCATTGTAAAGCAATTATACTCCAATAAAGATGTTAAAAAAAATAGATTAGATAAGTCAAATCCCCAGGATGTGGACATGAAACCCCCTGACAACAATTGTGCATTAGGCCTGGCCAGCAACCAGGTTGGAGCAGATGAGCAGTGCTCCAGAGGATATCTTTAAAAAATAAAAAAGAAATTATTTATAAAGTATCTGACATGAATGGGCAGAATGGGAGGATATTTACACATCTGAAGAAGAGGTTGGAAATGTTTTCATGATAGAAATATAGATAACTAAGCAAATTAAATTAAAATGAGGCAATTATCCTCAAGAACATCAAAATTTTCATGTAAAGAAAATAGTATTCCAGTGCATTGTATGACTCAACTAAAACAATATTGTTCACAGAGTCACAGTGAAAATGTTGGCTATGGATTGAAACTGAGATAAGCCGTCTGGCAGTGTCTCACACATGAAACACGGATTCATCATGTGATCTAGCAATTCCGCTCTGTGGCACAAACCCAAGATAAATGAAGCCTGAGGTCCACAGAAAACCTTGTACACAGCTCCTCACAGCAGATTTATTCATAATAGTCAAATGGGTGGGAACCATTCAAATGTCCAGCAACTGATGAACGGATCAATAAAAGGGGTCAATCCATATAAGAAAATATTATCCAGCAATTAAAAATATGAAGTACTGACACATTATAACATACATGAACCTTGGAAACATGCTGAGTGAAAAAAGCCATTCACAAAAGACCAGTACTTCCCTGGTGGCGCAGTGGTTAGGAATCTGCCTGCCAGTGCAGGGGACACAGGTTCGAGCCCTGGTCTGGGAAGACCCCACATGCCACGGAGCAACTGGGCCTGTGCGCCACAACTACTGAGGCTGCACTCTAGAGCCCGCAAGCCACAACTACTGAGGTCTGTGTGCCTAGAGCCCACGGTCTGCAACAAAGAGAAGCCACCACTCGCTGCAACTAGAGAAAGCCTGTGCACAGCAACGGAGACCAAAAGCAGCCAAAAATTAATTAATTAATTAAAAAAAAACAAAAGACCACGTATTATATGATTCCATTTTATGCAAAATATCCAAAATAGGGAAAGCTACAGGTACAAAGTAGATTAGTGGTTGTCCGCAGCTGGGGGAGTGAGGTGGGGGATGGGAAGTGACAGCTAAGGGGTGCAGGCTTTCTTTGGAGAATAGTAAAAATATTCTAAAATTGATCATGTTGATAGTTACACAACTCTAAGTTGTGTACTAAGTGTACACTTTACATGACTGAATCACCAGAGTGTGAATTATACCTCAATAAACCTGTTTGGTTTTTTTTTAAGTTAAGACATAAACATTTTGGGAGAATGGGAGAGGCATGGAAGAGAACTAATCTCCATTTTCCATTAGAGGAAGTCAGTAGATAATAATCAAAACTGAAAAATCAAGCAATAACAGTAAAAACAAACATGAAGTCAGTAATGACATAAGCATCTAAGACTGTTGCAAGTGGAAGCTTCCAGAGAGTAAAAATTGGGGTGGGAGAAGTGGGACAAGGGAAAATCATGTTTCCTTATAAACATGGAAATGTTTCTTTTTAAATTACACTCGTATAACTTTGATAAAAGTAAACAATAGAATTAAGTAATAGTAATCATCTGGTCCAACCCTCTTACTTTGTAGATGACAAAACAGAGATCCAGGAAGTAAGTGATTTTCTCACAGTGATACAAATGGTTAGCTGCACAGTTCAGATGAGATCCCAGCTCCCAATTCCTAACCAATCATCTACTATAACCCCTTCTGAATGAAGATTTAGACAGCTTCTCACATAGACAGAAAATTCCTTGGGTGCGCTGGAGATGTTTCCTGAGGGAGACACCTTCTCTGAGATGTGCTCCATGGTGACAGCAGTTGGTATGATCTTCCTGGCAAGCTTGATTAGGGCATGACCCTGGGAACCTGGAAAGGCCCAGCACTTCCCAGGGTGGACATCCGGCTGGAAAGAAAACACTGCATTAATCTTTTATCTGCTTATATAAATCCACTCCTACAATGTTGGCCAGCTAATCACTATTGACCAAAGAACTTGCTTATGCCTATAATATGAAGGCACTGTGTGGGATGTATCAAACAGGAAAGCTTCCATGATACCCATAGTTTTGGTTGTGCTGATGTCAATCAGAGCCTTTTATTGTGTGAGTATGTTTTCTTTCATTGCTCTAACTAGACTGTAAGTTGCTACAGGCAGCTAGTTGGTATGAGTGGTGAAGGCACTGGTGAAGACAGTGCTGGTGGTGGTAATGAAGAGGATGGTGGCAGTCACTGTGGTGACAATGATGGCAGGTGATGATGGTGATGGTGGTGGTGATGGTAGTAGTGGTGATGATAATGGTGGTGATAGCGAAGCTGGCTATACTGGTGGTAAGGAAGAAAGATGATGTCTACCATTTTCTAGATCTAGACTGTACTCTGGAGTGAGATCTATACATTTGCCACTGAAGGTATTTCTAAACTGGAAATAAATTCAGGTGTGTAGTTATAGTTAAGAAGAACTGTACTGTCAGTTGTGTCTAATGCCTTTTGAATTGAACTGAAATGATGGTGAAAATCTTACTTGGAAATTTCTCCTATTATAATTGGACTTTATAAAAACGTGTTGGCCTGAACAGCACATAGCACAGTACTTGCACTTGGGGGTCATGCATCTTCAACAAGTGTTTGTTGAGTGACTGAAGTTTTCAGTGGAAAAGGAAGACCACAGAATCAACTTAAAGAAAAGATATGGAATGTGTATGTTTTATTTGAGAAGTACATACTGTAGTTCAGTGATCTTAGAATAATAAATAATTATTAATTAATTAATTAATCATAGTTCATTGCCCATAAGTAGGAAATATTTCACGTACTTTGATGACTGTAAAAATGCAAGAGTACAGTTTCAGTTTCCCTGACAAGTTCAGAGGTGTTGCCATTTCAGACATTAAAATTTTTCCTGATAAGTGATAGGAACAGAATCCTAAAATATAAACAGGTTATTTTAAATCTAGCTTTTACCTGGAGAATGATATCTGGAGGCGTTTCATAATTTAAGAAGCCAATCCCATGCCAGTAGAGTTTTGCTTTATTATTTTTGTAACTTTCTGAGGTCCCAGCTTCAAGAACAGAGGCTCCTGAAATTATAAAATAATTTTTAAAATTAAAAAATCACACAATTCAAAACACCATTTAGATTTTAATGTTGTTGGGAAACTAGTACTGGGCAACTTACAAATAAGGTAAAATTCATACCAGGAAACTGATAAGAAAAGTATGACTTTCAGCTTTCACTACCACTGAAATTTTGTCACTTTGAGAAAACCATTCTTACTCTGTGTGGTTTCACAAAACTTCTGGAACTGATATTACAATAAAAAATTGAAATCTGGAGCAATTGATTTAGACATGGAAATATTATGTGTACTGTATTTATTAGCTAAGGAGACATATGGATCCCCATATTTCAACAAGTCATGTGATAAATAAGCCCAATTCAATCAAAAACAAAGGCAGAATGACCAGCAATGTCATAAATGTACTAACAAGTTGTATTCATAACAGCCATTCTGCAGATTTATTGAGCTTCCATTTTAATCAAAGAAATATAAAATATACTCATCAAATATTATCTCTTCAGGTTACTTCATTTTAGAAGCAAAATGTATCTGATACGTAAGAAATAAAGAAAATGCAAATCACTTCCTTAAATTCCATCTGGATGTCACAATACAACATTAAAAAGACACATACGTGGTGAATATCAGATCATCAGTGCCTAAGATGGTAGGATTTGAAATAGTGAATGTACCCAGGGATGCAGGACTTAGCAAGTAGAAACACAAGATTCCCAGTTAAATTTTAATTTTACATAAACTATGAATAATCTTTTAGTACAGTTACGTCCCATACAATATCTGGGACATATACTAAAAAATTGTTCGCTGTTTACCTGAAACTCAAATTTCACGGAGCATCCTTTATTTTACCTGGCAACCCTGTGAGTACCTTGTTTTTGAGTGCTGATACGGTCTGCTTGGTCAATGAATTTTCCTGCTGGACTGACTGGTTGGACGGGAATTAAACTTCCACATACTGATGTGAGGACTGACCCCACCCCAGCCATAATCTAGTTCAGAAAACGCTAATTGTGGCAGGTAGGGTTTTTAAGTAATTCAAATTCACTTTTCTCATTCTCATTTTTTAAGTTTCTATTCAGCTTTATTGAGATATACATACTACCCAATTTACTCATTTAAAGTGTACAATTCAGTGGTTTTTAGCATATTCACAGAGTTGCACAACCATGACCGCAATCAACATTAGAACACTTTCAATCAGCACCCAAAGAAACCCTATTGCACTCAGCGGTCACTCCCCCGAACCCCACCTCATCCCTAGGCAATCACTGACCTACTTGCTATCTACATTTGCCTATTCTGGACCTTCTCTCTTGCTGTCTCTTCGTAGTCAATCACAGTAGTAGCCTTTTGAATATGGCTACTTTCACTTAGCACAATTGATACATTTGAGCTTCCTGGCAGGTATAATGAATGTGTTCCTTCTTATTGCTGAGTAACATTCCACCATATGGATACATCACAACTAGCTATTCCTTCATCTATTTCCAGTTTTGGTGATAATGAATAAAGTTGCTATAGACATTCTCAGACAGGTTTTATTGTGAACATAAGTTTAAACTTCTCTTAGGTAAATATTGATACATAGAGGTGGAATTGCTGGCTCATACGTGTTATGTTTAACTTCATAAGAAATTGTCAAATGTCATACCCTAGTGAAGTAAGTCAGACAGAGAAAGACAATTATTGTATGTTTTCACTTATATGTGGAATCTAAATAATAAAACGAGTGAGTGACTATAACAAAACAGAAACAGACTCATTGATACAAAAGAGCAAACTAGTGGTTACCAAAGGGGAGAGGGCTGGGGGGAGGGGCAAGATAGGGGAAGGGGATTAAGAAATGCAGACTACGAGGTATAAAATAAATAAGATACAAGGATATAATGCACAGCACTGGGAATATAACCAATATTTTATATGTAATGACTTTAAATGGAGTATAAGCTATAAAAATATTGAATGACTGTGTTGTATACCTGAAACTAATGCAACATTGTAAATCAACTATATTTCAATTTAAAAAAAAAAGAAAGAAAGAAATTGGCAAATGGTTTTCCAAAAATGGCTGTACCACCGTTACATTCTCTCCAGCCCCGTGTAAGAGTTCTGCTTGCTTTCCATTGCTGCCGCCATTTCACGTGTCAGGTTTTGTTTGTTTGCTGTTCTAATGGGTATATCTACATTTCACTCATGGATACTAATGATGAGCATTTTTTCATGTGCTTTTTTGACATGTATATATCTTCTTTGATGAGGTGGCTTTCAAATCGTTTGCTCACTTTTTATTGGATTGGCTGTTTTCTTACCATTGAAATTTGAGTGTTTATAAATTGTGGGTATAAGTCCTTTGTCAAGTATTTGGTCTGCAATCCTGTCTCCCAGCCTGTGAATTGTCTTTTCATTCTCTTCAATGGCTTTTTCCAAGCAGAAGTTTTAAATTTAGATGAAGTCCAAATTATCCATTCTTTTCTTTTTCCGGATCACATTTTGGGTATTGTGTCTAAGAAATCTTTTCCCAACTCAAAGTCACAAAAACTTTCTCTTATTTTTTCTTCTAGAAGTTTTATAGTTTTAAGCTTTATATTTAGATCATACTTTTTACATTTAACGCATTTTGAGTTAACTTTTGTAAGGTGTGAGCCAAGGTTTATTTTTGCATACGAATGTCCAACTCTTCCAGCACCATCAACTTGCTTTTTCTCCTTTGTCAAAAGTTAATTAGTGTGGGACTATTTCTGGACTTTTTATTATGTTTCATTAATTTAATCGACATCACATTCTCTCATTACTGTAACTTTATAGTAAGCTTTCAAATCAGTGTGAGTCCTCCAAATTTGTTCTTCTTTTCAAAACTGTTTTGGCTATTTTAGAAAGAGCTTGTAGATTTCTACAAACAATCATGCTGAGATTTTGACTGGGATTGTGTTGAATCAATAGACTGGTTAGGAAGAATTGCCAGCTTACCAATAATGGTGCCTCTAATACACAAACTTGGAAGATCTGTCCACTTTTTTAGGTCTTCTGTTATTTCTTTCATTAGTGGTTTTTTGGGTTTTTTTTTTTTTTTGCTTTTAGCATGTTTTTCATGTTTTTCACTGCTGTTGTGAATAAGACTGTTTTTAAAATTTATTTTTCCAATTTCTTATTACTAGCATCTAAAAATTATATATATACAGTTGAACTTACTAACTTCACTTATTAGTTCTAGTAGATTTTTTGATGATTCTCTACATAAATCATCATGTTGTCTGTGAATACAGAGTTTTTTATGTCTTCCTCTCCAATTTGCTTGCTTCTTTCTTCTTTCCCTCTCTTCCCCTCCCCACCCCCACTCTTCCCTCCCCTTCTCTCTCTGATTCTTGTCTTAATTTACTGTTAGGAATTCTAGTACAGTGTTGACTAGGACAGAGTATAGTTCTTTCATCTTCTTAGTTAAATTTATTCCTAGGCATTTTATTCTTTCTGGTGCAATTGTAAATGGAGTTGTTTTCTTTATTTCTGTTTCTGATCATTTGTTATTAGTGTATAGAAATGCAGCAGATTTTTATGTATTAATTTTGTATCCTGCAACTTTACTGAATTCATTTATTGGTTGTAATAGTTTTTTGGTAGAGTCTTTATGGTTCTCTGTATATGGTATCATGTCATCTGCAAATAGCGACAGTTTTATTTCTTTTTCTCCCATTTGGATACCTTTTACTTCTTTTTCTTCTCTGATTGCTGTGGCTGGGACTACCAATACTACATTGAACAAAAATGGTGAGAGTAGGCATCTTTGTCTAGATCCTGATCTTAGAGGAAAGTGCTCAGCTTTTCACTGTTGAGTATGACGTTAGCTCTGAGTTTGTCACATATGGCTTTATTATGTTGAGGTGTGTTCCCTCTGTACATACTTTGTCTTTTTTTAGTGGTTGCTCTGGCAATCTTAATACACATAACTAACCTTTCAAAGTCAATTTAGAGCTAATATTTTACCAAGAGGTCCCTTTAACTTCACCTATTGACCTTTCCTTAAGAGTTGTCCATCTACATATATTAAAACCCCATCAGCTAATGTTATAATTTTTCTTTTCAACAGTCATACCTATTTTAAAGAACTTAAGAAAATTGTCTCATAGTTATAGATATTTGTCTTATCTGTTGTTCTTTCTTCTTTCCTGAAGTTCCAAGTTTCATTTTGGTGTCATTTCCCTTAGCCCTGAAGAACTTCCTTTAGCAGATCTGTTGACAAAGAAGTCCCTTGGTTTCCCTTCATCTAAGAATGACTTCATTTCACCCTCATTCTCTTTTTGTTTTTTTTTTAATTTGGTTGCACTGGGTCTTGGTTGTGGCAGGTGGGCTCCTTAGTTGCAGCACACTGGCTCCTTAGTTGTGGCATGTGAACTCTTAGTTGCAGCATGCATGTGGGATCTAGTTCCCTGACCAGGGATTGAACCTGGGCCCCCTGAATCGGGAGCATGGAGTCTTAACCACTGCGCCACCAGGGAAGTCCCTCATCCTCATTCTTAAAGGATATTTTTACTGGATCTGCATTGGCATTTCCTTTATTTCAGTGCTTTACAGTGTAGTTCCCCTCTCTTCTGGTCTCCTTGGTTTTCGATAAGAAATCTGCAGTCATTTGTATCATTATTCTCCCATATTAATGTGTGTGTTTTGTTCCTCTAGCTGCTTTCAAGACTTCCTCATCTTTGGTTTTGTGAAATTTATGATGTGTCTGGATATAGTTTTCCTTGACTTTATCTTGTTTCTGGTTTCCTCAGTTTCTTGACTCTATAAATTTACTTTTTTGACAAAATTTGGGATGTTTTCAGCTATTATTTCTTCAAATAAATTATTTTTCTGCATTTATCTCTTATTTGCTTCTGAGACTACAAGGATGAGAACGTTAGACCTTTTCATATATGTCCCATAGGTTTCTGAAGCTGTTTCATTTTTTCAAAATTGTTTCCATTTTTTCCCACTTCTTCAGATTGGATAATTTCTACCGATCTTCAGTTTCACTAATTCTTTTCTCTTGTCATTGTCCTATTATTAAGCCCATATAATGAATTTTTTTCAGGTGTTGTATTTTCATTTCTCAAATTTTCATCTGGTTATTTTCTATAGTTTCTCTGTCTTGGCTGAGAGATCATATCTTTTCATTCATTTTAGCTGTACTTACCTTTACCACGTGAAGCCTAGTTACACTACCTGCCTTCAGAGTCTCTGTGTGATAATCCAACATCTGTGTCCTGATGGAGTGGGTTGGCATCTGCTGGTTCTCCTTCCCCTTGCAAATTGGTCACATTTGCCTAGGTCTTGGTATGTCGACTAATTTTGAACTGTATCCTAGACATACTGAATATTATATTGTGAGACTCTGGGTGCTTTTGTTTGTTTCATCACACAATCAACCAGAAATGTTCAGACCATAAATGCCCCTCCTTTTCTATGGGAGGTGGTAACAATCTCAGTTCCATTTTCAGAGCCTTTACAATAGGCATGTTCTGCCCATGTGCCCCTCAGTGGACAGTCTAAGACCCGAGCTGTGGCTAAATCTTTGTCAAAATCTCAGAGCCGCTGCTGTGCTGCCGTGGGTCCATCTCCGTGAAAGAGAAGCAATGAGGCAAGCTGGCAGCAGGCCACACACATGAGGTCAGGGCGTCTGCTCTCCTGTCCGGCCTTCTCAAGCCTTCCTCCTACACTCTCTGGCCAACAGGACTATTTTGTTCTGGTTCTTTCTAGAACGGTGGAGTTTCTCTCATAATTTTAGTCACCCACTGCACTGTCACCACCTTGCGGCTCTGTCACTGCAGCTCAAGCCTCAGCTCAAGCTTTGAGAGAAAAGAAAAACAGTAAACTCACCCCCGCATGGGCCACATTTCCAGTCTTTTACTTCCCTCCACAATCTGCCTTCTTTTGTTTACTTTTCATCATACTCAGGTAGCTGCTTTTTATATTTTGTCCAACTCTTTTAGTTGTATGTCATCAGCAGGGAAGAAAGGCTACCCTGGGCTTTTCTCCATCTCATCCTAACCAGAAGCTGGCTGTGCATCATGCTAACATTTATTCAGAAGCCATAACATTTTCTGCCATTCCTTGTTTTACACAGGGTATCTACGGACCTTTGTCATTATGGTTTTTCCAAATGGAATTGCAAGTATATTTAACAGAATAGGAAGAAGGCATCAAAAGGCTGTATCAGAATGCTAAGACTCGGACTTCCCTGGTGGTGCAGTGGTTAAGAATCCGCCTGCCAACACAGGGGCCACAGGTTCGAGCCCTGGTCCAGGAGGATCCCACATGCCACGGAGCAACTAAGCTCATGCACCATAACAACTGAGCCTGAGCTCTAGAGCCCGTTAACCACAACTACTGAGCCCATGTGCCACAACTACTGAAGCCCACGCACCTAGAGCCCATGCTCCACAACAAGAGAAGCCACCGCAATGAGAAGCCCGCACACCGCAACGAAGAGTAGACCCCGCTCGCCGCAACTAGAGAAAACCTGTGCACAGCAATGAAGACCCAATGCAGCCAAAAATAAATAAATAAATTTATGCCCAAGGAAACAAACAAAAAAAGCATTCTGTGAGTTACCTTCCCACCTTATTTAAGCTCATGCCTCTCAGGCTTCAGGGAATTCAAAGTCAGACGTCTGTCCTCTTGCTCTGTCTCTCAACACACACACACACGCACACACACACACACACATGACTAATAATCATGCTGGTTCAAATGTTCTCTGCTCCATGCAGGACACAAATTTATTTCCGCAATATTAGTTTGGCTTTTGTCACTTGATAAAAATTAGCGCTCCTCTGTGTGCTTTGTATTTCCCCCCTCTTTCTCTTGCATGCTTTCCCCCTCCTCCCTCCCACCCCCACCCCAATGCTTCACTGAGCACATGGTCATACACTGCCACAGGCAGGGGCTTCTAGGCAATATTAAGATTAACGATTCACAGTCTAAGCACTTAAGAATATATTTTTGGAGGATACTAAGAACATTATATACAGTCTTGAGACACTATCACTTAATCGCTAATACTGCATTTAGATTAGTCATTAGTCGTCGTTTTAGTATACAGAGGATAGACTGTTATAATGCTTGTGACGCATCCCCAGCCTCCCTGTGCAGGCGCACCTTCTCTGCGGTGCTTTTGCCTACACATCTGCACTCACCCACAACCATTTCTATTCTCCTCTTTATTGTCTAGGTTTGTTAGTTTTTCCTCCCTCTCCAGTTACCAGATAGATAAACACCAGATAAAGAAACACAGAGCACATAGATGCTTTTGAAGCCTCGACTTTTTATACTGGCCTTGTCACTCCTTTACTCACCTGCAGACTTAAGGGCGTAATCGGCCATCTGGACTTGATCTCCTCTCAACTTTTTAAGTACATAATTTACCAAGTTTGACATTTCCTGTACAAATTTTAAAAAGAGTTTCCTGTTAACAATCTCTGTCAACTGCTTGAGTTTTGACAATTTACTTTGTTGATTTGGACCCAAATTCCCTAACCTGCAAAATGATAACAACACTGAACATTGACCAAGCTGCAGATGGAGCCCAGCACCGCATACAGATTCTTAACATCACCTTCCCAGGTCAGTGGGCTCGGTGTTTCTCAGGCAGCTGAGTTATCCAACCTGTGATGTTCGGCCGTTCACCAAGGCCACAGAGCAAGGCTGGACTCAAGCCCCTTCTGAAGGCCTGACAACTACTCCATCATGCTGTCACGGTGGGGCAGTCAAATGCGGATGCGTGTGACCTGCTGGGTGCCCCTTATAGTGTCTCTGCTTAATAATAAAGACTTGAATGTTCTGTAAATATTTGGTTAAATATATATATATATATATATTTTTTTTTTTTTTTTTTTTTTTTTTTTGAAGCTTGTGGGATCTTAGTTCCCCAACCCAGGATCGAACCTGTGCCCCCTGCAGTGGAAGTGCAGATTCCTAACCACTGGACCGCCAGGGAACTCCCTGTAGGTATTTGGGGATCAAGGCAGTTTACATAGAGTACGTGATTGCTTGTGTGAGAAATTATTCATCATTTGGATTAATATTGAGTTCTTGAGGATGTTCTGAGTCTAGAAAAGCAAGTGTCCTGAGAGAACATAACAGTCTGATTCTAACTGAGGAAGCACTTTGTCCCAGGGCCGTGGCAGTGGGGGCCTTGAGGCAGTGGTGGTCAGTGTCAGCTTTCTGTGTCTTTCAAAAAGCAGAACCTAAGGAAAGGAAAGAAGCTAGTGCTAATAAGGGGGGAGAAGAGGCAAAACCAATCTCATTGGTCTTCATCATAATGTTGCCCGACCTGGTGCTAAGTAGGTCAAATACACGAGCTTTAGGTCCCTGAATAAAAATATTTTACTATTTGAGTATTTGTGTATGGACTTTCAGAGACTGTCATTTCTGAACGAGCTTTTGTTTGTCTTCTTTTGTTTTTAACTGCAAAATAAGACAGAATCAGTTACTTATTTGGGTGGGAAGTCAGTTTTCTTGAAATACAAAATCTTCCCTGTGACACAGCAATTATGAAAAAGTGTGTTTCCAGGGGCAAGCTTTAGTGAATGTAAGCTACTGCCGGGGAAGAATTTTCAAGAGGACACAGACCACACCCCAGCTGTCACCCCATTCCCCACTCACGTAAGCTGTGGATGTGACAACTGAAGTTCGGACGAGCCCCGCCTCCCTGCCAATGCCCACATCACCTCGTCCACAACTTCAGTGTGGTCCCAGCCTTCAGCGGAGTCTCCATCTGCAGTCCAGCTGTAACTGTGCAGACCATCCCGTATATCTCTAAGTAAGGCCTTCAGAACATCTATTTCTTCAATTAAAAATAGAATTTCACGTAAGTTGTTTTCCAAAGTCTGGCTTTCCTTCCTGTGAATGGAGACCCTCACTGTGAAAGGAGGAAGCGGTGGGCTCCCTGCTGCCCCCCAGGGCTGGGCTTCAGGGCCAGCAAAACAAAGAGATGCTTTACGTTGCAGAAGAGAGAAACCCCAAGTGAGGGGCGCTCAGGAGATGCCCCTTCGTCTAAAGCACTGCCCTTCCCTACATGTGAAAAGCAAAGGCTTTCAGGGAAGCTGTCCTGAGGACATCCCAGGGCTTGGGGCGTGCTCTGTGTAGGCACGTCCCATCCCTCCCTTGGTGAGTGCAGCCACCCTGACCTGAGCTGGGTGATCTCACAGTGTGGATCTTAAATCCCCCTCTCACCTCCTTAGGATGGGGAACACCTTGTACTTTGAGTGGGGTACAGAGCTGGAGATTCCCAGACAAGCCCTGAGACTCTGTGGACCAGCCTCGGGCGGGCGAGGCGGGGGGCTGGAGGATCCAGCCATGGGTGGAGGTGGGGGGCAGCTGCCTTTCACCAGCTCCAGGGTGCAAGATTTTACTTTCCAAGTATGGACTCTGCTACTTGTACAGTTTGAAACTTATTAGAAAGGATAAGAAAATGTCAAGCCAATAGGTATTTCTTTATGCTGAAAAAAAATGGAAGCACTACTTATCTAGTATTTTCTCCCAATTTGTGAAACAATATAAAATTTTGAAGAAATAAAAACTTAAATTTTGGTGTGTTTGTAACAGTTTTTATTCCATGCAAAAACATTGTTACAAAATAATTTTGTGTCCCACTGCACTTCCCAGATCAGTAAACATATTTTAGAATTATTTTAATGGCTTCATAATTCTCCATTCCACATGTTTAACCTTCGACCTGTTTTTCTCATCTTGGTTGTTTCCTTTTTTAAAAAAATAATAAATAATATTGAAAGCACCTCCCAGTGTATATTTCCTTAAAGAATGATCCACAGAAGTAGGAATTAGTTTTATAATTTTACAAAAGCATTTCAGTGTTTGGACCCACACCAGAAAGTCCCACACATGAGAACATCTCACTCACTTTAAAAGTTCCAGTTGCTCTTTTGGCATTCGAAGCCTGGCCTGAAAAAAACAAAACAAAACAAAACAAAATCATTCCAAATCCTGCCTACTCAGGTGGAGTTATTTTTCCTATTTGTAAAGGGGAAGGAAATCACACTGCCACCCTCGATAGAGACGTGTGGCAAGTGGGACCCACAGCCTCTAAGACACCTGCATCTTCCTGCAAATAGTTATATTTAGAGGAGATGCGGAGGCATCCAGACCTGGGGTTTGTTCCTGTAAACAGTGAGGGGCATCCCCTTTCTCTGTAAGGAAGCCGATGACTGGATTCCATTAGCATGCCATCAAACACATTGCAGGCCCTTACCTCATGCCGGCAGGGTGTCCCAACAGGACCGTCTCACGTTTGAACAGGGGGTGCCCAGCCAGGCTGACGACGTTGCTGCCGTTTAGGATGCACATGGGGCGTGGCAGAGGAGGTCCACATGGGACAGCGGACAGAGGGTCTGCTCCCAGGCTGCAGCCCCTGCCCACCCAGCTTCCTTCTGCCAGCTCCTCTGTGTGCGAAGTTCCACGAACCTCGTGGGTTCCAGGCTCCCCCACCAATGGCTGAAAACCCAGCAGCTTAAAATGACAGAAGTGGATTCTCTTACAGCCCTAGAGGCCAGAAGTCCGAGATCAGGGTGTCAGCAGGGCCGCACTTTCCTCTGAGGCTCAAAAGAGATTCCATTTCTTGCTTCCTCCACCTTCTGGAGGCTCCCGGGCTTGCTGTGGCTGCACTGTCCCCACACGCCCTTCTCCCCTAGGTGCTTCTCCTCTGTGTGTCTCTTATCAGCTGTGTGACACGTGTCAATGGGTGTAGGGCCCATCTGGGAAATCCAGGATGACTTCATCTCAGGAGCCCTAATTACATCTGCAGAGACTCTTTTTTCCAAATAAAGGTTCCATGCACAGGTTCTGGGGGTCAGGCCATGAAATAGCTTCTTGGGGGTCACTTTCAACCCACTGCAGTGACCAACCATGAGTTATCTGGGAAATAGTTCCATCCTTCTCAACGGACAAGTTTGCTTTTTTGTTTCAAAGACTCTGACTTCCCATCAGTTTGCTCTGCCCAAATGGTGCAAGGCAGGAGGGACATCTCATCCACACTGTTGTGTGACAATGGAGTGGAGTGGAACACAGCACGCCACACAGTAAGCAGTTACCTCGCTTTTGTTTTTCTGCTGAGCAATTTAATTTTAAAAAATATTTTATTGGAGTATTGTTGTTTTACAATGTTGTGTTAGTTTCTGCTGTGCAGCAAAGTGAATCAAATTATACATATACATATATCCCCTCTTTTTTGGATTTCCTTCCCATTTAGGTCACCACAGAGCACTGAGTAGAGATTCCTGTGCTAAACGGTAGGTTCTCATTAGTGGACAATTTAATTTCTTACAGGCTCTCCTCAACATTTTTATTTTGATGTGGATGTGGATGTGGGAGCTTATTTTTGGTAGGGAGAAATTCTTATTTCTAGTTTTTCAGTTTCTGTTTGAATAGGTTTCCTGTCGGTAGAGGAAGTGTGTTGCACTTCTGTTACTTTTTTTCTGTTCTAACCTTAAAAGAACATACAGAAAATATGCCTTCATTAATTTGCTGATAAATAAATTTGAGAGTTCTTTGAAAGCTAACATATTCCGGATTTTTAAAAGCATTTTTATTTGCCTCATTTCCAAAAGGATTTTAGGTGGCTTCCACTATAGGAGCAAATATAGTATAAAAAGCCATCAGACCAGGGCTTCCCTGGTGGCACAGTGGTTAAGAATCTGCCTGCCAATGCAGGGGACACGGGTTCCAGCCCTGGTCTGGGAAGATCCCACATGCCGCAGAGCAACTAAGCCTGTGTGCCACAGCTACTGAGCCTGCACGCTAGAGCCCACGAGCCACAACTACTGAGCCTACACTCTAGAGCCCATGAGCCACAACTACTAAGCCCGTGTGCCACAACTACCGAGCCTGTGCTCTAGAACTCGTGCTCCACAACAAGAGAAGCCAACACAATGAGAAGCCTGCACACTGGAACGAAGAGTAGCCCCCACTTGCCGCAACTAGAGAAAGCCTGTGCACAGCAACAAAGACCCAACACAGCCAAAAATAAATAAAGTAATAAATTAAAAAATAAAAAGCCATCAGACCAAAAAAAAGTAAGGAAATGAACGTGAAGAGAAAAGAAGGACTGGGAAAGGAAGATAACACGTGAAAGATGGGTTGGCATCCACAGGGAAAAATGAAAACCTCAAAGATGCAGCAGAGGCTGCTTTGGGTACGGCTGGTGATCCATCCCTTCCACGAGGGTCCTGTGATAAGAATGGTGCTGGGGCTCCTAAGAACCTTTCTGGAGCTTCCTTCCAGGCAGGTGTACACAGCCCCATGGAAGGTTAGGACAGATGTCCAGTGCCTTCAGTAGGACTGCACAGCATCTCCAACAGATCTCCTGATGAAACACCTGCTGCCTGACCCAAAACATTCCCATTGAAGGAGGACCAGTTGGCATCTGCAGTCAACTGGACAGGTGTGGAATCAACAGCCTCCTGAGAAATGACAGCTGTGGGCAGGGCCACAGCCTTGTTAGTCATTGTTAACTATTTTACTCTTAAAAATACGGAAGCCTTCATGAATCTGCTAGTCATCCTTGCTCAGGGGCCGTGCTGATCTTCTCTGTACTGGTCCACTTTTTGTATGTGCACTGCCTCGGTGAGCACTGTTTTGTTTTTACAGGTAATGTCGACAGAGACCCAAAGCTTTATGCCTTAGAATGTGGCTCCAATACTTCGAGCTGTGACAAATTGGATGCAAGTGTTCACAAATGCCTCACGTGGCCAGTACTTTTTTTTTTTATAACAAAACTGCCACAAGTTATCTAATTTTAAACCTTATAACTTCCAGGGAAGAGGGCACCAGCTCAGGTCCAAGGTCACTGACTGGATGGAGTTCATTGGTCTGTCCCTTCTTTCTGTGGAGCAGTGGTTGACTTGACCGAAGCTCCTGTCCTTCCTCCTTTCTCTCATCTTCAGAGGCCAAAGCATAGGACAGACAAGGTAACATCTGGAGTGCTGGGGTGCACCAGAGAGAGGACACCAGTGTCTGGTCTCAGGCTCAGTCCCTTTTGCTCTAACTAGCTTCAGGACAGATGGGAGGCCATTCTGTCCACAGCTCCAGGCAGTGGTTAACTGAAGTGTTAGTTGCCATTTTCCATGTGCTGAAGCTTCCCTTGGGGTGCTGGCTTAGTTTGTTCAGGCTGCTCCAGAATACCAGAGACTGGTTGGCTTATAAATAACAGTTTATTTCTCACAGTTGTGGAGACAGAAATTCAAGATCAAGGCACCAGCAGATTTGGTATCTGGTGAGAACCGCTTCCTGTTCATAGACAGTGTCTCCTCCTGTGTCCTCACATGGCAGAGAGAGGGCAGGGAACCCTCTGGGGTATCTTTTTTTATTTTTATTTTTTGGCCACACCATGTGCCATGCAGGATCTTAGTTTCCCGACCAGGGATCGAACCCACACACCCTGCAGTGGGACTGTGGAGTCTTAACCACTGGACTGCCAGGGAAGTCCCTGGGCTATCTTTTTTATAACGGACGCTAATCCCAATCATGGGGGTTCCACCCTCATGACTTAATCACTTCTCAAAGACCCCACCTCCTAATACCTGGGGTTAGGTTTCAACATATGAATGGGGGGGGGGACATAAATATTCAGCCTATGACATTCTAACCCTGGCCCCCCAAATTAATGTCCTTCTTGCATACAAAATACATCCATTTTATCCCAACAGCTCAAAAGTCTTTGTTCATTCCAGCATCAACTTAAAAGTCTAAAGTCCAAATCCTCAACTAAATATCATCCAAGTCAGATATGGATGAGACCCCAGGTACAATTCATCCTGAAGCAAATTCCCCTCCAGCTATGAGGCTGTGAAATCAAACACATTAACTGCTTTCAAACATAGCAGCATAGGATAGACATTGCCATTGCAAAAGGGAGAAACAGGGAAGAAAGAAAGGGTAATGAATCACAAATCTAGTGTATTAGATTTTAAATGAGTGACATACAAAATGATTTAACAAAACATCACCTGGTAATTGTAAAGCTGTGAACCATATTCTGCAATTACAGCATAAAATTGTCTGGATTTTTGAGGAAACTCTTTTTCTTTAAGCCTCATGTGATTTCTAAATCCTGTTAAGGAAAAGATTGACTTTGATTAAATAGTTTATCTGGAAACAGTTATAAGATATTTTACATTGATGAAACAAAATGTATATTTTCAGGCAGGACAAAAAAAAATTTAAGTTCTTTCTCGGTGTCCATTTGGGCCTCCTCCCTCCCTCCCTAATATGCAGTGTGCATCTGCATTACACATTAACCAGGGCTCCTCAAAGACGGGCGTGAACTTTATATAAATATCAGCATGTCATTTTGACGTATGAGCTTTTGTCTCAAAAATGTATATGTGCCTTCGACTTCTAACAGGTGGAACAGTTCTCAGAACTACTGAGAGTCTGTCTCCTGAGATATAATCCTCAGTTTGCCTTGAATAAAATTCCTCTTTTTCCTTCTTAACCTGATTGTTAATTGAATTTTTGTGGACAACATATATTAATAGAGATTTCTCTAAGTAGGGAAGCTATATCAGATTCTTGGGTGACAATAATTTTAAATGGCAGCATAAGGGGCTCAAAAACTTGTTCCTTCATTGAAACAATCATAAGCTTGCAAAGACTAACAGGACCAACTTTATTGGAATTCTGAAATCTAATGTCAAACTTACAGCAACCAGAGGACTGAAGAAAAGGGCAGATTAGTTTTGGAAAGAGAACAGTGCGGCATTATTGCTCACCTGCCCTACCATCTCCCACTCCCCAGAATGGTGGCAGTGGCTGTGCAGTTGGCAGCCGATGTTTCTGGTGCAGATGTTGTGCCAGGGGTCTAATACAGACATTGTTCTTCAACTAGTGTGACTCTGAGTTTTGACCTGCCTAGTGTTCCCCTGATTAGCTGGTGCAGAGGCTGACCTTTGTTTCTACCCACTCCCTTGGGCTAGAACAGTTTTCTGGGAGGCTGCAATGTCTGTTGAAAGATTTCAAGACATAAACTGGCCATGACATCTCTGAGGAAGCCCAAACATTGGGCTAACTAGACAAAAACTTTATAACCCATCTGTCTTAAATATGCTCAAAAACTAAAGGAAACCATGGACAAAGAACTAAAGAAAACCAAAGAAATGAAGTATGAATAAAATGATAATACCAATAGAAAAATTATAAAAGGAACCAAATACAAATTCTGGAGCTGAAAAGTACAATAACTGAAATGAAAAAATTCACTGAAAGGGCTCAACAGCAGATGTGAGTAGGCAAAAGAGAGAATCAATGAACTCAGAGACAGAACAATTGAAATTATCAAGTATGATGATGAGGAGGAGAAAGAATAAAGAAAGTACACAGGGCTTGAGAGACCTGCAAAACAGCCTCAAACTTATCAATTACACTATGGGAGTCCCAGAAGAAGACAGAGCAAAAGATATCTGAATAAATAATAGCTGAAAACTTCCCAATTTGATGAAAAGCATAAATCTACACATCCAAGAAGCTCAACAAACTCTAACTAGGATAAACTTAAGGAGACTTATACTAAGACACACTATAATCAGTCAGTCAAAAGTCAAAGACAGATAATTTTTTTTATTTTTTTACATCTTCATTGGAGTATAATTGCTTTATAATGTTGTGTTAGTTTCTACTGTACAACAAAGTAAATCAGCTATATGTATACATATATCCCCATATCCCCTCCCTCTTGAGCCTCCCTCCCACCCTTGGTAGTGTATATATGTCATTGCTACTCTCTCACTTCATC
The DNA here is from genome assembly GCF_011762595.2 of Tursiops truncatus. Classification (NCBI taxonomy): domain Eukaryota; kingdom Metazoa; phylum Chordata; class Mammalia; order Artiodactyla; family Delphinidae; genus Tursiops; species Tursiops truncatus. The sequence continues at coordinate 658,378 of NC_047042.1, forward strand.
CCAGCTTCCCCTTCTCCACTGTGTCCTCAAGTCCAAAGACAGAGAATCTTGAAAAGAGCAAGATAAATACCACTTGTCAAGTACAAGGAATCCTTAATAAGAATATTATCAGATCTCTGAATATTATCAGAAACTATGGAAGCCAGAAGTTGGTGGGATGACATATTTAACATGCTGAAAGGAAGAAAAACAAAACATGCCAACCAAGAATTCTATATCCACCCAAATTATCCTTCAAAATGAAGAGGAAATTAAGACATTCCCAGAAAACAAAAACTGAAGAAGTTATTGCCAGAATACCTGCCCTACAGTAAATGCTAAAGGGACTCCTTCAGGCTGAAGTGAAAGGGCACTAGAGAGTCAATGTCATCTGGAGAAAATCAATATCTCCAGTAAAGGCAACTATAAGTTTTAATAAGTAAATATAAAAGCCAGTATTATTGTATTTTTGCTTTGTAACTCTTTATATTTCCTGCATGATTAAAAAGACAAATGCATAAAAATAATTATAGATCTATGTTAGTGGATACAAAATATGAGGGCACAATCACCCTGATATGAAAAACAGACAAAGATGTCACAAAGAAAGAAAATTACATCCAATATCACTGATGAACATAGATGCAAAAATCCTCAACAAAATACTAGCAAACAGAATCCAACAGCACATTAAAAGGATCATACACCATGATCAAGTGGAGTTTATTCCAGAAATGCAAGGATTCTTCAATAAATGCAAATCAATCAATGTGATACACCATATTAACAAATTGAAGGAGAAAAACCATATGGTCATCTCAATAGATGCAGAGAAAGCTTTCGACAAAATTCAACACCCATTTATGATAAAAACCCTCCAGAAAGTAGGCAAAGAGGGAACTTTCCTCAACATAATAAAGGCCATACATGACAAAACCACAGCCAACATCGTCCTCAATGGTGAAAAATGGTGAAACCATTTCCTGTAAGATCAGGAACAAGACAAGGTTACCCACTCTCACAAATCTTATTCAACATAGTTTTGGAAGTTTTAGCCACAGCAATCAGAGAAGAAAAGGAAATAAAAGGAATCCAAATTGGAAAAGAAGAAGTAAAGCTGTCACTGTTTGCAGATGACATGATACTATACATAGAGAATCCAAAAGATGCTACCAGAAAACTACTAGAGCTAATCAATGAATTTGGTAAAGTAGCAGAATATAAAATTAATGCACAGAAATCTCTGGCATTCCTATAAACTAATGATGAAAAATCTGAAAATGAAATTAAGAAAACTCTCTCATTTACCACTGCAACAAAAAGAATAAAATATCTAGGAATAAACCTACCTAAGGAGACAAAAGACCTGCATGAAGAAAATTATAAGACACTGATGAAAGAAATTAAAGATAATACAAATAGATGGAGAGATATACAATGTTCTTGGATTGGAAGAATCAACATTGTGAAAGTGACTCTACTACCCAAAGCAATCTACAGATTCAATGCAATCCCTATCAAACTACCACTGGCATTTTTCACAGAACTAGAACAAAAAATTTCACAATTTGTATGGAAACACAAAAGACCCCGAATAGCCAAAGCAATCTTGAGAACAAAAAATGGAGTTGGAGGAATCAGGGTCCCTGACTTCAGACTATACTACAAAGCTACAGTAATCAAGACAGTATGGTACTGGCACAAAAATAGAAATATAGCTCAATGGAACAGGATAGAAAGCCCAGAGATAAACACACGCACCTATGGTCACCTTATCTTTGATAAAGGAGGCAAGAATATACAGTGGAGAAAAGACAGCCTCTTCAATAAGTGGTGCTGGGAAAACTGGACAGGTACATGTAAAAGTATGAGATTAGAACACTCCCTAACACCATACACAAAAATAAGCTCAAAATGGATTAAAGATCTAAATGTAAGGCCAGAAACTATCAAACTCTTAGAGGAAACCATAGGCAGAACACTCTATGACATAAATCACAGCAAGATCCTTTTTGACCCACCTCCTAGAGAAATGGAAATAAAAACAAAAATAAACAAATGGGACCTAATGAAACTTAAAAGCTTTTGTGCAGCAAAGGAAACCATAAACAAGACCAAAAGACAACCCTCAGAATGGGAGAAAATATTTGCAAATGAAGCAACTGACAAAGGATTAATCTCCAAAATTTACCAGCAGCTCATGCAGCTCAATAACAAAAAAACAAACAACCCAATCCAAAAATGGGCAGAAGACCTAAATAGACATTTCTCCAAAGAAGATATACAGATTGCCAACAAACACATGAAAGAATGCTCAACATCATTAATCATTAGAGAAATGCAAATCAAAACTACAATGAGATATCATCTCACACCAGTCAGAATGGCCATCATCAAAAAAATCTAGAAACAATAAATGCTGGAGAGGGTGTGGAGAAAAGGCAACACTCTTGCACTGCTGGTGGGAATGTAAAGTGATACAGCCACTATGGAAAACAGTATGGAGGTTCCTTAAAAAACTACAAATAGAACTACCATAAGACCCAGCAATCCCACTACTGGGCATATACCCTGAGAAAACCATAATTCAAAAAGAGTCATGTACCAAAATGTTCATTGCAGCTCTATTTACAATAACCAGGAGATGGAAGCAACCTAAGAGTCCCTCATTGGATGAATGGATAAAGAAGATGTGGCAAATATATACAATTTAATATTACTCAGCCATAAAAAGAAATGAAATTGAGTTATTTGTAGTGAGGTGGATGGATCTAGAGTCTGTCATACAGAGTGAAGTAAGTCAGAAAGAGAAAAAGAAATACCGTATGCTAACACATATATATGGAATCTAAGGGAAAAAAAAAAAGATCATGAAGAACCTAGGTGTAAGATGTGACACATACCTACTAGAGAATGGACTTCAGGATATGGGGAGGGGTAAGGGTAAGCTGTGACAAAGTGAGACAGTGGCATGGACATATATACACTACCAAATGTAAAATAGATAGCTAGTGGGAAGCAACCTCATGGCACAGGGAGATCAGCTCCGTGCTTTGTGACCACCTAGAGGGGTGGGATCGGGAGGGTGGGAAGGAGTGAGATACAAGAGCGAAGAGATATGGGAAAATATGTATATGTATAACTGATTCACTTTGTTATAAAGCAGAAACTAACACACCATTGTAAAGCAATTATACTCCAATAAAGGTGTTAAAAAAAGGGTGTAATTTTTGACAACAGCATAAAAGAGGAAGGGATGTAGCTGTATAGGAGCAGAGTATTTATATGCTGTTGAAGTTATGTTGGTACCAATTCAGGCTATATTTTATGAATTCAGAGTGTTAGTTGTAATCTCCCTGGTAGTCACCATGAAAACTTCTAAAACATATCCACAAAATGAGAAGAAAATCAAAACAGTACACTACAGGGACGTCCCTGGTGGTCCAGTGGTTAAGACTGTGTGCTTCCATTGCATGGGGTGCAGGTTTGATCCCTTATCAGGGAACTAGGATCCCACATGCTGTGCGGCACAGTCAAGAAAAAAAAAACACAAAAAATAATTAAACACAAAAGGCAATAATGAATAAAATAAGGACCAAACAAGGTATAAGACAGAGAAAACAATAGGAAAATGGCGGAATTCTTTTCTTATCAGTAATTACTTTACATGTAAATGGATTAAACTCTCCAATCAAAATAAAGACTGCCAGAATGGATTAAAAAAACATGATCCAACTATATGTTGCCTACAGGAGACACATTTTACAACCTAGACAGAAAACTATAAAAGAATGCTGAAAGGTATTTTTTAAAGCTGTAAATAAATCAGGATGCTTACTATTGTTAAGATGACAATACTACCTGAAACTGTCTATAGATTCCAAGCAATCCCCGTCAAATTCCAACAATGTGGTCCAGGCATAGAGATAGACATATAGATCAATGGGATAGAATTTCACATCCAGAAATAAGCCCATACATCTATGGCTGATTGAAGTTTTTGACAAGGGTGTCAAGACCATTCAATGGGGAAAATAGTCTTTTCAACAAATGATGCTGAGATAACTGGATGTCCATTTGCTAAAAAATGAAGTTGGATCCCTACTTCATGCTATATACAAAAATTAACTCAAAATGGATCAATGAGCTAAATATAAGAGTGAAAATCATACAACTCTCAGAAAAGACATAGAAGTAAGTTGTCATGACCGAAAATTTAGTAATGGATTCTTAGATATGACACCATTAAAATTAAAACATTTTGTGCATCAAAGGACATTACTCAAAAAGTGAAAGGGCAACCTACTGAATGAAAGAAAATATCTGCAAATTATATATCTGAGAAGGGTCTAATATCCAGAATATATTAATATAAAGGACTCTTACAAGTCTAACCACAAAAAGACAAAAGCCCAATCAAATGGGCAAAGGACTAGAAGAGACTTTCTCCAAAGAAGATATATAGATGTCAAACAAGCACATAAAAAGTGGCTCAATATTAGTCAATATCAATCATTAGGGAAATGCAAATCAAAACCACAATGAGATGGCACTTCACATCCACCAGGATGGCTACAATCCTAAAAAATGGAGAATAACAAGTGTCGGTGAGGATGTGTGGAAACTGGGACCATCATACATTGCTGGTGGGAAAGTGAAATGGTGCAGCTTCTCTGGAAAAGAGTTTGGCAATTCCTCCCTAGCAACTTGCTAGTAGGAATATAACACAAAGAATTGAAAAGAGGTACAGTAATTCCACTACATGTGAACGAGTTCTGTTCTGAGAGCTAGTTCATAAGTCCAATTTTTTCATAAGTCCAAATACTTATAATACTTTTCCCACAAATAATACATAAAAAACAAACACAAAAAATAAAGAAAACATTTAAAATTCTACAGTATAGTGCTTTGAAAAGTACAGTAGTACAGTACAACAGCTGGCATACAGGGGCTGGCATCGAGTGAACAGGCAAGAAATAAAGATACTGTCCTACAGTACTCTATACAGTACTGTATAGTACACAAAAGCACAACCACTTATAGAGGATGCACACACATGACAATGTACACCAGACATGTGAACTAAGTTATGTGATTGGACATGTGAACGTACATTCAAATCTTTGGAAGTCCACAACGTGAAGGCTCGTATGTAGAGGACTTACCGTATTCAAACAAGTACATGTATACGCATGTTCATAGAAGCACTATTCAAACAGCCGAAAGGTGGAAGCAGTGGATGCCCATCCAGAGTTGACTGGATAAACAAGTTGTGGTCTATTCATACAATGGAATATTATTCATCCACAGAAAGGAATGAAGCACTTATTCATCTACAACACGGGTGAGCCTCAAAAACATGATGCTTAGTGAAAGAAGCCAGACAAAAATGGCCATCCATTGTATGGTTCCGTTTATATGACACATTCAGAGCATGTTAATCCTTAGAAACAGAAGCAGATTGGTGGTTGCCAGGGGATAGGGGAGGGGCAATGGGGAGTGACTGATTAATGGGTGTGGGGTTTCTTTTGGGGTTGATGAAAATGTTTCGGAATTAGAAGTGGTAGTTGTACAACACTGTGAATGCACTCAATGCCACTAAACTGTTCACTTCTAAATGGTTAATTTTATATTATGTGGATTTCACCCCAGTAGATAAAAAAAAGGGATCTGAGGGGCTTCCCTGGTGGCGCAGTGGTTAAGAATCCGCCTGCCAATGCAGGGGACACAGGTTCCAGCCCTGGTCCGGGAAGATCCCACATGCCGCAGAGCAACTAAGCCTGTGCGCCACAACTACTGAGCCTGTGCTCTAGAGCCCATAAGCCACAACTACTGAGCCCGTGTGCCACAACTATTGAGGCTGCGCTCTAGAGCCGGTGCTCCACAACAAGAAAAGCCACTGCAATGAGAAACCTGCACACCGCAACGAAGAGTAGCCCCTGCTTGCTGCAACTAGAGAAAGCCCGTGCACAGCAACGAAGACCCAATGCAGCCGAAAATAAATTAAAAAAAAAAAAAGGGTCTGAGTCCACTTTAATTCCATTGAAATCATTCACACATCAGTGGTGTCTAAAATGGATCTGGCCCCTTTGTGGGCAAGTGGGCAAGCTTACAGTGGGGAAAGACAAAGAAGAAGTTTGCATGCACTGTGAAGAGGTATCTTAAAAGATATCAAAGGAATATAGGGTATTCATTTCCAAAACAAGGAAAATCCTGAGCACAAATAGTTCTACCGTTCACATGGCGTGTTCCTGACACAGGCAGGGAGGTGGAGCCTAAGAAGAGCAGACGTGGATCACTGTACAAGGGGCTAGGGTGGAGCTGTGGGAAATCTCATCACAGAGGGTTCATGAGTCAGGGGCGGGCAGCAGCAAGGGGTCAGGGGTGCGGGGGCGGCCCCCTGAGGTTCACAGACTGAAATCAGCAGACATGAAGACCAGACAGCTGGAAGCAGCAGAGCCAGGCAGCATGCAGTTCTCGGTAGGAACTGGAATATTCAAAGTCTAGTCTAGAGGTCTGCTGAGATGGGGTGGGTGCTCAGGGCACTAAGATGCAGCTAAAGGAAGGCTGGTGCAAGCTTCACAGAGCCCTCGGTCCAGGTATCTGCATGCAGTCCCACCTAAATAGCCCCCAGTACCATGTAAAACAGCATTTCGTGGTGGAACTGGGTGGAACTCTTTCATGGGCAGTCTACACTTCAGGTTGTCTGCATACCACAGAGCAGGTTTCCGGTGTGCTAGGGTTTGTGATGGGTGATATTTACAGTCAGAAAACTGCAAACGGCATGCTCCATCATTTCTTCAAGAATCCTATGATAAGCCAGAGCCTTTGGTTGTCAAAATCCCATAAGATGAGTCACCCAGATTTAGAAAAGGTCAATTGTATGTGTTTGCAATAAAAATATAAAGGATTCTTAACTTCACAGCAACTTCTTTCATTTTAAACTGTGATTCTAAGAGAAATAAAGTACTTGCTAAGTTTTCACAAAGATGCCCATATTACTTTTACGATCAGAAATAAAAGACAAAAAAAAAAAGGAATGGTTCAAGAGCGTGCAGTCGCTTCCAGGCTCCTGTGGCTTTTATTACAAATGTGAGTCATTCCACTGTGATGTCTCTCACCACACACATCCTGTGAAATGGCTTCAAGGATCATTATTTAGGAGGACTCACCTAGAAGAAGAAATGTCAGTATAAACACCACACTCGTGACAGTCTTCCATGATCGAGTTAACCTAAAAAGAAGAAGAAGAACAGCAAAAAGAATTTAACAACACGCCACCCTTAACCTTTAATTTGAACTTTAACCTCTACAACCAAGTCAAGAAACAGGACTAGGCTGAGTATGTGAGTTAATTTAATTCCTAATCCACTATCTGTGAAATTGAGGGAAAACAGTATTCAGGCTGGTGTATATACATATTCACACATACACACACACCCCTCTCTTTCACACACATTACTGTCATGCTGTTGCATGTTTTTATGCTTATAAATGCTTATAAAGAAGAAAACAGAGGTCTGTTTTCTTAGAGGTCTGCAATGTAGCGTGAGCCAAAGAGAAAAAAGAAAAGTCAGAGTCTGATTTTGTGGAAATTCGGTATTCAGCTAAAGAACTACGACAATGAGCAACTATCTGATAAAATTCTTGAAAGCAATCCTAACCTTCTTTCCCGCTTTTTATTGAAGTACAACATACACACAGAAAAGAGCACAAACCATCACACAGCTCAGTGGACCTTCACAAAATGAACGTATCCATGTAACTTCACCCAGAACAAGGAAAGAGCACGGCGGCTGGTCAGCAGCCCCTCTGGGCCCCCATCAGACCCTGCATTTCCCGCCCCTGAAGGGCACCTCTCGCCCAGGCTCTGTGCCCACTGAGTAGGCTTCCTGGTTGGGAAGAATCGTAAACGGAACATATGTGTGGCTGATCCTCTGAATGTTTGCGAGCCATCCATGGCCTCACACTGCGTGGCTGGAGCCCCTTCATTCTTATCACTGCAGAGTACCCCACTGTGTGAGTGCACAGACGGGTACCATCCTAACGCTGGTGGGCATTAGGGGCCGTGATGCACAACACCGTTGCAGTCTTACAAACGATGCTGCTGTGAGCGCTCTTGTGTGTGGCTTTTGATGAACGCACCGTGTGTATTTCATTTAGGTGAACTCCCAAGAGAGGAACTGCTGGGTGGTAGAGTCTGTGCACAGTCAGTCTCAGTAGATTTTTTCCAAAGAGTTTTACAATGTGATCCCAGTTATAACCTTTTCACATCCAACTTTAAAGATTGTTTAAAAAGAAAAAAGAAGACAATGGCTAAAATAGGCTAATCACGTTAAGACAGAAGGCTAGGAGCTTTGGGACAAAGTACCCTAAGGTGGCAGACTGAAATTTCTATTTAAAACCCCAGAACTGCCTGAAGCCTTTCAGCAAAGCCCTTTGGTAGGAAAGGTGGGGGATGGGCGTGGTTGGTTGCTGCAGGCTTCTTGGCGTCAGAGCCTTTGTTCTCGCAGCTGTCCGGGAAGGTCAGGTCACGATGTCCCTATAAACCTCCATCAAAACAAATGTTATCCTCTGTCCTGCAAGTTTTTATCTAAAGGTGTAATGCTCTTAAAGGTCGTAGACAAGAAAGAGAAAGACAGGCATTAAATTCCTTCTCCATGCGCCCTTGCGGCATCATCACCCCACATCTTACTTGTTCAGGTCCCATGTCTTGACTTTCGCCCTCCGAGGTCCAGGCCATGGCTGAGGGGACGGGGGTCCCTGTGCGGGCCGGTCACCCTGCCAGGGGGCGCTCATCCAGCACACAGTCTGGGTCTTCCTGCCAGTGCCCAGGCCCCGCTGAGGAATCTCAGCTGGCAGTGCCCTCAGGGCCAGGTTCCCAGACCTGCCCAACCATCATCACTGAGGGAGCCAGGTGCCCAGGACCCAGCCGGCCCTCAGCCTCCTCAGGCCACGCAAATGGGGACCAGGTCCCTCGGACCCTTGGAGACGGACGTGTGCCCACAGTCTGGCGACAACGGCCTGCTGCCCGCCCCGCCCCTATGGCACTGCTGGGCCTGAGTTTCAGCAAGTCCCTTGAGCAGTTTGAGTTTGGGGTTTTGACCTGTTATGAGCTAGTTTCCATCAACAGAAAGGCAGAATTCCCTGCTCCAGGCGAATGAAGAATGGCTGAGCAAGGGACCTCAAGTCTGGAAGCTGCTTCATTCATAGTGCTGCACCCTGCTCACGAGAGAGACCGGGCAAGAGGCCACTGACGAATGACCCGAGAGGCTGCAGTTTACAGTCATAATTTCACACTGCTGCCGAAGTGCACTTTTTAAAAAAGAATGTCTTTCTCTTTCAGAACCCTTGTCCCCCACTTGCTGTAATTAACCTAAAACCCCAGGCCACAGAAAGTAACATTGCTGTTTAACATTATGCGAACCAGACAGGAAACAGATTTCCTGAATTCGTTTGAGCTAGTTGACCAAATGGACAGATTTACTCCCTCAGGGATCTGCTCCTGAGCTGGACTGTCCATTGGGCTTGTAACCTGACAGCTCCCGAAGCAGCTCAAACCCCGCGGGGAGTATAGACTCAGGACTGTCAGGGAGGAAAACATTTTCCTCTCCCCTCCTAGGTTCCTCTGGCTGGTCTAAGAATTAAATGGACCTGAGACAGATTAAGCAAACACAAGTTTTATAACAGGTACGTGTGAGGGAAGCCAGGAAAACGAAGTCGCTCGCCCAGATGGCTGAGACCCTCACCTCAAATACCATCTTCAGCTAAAGGCAGAAGAGGAGGTCAGGGTTGGGACTTCAGAGGGGAGGGAGGCAGTTCACATGGGGATGCAAAAGCAAGTGTCTGGTACATAAAAGCGGAGACAGTGGGACACAGAGTGGACTGTGATGTCTGGGCCCTGCCGGTCCCCACCCCTTGCCCCAAGTCTTTGCAGACATCCCTCCCTGCTGATAGCTCTGTTCCAGGGATGGTCCCTTTATCTCAGTTCTTTACACAGCTAAGGGGAAGGTAAAAAGAACCTCCTGAGTCTTCTGTTTCTTCAAAATAATCGGCCTAAATGAACCCTCATGCCAAAGAGACATATTTTATGGGGGGGGGGAATTTTGTTCCTCTACAGAATGAGCCACCTAATTCCCCCCATATAGAATCTTTAAGTGGCTTATCCATCTACAAAAAGCAATCCTGTCTATTGTCCATCCAGGGTGGTGAGAATGTGCTAAAAGCAAGAGAGGAAGGTCTTCCCAGCCCTCTTCTCCGAACGTGCAGTCTTAAAACCACCTCGAAATCTCACTGGTCACCTGGGGGATCCACTGCCTAAAGAGAGTTACTCAGGTCATGGACCCCTCCCGAGGGACTGGCTTAGTGAAAATCACCACATACCTCATTAACCAAAGGTTAACTAAGCTTTTTGATTAAACCTTAGCTGTTACCATGGGGACGGTTACTTCATTGCTCTTTGTTTTGTTTTCCCAGCAGGCAGCTCCAAGGGGGCAGGTGAAGGGTCTTGGGTCTTTGGGCCACCCAAGTGGCCGGGGCTTTCCTGCTGTCTCCTCACGTGCTCTAACTAGAGGAGACAGTTATTAGCTCAAAATGTGTACCCACTAACAGCCTGTGTAGTCAATTCTCACCCAAGGACATAACAAATGCCCTCTGTGTCCAGAGTCGTAAAGCTCAGCGCTGGACCCTGCACACGACAGAGACCGGGCAAGAGGCCACTGACGAATGACCGGAGATGCTGCAGGTTACAATCACATAATTTCACACTGCTGCCAAAGTGACATTAAGAAAGAATGTCTTATTTTTTATAACCCTTGTCTCCCACTTGCTGTAATTCACCTAAAAACCCTGCCATAGAAAGAAGACAGCAGTCCACAGAAAGTACTGGGATTCAGAGAAACTTCAGACGCTTTCTCTATAAAGGAGGGTTATTTTCCAGGTGAACAGAGCACATAGGACACATGACACATATACCACCAGATCTTACCGAATCCCCCCTGCAAGTATGTACCCGCTGGCGTCAGGGTTTTCCTGCTCGGAGAGCACAGTGCTCCTGCCTGGGCCGCTGCTGTCTTCCTCAGAAGGAGCCCTGAAGAGCCAGGCGCTCCACCTCGACCTGGGACTTCCACTCATTTTCCCCACGAGGAACAAATTGCTGGTAGATGGAATACCGTCCGCTGTCTCTTTGCTACTTGATAGAAAACATGATGCGATCCATAATGCGCTTTGTGTTGGTTTGGGTTTTGTCTTCTTACTTCTCAGGTGGTTGTCCTTCGAGGAGGAAACCTAGTGAACAAACCTTGAGATGCCTCGGGCTCTTCTGTTGCATCACCTTCTGTGACGCATCACAATGGCCCAGCCCCACGCAGCGGGTGCACGCGGCCCCCTCCACCAGCCAGCACACGTCCTGAGTGTACATCGCATTGCTTTACGGCAGCAGCTCCCAAACATACCAGGAAATGCCAGGGTATCCGTACCCACTGTTCTCAATTTTTTTAAATTTTTTTTTTCTTTTGGCCATGCCTCACGGCATGTAGGATCTTCATTCCCCAACCAAGGATCGAACCTGTGCCCCCTGCAGTGGAAATGCAGAGTCTTAACCACTGGACTGCCAGGGAAGTCGCCGTACCCGCTATTCTGCTACAACAAATCAATGTTTCACTGTGTTTGCTTCAGTACTTTTTAAAATTTATTTTTGCTGTGTTGGGTCTTCGTTGCTGCTTGAGGGCTTTCTCTAGTTGTGTCGAGCAGGGACTACTCTTCGTTGTGGTGTGCAGGCTTCTCATTACGGTGGCCTCTTTTGTTGCTGAGCATGGGCTCTAGGCGCTTGGGCTTCAGTAGTTGTGACATGCAGGCTCAGTAGTTGTGGCTCGCGGGTTCTAGGCACACGGGCTCAGTAGTTGTGGTGCACGGGCTTAGTTGCTCCGCGGCATGTGTGATCTTCTCGGACCAGGGCTGGAACCCGTGTCCCCTGCATTGGCAGGCGGATTCCTAACCACTGCCCCACCAGGGAAGCCCTTCAGTACTTTTTTAAAAAAAATAAAATACTAGGGACTTCCCTGGTGGTAAGGGATCTGCACCTCAGCTATCTAGGGCCAGTGTCCTGCTTTTCTCCATCCCAGATCCTCTCCGCAGTAGCCTGATGGTGCGGCAATATTCTTTGTTTACTGCAATGGCTGGCAACATTTTTTGTCCACACATCACAATTCACTCGCCCATTTTTTTTTTTTTTTTTTTTTTTTGCCCTACGTGGGCCTCTCACTGTTGTGGCCTCTCCCGTTGCGGAGCACAGGCTCTGGACGCGCAGGCTCAGCGGCCATGGCTCACGGGTCCAGCTGCTCTGCGGCATGTGGGATCTTACCAGACCAGGGCATGAACCCGTGTCCCCTGCATTGGCAGGCGGACTCTCAACCACTGAGCCACCAGGGAAGCCCTATTCCGCCATCTTGAAGCTCCTCCTCTGTGGCTCTTTTCTTATGATGGCCCACCTGCTGACATTTGTGACTTCCTATTGTTTTATTCTCCATAGCGCTCGACTGTCCCTTCGTACTTGTTTTTGATTTTTTTCTCTTTTTTGGTTTTTCTGTCTTTGCTATGCTGATTTCAGGGTAAATTTGTAAGTGCTACTATATAACTCACTGATTTTCTTTTTTTTGGTTAATTTTTTTGATGTGGACTGTTTTTAGTCTTTATTGAATTTGCTACAATATTGCTACTTTTTAAAATGTGTTTTGGTTTTTTAGCCATGAGGCACATGGAATCTTAACTCCTGGACCAGGGATCGAACCTACACCCTCTGCCTTGGAAGGCAAAGTCTTTACCACTGGACCTCCAGGGAAGTCCCACTAATTTTCTTTTTAACTCTGTGAAGTATAGACCTATCCCAAGAAATCCCAAGATTCCTGATTTTTTACCTAATGGTCCCAAATTCAAAAGATACAAACTAATACATAGCAAAGTGTTGCCTTATTTAACCCACTTCTGCTTTGTAGTTATCAGTTCTCCACCCTCCTTGCATCCACGGGACCATTTTCTTTTCTTTTCTTTCAAAGATATGATATTCATGTACAAATACATATGTAAAATACATATACTTATGTACAAATATATGTGTGTATATATATGTGTGTATTCATCTCTCTCCATCTATCTGTCTATTCATCTCTTCACTTTGTTGAAAGTAAATGGTAGCTTGCTAGGAACCATGCTCTGCATCTTGCTTTTTTCACGTAAAGATATATCTTTGTGACCATGATAATGGTGGTGGTGATGAAAAAAGAAGAAACGTAAATAATAGCTTTGATTTTAGGGTAGTAACTTTTCTCTCTCAGTAAATGGTTTATGAAAGTTCCAAAGAGTCTTTAATCTTTTAAAAATGTATTCTAAAATCTGCCAAGTATAATAAATTAATTCATACTAGGAAAAAATATATCTTGGAAGTTTTTCTGACTCACTTTGAGATGATCTTCCTCATTCTTTCATGTCTTCCTAGGAATTCATTGTACGAATGTGCACTGAACAGTTTACCCTGATGACCATCTTTATACTGAAAACAGTGTTCAATAAATAAGCACATGCTGAAGTTATTCTGAGTGTACGAGTACATCTGCAAGAATGCACAGCCAGAGGAAGAACTGCTAGGTCAAAGTCTCTGTGTGTTTGTAATTTTGTTAAATGTTGCCTTTGTCCTCTGCGGAGACTCTACCAGTTAAGTTTCCACTAGGAATTTATGAGATTTTCTCCTGTTCGCCAACATGGTGTTTTATCAACCTTTTTATCTTTGCCAGTTGAATGGCTTTTAAAAAACTGTACCTCAGGATAGTTTCCTTTTGCATTCTGATGAGTGAGTTTGAGCTTTCTTTTTCCCACATGATTAAGACCCAAATTCTCCTGGGTTCTGCTTTTTTTGTTTTGTTGACCTGTCTTTTCTTTGTTTCTTTTGCTTGGAAATTTATTTTTAAAATCATTATCATTCTTTCATTTATGTCTTTAAGTGTATACTTATTTCTTTAAGTGTGTACTCATTTTAAAACCCTTTTCAAACAACTGGATTAAAAATAAAATCTGGCTGGAGATCATTCATTTCCTGATTAGTCACCATCTTTCCATGGCCTGTTTCCTCAGTGACTTAGAGTTTTGGATGGCAGACTTATTTTGAGTGGGGAGTTTCCTAGTTTCACTCCCATCTCTGATCTTCCGTGTTTATTGGCACCCCATGACTTCCAGACTTGTTAAATTTTTTCTATTTGTATTTTGTCTATTGTTGTTATAAATTTGGAATAAGGAGGTACTTGAGACCACAACCCCAAATCTGATATTTTTCAGAAGACCCCAACATATACATATATATATATATATATATATATATATATATATATTTTTTTTTTTTTTTTTCGGTACGCGGGCCTCTCACTGTTGCGGGCTCTCCCATTGGGGAGCACAGGCTCCGGACGCGCAGGCTCAGCAGCCATGGCTCACGGGCCCAGCAGCTCTGCGGCATGTGGGATCTTCCCGGACCCGGGCACGAACCCGTGTCCCCTGCATTGGCAGGTGGACTCACAACCACTGCGCCACCAGGGAAGCCCCCCAACATATTTTTAAAAGCAGTATTGTGACACAGACCTTTCAGCCTCCTACCTGAAACTGGGTTTCCTTTCTTCTATGGAAACAAGTCAGAAAAACCTCATTTTAAATGGAATCAGAAAACTCCTGAAGGGGGAGCTCTCATGAAGTTGCCGGGAGGAAAAAGAGAGGTAAGAATTGCTGTAACAAGGCCTGTTAGTGTAGAATTGTCTTGGTCTCAACTTCTTATCCATGATAATAAGAACATTACTTTTCTTCTGGCACAAGGAGGGCATTCTTCAACATGGGAATTTCTTCTCCTGATTTTAAGGGAAGGAAGATCCCTCCCCACCCCAGTAACAATGCACTAACCACAACTTGCAGCCAACAAGAAACTGCCACAACCTGGAACTCTTGTTCTTTTCTAATGAACTTTTATTCAAAACAACCCTCCCCAATTTCCACCCAAAACCTAATAAAAACTGACCTTCCCTTTGTCTATTGGGACTTGCCTATGGTTCACCACAGTGTGGACAAAGAATGTCTCCTGCCATGTCAGTAAACAGGACATGTGGCCCTCAAAAGCCATCAGCCGCTGCAGTCTCATGCACTGTGCACCCTGAGGGGATCCAGAACAGAGAAAATCTGGACACTGGCCCTAGACAGCTGAGGTGCACATCAAAGGAATGATTTCAGGGAGCCCAGACTCTTGTATCCTCCAATACATACAAAAGTGCTAAATTCATTAACCTGAGATATCTGGTTTTCTTTAATTAACAGTAATCTTTCCATGTTCTGACTACCTGGTCTTTGTTGCAAAAACTCCTACATATTCTGGCTCCCCCCTTACCTTTTTTGGAGCAGTCCCTCAGAGCGATCTGAGAGGCTATCTTCTCTGCTTAAGTCCTCAGCAAGTCCACTGAATAAAACATAAATTTCGACTTTTAGGTTGTGCTTTTTTTTTTTTTCCAGTCGACAATAGCTTGTTTGTCCCAGATTGCAATTCCTCTGCTATTCCCAAATAAACTCAACCCTGCTTTTATAATTTGTCAATTATTTTATTTAAGATTACAGTTTCTTTGGTTCAGAAGGAATTCTGATTGGCCATAATCTATATTAACATTTCTCTTCCCCAGCCCTGCTTGGGCTGTGCCCTCTGAGACCCTTTCTTTTCAGGACCTTCCCAGCCCAGTTACTAGCTGTTCCCAGCTGAGCCAGGAGCAAGAGAAATATGCCATCCCTGCTAAAAGTTGGTGAGTGTTGAGGCTGGAAGTAAAAATTTGGGAGTCATCTCATATGGGGGGGGGTGGAGCTGGAGGAGATTGAATAACCAGTGAGTATGGATAGCACACAGAGATAGATGTCCAAAGACTGAGGTCTATGGCACTCCAAAATATAGATGCCAGGAAGAAATGTAGGATCCAGCGATGAAGACTAGCTTGCAGAATTAGCTTGCGAGTTATAGTGAAAACAGCAGAGTCCCAGGTCTTGGAAGGCAAGTAAAGAAGGTGTGCGGGACCACTTATCCAAGCAGTTGTAACTGTTAGTCTCCAGGTGCAACAGTTTCAAAGCTGTGAAAGCTATGGGAACTTCTGGTTCAGATGAATGATCCAAACATAGTTCTAAAAGCCAGTTCCTCCTGAAATCCTAAACATGATGCAAAGCCTTTGTCTTAGGCCATGATGAAGGCCACAGACTGGGTAATTTATAAACAGCAGGAATGCACTTCTCCCAGTTCTGGAGGCTGCAGCAGGTCTGGTGAGAACCTACTCCTGGTTCCCAGACACCATCCTCTCACTAACCCTAATCCCTGGGCAAACAATGCTGTGACTTATACAAAAGGAAGCCCTGTTATTCTTAGTGACAGTCTACGTGCCTCTACCTGCAGTGGAACAAACATTTGACATTGAAAAACAAAGTCTTGATTACTTTCAAGACTGGGCCAGCTGAGGATCCTGAAAATATTACATGAGAGCTGGATAAACCTCAGTTAGGGTTAATTCCCATCACAAGAGTTATCCTCTCGTTACCCAATTCATACATCACCTGTCTTCTGCTAGATTTCTAGGGCTTTACCTGTGTAGCAGAAGCAGCACCTTGTTTAATTCAAGTTGCCAAATGACCACCTTTAAAGACATTTTGATTTTTCTTTTTACTGCTAAAGAAAACCTTAGCTCCATACTACTGCCCGGGTGGTGGGAACCACAGGGTCTCCAGCGGCTAGTCCTCTCCATCATTCTGTCCGATGACCACGTTGTGGCCCCTGCTGCGGCCTCTGGGCTCACGGAGCAGAGTGGGGAGCACGACTCACAACAGAGACCGAATCCAGGTGGGACAAAAGTTCGCACTGAAGTCAAGCGTTGGGACTTTGAACACTGTTCCGAGGAAACACTACCAAAGACTTTTTTTTAAAGGATCTCTCAATTTCCAAACCAGAAATACTGAAAAAATAAAGTGTGTGGAAGACGTTTACATGGTAATTTTACTACTGATACACAGTTGGCAGAAATGGCTGTGTGCTGAGTTTTCCCAGGTACTTATTTGTCCTTTTTAAAAAATAATTAATATTTATTTTTGGCTGCGTTGGGTTTTCATTGCTGCGCATGGGCTTTCTCTAGTTGCAGCGTGGGCTTTCTCTAGTTGCAGAGGGCAGGGCTACTCTTCGTTGGGGTGCACGGGCTTCTCATTGCAGTGGCTTCTCTTGTTGTGGACCAGGGGCTCTAGGCATGCGGTCGTCAGTAGTTGTGGCTCGCGGGCTCTAGCGCGCAGGCTCAGTAGTTGTGACGCATGGGCTTAGTTGCTCCGCGGCATGTGGCATCTTCCTGGACCGGGGCTCGAACCCGTGTCCCCTGCATTGGCAGATGGCTTCTTAACCACTGCGCCACCAGGGAAGCCCTGTCCTCTTTTTTCTTAATGCATTAAATGAATGGGAGGTTGACAAGAAAATCTCTGTCGAATTTCTTGGACGTCAGGGAGGGGAAGGCGCACCAGAACTCTGAGGCCGGCCTCGTCCCCAGCACGCCCCATGCCTCGCCCCGCCAGCAGCGCGGCCTAGCCCAGGCCAGCACCGAGGCAACGCCTCTGTCAGCAGCGCAGTCACGTCCCCGCCACGCCCTGAGGCCTCGCCCGGCCAGCAGCGCGGCCACGCCCAGGCCAGCACCGAGGTGACGCACCGGCGCCGGGCAGTTGGTAGTAGGAGCCCGAGTTCTGCCCCTGGAGCTGACTGGCTGGCTGCGGCCCCTCACACTGCCCCGATTGGCTGCCGCTGCTCCCGCTGTGACCGCCGGTTGGCCCAGGCCGTTGCCCCGGCGACGCGGGTTGCTGTGGTTCCGCGCCGCGCTGGGAGTTTGGGGTTGGTCCCAGCCGCCCGCTGGAACAGAGTGGCCTCGGACGCTGCAGGTGGCAATCACCCAGACCCTAGGCCGGTAGGTGAGCGGGGTCAGACGGCCAGTGGGGTCCGGGCAGGGAGGGGGCCACCCGTCATCCGGGCCGGGGGCGGGGTACCTCGGGACCTGCTGTCTACTCGGCGTGTGTGTGCCCCTGCTGTATACCCTGCCTGGACGTGTCCCTGCTGTATACCCGTGTGGATGTGCCCCTGATGTATACCCTGCCTGGACTTGACCGCATGTCCCGAATAGTGAGACGCCTGCATACCTGTCAGGTGGAGGAGGACAGACAGAGCAGGAACGGGGACCCGGCCTCTGCAGCTCAACCCCCGCGTCGGTTCCTGGTTCACCCGAGAACAGAGAACAGCCGGTCCAGCGTGTCTCCCGGCATGAGGAACACGAGCAAGGAGCTGCACGGCGCCGCAAGCCGCTATGCTCCCTGCGGTGAGTGACCCGAAGAGAGGAAACCCGCGTTTGCTCTGCGGTTGGACTGGCTCGGCTGGACTGGCTCACACCAGCGGGGGCTGCCGGGAGGGGACAGGACAACACGGGGTACCCTCAGAGAAAGCTGCGCACTGCCCCTATGCCCCAGTGTGGAAGCAAGGCTTAAAGCGTAGCATGGGGGGGGGGGGGAAACTAGGTTTGTTAGTTTGCTTGTTTGTTTTTTTCCCTATATTCAACAAAAGAAAGCCAGGCTACCCACTGCTGTTGGAGCGCCTCAGTTTTTGGAGCAATAGCTTCTCTGAAAATTTCTCTGTAACAGCAACCCTGTGTGAGTCTCACAGGGGTCTCCCTGTATGTTGGCTTGGGCACTTTCATTTTCAGCTGCATCCCCATGTATTTCATTGATCACCTATCTCTTGCTCCTAATTTAGACCCCAACCAGGGTAACTATGTCTCCTGCTTTAAGCAGTGGGACACAGGAAACAAGCCTCTGGTGGAGGCTCCCACGGCACTGGGCTTCTCACTGTGAAACTGGCAGAAGGGAAGGAGGAAGACCTGGGTGCTGGAGTCTGATTTTGCCTTGATTTTTATGCTGCCCCATCTGGAGAAGGGCTGGAGAAGGAGGGAGGAGAAGAGAGCCCCAGAGCTCGGCTGGGAAAGGCAGGGTGAGGGCTGGCAGGGGGGCTGCGGGCAGAGGGACCAAGTGTGGTCTTCTTCACAGTCTCAACATGCTTCTTGCCTGGAGCTCTGCTGTGGCCACTATGGGTGGGTCCGTGGCTGTGCTGGGAATGGGGCAGGGGACAGGAGGCCTGGGTGTCCGTCTCCACGGTGGGCTCTCAGCCTGGGTCTGACGTCTCAGTGCCTTAGTGTGTGGCCTCTCCGTGTGAGCAGCGCAGAAGACGGCGACACTCGCCAGGTGCTCTGCTAAACACTGTCACACTAACACTGAACTTCAGAACAACCTGCCGAGGGGCCCTTAGCCCTGGTTTATAGGTGAGGAAGCCGAGGCTCAGAGTTTCAGGAGGCTGCCCTGTTCTCCAAGGCTGCGGCGGCCCAAAGGCAGGGCTCCAGAGCCCCGTGGGATGTGCCCTCAGACACCAGAGAGCTGCGGGGCTGAGTCCCTTTGCGGTCTCTCTGAGCCTGGCTCCTTATGGATGAAGCAAGCACGCGAGGGGGCAAGGGAGCCCGTAAAGGAATCTACATGGTAGTTAAGTGATCTGGCGCTGTACAAGTACTGATAATGTTTGAGGACAAGACAGTTCTCGTTCCTTTAACCCTGTGTGTGTGTGTGTGTGTGTGTGTGTGTGTGTGTGGTGACAGTTGGTTCACAGTGACTCGTGTGCTGGCTCTCTGAGCAGGGCACGCAGTGATAAACAGCAAGCTAGGTTAGAGCTCAGTGCCCGCCCAAAACTCCCAGTAATGAGAAGTAGAAGCCACTCTGTTCTCTGTGGATTAATTAGTAATCAAAACACAGAGAGGAAAAATAAAGCTGGAACCGAATGCCTTCCCTCTAAAGGAAAATATTTGAGCTGAATACAATCAGATAAGATGGTCCTACCCATCCTCCTAGCTCTTAAATTTCTTCTCTGTGAGCTTGGGCACACTTCTTTAAAGCTTTCCCAGGGGGTGGTTTCTCATTTTCAAAACTATAGTGTTTCCCCTATACTGTTCATCTAATTACTGTTCTTTAGATATATGAAAGATTTCCCATGAACGTTCATTGTTATGCAGTGAAGTAGCTTTAGTTCCAAGTACAGACTGGGTGGCTAACTTTTAGCTTCAGAGGACGGTGACTTCTTGTTCCTGGGATCCATGTGTGCTTGTGTAAAGGGTCTATTCAGCGCCGCCTTCCTGTGCTCCTACTGTACCAGTCGGGGTTCTCCGTAGCCCAGCGATGTGTGTGTGTGTGTGTGTGTGTGTGTGTGTGTGTGTGTGTGTGTGTGTGTGTGTGTGTGTGTGTGGAGAGAGAGAGAGAGAGAGAGGGAGGGAGATTGACTGGGAGATTCATTTATTTTAAGGAATTGACTCACACAGTTGTATAGCAGGCGGGTCCAAAATCTGCAGGCCGGAGACCCAGGGAAGGGCTGATGCTGCAGTCCTGAGTCCAAAGGCTGTCTGAGGGCTGAATTCCTTCCTCTTCAGGAGACCTCAGTCTTTTCTCCTAAATCATTGAACTGATGGCATCAGGCCCACCGACGTTAGGGAGACTTACCTGCTTTAGTCAGAGTCTATTGATTTGACTGTTAATCTCCTCTAAAAAGCACCTTCACAGTAACGTGCCGGACTAAACATCTGGGAACTGTGGCCTAGCTAAGGCGACACATAAAATTACCTTCACACCTGCCAGGAGCCAGTCCTATGTTAGACCCTGAATGCCATGCTTTCTTTTTTTTTTTTTCCTTTTTGGCAACGACGCACAGCTTGTGGGATTTTAGTTCCCCGACCAGGGATTGAACCTGGGCCCTCGTCAATGAGAGTTCAGAGTCCTAACCACTGGACTGCCAGGGAATTCCCTGAACGCCATGCATTTTTGACAGCTGGTTCCAGTAAGCTCGTAAATGCAAGAGTTACTTGTGCTATGATAGTGGCATCTTTCTTATCTCACACTCCTGGATTTTGTGTCCAAAGTTTTCAATCAGCTGGGATATTTGTTCTTATATTTGGACATGCGGTTAATCAGTTTCTGACACAAAGAGTCACCAGCACACCAAGAGCCCGAGTGTCCCAGGGTCTTCTCTCTGTGGAGCCATAAGTGGGCCTGATCACTACAGGTCCCTGGGCTTCTGCCCACACCTCTCGCTCCTGGCAGGGACCCTCACAGGTGGTCACAAAGCAGCCTGCAGGGCTGTGACTTGGGTGCCCACTGAGGGGGCCTCAGGGCTCTGACAAGGCCAGTTCAGCTCACACACACACCGCCACCCCCCCCCCCCCCCCCCGTGGCCACGCTGGGTGGGGCGGGGGATTCAGATCGATGGGGACGGAGGGCAGGGAGCAAGCTTGCCTTCATTCACCACCCCCGTTTGTCCTCCCACCCTCCTCTTCACGGGACCCTCTCCCCTAGAAATCCCACAGCTTTATCTACACTCACCGCGCTTCACCCTTGTGGGACCAGACTTGATGTTTCCATGGAAGCCACGCGCAGCCCACCCCTGCCAATCTGCGGCCCCAGACGCTTCCCACAGCATGAGGATGCCCGGGACAAAGCCCCGCCCCCCCTGCCCCGCCCCGTTCAGCCACCCTCCTGAGTGCTGCTCTCCTTTCCTGTCTGGTGACTCGTCCCGCTTTGGCCTCAAGCAAAAGGAAAGCGGTGGGGTTCAGATAACATTGTTTGCCAGTGAAGCCTCCCTGATGGCGGCACGCAGTCCTGCATCTTTCTGCTCCTGTCAAATTAGCAAACCTGTTCAGTTAGGCTCTTACTTCTGGTTCAGTGTTTGTTTGTTTTTCCAATTGGAGTATAGTTGATCCACAATATTGTGTTAGTTTCTGGTGTACAGCAAAGTGATTCACTTATAAATATATATCTATTCTTTTTCATATTCTTTTCCATTATAGGTAAATATTTAGTAGAGTTCCCTGTGCTATACAGTAGGTCATGATAGATTATCTATTTTATATATAGTAATGTATATATGTGAATCTCAACCGCCTAATTTATCCCTCCCACCCACCTTTCCTCTTTGGTAACCATAAGTTTGTTTTCTATGTTTGTGAGTCTATTTCTGTTTTGTAAATAAGCTCATTTGTATCTTTTTTTTAGATTCCACATATAAGTGATATATGTGGTATTTGTCTTTCTCTGTCTGACTCTGACTTACTTCACTTCATATGATAATCTCTAGGTCCATCCATGTTGCTGCAGATGGCATTATTTCATTCTTTTTTATGGCTGAGTAATATTCCATTGTATATATGTGCCACATCTTCTTTATCCATTCATCTGTTGATGGACATTTAGGTTGCTTCCATGTCCTGGCTATTGTAAATAGTGCTGCTTATGAACATAGGGGTGCCTGTATCTTTTTGAATTAGAGTTTTCATCTTTTCCGGATACATGCCCAAGAGTGGGATTGCAGGATCATATGGTAGCTCTATTTTAATTCTTTTAAGGAAACTCCATAGTGTTCTCCATAGTGGCTACACCAATATACATTCCCACCAACAGTGTAGATGGGTTCCCTTTTCTCCACACCCTCTCCAGCATTTATTATTTTTTAAATTAATTAATTAATTAATTTTTGGCTGCATTGGGTCTTTGTTGCTGTGCGTGGGCTTTCTCTAGTTTTGGTGAGCAGAGGCTACTCTTCGTTGTGGTATGTGGGCTTCTCATTGCAGTGGCTTCTCTTGTTGCAGAGCGCGGCTTCAGTAGTTGTGGCACGAGGGCTCAGTGGTTGTGGCTTGTGGGCTCTAGAACACAGGCTCAATAGTTGTGGCACATTGGCTTAGTTGTGGGATCTTCCTGGACCAGGGCTCGAACCCGTGTCCTCTGCACTGACAGGTGGATTCTTAACCACTGCACCACGAGGGCAGTCCCCAGCATTTATTATTTGTAGACTTTTTGATGATGGCTATTCTGACTGTTGTGAGGTGATAACTCATTGTAGTTTTGATTTGCATTTCTCTAATAATTAGTGATGTTGAGCATCTTTTCATTTGCCTGTTGGCCACCTGTGTGTCTTCTAAATGTTTATTTAGGTTTTCTGCCCATGTTTTGATTGGATTGTTTAGATTTTTGTTATTGAGTTGTATGAGCTGTTTGTATATTTTGGACATTAAGCCCTTGTCCATCACACAGTTTGCAAATATTTTCTCCCAGTCCATAGGTTGTCTTTTCGTTTTGCTTAGATTTCCTTTTCTATTCAAAAGCTTATAAGTTTGATTAGGTCCTGCTTGTTTATTTTCGCTTTTATTTCTATTGCCCTGGGAGACTGACGTAAGAAAATGTTGCTACGATTTATGTCAGAGAATGTTTTGCCTATGTTCTCTTCTAGGAGTTTTATGGCATCATGTCTTATATTTAAGTCTTTAAGCCATTTTGAGTTTATTTTTGTGTGTGTGAGAGAGAGTGTTCTAACTTCATTGATTTACATGTGGCTGTCCAACTTTCCCAACACCACTTGCTAAAGAGACTGTCTTTTCCTCATTGTATATTCTTGCCTCCTTTGTCACAGATTAATTGACCCTAGGTGTGTGGGTTTATTTCTGGGCTCTTTATTCTGTTCCACTGATCTGTAGGTCTGGTTTTGTGCCAATACCACACTGTTTTGATTACTGTAGCTTTGTAGTTTCGTCTGAAGTCTGGAACAGTTATGTCTCCAGCTTTTTCTTTTTCCTCAGGATTGCTTTGGCAATTCTGGGTCTTTTGTGGTCCTATATAAATTTTAGGATTATTTGTTCTAGTTCTGTGAAAAATGTCATGGGTAATTTGATAGGCATCATGTTAAAGCTGTAGATTGCTTTGGGTAGTATGGCCATTTTAACAATACAGTAAGTCCCCTACATACAAACAAGTTCCGTTCTGAGAGTCCAATTTGTTCATAAGTCCAACAAAGTTCGCCTATGTACCCAAATAACACAATCGGCTATACAGTACTGTATTGTAATAGGTTTATAATACTTTTAACACAAATAATACATAAAAAACAAACAAAAAGTAAAGAAAATATTTTTAATCATACAGTACAGTACCTTGAAAAGTACAGTACAACAGCTGGCATCCAGGGGCTGGCATCCAGTTAACAGGCAAGAAGAATTACTGACTGGAGGATGGAGAGGAGGTGGGAGATGGTAGAGCTGAAGGATCATGAGCAATAGGAGTTGGAGGGCAAGCTGCAATTTCACTCATGCCTGATGTTGATGGCACAGGTTCTGGTTCCTTGCTGGAACCAGATGCATGTTCACATCTTTGAAAGTGTGCAACTTAAAGGTTCATATGTAGGGAACTTACTGTATTAATTTTTCCAACCCAAGAGCATGGGATATCTTTCCATTTCTTTGAATCATCTTCAGTTTTCTTTATCAATGTTTTATAGTTCTCAGCATATAAGTCTTTTGCCTCCTTGGTCAGGTTTATTCCTAAGTTTTTTTTTTTTTTTGTCTTTTTGATGTGATTTTAAAAGGGATTTTTTTTTTTTTTTTACTTTCCCTTTCTGATATTTCATTGTTACTGTAAAGAAATGCAACAGATTTCTGTAATCTTGTATCCTGCTACCTGGTTGAATTCATTTATCAGTTCTAGTAGTTTTTGTGTGGTGTCTTTAGGGTTTTCTATATATAGTATCATTTCATCTGCATATAATGACAATTTTACTTCTTCCCTACCAATTTGAAAACTTTTTATTTCTTTTTCTTGTCTGATTGCTGTGGCTAGGACTTCTAATACTATGTTGAATAGAAGTGGTGAGAGTGGGCATCCTTGTCTTGTTCCAGAGTTTAGTGGGAAGGCTTTCAGCTTTTTACCATTGAGTATCATGCTGGCTGTGGGTTTGTCATAAATAGCTTTTATTATGTTGAGATATGGTCCCTCTGTGCCCACTTTGGTAAGAGTTTTTATCAAGATATCTCAGTGTTTTTAAAGTTCTAAGTTGATCAAATCTTGGCTAACATTTGGTCACATAGTCCAGAGGCTTGCCCACGTTTTAAGTGCTTTGGGATCTTTCAGGAATGTGTACTCCCGGAAATGCAGTCTAGTCCCAATTTATGGAGGATTGAAGGAGAAGAGAGAGAGAGCTGCACATGTAGGGAATTTGGATACCTCACTGGGAGGCTAAAAACCCCAGGGAAGGGCTCTGCTCTCACTGCTTTGGGACAGAGGGGCAGCCAGCAGCAGAGGGGCCAGCAGGCCTTCTAGAAGGTGCTTGTCATCTGCTGGGCGCCGTGGCTGCTGCTCGTGGCCTTTAGGGACTGTTAACTACATGACTGGCAGGGTTATGCCTCGGGTGACAGGCATTTACAAGAGGGCAGTTTCACCTGTGCTGATGCCCCATGTTGATGTCCTCTTCTGGTGTCCTGGGAGGGTGTGACGCCCTCCCTGGTGTAGTTATCTTCTGAGCAGTGGACCAAACCAGCCTGGATTCCGTAAGTAATGACCTGACCCTTGGCCTCCTCTTCCCTAGATTGGTATTACCACCTTCCTGTGAAGCAGTCTGAGAAAGCCGTGGATGCCCCGCCAGCGTCCCAGATCCCAGGCCTCAGTGACCTGAGGGCAGCCCCCAGTGGGCACACGCCCGGGGCACGAAGGTGCTTGGTGAAGGAAACGGACTCAGAGTACGTGAAGCTGGCGAAGCAAGGTGGCCAGCCCGGTAAGCACTGCAGGCTTGTGCTTTGTGGCAGGAGTGACACGGTCGTCTGGTCATTGTGTCCTCCCTGTAAAAATATGTGAAGTGTATGAGCTTTGCCCAAGGCCGTAGGAAGTCCAGGTCAATGGATACAGTTCAGGGTGCAGACTCTTCAGGGGCGTGCTGCCGTTTATGGGAAAGACCTACTAGGCTGTGAGTTCACCGAGCTGGGATTTTCCTTCTGAGTGACACCCCTGTGGTGACTCCCTGTCTAGCTGCAGTCTCTGTCTCTGCACTGCAGTCGCCCAGCTCAGGGCCACCCCTTCCCCAGTCGCCTGTGAAGCATCTTTGTTCCTGTTGCTCTGTCTCATCATCCCTCATCCTGTGTATTAATATCTTCTTGGTAATGGGAGGCCAGGGATGAGTGTCCATGGTGATGTTTATGAACACCACACTTTTACCCATGATGTAACTGAGAAAGGCCTGTTCAGCTGTGCTAATTAAAGTTGCTGGTCAAGTTAGGAGTCACAGCTATCTAGCACACCTTCTGGCTGGCCTTTGTGGTGAACGAGCCTGAGAAACGCTGACCTTTCTCTCTTTCTGACACCTGTTCCTGCTGTGGAGATTGTCACGGGGAGAGTGGGCGACATGGCAGAGGGCAGCACCTGGCTTTAATGGTCAAAAGCCCGGAACAGACCATGTGATTCACTGCGTGTAAAGCACAGAAGGTCCACCACCTCCCCACTCCCCAGCCACCAGTTAGGACATTAGTGGGACTGCTGGCAGAATCTGAACAAGATCTGTAAACTGGATAAAAGGATTGCATCACACTAATTTCCTGATTTTGATCACTACACTGTGATTATGTCATAACTGTCTCTGGAAGCCTCCCAAACGGTCCCCCAAACAGCAATGACAGTGACAATACTAATGGGGGGGGGGGAGAGAGAGAGAGAGAAAGAGCAATAAAGCAAATGGGAAACGAAACGCAGCATTTGAGGAATCTGGGTGAAGGGTTTAGGGGAATTCATACCATTTTTTGGACCTTTTGTCTAAGTCTGAAATATTTAAAAATGGAAAGTTCAAAAAAGAAAAAAGTTATACATGTCTTTCTAATAGTAAGAA
Source organism: Tursiops truncatus (assembly GCF_011762595.2). Classification (NCBI taxonomy): domain Eukaryota; kingdom Metazoa; phylum Chordata; class Mammalia; order Artiodactyla; family Delphinidae; genus Tursiops; species Tursiops truncatus. The sequence continues at coordinate 685,148 of NC_047042.1, forward strand.
CAGTCGAACAGTCGATGCTGGCCGTCGCGCCCGCTTAGCAGGCAAGACTAGTCGCTCCTGCTTCCCCGCCTGACTGACCCCTGCCTGGGAAAAGCCCTCAAGCCGGGGGAGGGGGACGAAGACCTGGCAGCAAGTCGGGGGGTCGGCGGGAGCTAGAGCCTGAGCGCGTCTCTGACCCTCTCAGCCTGGCTCCAAGCGGGGCACCGGTTAACACTCCCCCTGCCCCCAGGATTTAGAGGGGCCGGTGCCCCGCTTCCCACCGGAAACCTGGAGGGGGCGGCTCACCCCAGAACTGCCGCGTGGGGGGTGGAGAGCAGACTGTCCTGGCCAGAGAGAGGAGCCAGGGCACAGCCCCCCGGGGGGCCCGAGGAGTTCTGTCCCCGCAGATACCGCCCTGGGGCAAGGACCCCTCCCCCTCCCCCCCAGAGACAGGGAGGAGGTGGCCTGCGGCGGGGCAGGGGTACAGGAGGGATGTCCTCTGGGGACCAGGCAGCACGAGCACTGGCGGGTGAGGACACCGCGGACACCCCGGCGTGCTGTCCCCGGCCCAGTGGAGTCCAGGAGGAGAGCCGGTCCCCTCGTCGCTGCGACCTGCCTGCTGGTAATGCGCAGGCCGCTCACAGCCGTGTCTTTTTGGCCTCGAGATCTGTTGAAGCACTTTGCCCCCGGGACCAGTAAGGGCTCCCCCGTGGCCTACTCCTTGCCAGACTGGTACGTCCACCACAGCCAGCCGCCGACGGCCGACCGGAGGCAGTGAGTATCCTGACCCCCGCGTTGCGGCCCCGCCCAGGCCTGCGTCCCCAGCCTCTGACCTCCGCGCCCGGCCTCTCCGCCCGCCGCCTACCTGCAGCCCACTGTCTCCGGGAGGCTGGGCGCCCTCTTCCGTCCCGTCCTTGCTGGGGGTCGGCTGGTTGCCCAGCTTCTCCCCGCCGCTGCATCCCGGAGGGCCCTTCCCTCTCCCCTCCCCTCCCCTCCCCCCTCCTCCCCCCTCCCCCTCCCCTCCCCTCCCCTCCCTCTCCCCCTCCCCCTCCCTCTCCCCCTCCCCTCCCCTCCCTCTCCCCTCCCCTCCCCTCCCTCTCCCCCTCCCCTCCCCTCCCTCTCCCCCTCCCCCTCCCCTCCCTCTCCCCCTCCCCCTTCCCCTCCCCCTCTTCTAAGGGCCTGGACTTTATCCTAGCAGAACCAGGAGCCCAGAAAGTGAGGGGGGTGTGGGTGGGCGGGGACTGGAGAAGGTCAGAGCTAGGTGCTGGGGCGGGGGGAGGGGGAAGGAGGGAGGCAGAGAGGGGAGGTCAGGAGGTGGCCCTAAGCCGCGGGCCGGGGCCCTTCCGTCCGTTTCTGCAGGGTCCCCGCTGCGTCCATACCGGATTACATGGTTTATGAAGAGTCTAACCGCGATCACGCCAGTGGCAACTACGAGTCCAGAAGGGGGCCCTTCGACTTTGACATGAAGACGGTTTGGCAAAGAGAGGCAGAGGAACTGGTAAAGGAGAAAAAAAAGGTGACTGGAGCCCCACTAGATGGCATGGTTTTGCTTGCCGCCCGGAGCACGCCCCGCGATGTGCTTGTCGGCAGGGTGTGTCCCGTGGCCCCGGGATCTGCATCTTAAGTTCGATCTGCTAAAAGGCCAGAGGCCACGGGAAATTAGCTTCCTTCTTCTCCTTATGAATGCGATCCTTGAGGTAAGATTGCCTTTTACTGAGTGTGTTTTAACCAGCTGACACTCATCTCTGGGAAAGTTGGCTGTCACTTCTCATCTGCCCAGATAGAAAGGACATTATCCAGTTTCTGAACAAGCCCGTTCTGTTTAAGGGTTTAAGTTAAAATTCCCCGGAATACTCTGTACGGACAAGAAGGGAAGAGGAGACGCTGCTTTTCTTCTGTGCAAACCCTGGGTATTTCTATTTGACCTTGAAGGAGCACGGACTGCAGGGCACACACTTTCAAGGCATTTCTGTTTCAAAGGCACCCTGTGAAGGCCATCTCGGGTCAGTGGCTTTCTGGTGGCGGTGTCTCGGTTCATGGGGCTGGCGTGGCTCCTGGGACGTGGGGATCTGTGGGTGAACTGGTGACGTTCATGTTAAAACCGGCAGTGGGTCCTGACGATGAGCAAGGTTGGCCGCCCTCCCCCCGCACGACAGGGGAGCGGCCTCGCTGGCTGGCAGGTTCCTCGCCTGACCCCAGCCCGCTTCGCAGTGTCTGCTTGGAAGAGAAACCCTGGAAGTTTATTCCGGGGCTCGCAGAGTTGAGCACTGTGCAGTGTCAGCTGCGTGCAGCGGGCCGGCTGTCTGTCCTCAAGACACCCTGTCCCAGCCCTGAGCCTGGCTCTGGGGGGTTGGCATGTTCAGTGAACGGGCTGCTCCTGGTGACACTTCCCAGCAATAAACAGAGGCTTCGGATGCTAACCAGGGTCACGGTGTCCATGCCCTATAAAAGGCTGGATGCTGTACTGCCGCCAAACCATTGACAGAGCCATGCAGGGGCTGAGAAAGTGCAGGGAACAAACCCTTCTAAGTCAGGGTATCGTGTGTCTCTCTGTACAGGTGAGGCTACCAGCCATCAAGTCCAAGTATCCGAGCAAAGCCGGGACCCCGCTTGGCCCCAAAGACCCTGCAGGAAGCAAACTATCCTTTCCCCCCATGTAAGTGCACAGGCTGCGCCAGCGTGGTCTGGATTCGGTTTGGGTTTGGTCTTTGGTCCAAGTGACAACAGTGACAACCATGGCTCCAATACACGATGCTGATGCCGGCCTAACAGTATTCGCTTCCCAGCAGCAGGTTGTGGTGATGTGACTTCAATGGCACAGCTTCCCATGGCCTGGCCCTGTCTACTGGCCTCCTCTTCCATTTTCCCTTCCCTCTGGGTGCCCCCTGGGCCCCTGTGGACCCATCCTCCCCCGCCCTGAGCGCTGAGCTGAGCTCTCTCCTCTGTCAGCCTGTGTCACCCAAGCTCACCCTATAAACTTGGGGCCACACGTGTGTGCTACTCAGTCCTGACATTCTCTGTCCCCAAGGCCTGGACCCTGGGGTCTGCGCCTGGTGAGTCCTTGGCTCTGCATTCAGCTGGAACATCTGTCAGGCGCCCTGACACTTCATTACTCGCCCAGCTGGAGCGGGGGTCCCCGAGGCCTTCTGTTTCTCTTCCCGTCCCCAGAATCTCACTGTAGTGCTAGAATTAATGCCGTTAATTGTCTGACTACTTCTTACAATTGCTTCTCCTCTAGTGAGGCTGGGGGAGGAGCAATCAATCAGTTACATTGTGTGACAAATGCCATGAAAGCACCACACTCAGACTGGGAGGGCAAAAAAATTATATCTATCTATCATCCATCATCTATCTATCTATCTATCTATATCTGTATACCTCTATGTCTTTCTATCTATATCCATCTATATTTCTATATCTACCTATCTATCTATATCTATATATCTATATCTATCTATCTATCTATCTATCTATATATATATAGAGAGAGAGAGAGAGCCCGCCAGAGCCATTAGGAAGACTCTTGACAACAGAGTGATTTACAAGTAAGAAACCCAAAGGTTGGAGGGCACAGGTGATATGCGTCACCTGTTTTACATCTGATCTCCCCGCCTCTCCTAATGGAGGTTATGATAAGGTCTGCAACGATGTAAATGACAGAAGACAGAAGTGTGTAAAGAAGCAGCAGATAATCTTTAACATGAACAGGGAAGAACTAATTAAGAAAGTAACAATTTGTTTGAAAGTGGTAGAGTCTGAGTCACTCACCCCTCCCCAGGGAAGGGGCAGTTCTTTCAGAAGAAGGCATCCCTGGAAAATGCTGGAATTCTTCTTCTCTTTGGCTGTTCTGAAGAAAGGTTTTGGAAACTGAACTAAGTGTGCGCTCACTGTGTACAAGGATGCTTGGAGGTTACTTCCTTATGCTTAAAAGTGGAGAGAGATTGAGAAAGAGAGATAGAGGGAGAGAGGGAGAAGCATCTCTGTTGTGTCTTCAGGGACAGTAACGCATCTAATTTACCATCAGTATGTTCGCTGAGAACGCTTCTGGATTACCCTTTGTACTTAAGTACTTAATTTTTTCTTAATCACCTTTGTACTTAAGTACTTAATTTTTTCTTTTTGAGGCCTGGTCAAAAAAACAGTTCACCCACAAACGTTTCCAAACTTATTAGCAATGGATATAACGCTGAGTGGTTACAGCAGCAAGCAGACCGAGACAAGAGGACCCTGCAGACATCCAAGGCCTCTGCTTCGTCTCTGTCCCAGTCTCCGTGGGACGCCGAGCCGCCCCCAGACCCGGAGGCTCTGGAAGGCGCCAAGGAAGGCCCAGGTGAAGTGCACGGCCCCTGAGACCCCTTGTCTCATTACCTATATCATAATGAGTGATCTAAAAACCGCATAAAAATCCTGCAGAGTTATTGAGGTTACAGTTACACATGAGGATAATATATATTGTGCTTCTTTCCTCTTTATTCAGATGAATAGCAAAAGTCATTATTTCTGTGGCTTTACATTTTCTTCTAGTTGTCAAAAATTCTGATGCTTTATGTGTTGTCCCACACACATGATATCAGTTTTAGTCTCCTGGGTCCAAAAGATTCTGATCCCTGCAATGCTTGGTCCTCTCTGAGGCAGCTTCAGATAAAGCCCCAGTTCCTGAAAAGAACTCACAGTTCAAGCTTGTTCCATTATCAGCATTTCTTAAACTTTGTCATTAAACTTTGAATAGCTGAGACATTTCCGTGAAATTAGCTGTTCAAAAAGTTTATTAGTTTGATTTTCAACAGTCACTGTCACAGGGACAATTAGTCTTATTTTGGGCCATGTCCATCTTAAGGTCTATCGAGTATGATATTTAGTTTCTGTAGCTCTAGAACTTATTGACCATTTGCCTTTAGGAAACTTATTTTCACTCCGAGGCTCCATTTCTCTGATTAAGGAGGAAGGAGCTGTGTTGTGTCTCTTCAAGCATCTCAAGTGTTTTATGTGATGTTTTGTAAACATGAGCTCTGCCCGTCTTCCAGGCCAGTGGGCACCACACTGGCCTGGCCAGTGTCTTAATGATACCCTCTCTCCATTGTCATCATGATGCCATTTTAAGTCATACAAACTTTTACTGATTTTTAAGGAATTATTGAGAGTAATTCTTTTAAAATTAGCCTCTTTTATTAAATTGAACAACTAATGCACTTGTCCTTTATTACAGAGTCTTCTCCTCCAAGTGAGTATTTATAGAGAAACTGACCTGCAACCAAGTATAAAAAGTGTCTCAGACACAAAAACAATTGGTGGACATAGTTCTTCAATCTGGAGATGATGCATCTCAGAAGCCTGTGAGGTCCCTCTCCAAACCACCCGTGTTCTAACTACAAAAGCTGGTGATATCTATGTCTTTAAAAAGTCAGAGTTCTAGGACTTCCCTGGCGGTCCAGTGGTTAAGACTCCGCGCTTCCATTGCAGGGGGCACAAGTTCCATCCCTGGTCAGGGAACTAAGATCGGCATGCTGCGCAGGGGGGCCAAAAAAAAAAAGAAAAGAAAAGAAAAAAAAAGTCAGACTTCTAGAAACACAGTTTGGGGACAGCAAAAGAAGGACCACTTACATTATTACAACAGAATTATTCTTTTATGCATATCACACAAGATAAAGCATATTTCAGTTTACTTCAGAGGCATACAGTTTATTAGACACTACGTGAGAAATGTGGGTTTAAATAATGGTAAAGAAGTGAAAGGCCAGGAGAGGCCTCTAATTTAAATACAGGTGCCCCTATATACACTACCAAACGTAAAATAGATAGCTAGCGGGAAGCAGCCGCATAGCACAGGGAGATCAGCTTGGTGCTTTTGGCCACCTAGAGGGGTGGGATAGGAAGGGTGGGAGGGAGGGAGACGCAAGAGGGAGGGGATATGGGGATATATGTATATGTATAGCTGATTCACTTTGTTATACAGCAGAAACTAACACAACATTGTAAAGCAATTATACTCCAATAAAGATGTTAAAAAATATAAATAAATAAATACAGATGCCCCAGGCACAGAGACCCACCTGCACAGGGTCTCTGAGGGTTTTTAGTATTGTTTTTCTGCATGGTCTTAAGTAGATAGAATTTACCTCACCACCACCAAAATATCTGATCTGGTCTAGGAACTGTCGTTGGACATTAAGGTGATACTACTGGGAAATAAATCACTGCAGTGCTATATACTCCACGTGTTTAAATTAGCAGCAAGACCCTCTTAATCTCAGAGGAAATTTTTAACAGCTCAAAATCAGTGGAAGACTAAGTAGGCTTGGTAAAGCCCCTGTAACCTGGAAGAATCACCGTCTGGCTGAGCAGACCTGCCTCTGCGCATGTTCTGGGTCGCCGAGGTGTCACTGCCCGGGTGCCGCCCCGCCCTCCCCAGAACTTCAGATCCGGCCGCGGCGCGCTGGGGCTGACCTCGGCCACTCGCTGCCCTCTGTCTCCCGTTCCTCCTCCTCTGTCCATCCTGGATTTTAACGTGATGAACAGCAATCGCCCACCGGAGCTTGCCTTTTCCGACCCGAGCCGGCCGCTGCAAGTGTCCGGACCTCATCAAGGCTTCTTTAGTGTGTTTTCCCTCCACCTGTCGCAGGATTGTCATTTTTCACTGCAATTTTTGCAGCCGCTCGAGGTGTTTCTGACACGCCAGATAGCTAGCTGGCCTTTTAGATGAGTGGCACCGTTAACGCGGGTGCGCAGGGTGCGGTGTCGGGGTGCACGGTGGGGGCCGGGCAGCATCCCCTGGGGCCGCAACAGCCCGGTGGAGCTGAGCCGCCCCCCTGCCCAGTCCGCGCCCCACTGCGCGTTTAGCTCCGCCCTCCTGTGTCAGCAGAACCTCCCCGGCACTTGCAGGCTTGACTCAGCGATCACCAGCCGCCTGCAAGTTGGAGGCTGATGTTTCCGACGTGCGATTTGTGGCTGCGGGTAGGACCGTGCACTAGACTTTTGTGTAGACTTCAGTAACAATCCTTATAAATAGGTGCAGAGGTACATGTTTTCTTTTAGTTAAAATTAATAGGTTCAATTTTTTAATTTATAAAACGCGCCATCTTTTGTCTCTTTGCCCTTAAAGTGTTATCTCTATTTTGCACTGCAGGTCCAGTAGCACCTCCAACTGCCTCAGCGCCCGCGGAGCGCAGATAAACCCCGCTGTGATGTGCAGCTAGGACCTATGTAACAGCTATAGTTATAAGGCTCCTGTTACAGTTTGTTAACATAGATTCTCACGAAATGATCCATCTTAGAACAGATTTGACGTCGCTGCTGCGTAGATGGTGCCAGTGTTGGGTTTTGTTTCTTGCATCCCTCTGGGACGCCAGGCGCATGGGCTTTGCGCCACTGCGCCTCGCTGGCCTGGGAAGTCCCAGGGTCTCGGAACAGGCCACTTCCTTCCCACCCTCGGCCGACGTCACCACCCGCGTGTGAGCCTCTACTGGCACTACTTCTGTTGAAATCTACGGTTTAGACTCTTAACCGGAAATAACTCACCCAAAAGCTTTTTCACTATTTGGTCCTGTAATCTTTGTAGGAATAATTTTTCTGTTACAAAAAGTATTTAATTCCAGAATATTGTGCAATAGTTTATATTAAGAAACAGATTAATTTATTACGCCTTGAAATTTTAAACATTTAGTATGAAAACATTGTAGCATTTGCTAGTTTTAAATGTTTGAAAATATTTTTGGCATAAACTGAAATCCATAATAGTGAACATTTATTATTTTGTATTAAGTAAAAATATGTTTAATTTAAATATTTAATTTAGTAGTCTTAACAAAAATGTTTTACTACTCAGACAATTCTCTCAGTTTATAAATTTCATTGCTATTTATATGTAATTAGCATAAAAATGTAGTTTTATATTTTGTACATTTAATTCACTCATAAAATAATAATATTCTGCTGGAAGATTTTCAGAGAGGCAAGTAAGTTCAGAGATGTTTTAGCTTCTTTCCCAGAATAAACTTATCATGCATTTGCTCACGTAAAATCTAAACGTTTTCAATTAATTCTTTAAACGATATACTGAACTGAATGCATGGATGCATGTGGTTGGGTAACTACACAGCTCAGAGGACGTGAGTGGCGCGTGCGGTGAAGGGAAAGAGTCTGCTCTAGAGGAAGGTGCCGACTGTCCCTGGTTTCTCCCCTCCCCCTTCCTTTCTCTACTTCAATCCCTACCTCATTCTCAACCCGCCCCCCCTCCCCCAAGAAAAAACCATCAGGAACAGGTATCAGTAGCTTAAGACCCTTCGATCCATTTTGAGGATATTAGAGTAGCAGAAACCCGTGGTTTTAGGGAGAGGACAGAGTTTGGGGCAGGGACCTGTGATCAGATCTCGGCTCCATGCAGGGCACCTGGGGTCTGTTATTGAAAAAGCCAGTCGTGCAGTTAACTTTCTGCTTGGTAATAGAAAACAAATGTTATGAAAACAGAAGATTTGCACATTCCATCTAATTGTTCTGAAGTAAAGCACTTTTGCCAAAAGATCAAAAATATAGCTAGATCATACTAAATATAAATTGTCAGTTAAAACCAGCAAAAGAAGTGTTTAATGAAATAGTACTTTCACACGTATGTGCGTGCATGCACACTCACACACACCCTTCCAGTGTCGTGATGTTTTTCTGACAGGCTCAACACAGCCCAGCTCACAGAGCTTAGCTCTGAGCCTTGGTTTCCTCCTTTATCAAAAGGAGATACTTCCGGGACTTCCCTGGTGGTGCAGTGGTTAAGACTCTGCGCTTCCAATGCAGGGGGCACGGATTCCAGCCCCAACAGGCCATCCCACAAGCCATGTAGTGCGGCCACTAAATACATACATAAATACATAAATAAAAAGGAGATACTTCCTATCCAAGCGCTGTCATGATGATTAATCAAAATAAGTTTCAACAAGGTTCCTGACACAATATCTGACACTGTACTCAATCATTCTCTCAGCTTTCATAAATCTAATATTCAGTTTGGTGGTCAACTTGCCCATGAAGGGAGCCCCAGATACACATAGGAAAGCCAGCATCCCTGGAGAAAGCTGGGATTCTAACCTCCGTTAACTGATTTAGTACAGAGCCTGAGATCTGCCTGAAATGGGCCCAGAGGTCACGCTCTATGAAAAGCAAAGTAGAAGTTAGTGGAAGAGAGGAAAGACGGAGAATAGCTTCAAGGAGGAGAATGCAGAGCAGTACAATAACAAGTAAGGCACCACGGAAAGAAAGTGGAAATAAATGTCAGGAATTAGAGCAGATATGATGACGGAAGAGAATGAGGTACTTCGCACCCTACAAAGGGCTTAACTCGAGCCCAGGAAACATCTTCAAAAATTGGCCAGATTGTACATTAAAAAGCAGCAGAGGAGCTTCCTGGTGGCTCAGTGGTTAAGAATCTGCTTGACAATGCAAGGGACAAGGGTTCGAGCCCTGGTCCAGGAAGATCCCACATGCCGCGGAGCAACTAAGCCCGCGCGCCACAACTACTGAGCCTGTACTCTATAGTCCGCGAGTCACAACTACTGAGCGCATGTGCCGCAACTACTGAAGGCTGTGCGCCTAGAGCCCATGCTCCACAACAAGAGAAGCCACCGCAATGAGAAGCCCGTGCACCACAACGAAAGGCTGCCCTGGCTCGCGGCAACTAGAGAAAGCCCACGGGCAGCAATGAAGACCCAACGCAGACAAAAATAAATACATTAAAAAAAAAATCATAACAGGCTTTTGTATCTCATCTGACCCTCGTCGACCCCTGCAGCAATGGGCATCGTTCGCATGTGAGGGATGAGTTCAGCAAGTCACCGGCCAGCACGCAGTTCGGCCAAGGGCACCAGGGTAATTCACATGAGGGAAAATTCACTACAGACAGCACCAGTTAATGGTTTAGAGCGAAAGCAATGGGGCAGAAAGCTCGTGGAAAACGGCCTGCAGGCAGAGCCATGTGGATAACCCTGGGCTCTCATGCGCCTCTGTGTGTGATGTCCCAGAGGGGACACTGGGGGGTGGGGGGACTGCCCTTTCCTGTGCATCTGCCCGCAGCACTCCTGCAGGTGAAGGCCCAGTGGGTGCCAGCCTGTCAGCAGGTGGCATCCATCAGGTGCCTGGGGGCACTCCTGAATGTTTGGGTGGGCGGCCTGAGAATACCCTGTGTGACACGGAGGTACCTTACCCCCCCTCCGCCCCATCGCGTGTGCCAGGAGGGGTGCTTTTCTCCTCCATCCTGTCTCATTAAGGATCAAATGCTGGCTCTGCCCCATGATGTTGGTTCATGACCTCCTGATGGGTTTCTTCAGGGTCTCCACCGTCGCTCTGAGAGGCATCCAGGAAGTAGGGCAGCCCTGGGCTGGAGAGGGACTTGGCCGGTGGGAAGCAGCAGGAAGCCTCACTGAGTATCTCTGAAATACTCTCAGCTTTGGGAGAATCCGAGCTTGGAATCACTCTGGGGTTTGGGTGAGCCCGACTGAGTTGGTGTCACCACTTGGTGCAGGGCAACCAGTTCTGCAGAAACCTTTGGAGTTCTCTGGTGGGTTGGGCTGGCCTGGGGAGGTGACGGCGGGGTGTCCTTGGCTTTGCTAGCTGAGGGATCCGCGCTGGAGCTGGCCGGGGCTGGGCTGGGTTCACCCGTGTGGTTTAGAGAAGGCTGGACACAACTTGTTTCCAGGTGTCACATTTACCAGGTGTAACTTAACAAATAGGTAAGTCTTTGGTATTTGGTTTTCTGGCTCCTGTGCAGCCTGTTGGAAAGGAAGGAAAAGGAGACCTTCATCCCCCAGGGGTAGCAGGCCAGTGCCATCCACCGCCCCAGAGAACAGGGCTCCCCGCACCTCCTCCCCCCACCCCTGTCCGGGTACGTGACGGGACAGGCAGCTCTGGCAGGAGACCCGGAGGCAGTTCCGCCGCCTCAGCTGGTGGTTCTGAATGAATGAGTCATTTCCTCCCGGGCCTTCCCGGGTGCCGGGTGCTCCCAGAACCAGGATGGTCCCAAAGGGAAACCCAGCGCAGCGCGCCTGGCCTGCCCGGCCCCACTCCTACCCCGGGGCCCAGGGCTCCCCATCTTCATCCTCTCTGCCACTTTCCCCCGGCCCTCCGGCTCGCGCTCGGGGTGGGCCCCGCGGACACCCGGGCTCTAGCATGAGCGGTGACCTCGGGTAGTCACCTCTGTCCCCCACGTCTCTGCTGTCAGGCGGGGAGGAAGCAGCAGGGAGGTGTCGTGGGCGAGGCAACTGGTTTCAATTAGTAACCTGCTGGTCATCCGCCGCCGCCCGCTGCGGAACAAGAAACCAGGCGGGGGTGGGGCGGGGGCGCCGGGAGGGGAGGGGCCCCGGGAGAGGAGGAGGGGCTGGCGGGCGGGCGGGGACCCCCGGGCGGCCCTACTCCACTCGCTCGCCGGTAGCTCTCGGCAGGCGTCGGGCGCAACCCGTGGCGGTCCCTGCACGGGAAGTGTCTGCGGCCAGCGTCCTGTTTTCAGGAATCATCGACCTGCCGGTGAGGCGACTCGGGCTCGCGGACGCGGGGCCATCTGCGGGGAGGCTGTGCGTGGAGGGGGCGCGGGCAGAATGTGCGTGGAGGGCGCGCGGGGAGGATATGTGGGGAGGGTGTGCCGGGAGGGCGGGTGGGGAGGATTGCGCGGAGGGCGCCGTCCGGATGCTGGTCCACCTGGCGGAGGCGATTCGCGCGTGGCGGAGCTGGGCAGGTCTTCCTCAGTCCAAATTGAGCGGGAAGGGAATCGGGAGCATTTGGAACGTCCCCTTCTTGTCGGGGGAGAGGGGAAATTACGTTTTGGAGAATGAGTGTTACCGTACTTGCAGAGTTCAAATGGACTCAGGTGTGCGCCTTGAGCCAACAGACGACAAAGTGTCATAGCGTAAAATACTGGCGTCGAGGTGTCCGGCAGGTCAAAAGAGAAACTTCAGTCACAGAGTATCTGACACAAATCCGATTTGCAGCGGGGAGCGGGTCCATCTGCAGCTCTTGTATGCAGCAGGCTGTTCTTAAGACTGGCACCTGGGGCAGCCTCGCCGGCTCCGGGGTCGGGGCGTGACCCGGGGACTCAAGGTCACCGGCCCGAAGTCTCCCTGCCCCCACCGCCCTTCCTCCAGGACTGGCGGTCTTTGGCCCTCCCCGCCAGAGGTCAGCCGTGCCCTGGGCGGCTCCCCGCCCATGGTGAATTCTAGAGAAACCCCGTCTGAAATCCAGGTTAGAACAGGACCATTTCCTGGAAGGCCTTCGAGGCCGGCTCCAGGCGTGGCGACCCTGCGCTCTGCACTCCCCTCGGCTGTTTTCCGTCCTTCCGTCTGCCTCTCCGCCACCTTGCCCTGACTAGCCTGGCCTCACTTTGGCCCATCTTTCCCCACTTATTCTGTTTTCCGGGTCAAAGAGACCTTCGGTTCTATTCGTTGGCTGTGACCTTGGCTTTTAAAAGACTTGCGATTTCCCTGAATAGAAAGATTGTCTCCATCTGGGTTTCCCACCCTGCCAACCCCTCCCATCCTGTCTGCTTTCACTCTGCCAGGCTCTCAGCACTGGGCTCCACTCTCCCACTTCTCAGCCAGTCTTCCATGACTTTTTTCCCTTTTCAGAGGCCAAACTGACCTTCTAGTTATCTCTCTACTAGACTCCTTAATTCAGCCAGGTTTATCGGGCATGAATTATAGTCTTTTCTAGGACTTTCAGCCCTGGTGGGTACTGAAGTAACACTTTAGTTGAAACAGACAAAGTAGTTTTTCTTTACATTGGCTTTTGTCCAAGTGGACTTTTTCGTTAATCAAAAAATTAATACAAACTCATTGTTAAAAAAAAAAAAAGAACCAAAACTAACATATAACAGAAAGTGAAACTTCCAGCTTTTCCCACTTCTTAAAGGTAAACCCTGAACATTTCTTTCACTTCCTCCCATATACACACACACATTCGCTTTTGAAATACGTTCATTAAAAAAAAAATGTTATGGGCTTCCCTGGTGGCACAGTGGTTGGGAGTCCGCCTGCCGATGCAGGGGACACGGGTTCGTGCCCTGGTCTTGGAGGATCCCACATGCAGCGGAGTGGCTGGGCCCGTGGGCCGTGGCCGCTGAGCCTGCGCGTCTGGAGCCTGTGTTCCGCGGCAGGAGGGGCCCCAATGGTGAGAAGCCCGCGTACCTCAAAAAAAAAAAAAAAAAAAAGTTATAAACGTTTACACACTTAGCTATATGCCAAAGTAACCCACCTGTCTGAATTTGGTTTAGTGGGTTAAAACTAAAATAAAACAGAACAACAACAAAACAAGAAAACCAAAACCAACTGAAGGGTGTTTTGATTTTGCAAAGTTAGTGTTGCTGAGACAGTCTTAAGTAAGGAAGGGGTGGGGTCAAACCAGATAATGTCGTATCTCATGGAAGTAGAACAGGCAACAGAGAAATTGTAACGTGCGCTGACAGGCCCACATTAAGAGCTAGAGTGCGAATTTCGGTTCGCACTGTGTTCCCTTCAATGGTGGTTGGGAGGAAGGTGAGCGATGGCCTCCCGTGTCTCAGGTGGAAACAAAGGGTAGTTCTCAGTAATTAATGATTTAAAAAGGAACAAATAGTTCAGGAACAACCAACTGTTCTCAGGCAAGAGAAGTCACCATAGCAAAGGCAAGAATCAGTCATAAAGACTCCCCGTTTTGTTTCAAAGGGAAGGATCGGCCTGAAGCACATTCTTGAGCTGTTTTGCAGGATCCAAACCCCTTTAAGCACCCAACCACCAGATTAACTGGTGCCTAAAGGATGGTGATGCTGACCTTTGGGACCCACAATCAGGTGCCTGGATTTTGTCAATCTAGAGTGACCTTTACCTCTTTTTAATGCTAAAATATCTGCCCCAAGGGTGGGATTGCCGCCATGTTTGCACAGGCACTGTGTGTTGGGGCATGTTGTCCGCTGGGCAAGGGCGTCCAGAACTCCCGTCTACACGGAAGGTCACGTGTGCCCTTTCATGAGTACGCATGTGCCTTTGGCTTAAAGCATCCCCATCCCGCAGCTGGGGAGACGGTGCTTGGACGGCTAGCTCCCTGTCTCCTTCCTTGTTACCAGCAGTAAAGGCTCCTGCTTTAATCAGAAGTACCTGGTGTGTTTATTGGCTCAGCGCCCCAGGCAGTGGGCCCATCGGGTCCCCTAGCAGTCGAGGAGCCTGAGACCCCAGAGCCAGGATCAGAGTTCTCTGGGAGGTGGCACCTCCCGGCCGGAATCTAGTGAAACCCTCCTGTTTAGAGAACATGGGGTCCTGGAAAGTGAGAGGAGACACCTTTAGGACACCCGCGGCCCTTGGGACAGTGTTTGTTAGAAGGCATGCTTTCTGAGACAGGCTCCAGGTCGGGGGGTCTCACGCCACTGGTCGGCCGGGCTGTGGGAAAGCCGTCAGCTCTCCTGGAAGCCCTGTCTCTGGACTAGGGCTCACCTGGGACCCTGCTGCCCCCTGAATGACAGAGTGGAAAGTCCATGCTTCTCTAGTACTGGACTCGGCCCCAGGCGCCTAGTTCCTACCGGCGGCCCCGTATCCCCCGGCATTTCTGCCTCGGGTGACAGCTGCAGGCACCTTGTGCAGGAACCCAGTGCCTCTGACGAAACGTCCAACCTCACCCCTTGCTTGGAACATCACACTGTGGCCTTCTTTCCCTGTCCTCCCACTCAACACAGGCATCCCTGGCAGCCTCACCCTGATACCACCTTCCAGCCCTTTGGATTCGCCTCCTGGATGTGGAAGGTGCCACACTTTCCTGTTCTGATTGCATCTCTGCTCACGCTGTGTGCCCTTCAAATCCAACTGCAGGGAGGAAAAGCTTCTATCCTCTTAGATTCAGTTCTTGGGGGACTGCAGGTTAAAAAGACAAAAGACAGATTAGCAAGAGAAAAGACAGATTTTTATTTACATGTGTATGGGAGAGTTCAGAGAAAAATGTGATTTCAGGAGGTAGTTGGAATTTGGGGCGTATATACCATCTTAAAAGAGGGGGTGGGGAGGGCTTCCCTGGTAGCGCAGTGGTTGAGAGTCCGCCTGCCGATGCGGGGGGATGCGGGTTCGTGCCCCGATCCGGGAAGATCCCACATGCCGCGGAGCGGCTGGTCCCGGGAGCCATGGCCGCTGAGCCTCCGCGTCCAGAGCCTGTGCTCCGCAACGGGAGAGGCCGCAGCAGTGAGAAGCCTGCGAACCGCAAAAAAAAAAAAAAAGGGGTGGGGAGAGGCAGAGAGGCACTTCTGGGAGAGAAAATGACAGAAGGGGGTGGGGCCAAAAGGGCACTTAGAGAAACACAGAGGACTTCTGAGAGACAAATGGCCCCTTAGAAAAAGAGATGAGATATAAGATAGGACAATATCTATTTGGGTTTTTTTCAGAGAAAAGAGTTTTTTCCTAGGAGGGGTGGTGACATGTTTGGAAGTCTCTAGGTTCAGGCAGGTACGGGCTTTCGGGAACTCAAAGTCTTCAGCTCCGAATAGTTGTTATGTGACAGTGGCTTATTCTGGAGCCCTTTGTGTGGATCCAATATACAAACCTCTGACTGTCATTCCCTGCTTCCAGGTTTTCCGAGTCCCCCGGTCACCCCCAGGACGGTGTCACGTTGTCGGTGGTGACACGCGGCTGTCTGGGCACCTGGCCCCTAACCAGCGCCCGAATCCCGTCTCCCCATGCTGAGCTGGCTGAGCTGTTTCTTCTGCACCCTCCACATATCTCATGGGGTTTCATGTCTCCTTGTTGTAAATACCGTTAGTCCTGTCCTCTCTCTGCCACATCTTTTCCTGGCTATTCCTAGTCAGGGACCACTAAGAAACAACCCATTCCTCACGCTGAACTAGATAGACCTCCGGGCACTGTTTGCACCTTTCCCTGGCTCTCCGTCAGCCGACCTGCATTGGAGCTCATGGTCACTCGTGTTTGCGGCAGTGGACTCCAGCTTCTCAGAGCCCTGGGTCTTTCTCATCTCCCTTCAGATCACACACACCCCAGCGGGTGCGGGTTCTAACCTGAATAGGTACACCTTGAGGAACCAGGACAGCTACCTGTTGGGGATTTGACACATTGGATGACTAATGTGTGCAATGCTTAGCACTTTCTGCTCTCTTACAGATAATACTTAATTAGAAAGGCATTAAGTTACTAAAAAGGTGAACTAAAAGTACCAGGCAAGTGCGCGAATCCCCCCTGGTGTTGCAGCTCCATCCACAGCCACAGGGGCTGAGGCGGGGCAGACAGACCAACCACCTTGAGTCTTTCCTGGTTGGACAGCGCTGCGACGCTAATTCAGTGATGGGGTTTGGCAAGCTGTATTTTCTCCGCCACAGAGGAAACGAAGTGTATGCTCCACAGGTTTCGTCCTGGGATGATGCCCAGGCTAGAAGTCTGCTGTATGATGTCAAGCGTGTGTCCTTAGGAAATGCACATACATATTATCTGTTGGAGGAAACAGGTCCAGGTGCATGATAACATTAATTCAGTAAAACAATTGAAAAAGCGGTTGTCAGAAACATTCCCTAAATTCTCTGAATGAGCTCACCTATGAATGGCCTCTCCAGTTACACTGCACAAGGGCAGTGCTGGACAGTGCCCGCCCTGGGCCTCTGCGTGCAGAGTAGACGGTGGGGCATCCCCCCACGAGTGTTTGTCTATGCCTTAAGTTGTGACCCGGAGTTGAACAGACTGCAGTGGACCCTGGGGGACTCCTCCTCTCCGTGTTAAACCCCAGTGGACCAAACTTGGGCCTTGTTGGTAAAGGGACTGCAGCATCCCCTGGGCCTGTTTCCTGATTCCTTTGACGGTTGGAAAAAATAATGCAGCTTGCTGACTGAAAAAAAAAAAGCACAACCTAACATTTGGGAAGTATGTTTTATGCGGCGGCCTCCCTGAGGACTAGCCCAGCACACAGCCTCTCAGAGAGCTCTGAGGGACTGCTCCGAAGAGGTAAGGGGGGAGCCAGGATAAAGAGGGAGTTTTGCTGAAAAACAAACAAACATGTAAGTAAAAGATTACTACTAATCAGAAAAGCAGGCATCTCAAGGATTTCAGTGCTATTCTGTGTATGGGAAGATGCAAGAGTCTGGGCTCATGGAAATCATTCCTTTGATGTGCATCTTCACTACCTAGGGCCAGTGTCCTTCTTTTCTCCATCCTGAGTCCCCTCGGGGTGCACCATGAGGGCTGCTGCAGTGGCTGATGGAGGTAACATTCCCTGTTTACAGGAATGACTGGTGCCATTCGTTTGCCTACAAGTTTATGCACTTTTTTTTTTAACTTGAAAATTTCTTCTGAGATTCCACCATTGCCCTGTGCCCCTGCGTGGTTATCACTCCCTTCTTAATCATCACCAGGGTCTCCTTTCACAGCAACGGGGCCCGCTCCCCTCGCTAGTGGCCTCTGGAAGAAGGGGGAGTCTGGGTGAGCAACCAGCCTGCCAGTGAGAGTAGAGTGGCTCCTGGGTTCCCCGTCCTGTTCTAACTGGTCTCAGGGGAAGTAAATTGAGAGGTTCACCGCCTCCCCACCTTTGACCTTTTTCAGTGGGCGGGGTAGGGGGTGGGGTGGGGGCGTGGCCATATCATTGATCCTCCACACCCAGGTCCTTCTGAGAATGAAATGTGGCTCTGGTGACTATACCGGGACTCCCAGGCCAACCTGCCTGTGTGCTCACTCCACCTATAAGTGTCTTAAGATATTTAGTGGGGAAATTTCCAATTAGAACATTGCAAAAGTCTGTGATTTTCTCTGCACAGAGTTGGTTCAGTAAAGCCTTGCTGCCCCCAGGATGAGGCTCAGGCCCAAGGAGGAGTTACTTTGGGGGTGGGGGTGGGCGGGGTCGCAGCCTGGAGGGGAGCAATCACCTGGCACTGAGAGTACAAGGGGAAGCAGACCCCGAGCAGACTCAGGAAGGAGCCCAGGTCTGGGGCAGCAGAGGGCAAGACCGAGGCAGGGAAAGCGGTTCTCTGGCTCAGGGGCAGGAGAAGCCACCCGGCCTAGAGAGCAACACTTCTCTGCAAGGCCAGACAGGAGGTCTTCTCTGTGGCTGAGATTCCTTTGGGGACCTTCTGGGGTGCACTGTGCACCTCTGATTCAGCCGCTGCCCCGTGGGAAGGCGCCTCTAGCTCTTCCTCTTTCTGAGCTCCCCACCCCCTACCCACAGAGGAAGAGCCAGCAGCCAGGAGGGGACGGATTGCAGGAGGAGGGGACCCCAAGCCCTACTTCATCTCTCAGTGGACAAGGGAGAGCCGATAATGAGGGCTGGGGGCTGGCTTCGCCGGAAGGCACGTCTGCACTTACTGCAGACAGTGAGGTGGATCCCAGAGGGATAGCGGCTGCTGACTGCAGGGTGGAGGTGCCAAGGGCTGCATTTCCTGGAAGCCAGACATCTTCAGAAGCTGGGCTGTCTGCATCAGTCTGTCTGATGGATGCTGTAAAGGCAAATTATGACCTAAGATTCTGATCACCAAGTACAATTCTACTTTGTTTTCCCCACACTGTCAAGCAATTCTCCACACCAGCCCCTACACCAGGGGGTCCTACAATCCAACTCAATTCTGACACTGTCTACCTGGGGACAGTGTCAGACCCCAAAGGCTAAGGGCTCAGTCCCATAAGACTGCCCGCCTTCCCCCTCCCACTGCCCCCCATCACAAGTCCAGGTTATCACCTGTGCTTCTGACCCACTGGCTATAGAGAGGAGGTTCCCATAACCCCCCTCCTTGGGTTCAGTCAATTTGCAGTTGACTCACAGGCTGACATTTCCTCAGAAGTGTCCTGTAAATGCTAAGGGAGCATGAAGGCTAGGTGAAGAGAGACAAGGCAGCACTGCAGGAAAATCTGTGCTCCAGACCCAACTATGACAATATGCTTTGGTTTTCAGAATTTGCCAAAAATGGTCAGTATCTAAGTGTAACAGTGGCCATCAACCCTTTTTTCCAAAAAGAGGGCTTTGGCTTTTAGCTTTGTGAGGCTGGTTTTCTGGTAAGTGGCTGGTGAGGTAGCAGGTTGAGAACCTGACCTGGGGATGGGGGAGCTAGCTCCACCGTAGACCACTCACCGAGGTCACCCAGCAGGTGCTCGGGCTCAGCTCTGCGGGCACTGGTGTCGGGTCAGTGCTCTGGTGGCTGAGCCCCAGTAAGAACTGTGGTTGTGTCTCATGGTTTTCCCTTCCTCTGGTTCTCGAGTGGGACCAGGGCAGGGGTTGATCCCTACCTGCCCCAGGTCTTTCCCTTCCCTTCATGGCAGGCCCTCAAGAGCTGGTGCCTTTGCCGGGCCCCTCTCTGCCCCCTGAGCTGTCCTTGAGGCCTGCTGGAGGAGAGTTAAAATTCTAGAAGCGTGAGGCACCCAGGTGTGGTCTGTTGGGTCAAGGCAGTCTTGTCTGAGGGACCAGGAAGTGAAGAAGGGTTTTCTAACAGAGTAGGAGACGCCAACCCAGGCTCGCTTTGGGCACATTTCCGCCAGCTCCTCTCTGAAATCAGCAACCCTCCAGGTCTTATATATGTACGTGTATGTGATGTAAATTTGTCGAGTTCCTCTTGATGGCACTGACCTTCCACAGGTTAGTGTGGCCTTGCTGACGGTCCAAGTGACCTTGGTTCCTACTGGGGGGATCCACTAGTGTTCAACTAATTAAACGAGGAGCCCATTGGACTGAGGTGTCTCTAATGCCGAGGCAGCCTGTGTCAGCACACTGAAATCTAAGCTGTACATGCCTCCAGGCTACAAAATCAAAATGCTATGAACAACCAATCGCACAGGCCCCCTGGGCCTCATGCTGCAGCCGTCAGTCATGTCCTCGCTTTGCTTCCACCTTCTCTCCGTCTGCCGCTCCCCTGCTCGCTTGTCAGCCACTGACTCCAATCGAAGTGCGCTCATATAAGCTCCTCAAGTGTTGACTATTACTTCTAACAGACTCTGTGCTGTTTTCTCCTAGGGTCCTGCCTCAGCTGAGGGATGGCCTCGCCAGGGGCTGAAACAGAGAAACCTGGAAATCACAAGTAAGGCTCTGACCTGCATGCTGCTGGGCTCGGGCTCGCTGTGATGACTTTGAGCCACACAGTGTTCTAAGAGCTGACACACGTGGACACCTTGGTTCTCATGTCAGAGCCTGAAGCCTGGAGGACTGACCACTCAGTGGGCATACAGCTGAGCTGGCTGAAGACCCCTGGCACCTGGTGCCAGGGCCGCTGCTCGTAGCCTTGGGATGTTTGTTTCCCAAGGACGTCTGGGCACTTGCGTGGGGTGCCCAGACCTGTGTCCAGTGGGGTTTCTTTACATTTGGACACTCTTCTGAGTCACAGTCCCTGCTTCTTTCCCAGCTCTCTCTTGGTTCTGACCTTTCAATACTTTCCTTATTTCTTTGCAGTTTTTCATTATTCCACTATGTGATTCACATGGCCACTCTTTTATGTATATTTGTGCATTGCTGGTGTTGATGAAAAAAATTACTCAGTAGTTGATCTAAGAAAGAAATGGAAAATTTTATTTGAGCCAATCTGAGGATTATAACCCAGGAGACAGTTTTTCAGAAAGCTCTGAGCATTGCTTCACCCATAAGAGGTCAAAGCACGGTTATATAAGTTTTTGAGACAAAGGGTAATAATACCAAATGATGCGTTACTGACAGTTTACACAATCCAGATCTACATGTACAGAGTAGTGGGCATGGGTCATCATGGCCCCTCACAAGATTAAGAAGGAAGGTTATCTCTTAAGGAGTTGTGACCCTTGATGAGATTAAAAAGGAATGCTGTCTCCTAAGGAGGTCTGGCTAGTACAGATGTACAACCCACACTAAAGGGAAGGGAGGAGATCCAAATGGACAAAGGAAATGTTATGTTTAAATTTTTCTCATTTAAAATTTTAAAATATGAACTTTTTCATCAATTTCCCCCTTCTGATCATTAACCTTTTGATAGGAAGCCTTAGGTGATCAAATATTTGTTCCTTTGATGCCAGGGTGGTTGCTTACCTGCCCTGGGTTCATCATGTCCCTTGATGTCCAGACCTAATAGCCTGCTCCTTTCTTTCCTTTTAAGGGGTTATATTAGTAAGATGTCTGGCAAGGACTGTCAGTTCCAAGTTGTCCAGTAGAAGTTATGCCAATTTAACCTTGCATGTACCTTGTGCTTGTTCATTAATTTATAGTGAGCAATAGATGTGATAAAAATTGACAGTAAAATTAATGTCATTAGTAAGGGTTTAAGCGAAGATCCTCCTAAACCAAAGCATTTTCTTAGTATTTTTACTAAATTTGGAAGATGATCATTCAGAACAGAAATTTGATCCTTCATATGTCATAAGACGAGCTAACAAATATCTTGGCCAAATGGTCATACCACTGGAAAACTGATAGAAACCCAGAGTCCTCATATTAAAGGCAGATTGGCAGGGGTTGTTTTCAAGGATACCTGCAGGTGAACTTAAGCCCAAGGGAAAGCAACTATGCATCTTCCTAACCAACCCAGGGAAAGCCAAGGCCATAAACTTTTCTGTAGGTCTACTGAGTCCTGTTAAGAGATACCCAATATTTAACATCTAGTGAAAAGGAGTATTTATGGCCAAGTTCAGAACAGGTGTCATTAAATTGACCAGGTAGGATGGTCTCACTTAGTGATATTGGTGATAATGTTAGCTTGAATGGTGCTGATAGTGTTGGTCTTAGTGGAAGTCTAAGAAGGCCCGATATGGTCCCTTCCAAGGTGGCTGTAAAGAGTCCTTTATCTGATATCTTTTCCCGTATGCATAATCCCCTGGTTGCAGGTCATGGCACATGTGATCTTCATCTGAAGATAGATGACTGAGATAAGTTTCAGAAACAAACTCTACAGTAATGTAACATAGCAACAAGGAATCATCTGAGAAGTGAGTCTGAGGCAGTAAATACAGACCTCAGTTAACAATTATCAGGTAATTAATTTTATTACCTGATAAAGCTACTGGGAACCCAGGAGTTCCCAATTTCTGGAGAGATCAGGTAGAAAGAAAAGATAAATGTCTCAATTCCACTTACAAGGGAGTAATTTACCCAAATTGCTGTAAGTCATAATTAGCTTGAGGGGAAGAGTTTCCTTATATCTGGAAAACAGATTCAAAAACCACCAACCAGGGAATTAATTCCCTGGTGGTCCAGTGGTTAGGACTCTGTGCTTTCACTGCAGGGAGCACGGGTTCAGTCCCTGATTGGGGAACTAAGATCCTACAAGCTGCACAGCGTGGCAAAAAAAGACAACAAAACAAAACCCGGAAAACAACCACCAACCAGGGATTGAACCCAGATCCCCACAGTGAAAGCACCTAGTCCTAACCACTGGACCACCAGGGAATTCCCAAAAAGTCCTTTCTATGAACCTTTTTGAAGATGAAGCAGTCTATAAATGACAAAAGACTTAAAAAAGCAAGGTTAAAGATCTGATTACAATGCCATTGTCAAAGAAACTTGGTTATTGCTTTGTCATACAACATTTTAAGACAAGAACTAGAATTATGACTATAAACATTTACCAGGACATACCAGATTCTTAGGAGCTCCATATAATTTCTAGAATATGTATATTAATAATATTTACCCATACAATATAACCTAAGAAGGTTTATCACCACTCATTTGACAATGCTTCCCATGTAATTTAACATACCAAATAAGCCTAATTAGTTTAATATTCCTCTCTCTGAGATGCTTCAGGGGTCCTCTCTGAAGAACCCCAAAGTTAGCTAGAGGTCAAAAGAACTTCAGGGAGAATTTGATATTTGGGAGTTTGTCAAAATATCAAAAAAGGTTTAAAACACTTGGTCAAATAGGATATAGGTCACTGAGGAACAATACTTAATTCACTTAACCAAAGTGACAATAAAATATTTCACAAGCAAACACAGCTCACTTAAAAGGCAAAGAGGGCTTCCCTGGTGGCGCAGTGGTTGAGAGTCCACCTGCCGATGCTGGGGACGCGGGTACGTGCCCCGGTCCGGGAAGATCCCACATGCCGCGGAGCGGCTGGGCCCGTGAGCCATGGCTGCTGAGCCTGTGCGTCCAGAGCCACTGCTCCGCAACTGGAGAGACCACAGCAGTGAGAGGCCCGTGTACCGCAAAAAAAAAAAAAAAAAAAGGCAAAGAAACTTACATAATCCATTACCAAAAGCAACTCAATGTTCCAAGAAAACTTTATTCTCTTAACAGAGAGAAAACCAAACTCCAGTCTTGCATCAGCTACTCTTAATAACAAATGTATTTAATTCAATTCAATGCAATCCTAGCCTCACCACACACAGATCTCTTTTCTCAGTGTTCCCTTTTCCACACACCTTCCATAATGTTCTGTCTTTTGTCCCTTATTTATTGATTATGCAGAAAAAAACAGCTCTAGGACAGAATTAATTTCTTTCCATTGAACAAAATGATTTCCATTCCTCATACCTTCTTTGGCTGAAAACATGTCTCCTACTTTCCTTGCATACTGAAATGTTTCCCTTATTATTTTAGTGGCTTTAGTTACATATATATTATAATTCTTAACCTTAAAACCTAGTATCCAGCAGAAACTAACAAATAGGCAATTATGAACTGTCTTTTACATTAGCATCCCAAACATTATCATCCCACACATTAGCAAACGTATACATACTATTTACCATTTCTAGAAAACACATGGTTTTTTTTCTAACAGAAAATGTCTTAGTGTGTCACCAAATATATTTTTATTAATAGTCCTAAATATCTTTAGTTTCTCTGTAAAAGGAAGCTTATGTTCAGTAATTAATGTTTCAGTATCTTATTTGGAAATAAATTCTGGATAGTCATTGAATTCCCATCCTTTAACTTTATCTAACAAAACTCTAAAGTTTCAAGTTATCTAAATCTGGAGAGACTATTTTTAAGCAGACATTCCTAAATCATAATTCTTCCTTTAGAGTTTACACCAAAACTCTCATCATTTCCATTTAATTCACTTAAAAGTTTAGCATACCAAGTCATTTCTCTTGCTGACAAATTTTGTAACAGGAATAATAAGATCTTATGTGATTTCTAGTGAACCTGGGTACAGTAAGAGTATTATACTTAATGTTGGTGACTGTAAAGACATGTCTGTATTAATTAAACCATTTGCTTTCATTAAAATTAATTTTAATGAAATTAAAATTAATCCTAGCTCACAGGATTCTGAAATTCATTCGAGATAGTTTCTTTTATATTTCTAGGTATGTATATAAGTAGCAGCTAACTTCCTTTAAGCCAATTAAATAGAGCTCTTATACAAATTAATTTTGGCAATACTACACATCGACAATACAGTTAGACACATACAGACACACAGACAGAGACCCCGTGGTTCCCAGAGTTCCGCAATTTCAGCCCTGAGTCAGGAATGATAATAGAAATCCCTTCAGTTACAAAAGAAGTTGGATTCAGATTGGGTTTCTGGCAGATGCAACAGGGTTGCCTGTCTAGAAGGCCAAACCCTTTTTACTAATATTTATGAAGAAGACACTTAAGATTTGCGTGTCCTTGACAAGTCAAGTTCCAAATTACCTATCTCTTGTTTTTTTCTCTGGATAAGAGTTGCTTTCCTGAAATCTGCATTTTAAAAAGATTGCAAATCGTTCTGGAGGTGATCAGGTAGAATATTTGCATCTCAAAGGCATAGAGGGAGAAAGGCAAGTTCCTCCTAGGAGGACTTTGTTCCCTTAAGGCCAGGAGTTTTTTTTTTCTTCTTCAATGCCTACAAGCCTCTGAAGATAAATAGGGGAGGATTTTGGAGTGGTGAAAGGATTGGTAAGCTTTGAGATGTTTCTGAAGGCACACCTCAGGTCCTGTAAAGACTAGATTTGTAAAACAAGGGCAGCTGTTTTTCATTCCTCAAAGAATTGGGTGACCTTCTCAGTGTATCAAAGGACTGACATGCCCATTCGTGTATGTTGGAATGTTTGACTTTCCCTCACTTAGCTTAGGGGAGAAACCCCCCAACCCCCCCAAAAAAATTCCTGTCAAGCTCTGAGTATCAGCTCTGGTCAGTTTAGTCAGACCACAGACCAGTGCCCTCCCATCTTGGTAATCCGTTCACAAAAAATTTGAGGATCCTTCCTGGCTTTAAGAAATTCTTTAACTATGGCCCTCAGTTCCAACTTTTTGAGACAAAGGGTTGTATGTCAAATGATGTGTTGCTGACAGTGAACACAATCTAGATCTACAGGTACAAAGTGAGTAGTGGGTCATGGGTCGTCATGGCCCCTCACAGGATGAAGAAGGAAGGTCGTCTCCCAAGGAGGTCTGGTTAATGCAGATGCACAATCTACAGTAAAGTGTGTGTGTGTGGGGGGGGGTGGCGGAAACAGGCAGAGAACAATTTTATATTTAAAATGTAAATATTTTACATTTTTTTTTCATCACTGGAGAAGCAAGAATTTGATGTCTTAATCCCAATTCCTACATGGACTTGAAATCCACTACTTTTCCCAGTTTCCTCCCCACCCACCTCTGCTGGGGTTCCCTGGGAGACCCCATCCTGGGCAGTGGCCTCTCCTGGTTCTGGTGGCCTCTTGCCTTGATGATGTCCAGGGCCGTATGCTGCCCTCTGGGGACCCAGCTTAGGGCTCCTTGGTTCTCTTCTGGGAGGTCCCTCAGGAACTGCTCTGGATACTTGCACGTGTGGGTCACCTAATTTCACACGGACACCTGTCCCCCCCTTTCCTTCCCCATGGGTTCTGAGGTCCATTTTCAAGTTTTGGAGCTGCCCTGAGAATAGTACTTGCAGAGAGAATTTTTAATTGCACTAGTAGGATCGCTGGTGCTTCTTCTTTTTTTTTTTTTAATAAATTTATTTTTGGCTGTGTTGGGTCTTTGTTGCTGCGCGCATGCTTTTTCTAGTTGCGGCGAGCGGGGGCTCCTCTTCGTAGTGGTGCGCGGGCTTCTCACTGCGGTGACTCCTCTTGTTGCTGAGCACGGGCTCTAGGTGCGCAGGCTTCAGTAGTTGTGGCTCGTGGGCTCTAGCGTGCAGGCTCAGTAGTTGTGGCTCACGGGCTTAGTTGCTCCGCGGCATGTGGGATCTTCCCCGACCAGGGCTCGAACCCATGTCCCCTGCATTGGCAAGTGGATTCTTAACCACTGCACCACCAGGGAAGTCCCTCCCTGGTGCTTTCAATCATTGACAAGCAAACACGCCCTGTCCCCACTTTCCGAGCCCCTCCCCCCCGCCCCTCCCTGCCCCACCCCCCTTCCCGGGTTGAGGATCCTGGAGGCTGGCTGAGCGGGTGGTTGAAACGAAGGCTGGAGAAGGGAGGCCTGGCGTCAGGTGCCCTGGATGTGACTCCACTGAGCAGCGACCCCTCCCTGTTGGTTAGTCATTATCTTCCCCTCCCTCCGACGTTTTATGGTCAATACCAGCTTGTATGGTCCACCCTCCAGAGGCCAGCGTGTCCTGTGAGGAGCCCTGAAGTCCAGCTCATGAGCACAGCCTCTTATTAAAGGTGTGACCCTGAGCCTTTATGACGGGGACTGGTAGAACCTAGCCTCTGTGGCAGTTGTGGTGTCGAATGACTTATATGCACCACCACTAATGGCATGGTTTCCACCGCAGTTGAATGTCTTCCACCCTGCTGCTCTCTGCATCCCTTCGGCCTGGCACAGGGCCTGATGCGTGCTTGTGTGAGATTCAGCTGAGGGTCCCCCTCCTCCCTGCCCCAGAGCCCCTTCCTTGTTCTCTGCCAGTCCCTTGAGCGTGCGGCGCAAGATGTCTGGGCCAGTTTGTCTAATGGTCAGTCGTGTTGTCCCTTCCCTGCTGATAAACTCCTGGAATCAGAAGCCGAGTTTCATTCATTTTGCATCTCACCCGTTTCTTTTACAGAGTAGGTGCTCAATGAATATTTGTTAAATGAATAAAGTGACAGAATAAAGCAAGGTAAAGTCACTTGACATCGTGTGTAGACTAGAAAAATAGTTTTCCAAGTAATGTGTCTGTGACTTGTTATTTTAAAATCCTTTAAAAAGTGGAGTTTAATCTATAAAAAATTGAATCACTGTGTTATAGACCTAAAACTAATACAATACTGTAAGTTATCTATACCGCAGTAACAAAAATACTTGTTCTATTCACTGTTACGTGTCCAATTTACATATTTTAAAATCCTTGTTGGTCTTCACAGTTACGCCATATTTCCTTCTCCTCTTCCTGGAATGAAAGAGGAAGGAAACGTTTTCTATTTTGAAATATGACACAAAGTTGTTTATCTCATTCTGTTTCGTCAGTTCCAATGCTCGCCCGTTAGCCCTTCTCTTTGTACTCTTTGTTCATAACATCCTGAAGGAGAACAAGAACCGTAATTACAGTAAAATATTTGTCTTTAAAGGAGTTCAGATGCTCTGGCTGTGTTATGACTTCAGAATTTCAGCTTGGTCTGGAGAACTGGATTTGGTGCCTTGAAAAGAGACCTCCCTGCCCCAGGAGAGTAAGGCTGGTCAGGACCGGTCGGGGTCCAGTGCAGACTCTGGCTTGGGCAGGTTGCTTGCCCCTCCTGAGGGAGACTCTCGCATCCCTGCCCCGGTGCCAATAGCACAGTCTGCTAGCGGTCCTGCTGCCAGTTTAGTGATGAGCTCAGGGTGTTGGCCAGTCCACCAGCACCCTCCCCTTTAGAAAAAGATCTGTCTCTCTTCAGGATTTTGTTCGCATCTTTTCTACATCAGCCTTTTGAGACTGTTTGCCTGTGAGTTAAATTGGATGCCATTCTAGGGAAATCGGAGGGAAATGTGAGAAGCACGAAAGTAGGAAGCGAGGAGATGCAGGAGAGAGAGAAGCAGGTGCCCTCGGCCTGGAGCCTGGGCATCTACGGTTGCTGACCGATGGATCCAGAGAGAATAGGTGTTTACAAATCACAGGCTGCTGAGAACTTCTCTTCCTGTATGGTTTTTTTCTCACAGAGTTAGACTGAGAAGGAAATGTGATCCGTGGGTTCGGGGCGGAAAGTGTGACTGTGAAGGAAGAAACAGCAAGTCTTGATTGCTGGGGACCTATGGCTGCTTCCCTCTGTGCCACTGGCACCTGGCAGCACACCTGTGAGTGGAGTCAGGAAGGCACAGCTGTGGAAGGAGGCGTGTCTAAGGCTGGAGATGCAATCTAGACCCGGGCATCGTGTTTGTAAATAAAGTTGTGTTGGAACACATCCACACTCATTTGCGTGTTGTCTGTGGTCACTTTCATGGGCGAACAGCAGGGCTGAGAAGTGGCAACAGAGCCCCTATGAACTGCAAGGAAAAAATATTTACCATCTGGCCTTTTATGGGAAATGTTTGCTAACCCCTATTGCAGGCCAGCAGCATGCTGTCCAAGAGAAATATAATGTGAGCCACACAAAGTTTCTAGCAGCCGCACCGAGAAAAACCAAAATGAAAAGATGTCTTGTCTCATTACTCCCTTTGGACATTGTACCAGCAAAGTGCTGGCTAGTGAAACAAAACGAAAAAGCAAGGCCTCAGATTGGAAAGGCTATCTCTGGGTGGGAGAATTAGAGGCTATTTTTCTTCTTCTCATCCATCCATATTTCCTGTGATAAATGTATTATTTTTATCCATTTATTTATTTATTTATTTTTTTGCGGTACGCGGGCCTCTCACTGCTGTGGCCTCTCCCGTTGTGGAGCACAGGCTCCAGACACGCAGGCTCAGTGGCCATGACTCACGGGCCCAGCTGCTCCGTGGCATGTGGGATCTTCCCGGACCGGGGCACGAACCTGCATCCCCTGCATCGGCAGGCGGACTCTCAACCACTGTGCCACCAAGGAAGCCCTATTTTTAAATTGAAGCCAAGTTTATATGTTGAATGAACCTGGGTTGGGTAGCAACTGGCTACATGCTTTATATGGGATGATTTGGCGTTTTGATCTTTTTTTTTTTTTTTTTCTTTTTGTGGAGCCTTTCGACTTCGGGGATCTTAGTTCCCTGACCAGGGATTGAACCCGTGCCCTTGGCAGTGAGAACGTGGAATCCTAACCACTGGACCGCCAGGGAATTCCCATGATCTTTGTGCTTTTTTGGTGTTCTTCTGAGTTCTTCCTGATCATCCTCCAAAGAAGCCCTGGGTGTGAAGAGCGGGTGAGGGGAAGGAGAGAGGGAGGAACGGAGAGAGTGTGGGAACCTCTGCAGGCTGGGATCGGCCTGCCCGCTGTGGCCCATGCGCCTCGCTGGCACAGGGTGTCGCTGTGGTCCTACCGGCCCCTGGACGCTGGTTCTCTAAACTGCCTCCTTTCCTGTTTTGGGACAGCGACTTTGTACAGCTTTGCAATCCCCACGTGGCTGCAATGAAAGAAGATGTCCTCTACCATTTCAGCCTTAGCACCAGCACGCACGACTTCCCGACTATGTTTGGAGACGTGAAGGTAAAAGCAGGGGTTTTGATTCTGGGCATTTGCCCCAAGATTACCCCCCTTTCAGGTGACACAGGTAGACTGCGCCACACAGGGCGGAGGTGACAGAGGACAGGCTCTTGCAGTTATATGTTGATCGGATTTTTGCAAATTGTTACCTTTCAAGAATATGAACTATTGAGTGAAAGAAAACTATCACAAAGACGTATTGGTTCCTATAATTGAAACAATGTAAAATAAATTTCCTAATGCTTCACTGAGAGACTAGAAAGGAGCAGACACTAATCCTTTTCTAGGGGAGCAAGGGATACCCAGGAGGGGCAGTCGCATGTGTCTGCTGTCTCTCATTTAAGATGCACATCCATCTGTTTAGCTAGTTTGGTCCTGACTTATCCTCGCAGAGGACTTTTAAAGTGTCTAATCCCCGTGTGGAAAAGTGGGCTAACGTTTAGAATTCAAAACTGAAACAAGCCAGTGACCCTAGGTCCAGGGCTGCCTCATGCGATCGATCGTAAAGTCATAACCAGGTTACATCCTGTCAGCCACCCAGATCTTTTGTGCTGTTCGTTTCAAACCGAGGGACGACTTTCCACGTGTTGTCTTTTTGTTTTTAAATTTTTATTGGAGTCTAGTCGATTTACAATGTTGTATTAATTTCAGGTGTACAGCAAAGCGAATGAGTTATACATATACACATATCCACTCTGTTTTAGACTCTTTTCCCATGTAGGTCATTATGGAGTATGGAGTAGGGTTCCACGTGCTATACAGTAGGTCCTTAGTAGGTATCTGTTTTATATATAGTAGTGTCTATATGTCAATCCCAATCTGTCAATTTATCCCTTCCCCTCCTTTCCGTGTGTTCTTAATTCATTCCGTTTTCATTCTCTCCTTAAGTTTAACCTGTAATTTTTTCTAGGCTACAGAAGTTTTCCTTTTTATGTTAAGAGGCTAATAACTATTTGATCACCAAGTCCTTAAGACTGGCTTATTCACCTGTTTTTCTTTTGACGCTTTCACGTACGACACTTTGCAGATGAAGGTTCTACTCCTCTGAGAGCCACCTGCTCACCGCACAGCTGCGACTCCCCGAGCCCCCACTGGCCCCCGGCTCTTTCCACAGGTTGGCCATTTGGGCTTCTGCCAGCCAGTGAAACGGCAGTTAGAAGCCCGTGTTACAGATGGGCTGTGGGGCCCTGGTTGCACACTGAGGGGCCCGCAGCATCTTATTTCAAACGCCGGCTCTCCAGTGCAGTGGGCTGCTGTGCACACGATGCGTGGAGCCTGGGCTTTCCTGCTGGAGAGGGCGAGGGTGTGGTTGTCCTGGCTTGTGTGGAGCTGATTGCTCTGCACTGTTGGGGCCTCTTGCACTGAGCTGTGAGTCCATGAACGAGTGCTTCTTAAATCAAGGGAGTGTCAGAATCAGCAGGGGGCTCCTTAGTGAACACATTACTGGCTCCCCAGATGCGGGGGGGGCCAGGGAAGGGACCTGC
Organism: Tursiops truncatus; assembly: GCF_011762595.2. Classification (NCBI taxonomy): domain Eukaryota; kingdom Metazoa; phylum Chordata; class Mammalia; order Artiodactyla; family Delphinidae; genus Tursiops; species Tursiops truncatus. Next base: position 715,950 of record NC_047042.1, read on the forward strand.
ATTTCTAGCAAGTTCCAGGAGATGCTGCCGCCGCTGGCGGGGGACACTTTGAGGACCCCTGCTGTACAGACGGGGTGCAGTGCCTGTGCTGATTGGGGCTCTGTTCTCTGTCTGCAGTTTGTGTGTGTTGGGGGAAGCCCTTCCCGGATGAAAGCCTTCATCAAGTACATGGCCGTGGAGCTGGGCCTTGACCACCCAGGTGCAGAGTATCCCGACATCTGTGAGGGCACCGACCGCTACGCCATGTTTAAAGTGGGCCCGGTGCTGTCGGTCAGCGTGAGTACCTGCCCTCGTGGTGGGCTCAGCCCTTGGCTCTGCAGGCCCCATCCCCGCCCTGCACACAGCCTGACAGAGGAAACAGGAGTCGAGGAGAGCCTGGGGCTGGGCTGCAGAGGTAGTGGAGCCCGTCTCCAGGAGAGACAGATACACACGTACAAATACACGCGCACACCCTCCCAGCTGTGCGCACACAGTGAGCACCCAGGTTGGAGACCCGGGAAGATGGTGCTCTGCCTGGACCAGGGCCACGAGGAGAGCCGGGCACCAAGTGGTCCCCACGCCATCCGCCTGTGTTACTTCACACACATGCGATTGAGCAATGGGTGAACACATTCTCGTTTTCCAGTTTTGGTTCCCTTTGCAGAGGAGAACATTTTTAGAGGAAGTGCTGCCTTACAGTAAGGCTGCCCCTGAGGCTGGGACAGGGGCCCAGCCCTCTGGGCAGCTGAGACGTCTGGTGGTACTAACCACCCGCAGCACACCCAAGAGTAAGACGTAATGCATGGAAGCACTTCCCACAGTAAGACTGCAGGACGGACACGTTCTCCAAAGAGGGCTTGGCCTCAGGGGCAGCTCCTGGCAGACGTGGCACCGGGAGGGCCTCTGAAGAAGGGCGGTTTTGGGGATGCGGAGGTGGAGGAAACGGCACAGGCAGAACCGCGGCGGTGGAGCCACCAGCCAGTTACCGAGTCTGGCTGCGGCAGAGCGTGTGGAGAAAAGGGAAAACGTGTGCGGGGCTTCCCACGCCAGGGGATGTCTGTTACCTAGCAACAGCAGCCTCCTGGTCCTCAGCTGCCATCTGTTCCACGGGTGGTGTGGACCAAAGGGGTCATCCATTCGACAGCTTCGTGCAAACCTTCACACTTCCCCAAGTGTTCGGTTTTTAAATGTACGTTAGGAAGTTCATCTTCTTTACCACCAGTTAGCAATGCAGCACAGAACACACAGAGGTGCTACCAGAGCGTGACGCTGGCATTTCTCCCTGGTTCTAGCACGGGATGGGCATCCCCTCCATCGCCATCATGCTGCACGAGCTCATCAAGCTGCTGTACCACGCCCGGTGCTCCGACATCACCCTCATCCGCATCGGCACCTCTGGCGGGATAGGTTAGTGTGCAGAGTGCCACTGGGACCCGGGTGGGCAGCGTGGGGACACAGAGCTCCTCCCTGAGCCGTGCCCAAGGAGAGCTCAGCAGCAGCAGGCATTTTGTTATTTTTTTCTGGTCCAGCTACTTCTCCCAACCCATACCCCAGAAATAGGCACAGAAAGGCACCAGGCCACGTGCACCTGAAAACCCGTCCTTTTGGAGTTATACAACGTGTGCCTTCTTGTTTGCTTGATTCTCTTTTAATTCTTGCTAATCCCTCTTTTCTCTGCCTTTCTCCTTCACTTTGCTCACTCCTCCTCTTTATTCCTGCAAAGATGTGAAGCACCTTATGAGAAAACCTACAGGAAAATCAAAGGGGGAAGAGACAGATGCAATACAAAATTAAGATGTGTCCTTAAGTTGCGTAAAAGCCCTCCGTTCGCAACATAATTTTAACATCGCAAAGACAACAAAGAAAGAAGAGTATGCAATGAGAAAGTAAAACGCTAAACATCATGTTGAGTTTTCAGCCAAAGTCTTTGAGGCAAACTTGTTTTACTCTGATGTCCCACCTCTGGGCTGGTTTTTCTGCGGAAAACTGGGTGCTAGTAATTCTCGCTCCCGCTGAGGAGCTGGGAGCTGCTGGAAGGAGGTCTGCTGTCATCAGCCTGGCCTCTGTGCGTTTGTTTCTGACTGCCTAGACCTGACCTCCCCTGCATTTATGGTAATTCGAAAATTTAGGTTTTCTCGCTGTGATAGAGGATCGCTGTAGGTCCTAAATCATCTCAATACGTTATCTCATTTTTCTTTTCACTATATAGACAGATTGATGGTTAACATCCGTGTTTGCAGATTGTAATTCAAAGTTGAAAGGAGCTGTTCTCGGGAAAACACCCCAATGCCCACGAGCTCCCAGGCTGTGCACACTTAGTCTGTGATACCATCGACCCAACAGACTCGTGGCTGTGCACATCGCATCAGTGTGGGCGAGGAGCTCCAGCAAATCCTTCCTGAGTTCTTGCTTTGGAGGGATTTTAAAATCAATAATCAGAGAGAGAATTCTGGAGGGAGTAGGGTGGATTCTGAATCTCCCAAAATTGCCCCATAAAAATGGGGAGATCAACTAGAGAGCCAGACCCCAAACCCCCGACAACAGTGTGACATGGTGTCCCCACAAATCCCAAAATAGGAACAGTGGGTGGCTGGCATGGGCTGCCACTCGGGAGAACTGGGTGACTCCAGCGTTTCTGTCAGATGTGAGAATTCTGAAATGGCCAACAGGTATCCGGGGAAAGGGCAGGGCCTGTGTGAGGAAGAGCAGCTGACGCTGGGAGGGGTCCTGCGCCCTCCAATTTGAGGTCTGGAGTGGCTTGAAAGTTCTAGGCCCCGTGAGTTCATGAAAGCCGCCATCTGAGCTTTTTTCCACGTCCACACTCGGTGTGGGGAGACACCTGAGGAGAGCCTACGTTGACCAGAACAGGGACAAAGCAGCAAGGGAGAGAAAGTCCAGATGCACATGCAGGGGGCAAGCAGAGCCAGAGCTTGGCAATTGGCCACGTTTTTTGTTTTTTAAACTAAAGTAGAGACACAATTTATACTTTATTTTTTTAATTTTATTTATTTTTGGCTATGTTGGGTCTTTGTTGCTGCGTGCAGGTTTTCTCTAGTTATGGCGAGCGGGGGCTACTCTTCCTTGGGGTGCACAGGCTTCTCATTGTGGTGGCTTCTCTTGTTGTGGAGCACAGGCTCTAGGTATGCAGGCTCAGTAGCTGTGGCTCGTGGGCTTCAGTAGTTGTGGCTCGTGGGCTCTAGAGCGCAGGCTCAGTAGTTGTGGCGCACGGGCTTAGTTGCTCCACGGCATGTGGGATCTTCCCGGACCAGGGCTCGAACCCGTGTCCCCTGCACTGGCAGGCGGATTCTTAACCACTGTGCCACCAGGGAAGCCCATGGCCACGTTTTTTAATGTTTCATGAGAGCGGCTGACGTGGGGCTCTGGGACAGATCTCCTGGCTCCTTCCTCCTCCCTAAATGTTTAAGAAAACCAATATCACATTAAAGTAAGTAGTAGTGTAGTAGTAGGAAAGGCTCCTGGTCAAATCCCATGCAAAGTTATTAAAAAACCAAAGAGCAAGGAGCAGAGTAACGTCTGTACAATCTTGGAAACGCCCAGGGAGGCACAGGAAGCAGGACCTCCGGTGGGTCAGTCCTGGAGGGAAGCCAGGGTGTCAAGAGCTGGTGACCACAGGAGCCAGGTTTGGGGTGCCCCAGTGTTCCTTACTCAGAACCTGAAATAATAAGGTACAAAACAGGGACCAGCTGAACACATACTGGTAAAGGGAGCCCCAGACAGTTCCAGCAGCGACGGAAAGACGCTGCTCTGTGGGGATGGGCGGCCCATCAATTTCACTTTCTTCTTTGCACTTTTCTGTATTTTCTGCAGCGTCTACGCATTCATTACTTTACCTTCAGGAAAAAATAAAAAAATCTGGTGCTGAAAAGAGAGCCTTACCTATTTCTTTTTAGGGCATGACTGACCCTTCAGTGTTACAGTGCGTGGACGGGGCACTCCCCTCCCTAACCGCCCCTTGCAGCCGGGACACCCGCTTCTTCCTGCAGGTCTGGAGCCCGGCTCCGTGGTCATCACCCGGCAGGCGGTGGACGGCTGCTTCAAGCAGGAGTTCGAGCAAATTGTCCTCGGGAAGCGCGTGGTCCGGAACACGCACCTGGACGATTGGCTGGTGCAGGAGCTGGTGCGGTGCTCCGCGGACCTGGGCGAGTTCCCCACGGTCGTGGGCAACACCATGTGTACCCTGGACTTCTATGAAGGTGAGGAGTGCGCTGGTCTCCCGCCCGGGGGTCCGCACCGCTGTGGGCCTGCGTCTCAGCACCGGTTACCTCGCGGGCCAGTGGGTCGAGGACAGGCGGGGCCCGTCGGGCTGGAAAGCATCTCTGTCTGGGGGCGGGGAGGGCATGCAGTAGGCGCTTACTGAGTGCCCGGGGGTGGGGGGCGGTGGAATGGGAGGTGGGCGCTCCCGGGCCAGCATCGGCTCTCCACGTTCCCAGGGCAAGGCCGCCTGGACGGGGCACTCTGCTCCTACGCGGAGAAGGACAAGCAGGAGTACCTGCGGGCGGCCTACGAGGCCGGCATCCGCAACATCGAGATGGAGTCGTCCGTATTCGCCGCCATGTGCAACGCCTGCGGCCTCCGAGGTTGGGTCCCTAGGCCGCAGCTCCCCCAACTGCCCCCCCACCCCCACCCCCACCCCCCCGTCCTCCCGGGCCCCGCCCATCGCCAGCCTTGGCCTTGCACCCGCCCTGCCCCCAAGGCGCGTTTCCTCCCAGGCCCGCCCAACGTCAGCCTTGGCCTTGCACCCGCCCTGCCCCCAAGACGTGTTTCTGGACCCCTGCGCTGGGACCTCCTTGGATTGTCACGTGGTCCAAGGCAGGGTCCTCAGTGTCTCTGCAGGGATTCACGTGCCACCGAGAGGCCAGAAAGATGAGAAAGTCCCCCCTTCGGGTCTGGGCAGGCTTCGCTGCTGACTCTACAATGAATCTGGCCTTCAAAGATCTTTGGATTTCTGAATTGGGGCTAATCCACCGCAGTTCCTGGCCTCACCCTTCGAGGTCCAGCTCTGCCTTCCGGAATACCTGCCTCACAGCTTTCACGTCACCTTGCCTTTCAAGGCAGTGCAGGGCCCCCTGAGCTGGTCCTGGGGTTTGCTTGGGGATCTGTGGGAACAAAGGCAGGCAAAGATAAGGACAGAACAGGATGGTGTGGCCCCCTGAGCTTTTTCGTGTTCTCCGTCTATCAGAAGCCACTGTCGGCCCCTTCCCTTGAGGCCTGGACACTGGTCTCTGTGAGCTAAGCTAGAATCCCGCTCTTTGCACTGACCTGGTGTTTGCTCTTTGCAGCGGCCGTGGTGTGCGTCACGCTCCTCAACCGCCTGGAAGGTGACCAGATCAGCAGCCCCCATGAGGTGCTGGTCGAGTACCAGCAGCGGCCCCAGCGGCTGGTGGGCCACTTCATCAAGAAGTGTCTCGCGGCATCCTGAGGTCCCCAGATCTCCAGACATGAGCATTGGTGTTTGCAGCAAATAAAATCATTGCCACAATCTCCTTCTGTATGACTTCCTGCATCCTTTGTAAAAGAGTCTGGGGAACCGATTGTGTTTCAGAGGCAAAGAATCCTGCATTAACTACGCAGGAGTTTTTGTTTTTTGAAAGCTTCATGGGAGAATTTCCACCACGTTAGCCTGATTTGGGTTTTCTTTAAGAATGCTCCTCTGAGTATTTGACATATTTTTAGGGAGGTTTTTCAGACTTGTAAATTCTGATAAGTTGTCAGATTTCACTCACTAAGAGAGAAGTCACGTCTGCCCTGGCCTGACACCTCCCCTGCATCTGTGCCCCCGTGTCCCTTGGCTTCTTCCTGGGGAGTCAGGACCCCCCAGCTGGGAGACTGGGGGACAGGCAGAGGGAGAATCCAGGGTGTCCCCTCCTATCTCAGGTGGGTCTGGCAGCTGCTTTGGGGCTGTCCCCGTGTCCCCCCAGCCCGAGGACAGTTGCCCCAGTTGTCTTCTTGGCACGTCTATACCCGTGTGACAGTGTTTGGTGTTCGACTCTTTTAAGTGCCCAAGGCGTGCTATTTACTGATTGCACATGCGTGCTACTTGGCAGGTGGCTCTGTGACTTTTCGGGGTGCGGGGAACCGCGCGGGGACCCTGGTGTTGACGTACGAGTATGGTCCACACACTCTTCAAGAACCCTCTTCCCTGAGATTCTTAGGTTCACCCCAAAATGAGGGTGGGTAATCAGGTCATTCGAGACCCACTGAGCCAGGCACCGGTCCAGATGCTAGAACCCCCTCCTGGCCCCGCTTCTGTGCTGGAGGCTGCAGTGTGGAGAGGGAATGCCTGCGGTTTCTCCCTCGGCACCCTGGAGAGGTGTCTGCTGCACCCCAAAATTGAGGCTGCCCAGGTGGGAGCCGCCTGGAGACGCCCCGGGAGGCTGGCAGGTCCTAGAATGTGTGTGTCCACCAGCTCTTGGCGGCCTCCAGCCCTGGCACAAGCTGCAGGAGCTATGCCCAGGTTCCTGTCACCGGGCTCCCATCTGCCCCCAAAGCCCGAGTGCCCCCACCTTCAGCGAGACATTGCCGGTCCCTCTGGACGCGCGGCTGCCCGGTTGACCGGTGGCCCCTGCAGCCCACGTGTCCGGTTGGGTCCGGTGCTTGTGGTCACTAGGCCCCAGGCCCGGGTGAGGGGCCGTGGGGGACCTGCGGGCTGGTCCTGTGTGCGCCCCTCCCACGCAGATGTGGCCGCGGGGTTCCTCGTGGTGAAGCGGCGGGGTGGGGGGTTGGGGGGAGGCAGAAGCTGGGCGGTTGGCAGCCCAAAGGGCTGTTACAGCCTGAGAACGGCCGGTTCTCCTTCGGCCGCTGTCGTTGCGGCAACTTCCCGGGCACAGCCACAGCCCCGCGTCCACTGCTGGGAGGTACCCCGGACCTGCACACCGACCCCCTCCTCTGGGGCGAGGCCGCGGCAGATGAAGTCTGGACAAGGCTCTTCCTACAGATGCTGAGGCCCCGCGGAGGCGCCCGGGTGGGCCTGCGCCGCCCTCTGCTGGCCATGGCGGGGAGGGGCCCTGCCCATCCGTCGGGGGAGACCCCGCCCTTCCTCACCCCGGGGGGGGGGGGCTTGTGAGGCCACGTGACGGCCCCACGAGGGTTGAATGGTGCCCACCCGCGGGGAACACCGGTCGGACTCTTGTGACGGGATGAAAGTAATGATCACACGCATTTCCACCACGACAGCCTAAGTTGTGGACTAGTGTGGTCTCCGGGAGGACTCCGGGGCTGACGGTGCTTCCCCCGCCCTCACCGCCCGCCAGCAACCGGGTCCGTCTCTCCCTCCATTCTGGGCCAGAGAGAACTGGGGCCGGAACTGAGGACCGGGGCAGCTGGAGAGCTGGTTCAGGAGGTCTGAGAGACGGTGCGGCTGCGCTGGTGTGGCGTGCTCTGCGCACACGTGTGCGCACGTGCACACACAACACACACGGGCCCGCACAGAACACGCCCCCGTGCAAACGGGCACACACAACACATGTACCCACACACACGCAGGCCCCGTGCACACGTGGGTGCGCAGACATTCACTAAGCAGGAAAGGAATGGCACTCAGTTGCCTTGACCTCCCGGGGGAAGGAGAGTTTCGGCACCAATCCCACCCTCGGGGCGAGCCGGGGAGCCCAGCCGAGGGTGGGGCGCGCCTGCTCGTTTTAGGGTCTCCTCCAGAGAGGATGGTTTAAAAAGAAAAGTTTTTAAAGGTAACGTATGACTGTCCTAGAGTAGATACCAGTGAAATGTGCGCTGCGGAAATGAACCGATCCTGTGGCGAGGGAACCTTGGTCCCGGTGTGGGAGGGAGGGAGCCGACTTTGCCTCGGAAGACTCCCCAGGGGCATGTGGCTCAGGAGAGCCGGGAACTGCAGCCTGAGGAGGGATCTCACGTCCTGTCGTGGGCGTTTAGAAGAGGCCTGTGTAGTTCTTTTTAGTCCCAGACAGGAAGGACAGTGCTGAGGCCACAGGTGCTGGTGGCGTCTTACCCACCCTCTTGGGTCACGATGCACCTATGCACACGTGTGGGCCTGGCTCTGTTGTGACCTAGGGCAGCTGCTCACCTGTGACATTAGAATAACGACGCCTTCTCCCTTAGTCATGAGGGTGTCAAGGATCCGCAGGTGAAGGTCACCTGGCTCCGTGGGTGTCGGTTTCTCTCACGCCACCGCGGTGGTGCTCCTCCCATCAGGCTCGCACAGGCAACGAGGGGATCCTGGGATGCTCGCTGCCTCGGGGAGACCTCTGTCGCCATTGGTCCTGAGATGGTGGCTGGCCTGCCTTCCAAGCTTCTCCCTCCGTTGCTGTGGTTGCTGCTGGCCTTGCTTTACTCTCCTCTGCGGATCCCCTGATGCCATGGAGTGGAGCAGTCCCCCTCCCACCGGCACCCCCGGGCCCGGCTCTGGTCTAGGAGTCAGGGATGCACAGATGTCAGTGAAGACATTCATCATCTGGCTGCTTGTCTGTGGCCCAAGGGCTTTCCAGCTCCCCCAGGATCGGAGGTTATGTGACTCCCCTAAGCCATATGGTTTAAAAAAGTCAGTACGGCAGTTCCTCCAATAATTCTACGTAGGATCATCACGTGATCCAGCAATTCCATGTCTGGGCACTTGCACAAAAGAATTGAAAGCAGGGACTTGAACAGATGTTGGTACACCTGTGTTCACAGCAGGCAAAATGTGGAAACGGCCCAAATGTCCATCAACAGATGACTGGATAAACAAAGTGTGGCAATCCATACAATGGGAATGATTCAGCCTTAAAAAGGGAGGAACCTCTGTCACGTGCTATAACGCGGATGAACCTCGAGAACATTGCTGTGTGGAAGAAGCCCATCACAAAAGGACAACTGCTGTAGGATTCCACTTACATAACGTCCCTAGAGTGTCAAGTCCACAGAGACAGAAAGTAGGATGGTGGTTACTGGGTCTGGGGAGGGAGATGGGGAGTTAGTGTTTAATGGGGACAGAGTTTCAGTTTGGGAAGATGAGAAAGTTCCGGAACCCTCCCCCTAGTGTGCTTCTCTGACAATCTCCAGCACTGGGTGTGTGGGTGGCCTACAGATTGATTCGATTCTGACAGTGAACTACCTAGAATTATGTCAGATCCCACAGGTTGAAGGGCATGGTCTTGACTTGACAATACTGCTCTTGTTTTAGACGCCAGCTGCAAACAGGGTCCCCAGGCTACCCACGCTTCAAACTGGGGGCTTCCCATAACTCTTTCAGGTTTGATAGTTTGTTAGAATGGCTCACAAAGCTCTGGAAAGTGTTATACTTACGACTACCATTTTATCGTAAAGGCTGTAAGTGAGCAGCACAACAGGTAGGCCAGGTCCAGGAGGGTCCCGGATGCAGGCGCTCCTGTCCGCAGGGGTCAGTGTGAGCTTCCCTCTGTACATCCACATTTTCACCAACTGGAAGCTCCCTCAAGCCTGGCGTTCAGAGTGTTTAAATTGAGTTTTCAGTATCTAGGCATGATCCAATAAACCATTGACCACAGGATTGAACCCGATCTCCAGATCTGCTCCCCTCCCCTCCCCGGGGGTCAGATACAGTGGAAAGGGGTTTGTTATTATTCAGTTGGCTGGGGACTGCCAAAACAAAATACCATAGACTAGGGGCTTAAACGATAGAAGTCATTTCTCGCAGGGAGGGAGGCTGAAAGTCCAAGGTCAAAGTGCCAGCTGATTCAGGTCCCAGGTGAAGGCCCTCAACCCAGCCTGCAGATTGCTTCCGGTAAGGACATTCATCTCATCATGGGGGCCCCACCCTCATGAACTCATTTAACCCTCATCACCTCCCAAAGGCCCCACCTCCAAACACCACCACGTTGGGAGTTAGGGTTTCCAAACATGAATTTCAGGGGGACACAGACATTCAGTCCATAGCAGTTGTAACAAAAGACATTCCAAGGGTTTCTGAACCAGGATAAAGGCCAGATATATATGCTTATTATCTCACAGCACCACCGAGGTTTTTTTCTTTTTTTTTTTAACATCTTTATGGGAGTATAATTGCTTTACAGTGTTGTGTTAGTTTCTGCTGTATAACAAAGTGAATCGGCTATATGTATACATATATCCCTATATCCCCTCCCTCTTGCATCTCCTTCCCACCCTCCCTATCCCACCCCTCTAGGTGGTCACAGAGCACTGAGCTGATCTCCCTGTGCTGTGCAGCTGCTTCCCACTAGCTATCTATTTTACATTTGGTAGTGTATATATGTCCATGCCACTCTCTCACTTCATCCCAACTTACGCTTCCTCCTCCCCATGTCCTCAAGTCCATTCTCCACACCTGTGCCTTTTTTAATTTTAAAATTTTATATATTTTTTATACAGCAGGTTCTTATTAGTTATCTATTTTATACATATTAGTGTATAGATATCAATCCCAATCTCCCAATTCATCACATCTGCGTCTTTATTCCTGTCCTGCCCCTAGGTTCATCAGAACCTTTTTTTTTTTTTTTTTTAAGATTCCCTATATATGTGTTAGCATACGGTATTTGTTTTTCTCTTTCTGACATACTCCCCCCTTTATGACAGACTCTAGGTACACCCACCTCCTTTATATTGCTCTTTTGCTGAAATTGCTACCAGAATATTGGAGGGAAGATGACAAGATTATCAGAAGGTTAGTCTGGAAGGTTGTTTCTAGGACGGTGGGTTTGTGTAGCTTCTATGAAAAAAAAAAAAATCAAACACCCAAAAATCACAAAACAAGCCGCCTCCTTCTTACTTGGTGGGAACCCTGTTGTTTCCCTGGTTTATTTATTAATAGTTGCTTTCTTTGGCCCAGATAGGCCTGGTTTTTTCAAGTATAAGAAAGGTTAAGAAAACCAAACTAACCTCCTAGTAACAATAACTGCAGAGAAAGAGGCAGAGGACCTCGAGGCTTGTTTGATGAGGTTGTATTGTAGCTGAGGCTGTCTCCTGGGCAAGCTTCTAGACCAAAGAGCACGTTTTCCAGCCAGGAGCTCCGAGGACCGCTTTGCAGGGCCTCGGTCTGAGGTCAGCTCTGCGCTTTCCACTCAGTGTGTACCCTTCTCTCCCCCTGGTTCCCACCCGCTGGGGACCATTGCTTGCTGCAGCCACAACAGTGCTCCCCCGAGGGCCTCCATGGTGCCTGTGCGCCCTGGTCCCCGGGGTGCGCCCACCGGCAGGGGCTGGTATGAAGCTGAAGCTCCTGGCGGAGTCTGACCTGCATACCCTAGACCCCTTCCACCACCAAAGGGGAGGGGAGGCGTGGTACCTGCATCCCATCTTGACCTTTGTCTCAGACTTAGAGAATCACCTCTGGGTGTGGGGCAAGGGGCTGCTGTAAAAGACTGAAAATGGGAGTGGAAGCAGAGTTGCACTGGACCTGGGTGGGCCTGTGAGCATGGAGTCTCTCCACTGCCAGTCCCCTCTCACCTGCGCCTGGGTCACGGCTGCCAAGCCCAGCGGGGTCAGACCATCATCTTCTTTAGACCAGGATCGGGGCTCGCCTGGTCTCCCCACAGCCTGCCTGGTGGGCCTTCCCGGTCCCATTTCACCACCTGGGTCTGGTCCACGCTGCCTGGAGCCCCAGGGCTCTCTCCCAGGTTCCTCCAGGGAAGAGCTTTGAAAAAACACGTGTTGGGTATATTTGTTGAAGACTAGCATGGCTGAATAGGACAAGACGCTACAAACAGCAAGGATTAGGAAACTCTTTCTGGCTGGGGATGGTTTGGTGGTCTCTCCGAGGGGCTGCTAGAGGGACCCATCTCCAGCACAGCCTTGAACTCTTGTCAGTCACGCAGCTGGTGTGGCGTGTCAGCCCCAGATACAGGCGAGACTGAGCTCCCCTCTCGTGGGGGCCGCCTGGTTCCCAGTCTGCTTAAAAGTAATGATCTTAGAATAAATCCGAAATAGTAACGTAAGCCAAAGGGGGCTCAAATTACCATCCATCTCGATGGTTCGTGCTACCTGTCGGTGGCTTCTTTCCAGAAGGGATGTCAAGCCCCGTGATGCCTGCTGATGGTGTCTTCTGGCCCTGCAGTGGTTCTCCAGCTGTGAGGGTGTGTGTGGTCTCTGCTTTTGCAGGTTTAGTACCTGTGCAAGTAGCTTATAGTAAAGCGTATTCAATATTCTATCTTGAGGGCTTAGTGTAAGAAGGAGCATTTTAAAAAATATGTATCGTCCCTTATATTAACTGCACATCAAATTCTCTTCCAATTTCATAATTAGAGGCTTGGCATTTTCTCTTGCTGTTTGGTTATTAAGACCTTGCTACATGTATTACCAGTGTTTCCACAGCTACTTGTTCTTTTTCTGTGTTTCCTTATTTTTATTGTTCAGATAAAATTTGTGTATCTTATCATCTCTCCTTCTCTTTGAAGTACATCTTTAGTAATTCCCAAATGGCAGGAATGATATGCTTCATTCATCCATAGGTTTGACCAATATTCTCCTCCTCTCTTCTAATTTTTCTACTATTCAATTTACTGTTCTGGACTTCTGTCTACAGAGAGTGCACTTCTGAGCACTGTGTAAGGCTTTAGTTTACCTTTGTGACAAGATCCGAATTCAGGTGGCCTGACACCATGGGGGAATTCTTCCTTGCTTCATTGGATCAGAAACGCTATTTTGTCATGTGTTTTGAAACTCAGTAGAGTCTGTTTTTGGACTTCCCATGCTATTTCATTGATCTGCATTTTTGCACCAGTTTCATTTTTTAGAAAGCATCGATACTTTAATATGTTCTACTATTTTGTAGGATTATAATCTTTCATAGCTCTTCGTTTTCATTCAGAATTTTCTCTGCTTTTGGAGCATATTTGCTCACCAATTATATTTTAGTATCATTTTTGAGTTAAAAAACAAGGCCAGTTGGAATTTGGATCAGAACTGTGTTCAGTGTGAGCAGGTGCTTGGGGCGAGAGGGTGGTCTCAGCCCTCCTCTCTTGTGTGCCCTGCGGTCATCTGGGGCCATCTGTGTCCCTATGCACAGAGCACGCCGTCCCTGGACGCTGGTCCCCTTGCCCTTCTCCTCTCCTGTGACCTCAGTCAGCCTTTTGGCTGTAGCCTTCTGTATGATCACTGGACTTAACTGTGGAAGGAAGCAATATCAAAATCACTTTTTTGGGGGAGTACGTATTTTCCAATTGTCTCCTTAGAAACATCCATTGAATTGGAATCTTTGTTTCAAAAAGTCTACACATCTACTACTTTTTTTTTTTTTTTTGCGGTACGCGGGCTTCTCACTGTTGCGGCCTCTCCTGTTGCGGAGCACAGGCTCCGGACGCGCAAGCTTAGCGGGCATGGCTCAGGGGCCCAGCCGCTCCGCGGCATGTGGGATCCTCCCGGACCGGGGCACGAACCCGTGTCCCCTGCATCGGCAGGCGGACTCTCTACCACTGCGCCACCAGGGAAGCCCTACATCTACTATTTTGAAACATATAGTTCACCGACTTCCAGAAAGGTTGTACCAATGTGCATCTCCTACCAGTGTTCCCTTTAACTTGGATGATTGCTTGTTTCCTTCGAGTCCTTGAGGGAAGAATTTATTTCTCATTCAGCGTTACGACTCACTCTGAAGTCCCCCGAGCAGTGCTGGAAAGAGCAAAGTGTTAAATGAATGTTTAATGCATGTTTGTTGAAAGAAAAGCAACTGTTTTTCAGTATAAAGCTCAAAAAAATTAAGGAAAGGGAGAGTTTATTCATGTCTTCCTCTCAGTACCAAACTAACTCCATAACCAACATAAAGGTTTGGAAAAGGTCCTCTTGGGGAGGGAAGTTCGGACTGTGAGGGAGAGATAGTCAGAAGCCCCAGTTCTGACCTGCGGTGGACTTGGACCAGCTCAGCTGGTGGCTGCCCTTGGGCTTTGGCTCTCGCTCTGTTGGAACCCGCTTCTCTTGCAGTATTTTATGGCAAGGACCTCGTAATACTTATGGGAAAGTCTTCTCTTCTGAGCGGCTGGCATCCAGAGGCCCAAGCGCCCCAAAGAGACACAGTAGAATTTCACGCGTATTGCAAAGCCCTTTGTTTCCAAGGAGACGGGCAGCAGGCTAATTCTACGTTGGACTGCAGCTTCCTTCCCCAGTGTGTAAAACGGGCACAGTGTTCCCTACCTCACTGATGTTGGGAGGATGAAGTGGTGGATGAGCAAGAGCTCGTGAGCACTCAGGGGATGCAGACGAGAGGCGGGAGGAGGGCCTGGCCCTCTTTACAGCTGCGTCCCCAGCAGCACCTCCTTCAGGGGCTCTGGGCTCCAGGGAAATACTTCACAGGCCTTCACACCCCCTCCCCTGTGTGTGTTCACTGTTGTTTCCCCAGCGCCTTGCCGGTACACTCCTCCTGAGGAAGGAATGAGGTCACTTGTTTTATTGCTCTAGTGCACAGCATTTATTGATCCATCCTCTTTTTTTTTTTTTTGCATGACTTCCTCAAATGTTTTTCATTCACAAATAATGCTACTGTCAGCAGGATTGAGCACACCTTTGGTTCACACTTATTTATGGCTTCTCAAAAAGTAACTATTAGGTGGAACCTTTTTTATAGGTTAAAGCTAGTCTAATATAGGTAAACTAATATGGTTCAACCTCTTACATAGTTGTTGAATTGCTGAGCCGTAGAATCTGCACATCTTCAGCTTAACAATGTTGTCAGGCTGCCTTCTAAGATCCTGTTCATCTGTATCCTCACCAATACTTTTTACTTTTCCCAAACTGGTAGATGTAAAATGGTATCTCCTGGGGATAATTTGTGTCTGCCTGAGTCCTACTGAGACGAATATCTGAGCGTATATTTCTGAGGGTCCATAATTTGCTCTTCTTTTCACCTGTTTTTTGACTGTTTTCTATTGGATTATCTCCTCACTGATTTGTAGGCATGTGTATATATTCTGGATACTATCTTGTTGTTGTGTATGTTGAAATAGATTCTTCAAGTCTGTGGTGAATCTCACTTTTCAGATAGCTTCTCTGAGGATCAGAGATTTTAATTTAACATGGCTTATTTTTCCTTTGTGGTCTATGGGTTGTGTGTGTGTGTGTGTGTGTGTGTGTGTGTATTATTTAAGACAAACAAAACTGAAGGAGATGCTCTATGTTTTCTTGCAAACATTTAAAAAATTTCTTTTCTCCACATTAAGAGATCTGTACCCTCACTCTGAGGATAACCAATTATGTGGCACAATTTGTTGAATAGCAAGTTTTTCTCCTATTGGTCCGTTGACCACCTTTTTTCCTGCATCAAGTTTCCAAGTATACAAACCTCTGTTCCTAGGCTCTATGCACTGTTCCCTAGGTCAGTTTCCATATTGTTGAAGTAATAGCAAGTGGTCTTACTTACTGTCATTCTATATAAAGTCTTGATGTGTGGGAGGACAGATTCTTTTAATCTGTTGTTGAAAATTGTCTTGGACATTTTTTGGTCTTTGTTTTCTTTGCTTTTTTTTCTCACATTCTCTACTCTTCTCCCTGTGTTTTTTTTTTAAATTATTTTATTATTATTATTATTATTGGCCATGCCACGTGGCATGTAGGATCTTAGTTCACCAGCCAGGGATCGAACCTACACCCCCTGCCTTGGAAGCACGGAGTTTTAACCACTGGGCCACCAGGGAAGTCCCTTTGTTTTCCCAAATAATTTTACGCATTAAAAAATGTCAGCTCATTAAAGTTGACAACAACAGCAAAATCAAAACAAAACAAACAAAACCTTGTTGGAATTCCATTGGAATTGTATTGAACCTATAGATCAATTTGGGTAGAATTAACATCTTTATGATATTGCTATTTCTTATGCATTAACAATGCTTATTCATTTATTTAGGTTCTCTCTGGTGTCTTTTAATAAAGTTTCATAATTTTCTTCATGAAATAATTGCACATATTTTGGTTAGATTCTCCCCACCCCCAGTTACTTTAACTTTTCATTGATACTATAAATGGTATCCTATTTTATTTTTGTATATACTGCAATTTTATTTCAATTGCACAAACAAAGTTAGCGTGTAGGAACTTTAAATGAAACAGTACGGTAAAAATAGCAAAGAATGAAAAACTCTAAAAAAGGAAATACACCTAAAGCATGAGAATTCAACATGCATTAGTGTTTCATCTTCCGTTTTGATTGACACTTATGAAACAAACTTTGAGATCATGATGACTATTCTGAAGAGATTTCAGCACCAGCACTAAGGTTGGTACATTCAGTTGGCTTGTAATTGACTTATTAGCCATTTACATAGTATATAGTACAGATTTGTCACAGGTTGGATCACAGTGTTAAAGGAAAGAAGGACCTTCCTTTAATTACAGAGGATCCCCTAAACTGCACTCAGCTTAAGACATCCGATGTATAAGAGCACGAAACCATCATAATAATGTGGGTCCAAGGAGCATAGTTTTGTTAAGGAAAATAACCTAAGCTTCTGTTTCCCACTTTAATTGCTGAAATCTCTAACAGTGAAAAAACTGTCACATAGGAAAGTAAATGTATGTAGTTATTCAATCAGGCTTCTCAGGAAGAACACATTTAGCAATCTGGGATAATGCAGAATGACAAGAAATATAACGTGATTCAACAGTGGTTCTTTTTGTCATTTTACACAGACATCATGTTAATACTAAACCAAGGCACAAAGCGATTAGTGCATACACCAGTTTCTTTCTTAAGATCTAGCATTTTTATTGTAGTCTTTTATCTTGCTTCGGACCACTTGTACCCAGTACTTTATCCTACTATAGACTGTTTAACTCAGTCAACAAAATCAAAAGTGATTTCTGACCAGATTTATGGGAGATATAAAGATTTATATCATCAAAGTGTTTGCATGACCAAAAGTAAGATAATAAAGATGAAAATTCCTTCTATTTCTTTTAGAAAATAGTACTTTATAAGCTTGCTGCGTCTTTAATGTCTTTACTCTTGGATGACAATGAATAGTTGATAGAAAAAAAGAACTGTAATGGTGTTTTATTTTAAAAATACACTTTCTGGACTTCTCTGGCGGTCCAGTGGTTAAGACTCCCTGCTTCTACTGCAGGGGGCACAGGTTTGATCTCTGGCTGGGGAACTAGGATCCCGCATGCCGTGTGGCCAAACAAACAAACAAACAATTTCTTACTGAAAATTATGAGAATGATGGCGAGATAGGATTGAATTCTCCTATGAAAAGTAACTTCAGAATTTTCTTTCTGTAGTTCTATCAGTTGTTGCTTTATTTATTTTGATTACATTTATTAAGCATATAAATGCATAAAATTATTATATTTTCCTATTGCATCACTTATTTTATTATGTAGTGATCCTCTCTGTATCTAATAGTGCTCTGTGTCTTCAAGTCTCTTGTCTGATATTACCATAGTTAATTTGTTTACTATTTACCTAGTATATATTTTTTGTCTCTTTACTTTCCTCCAGTCTGTGTCCTTATGTTGGATAACTTGGTTTCTGATTATCTGAAAATATTCTTTTACCCTCATTTTTGAGAGGTGAGTTTTCTGGGTACACAATTCTAGATCAACCAGATTTCTCCAAGTAATCTAAAGATATTTAATTGTCTTCTGGTTTCCCGCTGTTAATGAGTCTTTGATAAGTCTACTTATTCCTTTGAGGTAGTGTGTCTTATTTCTTGAATTGGGATCTCCTCTTTGACTCTTGTGCTGAAGCTGTTAATGTGGATTTATGTTTCCTGGTACATGTTATCTTTCTTGTATCAGTGGAATTTGTGCAGTTTATATGTTCTGGAAAATTCTCAGCCATTAGCTATTTAAATGCCTCACCTGCTTTCTCTCCATCCCCCTTGAGGGGTACGCTCTCTTTTGTAATTCAACCTTGCAGTTAAAGATTCAACTCATGACTTCTTTATTCTTTTTAATTAATTTCTTTTGTCAATTCTCTCCTCCGAGCTCTTTGGAGATTTCTTTTACTCTCTCATTTCTGTAAGATCAGCAATGCAACAAAACTCTATTCTTCCAGCAGGCGTTGCCCTATTGTTGCTGGTCAGTGTATGGAAAGCAGAGTGATATTAATTGGATTTCTAGTTTTGTCCCATTTTCATTTCGGCTGGATTTCATTGCTAAGCCTTTTTCCCCTTAGGGTTCATGGTTAGTAATCATCTGTGTTCTTTTATGGTTGAGAATGTATGTATGCTGGTTTTATTTAAGGGTCATTTTGGCTGGGTATTGTGTTTTTATCACACTTCCTTTCTCTTAGAACTCTGTAACTATTGATGCGTTGTTATCTAGCATTGAACATTTTGAGCATATGTTTGAGGCCAGGTAGATGCATTTCCTCTTGTGTGGCTATTTGCAGTATATTTCCTTTATCTCGGAGGTTCAATAGCTCTAGTTCAGCTGCAGCTTAGTTTTCAGAAATATGGCGTACTCTCCCAGTCTTGAAATAACGTTTTCTCTGTTTTAGGGAAATTCTCCCGTGTTATGTCTTTGAGCATATTTTTTGTTCCATTTGTTGGATTCTCTGCTTCAGGGATGGCAATTATCCTTATGCTGTGGAGTCTTTTGTTTTTCAAAGCTGATTCTGTTAGGTTTTTGTGTTAATATTTTTGCCTTTAAAACTGTTTTTTTTTATTTTATATTTTTAAAATCAGTGTTGTTATCTTTGTTTTGTGGTTTCTAAATCATTTAGAGTTCCACAGTTATGATTTTTTTGGGTTATTTTTACCCCTTAGATCTGCAACTTGTCTTTTCATTTATTTATTTATCATCTTTTTTATCAGCTCTTGTTTTCTGAATGTTTGTTCTTACTAAATTGTTCTTCTTTATGAAACAGTTGTAAAGAAATTCTTCATTTTATCTGAGTTGTTTCTTTTCCAGCCATGGCCATGGCTTTCTTTTGCTGGCTTTGTTTGTCTGCTTCCCTCCAGAATGTTTAGATAGCTGTTTCACTCTTCGTTTTCATGTGACTGATGCTTGGGCCGCTTAGCCCAGGTGTTGTATTTGTCCTTGACTCTCTTTTCAGTCATCCTGAGACAAGTTTGATTTCTCCTTCAAACTCTGATGCAGTGTCTGAGCACATCCTATATGTGCCAGTTTTCTCCAGCTTGAGGGATGGTTGGGATGCTGGTGGGGATGAGATGCAGGCATATTAGCCTAGCCAGGCTCCATGCTCTCCTTTGAGATTTTGTTAAAGGTTTTATACCACATTCACCCATCCAGTTAGGGAAGTGGATCTCCAACTTTGGATTCTTTTTCTGTTTTTATGTGTAGCCCTGGGGGTATCTCCAGCAGAGTCAGGCTCCTTGTTCACTTTCTGTGTGTCATAGTTTGAATGTTCCAGCAGCCATTTTTCCACCTCCACTGTCAGAAGAAGGAGAAAAGGGGTCCTTCAGGGCCCCTGACTCCACTGATGCGTGTATGGGGGAGAGTTCCTTGCTCTGCAGATTTCGGGCCGAGTTGGGACTGACCCGGGCGGGCTTGTGAGATCCCCACCGCCCCCCACAGCTGTCTCCTCTGACTTCATTTCTTTTCCTTTTCCTCCCTCTTGTTTTGTCTGGGAAAAGAAAAAGTCTGTGAGAAGGTTTCAATACACCATTTTACCCAGGGTGCCTCTATTTATGTATTTGTATGCATGTATTGTTACGGGCCCCCAAAATGCAGTGGTGTCTCAGCTGTTCTGAGGGAACCGAGGAAAGGGCATCCGTAACCATTGCTGTGGGATGTGGAATTTGGGGGCGCAGGACTGGCACTTCTGCCGTCTCCCAGGGGAGCTTCCCTCCTGGGACTCTTGGCAGGAAGGAGGGGACTTCACGGTTGTTTGGAAACTCATGATAGCACTGGCCCCAAACAGAAAACTTCGCAAATTCCATAACTGGGTGATTGGTTAAGTAACTTAAATTCTACAGTAGATTATTATATAGTCTTCAAAAACAATGAGGCTGATCTATAAGTGCTGATATGACAAATTATTTCCAAAAACACTTGTTATATTTATTTATGTCTTTAAAAAAATGAATTAAGAAAACCGTTCGAATAATTTATCTTTGGGGAGAGTGGTTGCATTCTTCCTGTACTTTTTGAATTTCCTAACCATACCTATATTTACTTATTTATAATATCAAAAGTAGCTATGTGAGTCTTGGCTCTGTTTTCCTTATACTTTTTTGTCTTAAAAATGGCTCTTATATTATTATTATTTTTTTTTTTAATTTTTTTTAAAATTTTATTTATTTATGGTTGTGTTGGGTCTTCGTTTCTGTGCGAGGGCTTTCTCTAGTTGTGGCAAGTGGGGGCCACTCTTCATCGCTGTGCGCGGGCCTCTCACTATTGTGGCCTCTCTTGTTGCGGAGCACAGGCTCCAGATGCGCAGGCTCAGTAATTGTGGCTCACAGGCCCAGTTGCTCCGCGGCATGTGGGATCTTCCCAGACCAGGGCTCGAACCCGTGTCCCCTGCATTGGTAGGCAGATTCTCAACCACTGCGCCACCAGGGAAGCCCGGCTCTTATATTATTAAAAAATTAAAAAAAAATCCCAATTAACTATATATTTACTCTTCTTAATGGTGTCAAGTTATTGTTTAATCTGAGGTATATTTTCTATTTTGCATATTTATATTCAGCCAGAATTAATTAAGGACTCCCCCCTACCCCAACCTGTACTCCAAGAAATGACTCATTTGTTACAGAGAATGAACAGGTGACTTAAGTTTTATGGTCTTCTGTGTGTTTGTGACCCTTATTTCTGGTTTAATTGCTACGTTTTGAGCCAGAGGGTGCCCTCTTGTGGGCGTTTTCTCTGTTATCAGGGTGGATGGTATTGGATATCAGCACTTTCTCAGAGAACTTTCCATAATGATGCACTTTCTGGCACAAGAAATACTTCCTCATGACCCGTCTCCAAGAGGGTGATTTCTTTTCTTCTTTAATTACACCAGGGATGGAAACATTCTTTCCCATCTGGGTTTTGTCTTTGTGGTTTCAGGCCACATAACACTCACCTGGGCACACGTAGGTCCGTTTGCTCAACCTTACCGGGAAGGGCTGGGACAGGGCGATAGGCCTGGGAGCTCAAAGACCAAGGCAGTAAAGTGACAGGAAGTTCACTTTAGTTCAAAGCATCATGACTCAAGAGTCTGAAAGAACAAGACATGCTTTTTAGTGTTGACAGCGTCCTTAACCTAACCTGCAGATTTTTAGGTTTTTGTTTCTGTGGTATTAAATGCCTTGCTTGTTCTGTGTCTGGCTGTAAACTTTTGTATTTGTAAGCTGAGTGGAAGCCAATAGAAGAACACTGTCCACCAAAAAACAAGTGTAGAATGATGACAGTAAAAATAATCTTGTGATAATTGAGGATTTTCTATTAATTAATTTTTCACTGGGCTATAGCTTAGGTGTTTCTTTCTCAAATAATTAAATTCTGTGTATAGATGGCAGTGCCTTTTCTTTTGACTTTGAAAATTCAGGGTTATACAAATTATTTCAATCCCTATGGGTAGCTCTTTTGCAGTCTGTATCAAGAGATTTGACTCCAATAAGCTGATTTTTCAGAGTTTGTTCCAGTCTGAAGAAGGTAATTTAAAAGGAAAATTATTTATACGCAAAAAATGAATTGATAGAAAAATGTGAATTATGATATATTCATTTGTAAGAATGTTAGATAACCAGTAAGATGATGGTTATGAACCTTGTGTGGCATCATTAGAAAATATTCATAAAATGAAGGTAAGTGGCTGCCACCACCAACTTTGGGAAAATATCTACTTGGATGGAAAAGTCAGGAATGTTAAAATAGTTAGAAAAATAACTAGTGAATTTGTTGGAGTGTGAGAAACATGGACGAAGTTGTTTGTTTAATGTCTTTAATGTCATAAAGTCTGCAATAAATAAATATGTGGAGGAACCGGGAAGGAGCAGAAGCCAGGTCTGGTGGGAGAAGGACTGGGAACTGACAATCGTGGATCTGGATACAGTGACAATGGAACTGGGGCCATCTCCGTGGGGCCTTGTCTCAAATGATTGTTCTCAGGGACACACAGTAGGGATGACAATGACCTCCTTTAAAAGAAGCCTGGTCTGGCCTGTAAACCCTCCTTCAAGAGATGGAGATATTATAATGCTTTTCGACTCTATCAAACACTAATTATTTTTTTACAACTTTCCAGGTCCTCTCCCTGGGTGAGTTCTTCTGGCCGTGTATTCTGTTTATGATTCTGATAGTACTTCGTTTTCAAGAACCTCCCAGACATAGAGACAATTGTGAGTTTTACTTTTATGACACTTTTTGAATTACAAACATCAGAAGAAGAAAACGCAGCATTCTTTTTTTGTTGTTGTCCTTTATAAATTCTGAATCCTGAGTGAAATGAATGGATAGAGTTCTGTTGTAATATCATAATCTCTGTTTCTGGGGTATGTGCCAGTAAGCATCAATTTAGATTTTTTTCTCTTAAGAATGGTGTTCACACATGTTTGCTCTATCTAGCAGATAGATTTATTCCTTGAACTAAACTGCCTTAATTTGGGAATAGGTATATAAGTCATTATAAATATAGAAAGAATAGAGGAAGAGGTAAAAGGGGGCAGATGCATTTCAGTTTTTCAACATGATAGTGGTGATGGTGGTGGGATATTGAGGATGGCAATGATGGCGATGATGGTGGTGAGGATGGTGAGGATGGTGAAGATTGTGAGGATGTTGACAATGGTGATGATGGTGATGACAATGATAGTGATGATGATGGTGGTGATGGTGGTGATGATGGTGATAGTGGTGATGGGATGTTGATGATGGTGATGGTGGTGATGGGATGATGATGATAGCGATGCCAGTGATGGTGATGATGGTGATGGTGGTGATGGGATGATGATGATGATGATGGTGATGGTGATGGTGATGATGGGATGATGACGATAATGATGACAATGATAGTAATGATGCTGATGGCGGTGATGATGGTGATGACAGTGATAGTGATGATGGTGATGATGGGATGATGATGATGATGGTGATGATGGGATGATGATGATGACAATGATGACAATGACAGTAATGATGGTGATGGTGGTGATGATGGTGATGATGGTGATAACAATGATAGTAGTGATCCATTGAGAAACCATTATTAATAACTTTCTCTGCTCCAGGAGCTTTATCAGCAAGACCATTTTGTTTATCTGGTTTGAAACCTCAACAGCATCACTCCTTGAGAAATGATTGCCTATTTTGTTTCTATGAGACTTACGCCCACTTGAAATATGGATAATGTGGTCAATTCTAAAAATGTTACATGAATAAAAATTACTAAGGGATGGTTTTTATCTAACATAGTATGTCACCATTCACAATAGTGAATTAATGTATCTATTCATTTGGCAAATAATGTTTTGAGTGCCTTCGTGTCCCAGGCCTTGCTGAGGATGAAGTTGTGGACAAGGTATTTTCCCTGCCCTTCCAGGACTTACTGTGGGGCCAGACTATTATGATCAGTGGGACAATGGCATGATGGGACTCTGTAGAGGGTGCATGTGAGCACAGAGGAGAGGTGGCCACTCCATTCTAGGGAAAGGCTTCTGAGGAGTTAGCAAATGTGAAAGGGAGTTCAAGGGAGGAAGGATCTGGGCAGGGCAGACAGCGTGGGGGAGATTGGAACTAAAAGGAGTTCAGTATGACTAAGGAGCAGAGTGTGGCTGGAGGAACAAGCAGGTTCAGATCAGTAAAGGCTTTGAAGGATGCTGAGGATGGTGACTTCCCAAAGGGCACAAGCAGCCACCAAATGGTTTCAGGAAGTTCCTCCTGGGAGGAGTACGTGGGGCAGTGCTCTAGGTGCAGGCAGAGGTGCATTTGAGATGGGGGGCTGGGCACCGGGGAACACAAGGTGAGTCATGGGGCACTGCGTCACCAGGCCTGGCTTGAGCGGGAGGAAGAGGACAGGCTCCTTAGAGGTGAAGGGGGGACCACAGTGGGCTGGGGCTTGTGAGGAGAGGGGGCCTCCCGCTGGGACACCTGGGTGGAGGGGCACCCTTCTGAACTGAGGACACACAGGAGGGGCTCGGGGACTGTGCTCCGTGTGGCCGGGAGGACCCCCGAAGGGGAGAAGCTCCTGGGACCAGGCCTCGTGAGGGGCACAAGGGGGGCAGGCCAGAGGGACAGGAGGAGGCCGTGGAGCCACGTGGGGAGCACTCAGGGTGGCCATGGTGAGCAGTCACAGGTGTTGTTGCCACGTGGGCAGGGGGAGGGCTGACATGTCCCGTCGGGGGCATTGGTGCCATTGCCCAGGGCGGCTCGGTGGGTGGGGACAAGGAAGGCAGGCTGCAGTGACATGAAGAGTGATGTGGAATTTGCCCTGAGAAACTGTAAGGCCTGAATAAATAATTCTTTCTCAGTTATATCAACTGTCAGTCTTTTTTTTTTTTTTTTTGGTCGCGCTGGGCAGCTTGTGAGATCATAGTTCCCTGACCAGGGACCTAACCCACACTCCCTGCAATGGAAGCATGGAGTCTTAACCACTGGACCACCAGGGAAGTCCTCAACTGTCAGTCTTGATCGAAATATGCATTCTGAAAGTGGACAGGGGTATTTTGGAAAAGTCTTTTTTAAAAAATAGCGTGTCATTTATATACTTTAAAAATGCAAGGGTACAAAGCTCCTTTCACAAGGTTGTGTGCACGCATATTTGAGGACCTGTAGCAAACGCACTGGGTGTGGCTTGCGTCAAGGGCTGGGCAGGAAGTGGGGAGGCAAAGGGGAAAGTGAAAAGAGACAACAAACAGAAGGGCCTTGCATGGGCCCCGAGGTCAGGGAACAACGTGCAGGAGAAGTAAGGCGGGACCGCTGCTGGGGGCAAGACAGCAGGCGGGAACGTCGGTGTCACAGGTGGATGACGTGCCGTCAAGGGCTGAGGGCCAGACCCCGGTCAGCAGCGGCTGATGAAGATCTTGAGTGATTTCATCACTGATAACAGAGCATCAAGTCTACAGCGCCGTGTGTTACATACAGGGCAGCCCCGGCACGTGGGACCAGCAGCCTAGGATGTTCCTTATGCTAAAGGATGATGCCCGTCCTGAAGCATTTACCCAAGCTCTTACTTTTTGTCAGGAGTACAGTCCCGACGAAGAAGTGGCCTGGGGAACATTGGAGATGTTTTTTAGAGGCTGACGCAGATGAGCGTGTGCAGGGAAGAGAAGACTTCGTCTCAGTCTCAGAGGGGTCCTAAGCCCAAATCACTGAGGTCCACGCTTTGAAGCCCCATCTGCCGCACCCTGATGTGTGAGCCCAGGCGAGGGGTCTAGCCCTGTGAGTCTCTTTTCCATAAAGGCAGCTGATTTTACCTGCCTTCAGGGCTGCACCGAGGACTCAGTGAGAAAGCCCGTCCCAAGCCTGTGCCCGGCACAGGGTGTGGCCCAGAGGAGATGACCAGCAAACATCCACGCCCGTCTCTCGCACGCCCGCTGTCCTGGGGTGGCCGGTGTTACTGTACACCCCGTTTAGGTGAGCACCATTCCTGCGTGTCCCCGAGGGAGACGGGAACAGAAATCACAGTTACTAGCTGGAATGTGACCCCATCCCTTTGTGGTCTCCAGTGCTAGGACAGGGCCGGGTCCTGAGTTGAGAACTCCCCTGCCCCTTCAGCTGAGAAGCCTACTCATTTGTCTTTCCTTCATTCATCGAACATTTACTGACTGTCATGGGCAAAGCACTGAGCTGAATGCTGGACGTAGTGGGTTCTCAAGTCCCAGAGAGTAAGGTTATCGCCCAGACCAAACCAGAATGGAGGGGAAAGCCTTTCACCAGGGTTTTACGAGCTACAGCGTACTGGGTTAGTGCTGGTTGAGCCGTCTGCGCTCGTCAGCACCCCGACTCTTCCGTCCATATGGTGATGCGAAGGGGGAGTGGGGGGCCCATGTGACCAGCATTTTATGGAGGAAAGTGGCTTATTTTTATTTTATTTTATTTTATTTTTTTACTGAAGTGTAGTTGATTTACAATGTGTGTCAATCTCTGCTGTACAGCAAAGTGACTCAGTTATACACATAGAGACATTGGTTTTTTCCTTGTTCTTTTCCATTATGGTTTATCCCAGGATATTGAATATGGTTCCCTGTGCTGTACAGTAGGACCTTGTTGTTTATCCATCCTATATGTAATAGTTTGCATCTGCTGAGCCCAAACTCGCAATCTAGCCCAATCCCCCCCACAAGCTTGGCAACCACAAGTCTGTTCTCTATGTCTGTGAGTCTGTTTCTGTTTCATAACTAAGTTCATTTGTGTCATATTTTAGATTCCACATATATAAGTGATATCGTATAGTACTTGCCTTTCTCTGTCTGACTTACTTCACTTAGTATGATAATCTCTAGGTCCATCCGTGTTGCTGCAAATGGCATCCTTTTGTTTATTTTTATGGCTGAGTAATATTCCATTGTATATATGTACCACATCTTCTTTATCCATTCATCTGTCGATGGACATTTAGGTTGTTTCCAGGTCTTGGATATTGTGAATATTGCTGCTATGAACATTAGGGTGCATGTGTCTTTTTTGAATTACGATTTTGCCCAGATATATGCCCAGGAGTGGGATTGCTGGGTCACATGGTAATTCTATTTTTAGTTTTTTAAGGAACCTCCATACTGTTCTCCACAGTGGATGCACCAACTTATATTCCCACCAACAGTGTAGGAGGGTTCCCTTTTCTCCAGGAAGTGGCTTACTGTACCAACATTTGTCCTGAAAGACCTTGGACCCTATCCAGTTTTTCTAAACATCTTTGCATTAAATCATCTTTAGCAACTACACTTAAACATTAAGAATCCAAGGTGTGTGAGACTTGAAAAATTTCCCAGACTAAGAATTCTTCCGTTTTTTGTATGAGGTGAGAGGAAGTGTCTGCTCTGATTCTTCCCGCCTACAGCTTGTTCACAGCATCTGTAGGTGAGGGTGCCTGACAGAGATATTAACACTCCTCTGGCGGGAAGATGCGGCCAGGCAGAGCCGTCCTGGCTTGAAGCCTGTGTGCAGACCCTGGGGGAAAGGGGTTATTGCAAACGGTTTCTCACCTTTTTTCTTTTTTCTGTTGGACTGCTCAGAGCTCCTTTAAATAAACAACAGGATTAATAATATAACAACATGGTATTACATGTTATCGAACTCACTAGGTATTCCATTTCTGGGACCAGTCATATGGACTCATTTCTGCCTTGTATCCACATCCAGGTTATTTGCAACCCCGGGATCTGCCCAGCCGGGGCGTTTTCCCCTTTGTCCAAGGCCTTCTTTGCAACACCGGGTCTAGGTGCAGGAGCACAAGCTATGAATGGGCCACAGAGCAGCATTTTTGGTAAGACAAACACAAACATCCTTTTCAGAATTCATGGGAAGATGCTGTATAGAACAGGCACGAGGCTTTTAGTACAGCTTCCATCATTTGGGATGAGCCAGAGATCATAAACAACACAGAATTTAGAGTTACTAGAAAATCAGTTTTATTAAATTCAGACTCACATGAGAACAACTCCAAGTAACGGTTCATTTCCAGTAGGAGGACTTTCCACTGCTGTTAAAAGAATCACAAAGTGATTACTGATTAGCAGATGCCATTTGCTTGTCATAGTTTGCTTTCTGTAGGTTAAAACTCTGACCTCGAAATCACCTGCTTAGCCAGCTATTCATTTTGGTGCCAAATGCCCCAAAACAAGTTTGTGTTTGAGTTACCCGCTGGGCTTTTCCTGCTGTGCTGTTTTGGACCAGCAACCTGTTCGCGGCTGAGACACGATCTAGTCACTCACCTGGACCAGGTGACAGTAGCTGTTGTGACTCTAGATGCTGAACCAGACTTGTGTTTGCCTGTGGCAACAGTTTGCACCAAAGACCAAAAAGAGAAAGAGTGGGAGGTGTTTTGTGCGAAAAGAGTCAAAATAAAGGGGGTTTTAACTTAGAGCATCCTGAAGGCTCTGGAAACTTCTCTCAGCAGAGTTAGGAATGAAAGGAAGTGACTGATTCATCAGATAGTTTCAGTTTTTCTCCTGTGAATAATCTGGCTTTGCTTCCTCTCTCCTTTCTGGTGTTGAACAATCTAACATATTTAAGTGTAAAGCCTGTTAAAATATGTGATCTTTATCTTTCAACTGTAAGTTACAAGAAGAGAATGAAAAGTTCCTAGATAATTTTGGACACATCTGGTACAATATTTGTCAACGGTTCTTACATTTTTTTGAGAGAGGTAATATAAAAGTATGATATTAAGAAAATCACTTGGACGTAGTCTAAGATCATAA
Source organism: Tursiops truncatus (assembly GCF_011762595.2). Lineage (NCBI taxonomy): Eukaryota > Metazoa > Chordata > Mammalia > Artiodactyla > Delphinidae > Tursiops > Tursiops truncatus. The sequence continues at coordinate 744,128 of NC_047042.1, forward strand.
CCCTGAAATACTTGGTGATCTTTTTGCATGTGTGGAGAAGAAAGTGCCTTCCTGGGAAAATTAGAAGCGATTGAGGCTGATCAGAGTTTCCATTTCAGGTCTTTCTTGTATCTCTTCGTTGCTCAGAGTGGGAAATTTGAATGTAGTTGAAGTCGGAAAAGTGGGGCTTTGCACCCAAACTCTACCTGCCCTGTCACTTCTTGTGTGCATCTGTGCAAATTCCTTACTGTCTCTGCATATGCTTCTCACTCACCTCCTTCTCCTGTTGTGAGTGTTAAAGTAGGTGGTAAGGAAGCCCTCCCACGGTGGGAGGTAACAATCACCCATCCTTATTGCTCTGGCTGTAGCAGTCACACTGGAGTCTCCACATCGGGAAAGAGCTCGGCCCTTGTCCTCCCCGTCCACTCTGCATCCTCACCTCCACTTGCCGACACCAGGTGATCCCACAGGCTGTTTCAGAGCCTTGGACGCTGATGGCCAAAAACAGCTCCTCCCAGGCCTAGTGGTGTCTGAGGCCGAGGTCTTTTTTTTTTTTTTAATTGGGGTAAGTTGCTTTACAATGTTGTGTTAGTTTCTACTGTACAGCAAAGTGAATCAGTTATACATATACACAAATCCATCTTTTTTGGATTTCCTTCCCATTTAGGTCACCACAGAGCACTGAGGTCCCTGTGCTCTACAGTAGGTTCTCATTAGTTATCTATTTTATACGTAGTATCAATAGTGTATATAGGGAAGTCTCTGTTCTCCCATATAAATTTTACAAACTTGTTGTTAACGTCAATGAAAAAACTGTATTGGGATTTTGATTGGAGTTGTGTCAAATCCAATGACATGACACATCCTTTAATTTACTTTATAGCTTTATAATATTTTTGCATAAAAGCCATACATATTTTTTGTTAAGTGTGATATGATTATAGTTTTAATTTGCATTTCCTTAATCATGAGTGATGTTGAGCGTCTTTTCGTATGTTTATTGGCCCTTTGAATTTTTTTGTGTATAAAATGCTTGTTCAAATCTTTTTACAATTTTTTTAATTTTTGGTTTTACTGAATTCTTAGAGTTCTTTACATATTTTGATTGTAAATCATTTATCAGAAAGATGTATTGTGAATATTTCTGTCAAGTTTCTGACCTGTCTTTTGAAAAACAGAGGTTTTTTCCATTTTGATGAAATACAGTTTATCACCTTCTTCTGTTTTGGTTTGTGCCTTAAAAAAAATCTTTTTTGAATAGAAATATAGTTGATTTATAATGTTGTGTTAGTTAGGTGTACAGTAAAATGATTCAGTTATACACACACACACACACACATATATATATATATATATACACATGTATATAAATGTGTATATTCTTTTTTTACGTTCTCTTCCATTATAGGTTATCACAAGATATTGAGTTTAGTTGCCTGTGTAGGGAACTCTAGTAGGTCCTTGTTGATTATCTATTTTATATATAGTAGTGTATATATTTTAATCCCAAACTCCCAATTTATCCCTCTCCCCCCTCTTTGGTAACCATAAGTTTATTTTCCATGTCTGTGAGTCTATTTCTGTTTTGTAAATAAGTTCATTTGTATCCTTTTTTTAGGTTCTACATATAAGTGGTGTGATATGATGTTTGTTTTTCTCTTTCTGACTTACTTCGCTAGTATGATAATCTCTAGGTCCATCCATGTTGCTGCAAATGGCATTATTTCATTCTTTTCTATGGCTGAGTAATATTCCATGGTATATATGTACCACATCTTCTTTATCCAATCATCTGTTGATGGACATTTAGGTTGCTTCCATGTCATGGCTATTGTAAATAGTGCTGCTTATGAACATAGGGGAGCATATATCTTTTCCAGTTAGAGTTTTCATCTTTTCTGCATAGGTGCCCAGGAGTGGGATTGCTGGGTCATATGGTAACTCTGTTTTTAGTTTTTTAGGGAACTTCCATACTGTTCTCCATTGTGGCTGCACCAATTTACATTCCCAGCAACAGTGTAGGAGGGTTCTCTTTTCTCCACACCCTCTCCAGCATTTCTTCTTTTTGATGATGGCCGTTCTGACTGTTGTGAGGTGATACCTCATTGTAGTTTTGATTTGCATTTCTCTAATAATTAGTGATGCTGAGCATGTTTCACGTGGCTTTTGGCCATCTGTATGTCTGGTTTGTGCTTTTTGTATTTTTCCCTAACAATGAAATATTTGCCTAATTGAAGATCATTACAATTGCCCACTACAGTTTCTTTTAGAAGTTTTGTAGTTTTAGCTTTTGTTTGGGTGTACGATCCATTTTCAGTTAATTTTTATATATGATATAAGTGTTGAGGTTTATCTTACATATGGTTGTCCCGTTGTTCTAATACCATTTGTTGTAAAGACTATTCTATGCCCACTAAATGCTGTCGGCACCTTTGGTGAAAACCAACTGATGTGATGATACCATGCAGATCTGGTTTTGCCCGCTTTTATTTCAGTGTCTTTAGGACTGTCCTTAGGCCGATAATCTAACTATAGCTTTAGGGCAAATGTCTTGAAATCAGGTACTATGAGTCCTTCAGCTTTGTTTTTTTTTCCCCCAAAAGTATTTTAGCTCTTCTTTGAATTTCCATATACATTTTAAAATCAGCTTATTTACTACAAAAAAGCCTGCTGGGACTTTGATGAGGATTACATTAAAAGATAGCCTTATAGAGATTTACATCACATACCATAAAATGACCCATCTGAAGCATAAAATTAAATAGTTTTTAGAATATTTACAGAGTTGTGCAACCATCACCACAATCAACTGTAGAAAATGTTCAATCACTCCGAAAAGAAACCTGTGTGAATTAGCGCTCGCTCCTTTTCTACCGTCTCCCCTGCTCCTGGCTCAGGCATCTGAAAACTGACTTTCTGTCTCTTTAGAACTGACTGTTCTGGACATTTACTGAAGTGGAATTATGCAACTCTGGGTTTTTGGTAACTATCTTCTTTCATGTAGCATAATGTCTCAGGGGTTCATCTGTGTTATAGCAGGTGTCAGTACTTCTTTTTATTGCTGATCAGTTAACATCCCATTGTATACCATATTATTCTGTTTATCTGTTCAGAGGTTGATGGTCCTATCAGTCGTTTCTACTTTTTGGCTATTATGAATAATGTTGCTATGCATGTGCTACCCTTGGACAGTTTTTTGTATGGGCATGTGTTTTTTTCTCTTGAGTATATGCGAGGTCATATGGTAATTCTATACTTAATATTTTAAGGAACTGTCAGGCTGTTTTCCAAAGGCTCCGCCATGTTACCCTCCCACTGTCAGTGTCGGGGGTTCCGTGTCTCTGTACGCTCACCAGTACGTATGCTTCTTTCCTTCAGATTATAGCTGTTCACGTGTGTGATGCCATGTGAAGTGGTAACTCTTGTGGTTTTGATTTACATTTTCCTAATAGTTAATGATGTTGATAGCCTTTTCATGTACTTATTGACCATTTGTATATCTCCTTTGGAGAAATGTCTGTTCAAATTCTTTGCCCATTTTTAATTGGGTTATCTGTCTTTTTATTGCTGGGTTGTAAGAGCCCTATATATATTCTGGATACAAGTCCCTGAACAGATATATGATTCACATGTAATTTTTCATGTTTTGTTGGTTGTCTTTTGACTTTCTTAATTGTATCCTATGAAGCACCAAGTGTTGTATTTTGTTGACGTCCCACTTAGCTATTTCTTCGTTTGTTGCTTGTGCTTTTGGTGTCATATCTAAAAGTCTTTGGCTAACTCATGATCATGAAGATTTACTCCTATGTTTTCTTCTAAGAACTTTATACTTGTAGCTCCTATATTTTGGTGTATGATCCATTTTGAGTTGACTTTTGTGTATGGTGTGAGTAAGGGGTCCAGCTTCATTCTTTTCCATGTGGATGTCCAGCTGTTTCAGGGGATTACATTTAATCTGTAGATTAGTTGGGAGAGAAGTGATATCTTAGCAACACTGAGTTTTCTAATCCATGAGCATGATATATATCTCTATTTATTTAGGTTTTCTTGAATGTCTCTGAGGAATGTTATTGTAGTTTTCAGTTTTATACACATTTTGTTAGATGTATTCCTAAATAGTTTGTGTTTTTTGGTATTGTTTAAAAAATTTTAAATATGGACAATCAGTTCTAGTGGCTTTTTAATACGTCTCCTAAGATTTTTTACATACATGATCACATCACCTGGAAATGCAGTTTCACTTTATCCTTTCTTACCTGGATGCTTTTTCTTTTATGTACAATTTAATGTATTCTCTATTTATCTTCTTTCTGTTCAAACTTAGATCATTGATTTTAGACCTTTTCTAATATAAAGATTAAAAGCCTTATCATTCTTTCTGAGCACTACCTTAACTTCATCTCACAAATTTTGATTTGCTGTATTTTTGTTTGCATTAAGTTAAAAGTATTAACTGATTTCTACTGTGGTTTCTTCTTTGACTTATGGGTTATTTGTAGGTCAGATGTTTAGCTTCTAAATATTTGAAGATTTTCCTGAAATCTTTTTATTACTAATTTATGCTTAATTCCACTGTGGTCAGAGAATTCTATGTGATTTAGGTCTTTCTAAATTTGTTGAGACTCATTTTATGGCTGTAGCGTCTGATCTCCTTTGATAAATATTTAATGTTACCTAAAGCGACTACTTGCCTTCTGCTGTTGTTGGGTGGAGTGCTGTTTAAGTCTTCAGTATCTTTACTAATTTTCTGTTTGTTCTATTAATAATCAAGGGAGGATTTGAAATCTCCAATCATAATTGTGGATTTCTCTGTTTTCCTTTTCAGTTCTACTGGTTTTTGCTTCATTTACTTCGGAGCTCTGGTATAAGTGCATACGCATTAGGGTTGTTAAATCTTTTTTATATTGACTCATTTATCATGATATAATTTTATCCAATTATCTCTATTATACGTTATGCATACAGCACATTATATATGCAATGTGTCATGTAAAATACAATATACACATTACATTACGTCCACTATATAAAATATTATATTATAATACATAATATATTATAAAGTGATATAGAACCTTTTTATCCCTGGTTGTATGTCTCTGAAGTCTACTTTGTTGATATTTACATAAGTACTGTAGCTTTGATTAGTGTTATATGATATATCTTTTTCCATCTTTTTTTACTTTTTGGCTATCCGTTTCTTTATATTTAAAATGTAAACACCATATAGTTGGTTCTTTCTTTATTATTCAGTCTGACAGTCTGTGCCTTTTAGTGTTTAGACCAGTTATTTTTAATATATTAGATTTACATTTTGCACTTGTTTTCTACTTTCGCCGTCTCTTTTGTACTCCTATTGTCCTCTTTGTTGCCTTTGTTTATGTAAATTGAATATTTCTTATTCTTTAATGCTTCTCTACTATTGACTTATGAACTGTACCTTTTGTTGTATTTTTCTAATGGTTTATGCAATTTCATACTAGTGTACATGTATCTGTAGGAGTCATTCCTAGAAGCAGAACTGCAGGTCAAGAGGTAGATACATTTTTTTATCTTAATGGCCTTTTCCAAATGCTCCTATATGGGGATTGTAATATATTGCACTCTATCTTCCAAAATATGGGGCTATCTCTTTCTCTAGTAAGGCAAATAGAGGATCTTGGCAAAGTTTTAGATTGCTGCCAATCTGATTTCTCATTAATTTCTTGATGAGAAATGATATCTCAGTGCAGTTTTAATTGCATTTTTCTCATTATGGGGGATGTTGAACCTATTTTCATATCTCTGTGTACAATTTATACTTACTTTCCTGTGAAATATTTTTCATGTCCTTTGTCAATTTTTCTCTTGTTTATTATTTTTCGTCTTGATTTCTAGAGACTCTTTACATATTAGGGAGTTAAACTCTTTATCTGTGACATGAGTTGTAAATATTCTTTCTGGAGTTTGTCATTTATTATTTGACTTTGCTCATGTTTTAACTTTCATTTTGAAATAATTATAGATGCAAAGGAAGTTTTTAAATAGTACATCAAGTTCAGTTTCTTCAAATAGTGAGATCTTATATAACGATAGGACAATATCAAAACAGGCAATGGGGGCTTCCCTGGTGGTCCAGTGGTTAAGACTCTGTGCTTCCAATGCAGGGGGCCCGTGTTTGACCCCTGGTCAGGGAAGTAGATCCCACATGCATGCCACAACTAAGAGTTTGCATGCCAAAACTAAGGAGCCCGTGTGCCGCAACTAAGGCCCAGCACAACCAAATAAATAAATAAAATGTTAAAAACAACAACAACAAAAACAGGCAATGGACATAGGCACAATACTGGTAAGTAGACTGCAGGTCTTATTTCTCCAGCCTACCCTGAAAACAAACACAGGAGCTCTTCATGTTGGGGACTGGCTTGGGAATCCCTGGTGAGAATTGAGCAGAGGAAACCAAGAGGGTGCTGGGGACAGAGACTCTGAAGTCCTATTAAGCATGTGTAGACAGAGTGTCTGGTCTGGAGTTTGGATTTTTAAAAAAATAGATCTAAAGAAAGTCCCAAAGACTTCTTACTTGCTTTCTTCTTTCCTCAGATGTGAGTTTCTCAAACTTTGCCTCTCTTTTAAACCCTAGACCTGTTACAGGTTTCCAAAGCCTTTACATCCTTGTGCGCACCTGCCCTGAGTTACAGGTGGGCAGTGGAGGTAGGGTCTGGCCGGCCTTACTGGCCACAAGGCAGCTGTGGGGCACCCAAGACAGCATTCTTAGGAGAATTATTTTTACATTTGGATCTGGTTGTCTTAAGAAATAATTCTAACTCTGTAAGAACTTGTCTCATTTGTAAACCAATAAGAAAAATTAACACAGCTTACCATAGAAACAGTAATCCTATTCCTTTAGCTTGTTTGCTTATTCCTGCAGCTCCTTTGCTGAAAATGTGTCTGTCCCAGAATCAGGTATATTATTACTGCCCTTTATTCTTCTTTAAAGAGAGCTGGGAGCTGGACTCTGTGCTAATTTACACAGATTCCCTCTGCTGACCCACCGACAACCCCATTAGGTGGCTGATGTTATGATCCCGTTTTAAAGATGACTTTCCAAGGGAGACATTGCTTGAGAAACATTTTGGCTCTGGGGGACCCTCACTGGGCCTCAGTTTCCTCATCTGCAGACTGAGGGAGGGCCCTGAGCAACCCCTCCCATCTCTGCTGTCCTCAAGTCCTTCACTGAAATCGCACAGGGGTTGCTGGATGGCTCCTGGCCCTTTGAGAGGGTGGTCTCCTACTGGTCTGAGGGCCACCAGACCTGTAGGAGACCTTTTCTTGTCTTCCTGCATCAGATCTTTTTTGTCCCCCTCTTCCATTCACAGCTCTTCCCATACCAGGCAGGGAGCAATGTCACCTGATAAAAAGACCACAGAAAGGGACTCAGGAAGGAGGAAACTGGTCTCCTCCCAAATCCTATTACAGCACTGGGATTTCCCTGGGGCTGCAGAATTCATTCTCTCTCTCTCTCTCTCTCTCTCTCTCTCTCTCTCTCTCTGTCTCTCTCACACACACAAACACACACACACACACATTTAATCCAGGATTTTATATGTATTGTTTTCTGCTATAAGCATTTCTCATGTTAGTAATAGTTCATAACTGGTCTTAAGGACAAATTGAGGTAATTTTGGAATAATAATGAGAAAAATAACATAAAACCAGGTAGTTATCACAGGGAAACTCCCCTTGAATTACATCAATCTCTATGATCTGGTGATTCTGTGGTTCCCAGGGGGCGACCAGGTGTGGGTGAGGCAGGAGAGTGTTGTCCACAGCCTCCAGGGGTCATTTTTATCCTTTAATCCGAGGCCACAACAGAAGTAATAACTGATTCCTTGTGCTTCTGGAATTCTGAGTCACTCACAGTGAAGACCACACTTGAAACAGTGAGATTTCCGTCAAGTGTACCCAGCGCTGGGCTATCAGGGCCTGGCCTGGCTCTACCCTATCCATCCCCTTGCTTTTGGCAAATTCGTTTTGATTCTCTGGGCCTCATCTCTCTGTCTCTGACTGGACTGACCTGAGAGGCACTGAATTTATTTTATTGGTCACTAAGCCCTTGTTGACCCTCCTTTACTTCCTTATAGGTGGTGACAGTCTCTGGTGGGCTTGGGGATGATGCAGCTTTGCTTTTCTTCTGCGGTGGGTTTACCTGTTGATAACTCTTCCTTCAGTCACCGTGTTCGGGAGTTTGTAAAATAAAGGGTTTGGGTGTTAAAAAAAATCTCATGGGTTCTATAATCTTTTAATCAAGAAAAGTATCCCCCTTTTTTTCCTCTCGGATATGCTAAATGTGACTGGACACTGGCTTTCTTTAACAGGCTTTCAGCAACTTGTGAAATGATTCCCTATTTTATTTTAAATCAGTGTTTTCTTTCTGATTAAGGTAAGCCCACTGAATTTGAGATCAGACGTAGACATGGTAGATGGTGCTGACTTTCAAGGTCGTGAGAACGTTTTCTCTTGTTTACTAGAAAAGAAATCTTTTCCCCGCATACACGATATGTGTAAAGTTAAGAAAAAACATAGCAATTTAATCATCACTTTTCCATTAGAATCACATAATATTTTTAAAATAAAAATTCACCCGAGTATATTTTAAAGGTCGAGTTGGCTTTATTGAATGATTCATGAACCGGGCAGCTTCCCGTCTAGTAGGTAGAGGGGCTTCAAAGGGCTACAGAAAGGGAGAGGCTTTTAAAGGCAAGACAAGGAAGCCACAAACAAAGACGATTATTTCAGGCTTAGGTCACCCACCTGTGTCGGGGACAGAAGGGGCCTATGTGGCAAATTAGCCTTCTTTGGAGGGTGGAAGGGATTACCTCTTTGGTGGTGATCAGAACATTTCACACTGACCAGGGTTATATTCCTGGGGAAAGCTGTAACTGCAGTTAGGTATTAAGTCTTGGTGTTAGCACAGGAGACTCCATCCAGAGCCTGTCATTTCCTTTCTAACACCGTGCCTTTCCCCACACCATGGGGTGAGCGCAGGACCGTCTGTATTAGAACCACTAGCAAGTGTGGGTTAAAATGCAGGGTCCTGGACAGGCTCCAGGCAGCAGGTGGGAGGTGAGGCTGAGGGTCTGTATCTTCACATGCTTCCTCAGTGGTCCATCAGCCCACTGGAGTCTGACTGCCTCTGCAGGAGTCTGTTTCCAGGAGCCCCATTTTCAAAGACAAAAGGAAATCCTTTCACAAGCATGTGCTGTTATGCGCTTCCCTCTTCTCCGAGGACTGGACATTTGCCTTGTGTCTACATCTCGCTCTTTTAGATCATTGCTTTGATGGACATTGTTGTTTACACATTTCACATTTACTAGTGTCTTCTAGTAGCCAAATTTCTCAAAGCTAAAATAAAATTAAAGGCAAAAAACAAAACAAAACCTGGAGAGGATGTTTCTTACAAATTCAATAAAGGGAAGCTGCGTTTCAAGTGTGAGAAGACAGGGAACATCCCAGCAGAAAACCGGGTCACGGCCTTGACCAGCCAGTGTGGGTGGCACCCCCTCCTGCTTGCCAGCCTGTGTGACCGAGCCTGACTTCTGTCCTTGGTGTCCAGGTGACCGTGGACTTGGGTCTTGACAACGCTCCCACTTCTGCCCCCCAGCTGACCCCTCACAGGGAGGTGCCCTCCGACCCTCCCTGGACGTCCCCCAAGGGTCCCTCTGCCTGACACCCTGTCTTCCCTGTGCCGTGGCGGGGGGCGACCCACCCTCCCTCCACTGCAGACTTTCCTGCTCACTCCCTATCTCACTGCGTTTGACTGTCCTTGGGGCATCGACCCAATGGCATTTGTAATGACCAGGCGTCACTGGGGGCTCATCCCATCCCCTCTGCGTGCGGGGCCCCTGTTCACTGCTGGGCTGGCTCCCAGCTCCTTGCTCAGGGGAAGTGGTATAATATGTGTTGAATAAGTGAAAAAAGATGAAGTAACTAGTAAACATATAAAATGGTTGAGCCTCACAGATGATAAGGCGATTGAGGACAACTTTCTAATTTTAAATTGGCCACAGTTTTTTAAATGACAAATTCCATTCTGGACGAAGATCCAGTAAAGTGGGCTGTTGGGGCGTTGGTGGAAGTGTACGTGGGCACAAGGTTAGTTAAGAACACTTTGGCCTTGGGTGTAAAGCTCCTTAAACTGCTGAGGAAACTCGTGCCTGTAGAAGAGTTCTACTCGGGTATTTACTCCATTTATTTAAAGTTCTTCTAGGCTCCCAACTGCAGCAGCCTTCTCACAAGAAGGCTGACAACTGGCCTTCTTAAAAGAGGTATAGGACCTCGCCCAGGAAGCTTATGAAATGATGGACAAGGCGAGAAACTTACAAAAACTTTGGGTAGAAAAATCCAAGACTCCAGGCAAGTAAATCTCGGAAACTCTCCACCCCGTCCCTGGTCACAGGCTTAGGTGGGGCCCCGTGACAACCCAGGATGTCTGTAAAATCCTGTTCATGCTTCATACCCCCTCCAGCGGCCGTCGCTGTGAGTCTTAGAAAAAGCCACCCCCCTCCAGGGATGAGGCCCGGCACCTGGGGCGGGTTGGGAGCCTGGGCTGCATTTCCGCTCCCTTGCTCACGGCCCTGGGGCACAACCCTCAGAGGGGCTGCAGCCCTTCCCCCTCGTCTCCGAGGGTCCAGGGCCTCTCCCTCCATTGGTCCTTCTCCTTCTCTTTCTTCTGTTGCTAACGTCCTTTCTCGCTCCCTCTTGCTCTGTGTTTAAAATCTGTCCCCAGGTATCACACACACAAACACACACACACACACAGAGACACACAGATACACACAGACACAGACAGACATACACACACAGACACAGATACAAACACACACAGAGACAGAAACACAGACAGACACAGACAGACATGCACACAGACACACACACACTTCTGATTCCTTTCCTCCTCCCTGTAGACTTGGTTGGTCTTTCTTTGTTGGGAACACTGCGATTCTGGCCTCATGATTAGCTTGCTTTGATAGCAGACCTTCTGGATTATTGGGCTGCATTATTTCTGTTCACGATGAAGCATGTCCACAGTCTAGGCCAACTCTTCTTTGTAAATCCCCAGTAAAGAAAGTTCAGTGGCTATAGGTTTTGACGAGCTTGGTTGACAAGTGGAGAAGCCAGGCCCTCAGAGGGGCAGCTCACTGCCTGTCTTCACACAGCCAGGTTAATACCTACAGACTTCATCAATAAACGGGGCAAAGCGATCCTGCCCTTTCCCTTTTTTTTTTTTTTTTTAACAGTACCCTATCTACAGCACCCAGAAAAATACAGGACATTCAGTTAAATGTGAATTTCAGGTAAATAACAAATAACTTTTTACTGTAAGTATGTCCCAAATATTACATACTTAAAGTAAAAATTTAAACGGCCATCTTATGTTATCATTTGCTAGATTGGCAACCCTAAGGACCCACCTCGAATTTTTATACATATATATATACTTCCCCCCCATGGAATATATACAGGAAAATGAAATGAAGCGTTTGGCAGAAAATACAGAAAGAGCTCTTCAGAGGAGATAATAAACATTACGTGTTATTCCTATGAGAGGAAGCAGTGCCTTTGTCCAGGGTGGACCGCTTTGTCCACAATGGACCCAAATGCAACAACAAAAAACCAGAGTAGCTTAAACACCCAAGGATGGGCTTCTTATATGAGGTGCTGTCATAGCGTCATTCTACCTTCATAAAATTTTTTTCCAGTGAGGTCTCCAACGTTCTGTTAGAGGGGGAACTAATGTTTTGAGGTGAAGACCCCACTTGGTTTTCAGTTTGCTGCTGTCTGAGCCGTTTCCCGTGGTTTATGTGTAAAATAAAACCTACTCTGTTCATAGCACTTCTGACACCAAATGTCTGGGTTCTCCAAACCAAGTGACTTCTCAGTTCTCGTGGACCCCAACTGGGTGTGCTGTGACTTAATCCGGTTCTAACAGACCCTGTTGGTGAGGCCTCAGCCCCGCAAGGCTGCTCTCACTGCAGAGTCCAATAGCAAGGAGTGGGTGCCTGGGGTCTCCACACTTCAGTCCCGCTTGGCTGTAAATCGGGGGTTCTCACAACCCTTCCTCAGGTCCTGTGATTTGCTAGAATGTTCACAAAACTCAGGGAAACACTTTACTTGCTATTAGCAGTTTATCATAAAGGCTACAGATGAACAGTGAGATGAGCAAGTTACAGGGCAGGGTCTGGAGGGTCCCGGGGCTCGGGGTGTCTGTCCCTCTGGACTTAGTGTGTGGATGTGGTCACCAGCTAGAGGCTCTCTGAAGCCATCATTTCGTGTTTTTGTGGAGGTTCCATTAGGCAGGTGTGACTGGTTAGATCATTGGTGGTACACTGCATCTCCAGCCCTTTTCCACTCCCTGGAGGTTGGGGTTGCGGGGTGGGAGATGAAAGTTCCAAGTCTAATTGTTACTGACGTGGGCTCTTGGACTCTTCAGTCAACAGGAATGGACGAGGGGCCAGGTGAGGAACCCAGGCAAGGCTTTACTGGGGCTCCGGCTGCACCAGGGGGAGCGAGAGCAGGTAACCGACGACCTTGCTCCCGTTGGCGGGGGCGGGAGTGGTGAGCTGGTCCCTTAAGTGTGTTGAGGGTGGGACCAGGTGCTGGGGTCGGGCCAGCGGGGCAGCTTGGGTGGTCTGCCCGCCCCCCTGGTGGGGCCCTGCTTTTGCTCCTGACACCTCAGAAGCAGCAGCTGGGTTTTGGCCTTTCTGTATCTTGTTCATATTTGCCCCAACTGTGCAGGCGTGCAGTTATTTTTAGTCCCTTATAGTTTCTTTGTATCTGTTGCTCCAGGAAGACGTTGGTGCAGTTGCAAGCACTGCAGAAAAGGTCCCAGGTTCCAGCCTGTCTCAGAACTGAAGCCATCTGGGGGCCCCAGCCCCAGACATGTCATTACTGTTCAGAGGCACTCTTGTCACTTGGTAGATTGCAAGAGCCTTAGAAGCTCTCCTGTAGGGAACAAGGACTAGTATAAAAAGAGATGCTCCTGGCTCACCCATCCCTCAGGAAATGGTGAGAATTTAGGAGCCTGTGTTAGGAACTGAGAGCAGAGACCAACATACATTTTTTATTTTATCACAACCGGATTCCAAATATAATCTGAAAAATTGTATTTTCACTTTTCTCTCCTTCTTCAACTTTTTTTCTTTGTTTTTTCTTTATTTTCCTTTCACCCTCTCTATCCTGCCCAGAATGCTCACAATGCCTGTGGATTAGAGATTGATAAGATAATAAATACTTTTTGGCAAATTGTTGAAATTTGGTTTACTAGTTAAATCATTTTCCAGGAATTTACTTAATATCAATGTGTTTTGGAAGTCGAAAGTGACTATTTCCTTCAGATTTCTTCTTCAGTTTTGTGTAATCAGGACTCTGTGATCGTCCATTTGATTTTGGAACTAGAATAGCTGCTCAGCACGTGATTTCTGGTTGCCGACTGAGCTAATACCTCTGACATCTTTACTGTAGATTCTTCTTATGGTTTCAGTTTTTTAACAGTAAGTATTTTAACAAAAGTTTGAAACTTAATCTTCAGAGACGTAGTGGTGTCAACTGAAAAAAAATGCATGACCTAAAAGTTGAGAATTATGTTTTATTTGTCGGATTTTCTGAGGACTTAAGCCTGGGACACAGAATCTCCGATCACCCTGAGGGACTCCTCCAAAGAGGTTGGGGCGGGGAGCCAGGATGTATAGGAGTTTTTGCAACAAAGACCAGGTAGTCGGACCATCAAAAGAGTACTGTAAATTAAAGAAAAAACAAGCATCTTAAGTGAACGAACTCAGCACTTTTCTATGTATGGGAAGATGCAAGAGTCTGGGCTCACTGAAATCATTCCTTGTATATGTGCCTTAGCTACCTGTGGCCAGTGTCCTGCTTTTCTCCATGCAACACCCCTTGTTTACTGATATGACAGGCAACGTTTTTCATCCACAATGGTTAAGTTCAAAACATTGATTTTAATTTATTTTTCAAACAGGCCTTTTTAATGCTTCGATTGTTAGCAACACTATGTAGAAGCTGTATTTGAGACAGCCAGAATCACTCAAGAGATGAGTGAGTGATGAAAGACGAGTTTTACTTTTCTCAAGTAAGGCTCTGGGTTTAGAAAAGCAGAAGGTGGACATTGAGGCCGGACGGTGGTGGGTGACCCAGAAAGAGTGGCTTTAGAAGACAGGCATGTGGTCCACCTGATCTCATTAGGTTGGAGATTCCTGTGTTTGGCACAAACCTTTGAGTAGCGTTAGGCACACAGCCTTCAGTTAAGGCACTAGTTATTGAAGGGGGGATGTTTTGCTTTCCCAGGGGCATTTGACAATGTCTGGACATATTTTTGGTGTCATGGTGGGGATGGAGGAGGGATTTTTGTCTAGATGGAAGTACTCAGTTATATCAGTTATGACTGTGTTCAGCTGCAATAACAGAAAAACCCCAAATAACAGTAGCTATTCCAGTTTTGTCCAGATATGAACAGCTTATCATTTATTTACAAAATCTATCTCAAAATCTTAGAAATTGGTTCAGCTTGTTACAAAAACAGACCTCTACCTCTCTTCTCCTGTCCAAACTTCCACAAAATTTGAAAAACCAACCTAACAGAGTAATTTTAAAATCGGGTCTGTTCAAAATCATGACCTACTAGGCATGACTCTGGACCCCAGGGGTTCTGCGTTCTTACAGCCTTTGCAGCCCTACCACCCCCATCATCTACTTGGTGTTTTGCACTATCAGATGGATCTCAGTAAGACTGAGGAGGTGATCGCTAAGCTGGAGAGTCTTCACTGGCAGCCCCCCAGTCTGGGATTTTCTACTTTTACTGCCGAGACTCTATGCAAACAATGTCCGTGTTGAAGATAGCCTCCTCAGGGGAGGACACCTACTCCACTGAGTTCTGAGGTAAGTGAAAACGAGAAATATAACTAATTACAGATGATTTGGTTTTTCCTCCTCACTTTTTAATGGGAAACTATTTCTCTGAGTGATTGACACAAGAAAACCATGCAGAATGATGTCACCTGAAAATGGCTGGAGTCTTGCATCTCCACGCCTGCCCCTCATCTCCCTGTATAAATATTTTACGTAAGTGCAGTAATGTTCAGAGCACGTGCTCCCTGATTTAAAAAAAAATTAACATTATATCATTAATGTTTCCTATGTCCTGATAGTCTTCAGATGATCATTATTAGTATAACTTTCCATTTTGATAAGGTATCATAGACTGTAATTTTCTTGATAACTTATAACTGGCCTTTGGTTGTTTCTAAGTTTTTCATTATTGGAGATGTGACACGAACATGATACTTTAGTTTCTTAGTAAAAGCTGCTGCAGTGGCCTCAAATATTACCCAGAATTGCTAACTCAGTTCTTTCTTCTGCGGTTCAGTGAACAGCACGTTGGTCTCCTTCGATGGGCCTGGCCCCACGTTACCCAGGGGTGACCTTTGAGATGACCCCTTCCCATGGTGGGTTTCCCATGGTCTTTTTGCTCTCCAATTGAACTCTTTTTTGTAAACCTGTTGTATGAATATGGTGTTTTATTAGTAAAAGTTGATATTCTTTTCAGATTTTTAACTGTTACTTGTCTTATCCGCCATTAGTGGGAGTGGTCAAGACCACCCCAGGCCAGGGCGAGAGGGGTCTTTTCTCCGAAGGGGGCCCTACTCTGGCCTCTGAAGCAGCCATGGCTCAGGAAGCCCATGGGGCAAGGGCGTGTGTCCACAGAGCCCCCCACCCTGGAGCTCCCTGCCCCCGGGGCCAGAGCCCACCGAGGGCAGCTCTCACAACTGGAGTGTGCACAGTGGTAGCTGTCCAGTGGCAGCTAGCGGCAGGGGTGTAGATGGTGCTCGGATGTGCAGGCCGAGCGTCCACACACGTACACGAGGCCTTTGAGGTGCAGTCAGAGCTGGGGGCCAGGCTGGGGAGGGGGGGGCTTTGGGACCAGGACCCCCACCCCTGGTGCGTTACATTCTGAAGTTGAACAGGGCTTCCCAATTTGTTATGAAGGTGTGCTTGCCAACATGGGACAGTGGGGCATATTTGACATTTGTTGGTTTGATTTATAACGTGAATATCTGAACGTGGTTGGTGTGCTTCCCTTGGTCTCTTGCCCCGAGCTCTGGACGGTCAGCAGTAGACACGAGAGCCCGAGGGCCCCCTTCAGAGCAAGACAACCTTTGAAATTAGAAGGTATTGGTAGCTGTTGAACCACATAAGCTCCAGCATTAATTTTATTTCTACACTTTACTTTGGTGGCACAAGTATCAAGAAAGTCCGCGTTAATAGAGATTAAGCATTTGCACGTGGAACCAGGTTCCAGCTGCATTCTGTTATCTAGGGAGACTCTTCCCTACACGGGGACGTGCTTCCTCAGTGAGAAGTGCCGGAAAATAGCCTCTTTGAAGCACAACTTAGGCATTACTGGTGTTGCAAAGAACTAGACATGTTCCCACTTGGATCGAATGGATTTTCTAATTTACAAGTTTCATTGTAATTAGTTATAAGATATTGATTCTTAGGAAACAGAATTAACACTGTAGACATGTGGACTCCTTTGTTCTGTGAAGCAGTGTGAAAACCGGTGACTGAAGCCTTGACACAGCCAGATGCGGGGGTGCGGTGGGGAGGACAGTGGGGGGAGGGGGAGGGGCGCTCCAGCAGGTGTCCCACCCCAACCCCAGTGTCAGGCTGAGAGTGGGAACTTGGGGCGGGCAGGCTGCTACGCACAGGCTTCCCTGAGGGGACGGCACTTTGCGCCCGTCAGCTGCCCGGGTGAACACAGTAGAGCACTTACCTTTCGTGTCTGGCTCCTGGTCCAGGGACTCAGGGTAGCACTGATAGCCCCGGGAGTGGGGAGTGCGGACGTGTGAGTGCCTGCGCAGGGCGGGGCGGGTCGGGGGATGCCACCTGTTTTGCTGATGGTGTTCTGGTTCTGCTTTGCTTCTAGTTCCTTCTCAGCTCTGGAACATTTAGACTGGCTGCCAGTCAGCCACACCTTTTCCAGGGTCTCTGCAATGGTGCTGCATGTGGCCATTTCGACGCTGGTATTTCTGCAGGAGAACGGAGCAGCGGCCATGGGTGTGGGTGTCTTAACAGCTGTTATTGTGACATTTCACTGTTGCACTGGTTAAATTCATCGGCAGCCACCACAGAGCTAAAATGCTGTTCAGAGAAATGATTTAATTAAAATATCAACTGCAAGAAAGAAATGGTTGTTTCTGTTCGTAAAAGAGAGACCTAGACTGAAAATTTGGGAATCAGAGCAATTTGACGTTCTACCACTGTCGAAATTCTGCAGTCGCTGCAAATAAAAATGTTATTTATAATTTAAAAAATAGCTGATTTTAAAGTTATTGGACTTGATGGCCTTTAAGCATAGACCTGTCATTGGTTCTTTGATTTTCACCTTTCCTCCCTTCTGAAGTCGTATTACTGAATTCCTATTAGGAAGAAATATGTGAAAATCAATAAGGCCAGTGAGAGGGGGCGGGTGATGTCGATATAGAAAGCCCCCAACTGAATAGACAGCCTTTCCATAGGGGAAGGTGGGATTGTTTAGCTCTATTCTTGACCCAGGTATCCTTTCTTTCTTTTTTTCATTAAATATTCATTTTATTGTATTTTGCTGACAAATAAAATTATATGTATTTAAAGTGTACAATGTGATGATTTGATATATGCATACGTTGTGAAATGATTACCAAAACCAAGTTAATTAAAACATCCATCACTTCACACGGTTGCCCTTCTCGGGCGATCATGATCTCTGAGTCAATCTCAAGTGTACAATGGGTGTTACCACCTGTAATCACAGTGCTGTGCAGGAGGCCTCCAGAACTCAGTCCTCTGAAACTGAAGGTCTGTTCCCCAGCCGGGATTCCCGGTCCCCCACTTCACCACCTCCCCGGAGTTCCCTGTGACTGGGCCTTTTCTGTTGCCCCCTCAGCCTTAATTTCAGGGCACGTGGGGTCACGCAGCAGCAGGTGGGTTTGCGGTGCTGGCACGTAGCGCTCAGCTGATGGCTGTCGAGTCGTGATCTGAACACCTTGAGCTGGGTGTTCAGATGAACGGCCACCTTGGAATTGATGTGCGTTTAGGTTCGCAGGTGCCAGGCCACACTCACCTGAGGTCATCTGACCTTGGATGTCTCGGATGTGTATTCTGGGAGCGCCACTTCTGCATGGCATTGCTGGGCTGCTTGGGAAGCTTTATGAGTTTTATACCTTGATTTACTCTGTTAGGGGAAACTTTTCCTTTGGTTTAAAATAGTTTTTATAAATATGTTTTTAAAGACTCCACAGAATATGTTATGCTATAAATATACCATAATTTATCCTTTCTTCCCAGCGCTAGACACTGAACTGGTTTTCAATATTTAATCAGTACAAAACCAATGCAATAACATTGTGGTACATGACTTTTCCCTCAGGTACCTTATTAGGTTTCTTGAGATAGATATTTTTAAAATAAAATTACTGGGTCCAATAATGTGAATTTCATATGTTTCTTGAGCTACGTTATCGAATTACCCTCTAGAAATTTGCAGTCATTTATGTCTGGAAGCATGTGTCATGTCACCGCACTATAGCATCCCATACCAGCTTCTGTGTGTTTGCTTTTCCTGTTCGACCGTCTAAACGGCCTTTGGTCTGCCTTTGCCTTTCCATTCGAAGTGGAGAAGACATCATTTTCCGAATGACTTTCGACCTGTGACAGTGTTTTTTTTTTATTATTATTTATTTGTTTTTAGTTTTGGCTGTGTTGGGTCTTTGTTCTGTGCGCGGGCTTTCTCGAGTTGCAGTGAGTGGTGCGCGGGCTTCTCATTGTCGTGGCTTCTCTTGTTGCAGAGCACGGGCTCTAGAGTGCAGGCTCAGTAGTTGTGGCGCACAGGCTTCATTGCTCCGCAGCATGTGGGAATCTTCCCGGGCCAGGGATCGAACCCGTGTCCCCTGCATTGGCAGGCAGATTCTTAACCACTGCGCCACCAGGGAAGCCCGTGTGACAGTGTTATAGCAGCTGACAGTATAAATCATTGGTTGTCTTGCAGAGTCAGGATACAGCCTGTCCTTGAAGGAGCTGGTGTGGGACCCACAGAAGGTTCAGGCTGACCTGAAATCCCTATTCGGTTTTGATGACCTTCACGCAGAACGAATCCTGAATTATTCTGCTGTTTTCCGTGTTATCCCTGCCTCAAAGGCAGTTTGGAAGTAACAGGGCACCTTACTGCTCTCAGCAGCAGTGGGGGAGAAGCCAGGCCCTGAGGCTGGGAGGTTCTGGAGGCCAGTCGGGGGCCAGATGGGGCGGGGGCACGAGAGGACTGCTTTCCAGGCAAAGAGACACTTGGGGAGCAGAGGTGGAGGTCCTCGGGGCAGCTGGGGTCACCAGATTTGAGCCTCACTCTCCAAACTGTGAAATCAGGGGGTCGGGGTCAGACCAGCTGACCCCGTAGACCCTGCTCGCTGCAGCTCCCGAGGTTCGGAGGCCTTCAGCTGACGTCCCTTTAGTCACCTGGCGCATCCGTGGACATTTCTGCTTCGTGTGGGGCAGGACGCAAGCACGGCACACCTGTCTCCCTTCCCTGCACAGACCGCCCCGCGAGACCCCCTTCCCACCTCAGGGGGACGCCCTGGGTCAGGGTCGAGGTCCTTAATGTCTGGGGAGACCCAGGCCCTCCCTCTGGGCTTGGGGTCTGCGCTCAGGGCGTGGATTTTGGTCACGTCTCAGGATTCCCACGACCTGGTGCTTCCCCGACAGCACTTTTGGGTGCAGACTGAGGCTTTCCACCTCTGGGCTCCGGGCCAGGGCTCTTGGTCTGGGGTTAGAAGTTGGCTCCCCTCCGCCAATGCACTGCTGACTCCTGGGCTGGCCTGGGGTTTGGAAAGACCCTCCTGCCGGGCAGGTCGTGGCCTTGGCTGCTGTATAAGGAGTTTGATGTCTCTGTCTCACACCTGGTGCAATTTTATTAACCATCTACTTCCTGTTGGGCTTGGAACTGTGACCCTGGCGTTTCTCACGGGTGCTTTTGTAGGTGGGATGTGAAACCCCAGTCGGCTGACTTTTTTACTCCAGTTTTCTCCGCACTTTGTGACCTGTCTTCTTGTTATTTTTAGGGTATAGTTTGAGTCAAACTATGTAAAACTTTTATCTTAGAAGGGTAACTATTTTGAGATTAGAATTAAAGGAAAACGATCAGGACATACCACGGAGTGTCCACAGAGCTCCATGAACATCATGTATCACAGGTGTGTCTTCTACGGCTGCTGTAACAAACGACAGCCCAGGAAGGAATCAAGGGGTCTGCATGGCTGTGTCCCTTCTGGAGCCTCCCAGGCAGGCATCGTTCTCTTGCCTCTTCCAGTTTCTAGAGGCAGCTGCTTTCAGTGGCTGGTGGCCCCTTCCCATCCCCAGAACCCGTAATGTCTGGTTGAGTTTTTCTCACAATGCATCACCCTGACTCTCAGGACCCTCATAGTTTCCTCAGGTCATTGGATGATCCAGGATAATCTCATCTCAAGTCGGCAGACGGGCACCCATCATTCCATCTGCAACCTCACGGCCTTCCTGCCAGGCGACATGATACATTAACAGGTTCTGGGGATTCACACGGGAGCATCTCTGGGGTCCACCACCTGCCTTCCAACGGCATCAGCGTGGGTCCCCCCAGTCCTGCCGACTCCAGGCCCTGCTGCTCCCGGCCTGCCTGGGGTCTCTGCGTCTGCTGCCCTGGGAGAGGGTGTCTTCCCACTGCGTGTCATCAGACAGACCGCTCGGGTCCTGAGGGCAGGGACAGGGCTATATTCCTCTGACAGGCCACGTGGTATTGCTGAGTGTTTTGTGTTTTTTTAAAGTTAAAAAAAAAAAGAAACAATACAGAGACCACGAGGGAGTCTGTGGCTTTGTGCCTCGATTGTCACAGGGAGTAGTTTTAATCTGGATCCGGAAGGGAACTAACTACAGAGGGAATGAATGGGGCTTCGATGCTTTGTGACCACTGCTGCCAATGGGATTTCTGAAAGATGACGCCACAATCGTAAAACTCTGCAATAGAGGAACATGGTTTCGTCCAACATGAATGTAAGTATTTTCATGGAGCCGTATTAGAGAAGTTCATTTACAGAAATAAAGGAGGTTTGGTTTCAAAATATTAAGCAATTTCTGACTCACAGCTCCAATTTGAACCCTTCCAACTTCATTCATCTTTGATAGATAATTAGAAAAGAAGATGTTTTTGGCAAAGCAAATTTGTTAGTCCAAGGTATCAGTTAAACTGGGCCGGCCCGTGGTTGCCTTTGGCCCGAGAGTGGAGACAAACAGTATCTGAAACCATCCCCGAGTCCTGGAGAAACAGCAGTGCTCCTGAAAAATGTCATCAACTTATTCCTTAACTCCAAAGGCCTCCCTTCCAGGCAGATTCACATGGACGTTATCACTCTATCACCCTGTTACGACTTCAGTCAAGCAAATGTCGGAGGTTTTTCTTTGGCAAGATTGGGGTGTTATTCGGAGAGAAACATCCCAGGATAAAAGACCCTTGATTTCTTAATATTTTCCGTATCGTTGCCAGATTCCCACAGACAGTTCACTGGGGCGGATGCTGTGTTCAGCCTTGTTCGGCTGCCACGAGGATGAAGAGGAACGGGGGTGGGGGGGGTCACCCTGCAGACTGCGACCCCAGGTGGTCAGCGGCCAGAAACTACCTGCTCTGTGCCCCCAGCCAGCTGCACCTCTGCAAACAGGTGCCGCCCCACAGCAGACACCTGTGTCGTGGCATGTCCAGACCGTGCACTTTCCTCCTGCATTTTTCCCTGCTTGATTTTATTTGTTTGTTTGTTTGTTTATGTATTTATTTATCTTTTGGATTTTTTTCCCTGAGTTTGACTTTTTTTTTTAATAAACTTATTTAGTTTTGGCTGTGTTGGGTATTCGTTTCTGTGCGAGGGCTTTCTCCAGTTGTGGCGAGTGGGGGCCATTCTTCATCGCGGCGCACGGGCCTCTCACTGTCACAGCCTCTCCCGCTGTGGAGCACAGGCTCCAGACGCGCAGGCTCAGTAGTTGTGGCTCACGGGCTTAGTTGCTCCGTGGCATGTGGGATCCTCCCAGACCAGGGCTCGAACCCATGTCCCCTGCATTGGCAGGCGGATTCTTAACCACTGCGCCACCAGGGAAGCCCCAGCATTTGCATTTTTATATGAGACAACAGGGTTTCTTAGGGGAATTTCTGAAGTATCTTACTGTCAACAGTTGCTTTCAATTTTTAACTTTTTGGAGCTTCAAGTCCAATCCCTGTTGTCTACAGAGGGCCCTGCAGTGGAAGTGATCCACGCTACTTTTTCTTTATTTCAGTGTGTGAGCCAACTCGTCAATGGCTCAGCAGAAGCCCTGCTGGGTAGTGAATGCTTTGTTCTGGATAATAAAAGCGTTTCTTCCATGAATTATTCAATAGATGAGGGGTCTTCATCTATTCTCCCGTGGGCACAAATCCTTTCAAACCTCTCAGCAAACGGCAGTGAGTCCCATGGATTTACGGCCGTTCACTGTACCATTTCATGGCTGCAAATGTGGGCCCAAATCTGTGGACGCCTGGCTCAAATATTTCAGCTGGACACGAATGTTTTCACTCCTCTTCGTGTTGGTCTCATGCAGATTTTGGCTGCACTGGAAAGTGATGTGAAAATTCCCCAAAGCTGCCAGGGAATATTTCCAGATGTGGAAAACAAATGAGCTCTACTTTGAAGCTTGTTACTTGGATGTTGAATAGAATGATGGGACCTTATTGTTCATTGAAGATGTCAAAAATAAATTGTGTGAACGTTTACTTAAAAAATGTGGCTGACTTTCTAAACGTTATACTTAATGCAGTCTTTGAAAAAGAAAAGGTACCAAAATCTGAGATTTTATTAACTCTTTTAAGTGATTCCACAAACCAAGTAAGGATGATTATCAACAACTTAACAAGGGACGTTGATTCTGCGCCTCAATCCAACTGGAAACATTTTACTGAATTAATTCTAAAACCCATAGAAATGTCAGATGAAATGCCTTGTCAGTTTCAAAGTATTTGGCTGCATTTAGTAGCTCTGGGGAAGGAAATTCAAAAACTTGTGAAAGATATTTCCCCTAACATCCTGGAAAAGAACACCTCTTCTAAAACTGAAAAAAAAATTAAACATATTTGCTACCAGTCCAAAGGAAAATAGTATACACAGCTTAGGCTGTTCATTTTATCAGTTAGCTAGTTACCTTGCCTTCAATTTATCTCATGATCTCCAAAATTCACCCCAGATTATTTCTCATGGATTAATGAAAGCTGTGGTCTCAATATTGAATTCATGAGGGAGGCGTTCAACGCCCTGATGCCCTCAGTTTATCACGATATTCCACAAGAACCAGGTACTATTCAAGTTTTAAAGAAGGTAACTTCTCTCCTGTGCACGGTCAAGAAAACAGACATACACCTGCTAGTAGACCAGCTGGAACAGATAAGTGAAAGCCTGATGGATCTTTTCTTTTTTTTTAACAAAACATCTTTATTGGAGTATAATTGCTTTACAATGGTGTGTTAGTTTCTGCTTTATAAAAAAGTCAATCAGTTATACATTTACATATGTACCCATATCTCTTCCCTCTTGCGTCTCCCTCCCTCCCACCCTCCCTATCCCACCCCTCTAGGTGGTCACAAAGTACCGAGCTGGTCTCCCTGTGCTATGTGGCTCCTTCCCACTAGCTATTTATTTTACATTTGGTAGTGTATATATGTCCATGTCACTCTCTCACTTTGTCCCAGCTTACCCTTCCCCTTCCCCGTATCCTCCAGTCCATTCTCTAGTAGGTCTGTGTCTTTATTCCCATCTTGCCCCTAGGTTCTTCATGACCATTTATTTTTTTTTTTTTAGATTCCATATACATGTGTTAGCATACAGTATTTGTTTTTCTCTTTCTGACTTACTTCACTCTGTATGACAGACTCTAGGTCCATCCACCTCACTAAAAGTAACTCAGTTTCGTTCCTTTTTATGGCTGAGTAATATTCCATTGTATATATGTGTCACATCCTCTTTATCCATTCATCTGTTGATGGACACTTAGGTTGCTTCCATGTCCTGGCTATTGTAAATAGAGCTGCAATGAACATTTTGGTACATGACTCTATTTGAACTATGGTTTTCTCAGGGTATATGCCCAGTAGTGGGATTGCTGGGTCTTATGGTGGTTCCGTTTTTAGATTTTTAAGGAACCTCCATACTGTTCTCTATAGTGGCTGTATCAATTTACATTCCCACCAACAGTGCAAGAGGGTTCCCTTTTCTCCACACCCTTTCCAGCATGTATTGTTTGTAGACTTTTTGATGGTGGCCATTCTGACCAGTGTGAGATTTCTTTAAGAATGTCAGTAGGTTAGGTACTGGCAGTTTGGGGGTCAGCTTCTTTGTTGACTTGATGGAAAAATTTGTCGACAGCTCACATTCTTGGAGTGTTAACCACCTACTGAGGTTCTCACGCCTGCTTCCTAAAGAGGACGCCGATGCCTCCATCGACGTGTACTATGTGCTCCCTCGTGCCATGAGGCTCCTGCAGGGCGTGGGTGACAAAAACATCATGGAGACCCTCAGGGACGTCTGTAACTTCACGCTCCTGCATGGCATAAGCCTTTCAGACGTCACCAAGGAAGACTTCACTATTGTGATTAAAACTCTTTTGGACACAATTGAATTTAACATCAGATCAACCAGGCATCCTTTCAGAGGCTTTAACTTGTCTTCCTGTGTTTTGGTGCTGGAATCACACAACTTCTGGATTTCAGCAGAATCCAAGGCCAGGAGCCTGTGATGCCCACAAGCTCACGTCTCCTTCCTTTTACAGCAAAGTGGCCAGTATCCTTGACCACCTCCACCTGTCTTCCCCAGGTGAAGACTCACAATGTTGGAATGAAAGCTCACAGGTGGAAATAACTAGGAAAGTAGCCTGTGTAATTCATGAATTAATGGATTGGAATTCCATTCTTCTAGAGCTGTCCAAAGTCTTCCATGTTAAAACTTTGCTTTTGAAAACTGTGCAAGAATTTTGTCATAAGGTGTTACGATTTGTCCCATTTTCTGGAAATTAGACAATAGCAGCATCTCTGAACTTTGTCCCAGCTGTTCCATAAAAGCAGATTGCTTTGCAAATCATAGAAAAATTTTAAAAAAAGGCAACTTTACAAAAGCCACATCAGATGAAAACCTCCTTGATAAACTAGCTAGTTTAAACAAGATCCTTAATGTTGATGAAGGAACAGAATCATCTGTTAGAAATATTTCCTTACATTTGGAAAGGATAGTAAACTTGTCTTCTAGGGATGAGAGCCTAGAAAATAGTGCTAATTCTGTAGTCTCTCTATTCATGACATTTCTGAATGAAATGGTGGTAGTTTAGAAGCACTATCACGTTTTATTAAAAAAAGTGAAACAACTTACAACTTTGAAGAACTATGGCTTGAGTTTGAACAAATCATGAAATATCTAACCCGTAACTTTAGTATCAGATCCCTGTTTTCTGAAATTAACAAAGAAATACAAATTACTAATTCAGTGGCTCTTCAAAACCTAACTTTGCCACTTGCCCATTTTTCCGAAAGCGTGGATTCATCATCCTTGAAGACATTAGAAATCATTGAAGATTTTTTCTTGATCATAAAAAACTGGTTTCATAAATATGCAAATGAAGATTACTCCAAAATGATACAAACATTATTTCTTCTTACAGCTAACAAGAGTTCAACTGATGATATAGCTTTGTTGACTAATGATATTGCTACCATTTTGGGTAATCTCTAAAATGTTTCTAGAGAAGATAATTTTGATGTTGCCCTACTTCTTCGTCTGCTAAACCAAGAACAGCTAATTAATTTCTCAGTTGTTCAGCTGCTTTTTGAAAGCTTCCTAATTAATTCAATCAACAACTTAGCTGAGAGTGCTCAAGAAGCAGCCTTGAATTTAAGTGATACCAACCTTCAAATAATGAATTTCATTAACCTCGCCTTGAACCATACACAGTCAGAAAATGGTGAGAGAATCATTCTCCCTCCAAGAAGCATAGTGGATTTCTTGGAACAGCTTTTGAAAACATTCTTCCCCTTTTTACTAAAGGAAAATTCTGGGGACAAAATATCTCTTCTGCTGAAAGACTTCCACAAAGATGTCATTGCAGAGATGAGGTGAGTTTACTTTTGCTTTGTATAGTGCTTGTAGTTGCATGTTACAATCCAGTTTATTTCCTGGAGTTTATAGTGTCAATGACAGCACTTGTACCAACACCTTTGAATGATCTTTGAAGTGAATTTTGTCTTAATGAACGTTTTATAAAAATCAAGGTAAAATAACTTTGATGATTGTCATCTAACTAGTAAATATATGTATATAAACCTAGCTCCTGGGAATTAATCACTTATTATGCTTTATTACAGTTTTGGATTATGAAAATAATTATAAAATTCTATTTTATATGGAACTGAAAAATTGTTATTATATATGTATATGGATATATGTGATGGTCATATTAATGCATTAACTGTCTAATCACAAATGAAGGGCTTAAGTATTTTCATTCCAATAAATCTACTGATGTTTATATTTGGAATTGCTAAAACTCCAAAATTTTAAAACTCAGAGTCACATTATGTTTTTTCATATATTATTTTTTCATTCCTTTTGAAGCTTGCCAGTGAAAAGGCTGGAGGGAGATTCTACCTTATTCTGTGATGTCCGTATCAGTCAGGTCTCAACCTCAGAAGCAGAAACAGAGCAAAGACTTCATACAGGGATTGAATTGGCTTCCGCAGTTTTGGGGCTGGCTGAGGGAGTCCAGAGTCAGCAGGGCAAGCTGTTAGGAAACAAGCTGGAATCCCACAGGCAGGAACTGCAGGTTCCCATCCACAGGGGGCCATTGGGGGGCAGGGTTGGGGTGATGGGGAAGGAGGTATCCAGCTGCGCATGAGGGTGGGCTCGCTGGGTCCAGGAGGTCCTAACCCTCTTGAAGACCTTGCGACTGGTGAGGTCAAGCTTCCCCGGGGCAGCATCCCTTCTCCCTGACTTAAAGCTGGCTGTCTGGGGTCTTCAGTCACATCTGATGAATTCCCTCCAGCAGCACCTAGGTTAGTGTTTATGATGCTACAAAGTGGCTGTTGTGCACTCTCATGAGCAAATCACCCGTGAAGCCCACCAGACCAGAAACACACAAGAAAGGGGCTCTGGGGCTTGGATCTGGGGCTCGGCCCAACCGAGTTGACAAGTCACAGAGCCCCTGCCATGCCGAGTGGCTCGCTAGGTCTTGGAACATTCAGAAGGACGTTACCTGTTACACTGAGAATCATTGTACGGTCATTTCACGTTCCTTTCCTTTCTAAAAGCAAAGTGCATGGCTTTTTAAGTTGTTAGGTTTGAGGCATTGCAATGGATTTATACATGAAATCCATCCAATCTTTTCATTATTTGGCAACAAAACATTAATTTTCATCTGGGATGTATTTTAGCATTTCAGTATTTCAGTCAGTATTATCCTCCCATGATGCTACTGTAAAGCAAAAAAAATCACTACAGTTCACCCTTGAACAACCACATGGGCCCAGTTATAAGTGGCTTTTTCATTAAATAGGTACTACAATACTACCCGATCCACAGTTGGGTGAATCTGTGGATGTGGAACCACAGACACGGAGGCTGGCTGCAAAGGAAAGTCAGTTCCCATAGCCTTCGGGTTGTTCAAGGGTCAATTGGGTATGTTTTCAATCTTTTCATTACTAACCGTGAAATTTAAAAAATATACATTTACAGTTTTGTCCCAAAGTTTAAAATTCTAGAAAATTTGAAACGGGATCATTTTCTTATCTCCATGAAAGAGGACAGATTGGTGAACATTTTTTCATCTTTAAAGGAAGCTGTGTATCACCTAATCAAAAGCTCATTTATGTTAGACGGTGGAGAATTTTATTCTGATAATCCTCGAGTACTGCAGTTAATGGGAGATTTATTCCACACTCTTCTAAGGGAAACCTCAATAAAAAATGAGACTGAAAATAATCTGGAGTTTCTTACAGTGGTGAATCACTTGCTTTCCCATATGAACAGTTCTGAGGACCTTTTCAAACTCAATCAAGATCTCAGGTCTGCTGTTCACCTCGTGAGAGAAACGTCAATAGAGACAGCACATCTCATGGACACTCTTTTTTTTTTTTTTTTTTAGCGGTACGCGGGCCTCTCACTGCTGTGGCCTCTCCCGTTGCGGAGCACAGGCTCCGGACGCGCAGGCTCAGCGGCCATGGCTCACGGGCCCAGCCGCTCCGCGGCATGTGGGATCCTCCCGGATCGGGGCACGAACCCGTGTCCCCTGCATTGGCAGGCAGACTCTCAACCACTGCGCCACCAGGGAAGCCCCATGGACGCTCTTTTAAACTCTCTTATTAAGGACTTACGTGCCCTGTACCCTGCCCTCCAAGAAGTTATACTCACTAATCTAACCGATTTTCTCTCCTTTATAGATAGTTCATTCCCCTCCCCCCCAACAAACAGAGCAACGTTAGAAATTACCAAGTGCTTACTTGGTGTTATATCAAGGGCAAGAGTGGGTGGAGAGAGTGGTGCCCTGGACCCCCTCTTGACCATGCTGGTGGACGATGGAGCCGAAATGAGAGGTCTCACCACCTCCGTCACCTCCACCGTGGACCTTCTTAAGCTGGCCGAGAAAACTTCAAGAGAGGTGGCTGCCATGTTTGAAATGCCTTTTGTCTTCACAGCCAACGACACCATGATATTCTTGGACACCAACGACACCATGAAATTCTTGGACACCCTTTATTCCATTTTGCAACAAAGTGTTCGAGATGTTGCCAATGAAATGATTACTTTGTAAAAAGCAGATCATTTAATATTTGAAAATATAGATGACTTGTTGACGCCATTTCTTGACTTGGCCTTTGGGATGATTGGAGTCAAACCTGCTGTTTCCCAAGACTCTGATATTTTCAATATGTCATCTAGCATATTCACATATGTGAACCAGTCCAAAGATATTTATGATATTAGGGAAGAAATAGCTGAATTTTTAACTTCTGTGAAAATCAATTTGGGAGACATGGAATGTCTCGTGGCAGCATTTAATAATGGGACCCAAATATTTTCTGTGGATTCTGTCAATTTATGGGAAGAAATCCTGGATTACTTAGTTCCTATAAATAACATCATCAATCACAAAGACTTTTTATATTCTAATCCAATTTCTACTCATAATTTGCCTCAGGATACAAAAGGGGAAAGAACTCGTGAAGTGATCCTGTTTTTGCATGAAATACCATCATGAAACAGCATGGAACTAGGGAATTACTTGAGAAAGGTGATCGACCTCACCTCAGAAGCGTTTGGCATAAGTTAGGGAAGGACAACAAGGATGTTCTTAGTCTGTTGCTGACATTGGCTCCACATCCAAATGACCTTTTGAAAACCGTAACAGCAGTTGGAAAGGCCTCCAGTGGGTTGAAAAGTGACAACAGAGGTGACTTGAGTAAAGCTTTGCTTTTCAGCACTTTGATTCAGGACGTGACTCACCAACAACTCAGAGAAGCAGTCCAGAGCGTGCTAAGAAGACTAGCTCTCGTGAGTCAAGAGCTTCTCCTCAACAGCTCTCAGAAGACATACTCCTTGAGCACTTTGTTTCAGCACATTTTTGAAATTTTTATTAATGCAACCCCTGGAGAGAATAGCAGATCAAGAAAAGATGAGAAGACCAAGGAAGAGCTGGTTGACTTTCCTGACATCCTCAAACCATGACCACATTTTGAGAAATACCAGAAGGGATTGATTGCATTGGCTGGATACTGGCCAAAGGTCTCACTGATCCATCCAAGGTAATAAAACACTGAATTTGCTTCATTTCCCCCTGCAGTAACTATAAAACAGAATCAGGCAGGAATTGCACTGAACCAGGGTAAGCAGTCCTCCTTGAGCTCAACCTTCCTTACACTCTGAAGCTGGCTTCCCCAGGGCATGGCTCATGCCCAGTCTCTTGTCACTATTTGCCTCGTTATTTGGCATTCAAATACGATTTGAATTTATTCTACATTTCTCCAAAGTAAATTATTTTTTCAAAAGTAAAAACGTCTTATTTTATTCACGTGCCCCAAGACTAGGTATGTAACCAGTTTTTCTGTTCCCCTGCTCTGGCAGCCGAGGGTTCTGCTATTTGTTATGCAGATAAAAACCTGAGGCCATTCACATTACACAGAAAACTGTGCTGTCAAGGGTAACTGCCCCCTGGACAGGGCCGGGCTTCTTCCCTCCTTAGATTCAACCTGACTCTGTGGTTGATCTATGTCCAAGCACTGGCCGCCCACCCCGAATAGTAGGTCAGGGAAACCCTGCTCTCAGAAGGCCCAGCGCTGTTGGCTGTCATGCTCCGGGGGTCATCTGCTGCCTTAGGATGAGGGCGTGTGCAGCTGTGTCCCAACCCATCCTCTCTGTGTGACAGTACGGTTCTGGTGGTCTGTGGTCTCTGAGTCCCACAGGGAGACTGAAAGTGAACCCTCACTCATCTGCCAGGTAGCCTGACTTATTCTCAGTTAGTCCTGTTGCCACACGGCTGCACCTTGAATCCACTCCTTTTTAATAACCTGGAAGGATCTCCTTGGATATTGAAGCATGTGTCTGTTGGCACAAAGAACTATTGGTGCCTTGGAATTTGAATGATGGCTTTCAGAGCCTCATTGTTTCTGATGCTAAACTGTGTTAGACTTGACACTTGGCCCTGAATTTTCATTTGAGCTGGAGCTGGTCCTGGCAAGCCCTGCTCTTCACCAGTCCTGGCTTTCACCTGCTGTTTCCAGTTCTCCACGGAGTGGATTTACACCGTGACCCCAAGACTGGAAACTAGTGGGCTGTGAGCTGACTGGGTGTAGTCACCACCCCAGTTTTTAAATTCGCAAGGCTTGGTGCCCGCTTTCATTCTACTTTAGTGATTACTTGCTTCCACTCTCTCCTGTTTTCACTATTCTTTGATCATGGCCTTCTTGAATGAGGAAGATACAAAAAGTCTAAAACAGAAAATCCCCCTGTTGTGGGTTTAGGGTCAGACTATCCTGACTTGGATGTGAGCTTTGGTTCTACACTTCACTAACTTTCTGAATCAAGGCAAATCCTTTAAACTTTCTGAACCTCCCTTTATTTGTGTATAAAACAGGGATAACAGTGATACCTTTGGGGGTATGGTAAGGATTCTACAGTAAAATAAATGTAAGCTATGCATTTAACATGCATATTAATTTGGGTTTAAGACATGAAGCATATTAGGGATAAAACAACCACCACAGACATCTAGGCAAAAACATTAGCTTAAAATTAAAATAATAAGAACAACAACAACAAAACTCCTAAAAAAGTAGAAAGGTCCATTAATATCCTAAAGATTTACTACAAGTTCCCAGATGGCAGAGGTCAGGGATCTAGAGCAAATTTGGGCAGAATTCATTTCTCCTGCCTCTGCTTCAGTGCCTGCAGTTATACAGAGAAGAGAAGCTTGGTCGTCCCAGACCTGAATCCACTGTTTTTGTCCCAAGGAACCCTCTGGCCCTATGTCATCTCCCCGCTTCTGGTCAGGCCTCATTCAGCAGCAAGTGTCACCACCTGTGTTACGTCCCATTAGAGTCCACCCCCCTGTGGAAGTGAGCGCTGCTTTTAGGCTCTTCCTCAGTCCCTAAATCTATCATAGCACTAAGGCCAGTGAGCTGCAGAGGCAACGGTGGTCAGAAACAGAAGGCAGTACCTGGCTCTGTTCCCTCCTTGTGTCTGAAGCCTTTGTAGCAAGTCCCCGGAGAGGGGTGGGGGACGTGCACCCCACCCCCAGAGGCCCTCTGGCCCCGTGTGAGGTGGTGGCCCTGCAGCCTCACCTGGGAGCTGGTTGGAAACGTAGGATCCCAAGCTGCCTCATACCTGCCCCATCACAGCCTGCGATGGGCCGCCAGGCGGTCCTTAAGATGCGAGGGTTTGTGAGCCTCCTTCTGGACCACGTTCCTCATCTCAGAGGCTGAGAGACCAGGGCCTGCGGCAGCTCTGCTGAGCAAGGCCGGCAGTGGCCAGTGGCGGCCGCACAGGGACCGTCAGATCTGACCCTTCCTTCCAGGCCCACAACGCTTGGGGCACAACTAAAATGCCGTCATTAAAATCCCACAATTTACTCAAAGTCTATATATAACATTACCTGATGGGGATTAATAAATGGCCCTACACATGGTTATGGTTTTCTTCTGGCCAGAAACAAAAATTACACGTAAGCTCGTCTTTCTCTGGGGCTAAAACAAGTTGCTAATAACAATTTCCCACCCCCAGTTATTTTGCCATTCAGCTATACTTTTTTATAGTTGAAAAATTAACTTTATGTTGTGTGTTGTTTGGAGTAATCCTTTGCTCTTGTATCTGGCTTCCCTAGAGGATTTTGTATGATTCCACCTGACCTTCAAAAGTGCCAAATGGCTTCCTACTCTCTTCATCCACAGTTAACTGCCGTAACTGTAAAGAAACCAGTTTTCATCACCTCAAGCATCCCAGCGCCCTGTCCATACGTGCATTTAGTCACTGAGCTTGCTTGTGTCCTGATAGGTACACACAGCTCCACCACGCTGAAGTTTCCAAATTAGCACATGAGAATTGCATTCTTTAAGGACTGGCTGGACTCTGACAACCAAGACACAATAATCCAATGAAGGAAAATCCACGTTTGCTGAGGGACGTGGCCCTGCTAAGCCCTCAGGTGTGTTGAACTAAGCAAGGTTGTTCTGTGGTAACATCAACACCACAGCAGAACGTAAAGTTAAACATTTTTTTAGAAAGTTTCATTCTTCCTCTGAGGAGAGTAAATTTAGAACAACATGCTGTAGAAATATTGAATTGCATACAAAAGAATGAAACTTTGCTGTGGTCCCCGGAAGCCATGCTGCAGGCTGTCCCAGCATCCTGGTGCCTTCTCCAGCGCGATGATGTTTTCTCAGACCAGTGATGCTGCTGTGTCCGCCCCAGCAAGAGAGCCCAGGACGGGGTGACTCAGCATGATGTCGAAGGGGCTGGCCCGTTGAGAAGCCAATGGGCCTTTGTTTTTTTTAAATCAATCTCCAGGGCTTGTCAAGGATATTTATTTTCAGGGAATGTCCTTGGGCAGCTGTAGCCTTAATTAGTCGATGTGGCCCACAGTTAAAATAATATATATATATATATATTTCTTTTCGAAGTGCTTCCCAGATAATGCTATTTATATGTTCAGTGTGTCTGATGTTTGGGATGGTTTTGAGTTTTGTAAGGAATATAGAAACTCATCTGAGGGAGGAACAAAAGCCACGGGGGGCTTAAGATGCGACAGTTTGTGAGCTGCTCTTCTGGACCACGTTCCTCATCTCAGAGGCTGAGAGATCAGGGCCTGGGGGGTTAGAAAGATCAGGGTTAACGCTGAGAGCTGCTGCGCCCCTTACCTCAATGGCGTTAGGACCTAAGTCTGAAGAAGAATTCAGCGCTTCTGAGCCAGGGCAGCTTATTACAAAGTTGGTCGGGAGGCTTTTTTGCCACATTACCGGAGCTGGCTCCATAAAGACCAACACACACAGGTGTATACACACAAGTACACCTATGCACGCATGCGAACACAGAGACTTGCGCGCACGCATACACACACACACACACACACACACACACATGCACACACACACTACGGCACTCCAGGAGTCTGTTTAAAGATAAGAGTCTTCCTTACGTAAAGGTGGGTTCCTGTACCCACGTGGAAAACGTAAGAATCCCCACCTGGCTTCCTCCTTTCTCTCTCACACTCTGATCATGTACCTTTGCATTTCGAGAGGACGGCCTCAGACAAGAAGAGAGAGCAAATGCCACGTTTGTTGGCAACAAAATGACGCTATGAACGAAAACAGGAGACCTGCCGTTTCCTAGGCTGTGTCCTCGGATGTCTGTGGAGCGAGCTGGCCCAGCAGGGGAACGGTTCGTTCACGAGTGTTACGACGTGTTCTCACACAGAGAAGCAGGTACTCACCTTTAACGCCGCTGTTTCCCCCTAAGTGCCGCGGAAGCGTGTCGGGCTTTCCCGCAGCCTCGGAGCCCCCAGGACCTCGAGGTGATTCTGTGGAGAGTGGAGATGCTGGTCCAGCGTGTGCTCGTCCTTCTTGCAGGTGGGCTGCTTGGGGAGAAGGGCTGCCC
The DNA here is from genome assembly GCF_011762595.2 of Tursiops truncatus. Classification (NCBI taxonomy): domain Eukaryota; kingdom Metazoa; phylum Chordata; class Mammalia; order Artiodactyla; family Delphinidae; genus Tursiops; species Tursiops truncatus. The sequence continues at coordinate 778,351 of NC_047042.1, forward strand.
AGTGGCCCTGCCGGGTGGGCAGCGAGGTGGTCAGGTGCCCCTGAGTTTCTTCTGGGCTTAAGCGCAGCCTTCTTGCCGGTTTCCAAGGCCCTAAGTCTCCCAGCCTCCCCACCCCCGGGCTGCGACCTTCTCCACTCAGCTGAATGGCCCTTCCCTGCCTGAGCTCAGCTTCTGGGCTGTGCCTCTGCTCCTGGAATGTGCTTCCCTGTGTTTGTGGCCTGACGTTCAGCTGTGCCCTGCGGCTAGAGCTGGGCGGCTCTTCCCGGAGGGATGCCTGCATCCCCTTCGCTGGCAGTGACCTTGAGTTGACCTCTATCGAATGCAGTGTTAATGCTCCTATTTCTTTTTTTTTATGGATATAGGAAACAAATTTATTTAATAATTAATAAATATTATGTTTAGTGGTATTACAGAGAACTACAGTCTATGGCGGATATCCAAACACTGAATAAATGTGGGTGAACATTAGTAGAAGGTATTTGAATAAGGTAACAGTCGTATCTCCCAGCAAGGTTAACAGCACTACCAGAATCACGTGAAGAAGCTGCCAACTTAAGCATTTGTTTTGCTTCCCAAATGTGTTATTTTTTGTAGCACCACTCATAGGATTTGTATAACGTATATGATGCATGTAAATGTATTGATCTTTATTTTATTTGCAAGAATGACTCACTGTTAGCAGCAGATGGGGCCATGAACACACACCTACAACATGGCAACAGCTACAAGCAACATGGGCTGATTGGATGGTGACCACTTCTCTCTTGACTTCAACCTTCAGCTCCACGTGAGCAAAGCTCAATGGAATTCTGGCACAGACATGGTAAATCAGGGCAAGTGCAACTAACTCCCGAGCCAGGACTAGCTCGCTCTCACTGACTGCCAGTCCCTGCCTGCTGTGGCCGACCCTTGATGAGTCCTTTGCCTTTTACCCTCTTCCCAGTGCTGACTAGTTCCCATTCATTTGGTGAGACCTCCTGAGCTCTGAATGCTGCTTCTCTCTAGTTGTTCCTTCTCAGGCTTCTCCAACACACTTCCCTGATGCTCCTATTTCTTAAGTCTCCCCCCTCCCCCGGCGTCAGTCTTCCTTGAAGGCAGCATCCTTGTCTTCCTCTCCTGCGTGTGCCCAGTGCCTGGGGTAGAAGATCGTTCCACTGACCGGGGCTGGGCGACCCATGCAGTGACCCGAGTCCCAGAACATGTTCTCTAGTCCTGGCGCTCAGTGCTGGTATTTTAGCTTTTCGTGGCCCTTCCTGCAGTCGTCTGCAGCTTCACTGAGAGCAGGATCTGTCACTCATTCAGTTCTGTCTCCATGACGCTCAGAGTAGAGTCTATGCTAGTGAGTCATTAATACTTATATTGTAAATGAGTTCACTCGTTTGAGACCCTGCTTGTCAAATCCACTACTACAGATTCCAGTGGAATTTCCTCTTCATGCCGTTGCTGAAGGACAGTGCCATGAGCGGCCTTACAGGGCTGCTGGGTGATTTTCAGGACTTTCTCTAAGGTGTAAACTCTGGTCTCTGGGCACTTCTGAGTCCGTAGACTGGGCCAGCAGTGCTGGAGTGACTCTGCCCATGCACGTGTGTTGCTGCCTTTTCACGCCTGGTCTCCTGAATGAGGCTGCAGAGAGCCCTCTCCTTGCTGTCGGGCCTGAGGTCCTTGACAGCAGGGGCAGCAGGAGTGTTGCGGAGACGGGTGTGAGCGCAGAGGAGGACATGGGTAAGCCAAGGGTGGGCTGATCAGGAAAAGAGAGGAGCTGGGGTCAGCGGAGCGGGCCGTGAGCCCTGGGCCCTGCGTGGAGCCCGCCAGGCTGGCCCTGAACCCGTCCCAGGTGCATCCGACACACCGTCTATTCTGCTTCGTCCTCCTGACTTACTCTCAGGCGGTTGTTATTATCTAGATAGGTGTTACCTCCTCTGGGAAGCTCTTCTTGGCCTCCACTCCTGGGCTCAGGGGCCCTGCATTAGGTCCCTTGGCTGTGCCCTGCGGGGTGGCTGGCCCGTGGTCTCCTCACGACCGGGCCTGCCTGTTGATCAGCAGAAACCCAGCGTGTGGGGACTGGAGCACATGCTGGCAGATGTTTGCTGAATGAAGGAATGAGCACATGCCAGGAGCCCTCACTGCTTGTATCTCTGTCCCCTGGGACTCCTGCCTGTGCAGGATCTGTGGGGTTTTACGCTGACGTCCTGGAGGGAATGTCCGGCCACGGCCAGCAGTGGATGGGCCCAGGTGTGTCACTGAACGGGTGTGCAGGGCTGGAGGACACCGTGGAGAGCTTGCTCGGGACGCAGGGCAGGTCCACCGCAGGGAGAGCGGTCCGGTGACCCAGGGTGGTTAACTGGGGGATGCAGGTGGCAGAGACTGGGAGCCAGGAGTCGGATCAGCCCCCACCTGGGGCGTCGGGAGGAGAGGCCAGCCTTGGGTAGGAACCATCATGTCAAATACCTTTGCAAACAAACGTAAACAAATGAGGTTTGCTCAGGGCAGTCTTGGTTTTCACCTACGGGCCGGAGTAGAGATGAGCAGAAGGGCCGCAGTTTGAAGGTGGGTCGCAGGCTCCCATCCTCCACTAGGGGCGCCACCTGCTCGTCACAGCCAGCCTACGCCTCTGCTGTCACTGAACACTCCTAGCGCCACTGTGCCTTGACCAGGTCATGCCCATGATGTGGGCCTGCTCATCACAGGCCTGTCCCTCTGCCCCCGCCCCACCCTGCCGCCAGTTCGTTGCCGCCTGGAACCACGAGCTCTCCCTAAAGGAGGCGGCTGGTCATGGGGTCAGTGAGGGACTCTGGCCAGCAGCCTCCATCCCGCCGGCACTCTGCTCTCCTCACCCGTCTTCCCAGGACCACAGGTGCCTCCCGCAACCAGGCTGCCCCCACGCCTGCCCCGCACCCCCCCGCCCCGGCACCTAGCTTCCAGCAGCGCGGGGGCCCGCTGGGACCGCGAACCCCAAGACGCGTGCGCAGACCCAGCGTGTTGGAACCGGGTGGACCAGGGCTGACACGGGCCTGCGGGCGCCCAGCACGCAGCTTTGCACGTGCTTGCAAGTGTCTTCATGTTACGGAAAGCGAAATGGACTTTTATGAGTAACAGAACTAATATTTGTTTCAATTAGAGCGAAAACGTTTTGCCCCGACAGGCAGGCAAAGGGCACAGCGCCGCTGTCCGTCTCTAACATCTATACATAAATGCTCTAACGTACGGTTGTCTCAGTGCCAACGTGGAATCCCATGCGCAGTGAGAGTCTCCAGAGGTTGAGTCGATACGATGAAGGTTAGGGGTGCCAGCTCCTTACCCCCTTTCACTCCTTGCTCTAAATGGTTGAAAACAGCCGTAAGGAGCTCGATGGGGATCAGAAATTACATTAAAAAGTGGCAGCACGTGCTCTTCCGGGGTGAGCAGAGTCGGAGAAAGTGGCCGGACCTCAGGTTGAGCCAGGGGTCTCCTACCACCTCCCAGATCTGGACCTTCCATCCCCGCTGTGGGCAGCGTTGCGTCTGGATGGTCCAGTGCCTGGACGGTTACAGACCTGCCCCAGCCCGAGAAGGAGAGCCCACTGTGTGGTCTCCGCCTCGAGGATGCGGGGCTCAGGCTTCCCACCGACATGGCACCGCCCGCCTGGAGCCCCCGTGCCCGTGAGGAGGGGTCGGAGCTTTCCTCCCGGTGTCTCTGCTGCCGGGAGGGGGGTGCTCTTTCCTCTCTACAGCCTCCTGCCTGTCAATATTATCACGGTGTTAAATTTAAGAATAAAATCCTGCTATAGCGGGAGTGCTATAACTGAGTAGAATTAGATTTAATTTGCATATAGGTACAGATTGTGAGCCAGAGGTGCTTTTCTACGAGGGAACCCTCCCCAGTGCAATACACTCTGTTCAGCCTGCGTTCTCGGAAATGAGGCTCCTTGTTTGTACCTGCGGCTCTGATCCGGATATATCTGGGCACCTGGGGGCCAGGATGAGGGCCTCTGTGGAGGAGGGAGAAGGCAGGGCTGTGAAGTGTCGGGTGCAGGATTGGGGGTGTCTTGGAGAGCTCCCTGCCCAGAAGGGGAGCAGAGAGTGAAGGCCCAAGGGGCTTCCACGAGTGTTGTCAGAATCAGACACACAGACCTGCACCTGGGAGGGGGCCTGGGCATCCCTGGGTCTTGTGCCCCCTCACCCATCCTTCCCCTTCTGCTCTCCTGTGGTCGTGTCGTGGTCAGTGGAGGAGGGGTCTATGCACCTGTCTTAGGGGCAGTGACCGCGTGGGAGGGAGCAGCCTGTCCCCTGGGGTGGCAGACGTCTGAGGGTCCAGCAGGCAGAGGGGACGAGGGAGGAATGAAGCCACGTGTCCAGGAGTCCTGCCACCAAGTAGGAGACAGAGAGCCTGGCCCGATGGCCCGGCCCCTCCCCGCCCTGTCCTCCCCGGGGCGTCAGATGGACAGGACTCCAGCCAAGGCCTCGTGCTCTGTACACGCTGGACCTTGGCTTCCCGCCCGCCCTGGTCCGCGACCCGGAGGTTCCGTGCTGCTGGTGGCCCCACGAGGCAGCGCGAGTTTGGGTGCTCGGATCACATCCTGGGAAGCTCCCCTGTGCCCGGGGACCCCCGAAGGAGGGACTCAGAGCTCAGGACCCTCGACTGTGACACCTCAGGATTCTTCACATTTAACTCACTTGGAACATACACTTGTTAGTTCCCTGATCATCTGAGTGATCATGATTTTCCTTTGCAAGAGTGACCAATGGCACTTTTGAGAAAAATATTTAGAAGTTTTATTTATTAAAATATTATGTATTGATTTATGTTTGATGCCTTCACATAATCACCATAACCTGGGACTGTGCTTCCAACATCAGGAAGAACTGGGTGATGAAATGAATAAATTCTGATGATGTGAAATACGTGATATCCAGCAGGACTGCCGTGTCCAGGGAAATGTACATAGATTTATATGAGTGTCTGCTGCTTTCTGGCATGTTTTACATTTTAAATTACCTATACTTGTCAGTTAATTTAACAAATGATAGATATTTTATATATTTATCAATTTATAGGTATACATATATTTTGCAAAATGATTGGTCTTTTATAAAACTGTTTATGCTTGTAAAAGATGCGGATAATGTATCCATGCAGTCTTAGAGTCAGGGCCAAGACCGGGGGTTCCTCCACGGTGCTTCTCCAAGTCCTCAGGGCTGCACCCCAGCCGAGGGGAGGCCTGGAGACTTCCAGGCTGCCCTGCGGACCTTCAAGGTGGGCAGACCTATGGAGAAATAGACATGTTTTCTTTTCAGTCATCGGTTTTGTGGCTGTGGATTTTGAAAGGCTTCAGTTTTTGGGCCAGGAGGCCATGTGCCAGGTCCTCAGCTGGGCGCTGCTGGTCCCTGCCGTGTCCTCTTGTCTCTGGGTAAATGGCAGAGCCGGCTGAGAGCTGGGCTCTCCTGGTTCCTGGCCAAGGGCTCCCTCCAAAGCCCAGCAGCGCCCAAGGGCAACTGGACAGGATCAGACATCCTCCATCTTCTCTGTCCTGAGACCGAGGACAGTAGGCTGACAGTTTACAATCCACGTGATGCCCGGCGAGGATGCACGCGTGTCTGGTCTCCAGACTTCAGCTCATACCAACGAGTAGATATGTTTCTAACTGTATCGTTGCTGTGTTTTCTAGGAGCTGGAAAAGATAGGGACCTCTCCCCATCAGCTGAGTTGTGAAGGTCTTATCAGGAATCTGTCCAGCGCCTTGGAAAGCTTCAGGAGCAGCTTGGAAGATGCCAGCGAGCAGGACTGTGAATGCCAGCCCGGACCGGCCTCCATGCTGCACACGCACACATATGTGCCCTCTGGCGGGGCCCCCACCTCCTCAGTCTCCCTTCATGAAGACGATGCATTTTAAATTAAGAGTTTCAGACAATAATGTGTACAATATGCCATTAACACACGTGTTTTCTCACCAACACCAAAATTTCCCGTGACTTTAACCTTTTAAATTGTAAACTGTAGGAGCTGCATTAGTGCTAAGGCTAGCTTTACTGGGGATCAAGAAGCTGGATCAACATGTCGAGATCTGAGATTACAATATGGTATTGAAAAAGTTCTATAAGAGCAGTCAGCGATTTTTCAAATGACCTCCACACTGGATTCATTTTGTACTGTATTCTCGAAAGTGTGAGCCCCCAGAAGAGGAAATTGGGGCCTTCGTGTTCTGCAAGTGACTTATTCACAGAAGGAATGATGTTCCTCTGACTTCTCGATACCCCGATTTCTCATACATGCCTCGGTCTATCCTATGGGTTCCTTTCGCATTTGTGAGAAGCCGTTTGTTACCCATCCTTATTCCCCTGACTCATCTTGCCTGGCAGGCATCCGGGATTGATGGGTATTCGCACACAGAGGCATCGTGTGTCGGAATCTCTGAGGAATCTTATGGAAAGGCAGTATTGTTCTCTAGTTCATTTCCTGGGAACTGAGGCAGCATATTCACTCCAGCACTGTTCCTGGTGTTTTATCTTGCCTAAATTGGCTTTAATTTTCTGCCATTTTAGGTTGGCCCAAAGCCTCGAGAAGACTTTGTTGTCTGGGAATCTCATTATGACTTTTCTTCGCAATTTCACAGTAACTGGGGGTAAGTACGTAGTTCCTCCAAGTTTGCTTGATTAAAAATTAAATTTAGTTTCTCACACAAATATATTATTAAAATAAAACGTATTAAGGTAGAGTTATGCTATCTATATATGATAAATAACAATTTAGAGCCTGGCAGGTCTGATGTATTGGGGGTTGAGAAGGAAACCCTAAAGTCCTGGGTACCAAAACCAAGACGGGGAAAGAGAAAAGCTTCTGTGGCCTGGGTGTCTCCCGGGCCCTCCCTCCCTGCACATCTGGGAGTCTCTGTTTCCCCGTCTGTCCAGTCTTGCTATTCCTGAAGTCCTTGCAGCATCAACAAGTCAAGTCTGAAGAATCCGGTCAAATCTCCTCTTGTTAGGAAAAGTGAGATGAATGGATACGTGGAGAGAAGTGCGTTTCCTTGGTCACTGTTCCCTCAGAAAAAACACCTCCTTCGAGAGTCGAGTGTCAAATGCACACGTCTTAGAGGAAGCAAGGGAGTAGAAATACCCCATAACCTGGGGTTTTGTTTTACTTCTGGTCAGATGATCTCAGTTCCTCCCAGAAGTGTAAGAGCTGACTTTATTTAGTGCTTATTATGGGCTGGATGTAGTGGAGGAAACATCCTTGCCAGTTTTTTTTGTTTGTTTTTTGTTTTGCAGTACACGGGCCTCTCACTGTTGCGGCCTCTCCCGTTGTGGAGCACAGGCTCCGGACGCGCAGGCTTAGCGGCCATGGCTCACGGGCCCAGCCGCTCTGCGGCATGTGGGATCCTGCCGGACCAGGGCACGAACCCGTGACCCCTGCATCGGCAGGCGGACTCTCAACCACTGCGCCACCAGGGAAGCCCCTTGCCAGGTTTTCATGTCAAATCTTGTCTTCACAGTCAGGAATAGCCCAAACGCTTATTATTACAAGATTTCCTTCCTTCTGATTATTTTTCAGACGTAAAAGTAAAAGAGTTGGTGCAGAACAACACCAAGTTAACTGAAGAGCTTCGATCTTCTCTCCACATCTCAGATGAAACTATCAGCAGCATTTTAGAAGCAAACGTTTCCCACTCAGAGCTACAGTGTGCTGCTTCTCCCGCCTCACAAGCCCTCGGCGTCCTGGAGCTGTCGGCCTCCTGTGGTCCCTTCTCCCCTCTCCCCCTGTGGCTGGGGGTTGAGTGGGAATGATATAAAGAGGCAGACAGGAGATCAAGGGCGTTATTGTCCTCTGCCACCACCGTGGGGTCTTCAGTTTCATAATGTTGTCTTCATTGGGGTTTGAAAGGATAAAATTGGTGATGATACTTATTCCACTGATTCCCAAACTGACGCACGACAGCCTGGGTAACTGATTTCCTTTCAGTAGGGAGAGCCGGGTCCAATCTGACTGCACCGTGGGAGGCGCTTAGTGTGATAGCAGCGAGCAGTCAGGCCGTGTCATCCCCACGGTGAGTGAGGAACACTGATTAGGGCCCCAGAAATAAGGAGGTGGGGACGCGGGCCGTGGCGGTGGGCTGGGTTTGCCCGCGGAGGGAGGAGCCGGGGAATTTCACCTGGATCCTCCGCAGGGACTTCGCTGAGATGACCTTTCAGCGCATCGCGTGGGGATTTACTTTCCTGTGCAGACAGCCTGCCAGAAGCACTAGCCACGAAGATGGCCCTCAAGTGACCATTTGTATTGACAATCACCTGGGCCTCAATGGACGTTTACTTTCACGTTGATTCCTGTTACCTGGGGCTAAACGCAAGCCCTGACAAGTAGATGAGTTACTCAAGAATTAACCTGCTTTGAGAAAGAAACGGATTAGAAGCTACAAATTCGAGTTACGGTCTCAAGTTGTCTGCGGTAAGTCACATGGGTCTTCAAGGAAAATGTCAGAGGCGGCTTATCGGACGGCACGCGTTACGGGTGTGCGGGGGTCAGGGTGGGGTGAGGACACCGCCTCGCCGGCTGCCTTATCTGTAAACAGTGGTCAGATGTGGTTTGAAATCTTTATTCAGGGAACTTGTGACGGGAATGGAGCAGTGAGTTGATTTCAGTAGCTGACCCACAGGGCTGTACGAGGAGCGTCAGGTTAGCTGACTTCCAGCCTTTGTAGATTCAGAATGTTACCATCTTCTCGGCCCGGTGGTTGCTGCCCGATTAGCAAGTGGCCACCAGGGGTCGCTGACGCTCCGTGGTGGGAGCGCTGGGCCTCGAGAAGGCTCGCTTTCTGAGGTGCCTTTGCTGCAGGAGCGGCTGTGCGGTGCTTCCTGCGTGCACGTGTCTCTCACGATGTGAGTCGCTGCAGGCCGTCCCCTGAGTGGCTGGACGTTTTGGTCATTGGCGGGGGCGTTAAAAAAGCTTGCATTCTTGGCATTCATATAAGTAACGAAGTTACTCTCTGGGGTAAAGTGTATCCATGAACCCACGTGTGTCTTAGGTTACAAATTCATGTTTGGTAGGTGACAGTTTGGGGCCTAGGTTTTTCTGCGTGGTGAGGTTGGCAGCACATGTATGTGTCACTACATATAATCTGTAGTGACCTTTCACTGTTTCTCTCTCTGGGCGCCTCTGCCTTACTTTCAGTCAGTGCTGAATTGATCACGTCAGAGCCTCAGCGTTCCCGGGGGGGCACATTTCCTTGGCACGAGGTCCTGGGAAAATGGCAGGAGTTCGCACTCATTCACTCACTGCAAATCTCCCTTCCCGTTGTGTGAGCTTCCAGAAGCTGGAGCCCCCAGCCCCCGAAGGGAGCCGGTGCCTGCGGGCTGGCTCGCCAGATCAACAGACACGTATGGGCAGCGAAGTCCAGAAGCGCGTGTGCCGCGGAATTTCAGTGTACAGTGTACAGCAGTGGGGCCACTGGGCCCAGGAGCCGCCCTGCAGACGGGGCTCGGGGCTCAGACGGACGTGATGAGAAGCCTCTGGCTGTGAAGAGCGACGGGAGAGTCGCAGGGTGGAGGCCTCGGGTCCAAGGGCCCGAGGCAGCGGGAAGGGAAGGGGCGGGGCCAGCTGTTCCGGGACGTGGTGCCCCTGGGAAGCTCCCCTCTGCCCGCGCTCTGTCCTGAGCCCTGGCAGCTCCCATCAAAACCAAATCTCAGACTCCCGGACCCTGGAGCTCACCTCCCCCACTGCCATCCTGGACTGAATCCCCTCCACCCACCCTGGACACACCCAAGCCTCGTAGGCTGCAGTGCCGGATCAACAGCGACTTCCTCCCTCTGTGTTCCAGGCCACATTTTTATTCTTTTAAAGGCAGCAGTGAGGTCGAAGAGTCAGGACCAAATAGACCGAGAGGGCGACCAGAGGGTCTGTCTCCCCCTATCCTCCACAACTGAGCGTGTTCGGAGGGCCTGGGAGACAGGCTCCCACCATCCTCAGCAGACTTGCCCACCCACCCTCCAGGTTCTTACAGACGGAAGTGTGGGAGGGACGCCCGAGAGTGATCTCTTCTGTGCGGGGCCCCCCAGAGGGAGAAAGCATCCTGACACCTTGCCTTACTTCCCTTGGGCAGGAACAAGTGCCTTTGGTGGATCTGGCCCAGCCTCTCTCGGTCGCTCGAAGTGGTTCCGTAAAGCATCAGGGACGCCTGGCTGGCACACAGTTCGGTGAGAGAGATGCCTTGCAGGGATTCGCCAGCACCTCCAATTCCGTTGGGTAAAAGCTGCAGCGGATGGTTGCTGGCGGGACTCATGTCAGCGTAGACACTGGTAAAAACGGGCTCATTCTGGCTTTTTCCCTCCGTGAGAGGGAAAGAAATAATCAGTATGTGAGCGGAGCTAAGGGTTTCTGGCCCATGCCGAAGAACTTGGTCCCACGTGCCCTGGGAGGTACCGCCGGTCACTGGGAGCGTCAGATCCTGAGGGAGCTCGTCCTGGGCTCTGAGTCCTGCAGACCACCCTGCTCCCACACCATCCGGATGGACGTCATGGTCCTTTTAACTTGGGGAACTTCAGACCCTCCACCACCAGCAGAAAAAAGTAAGTGGCTATTTCTAATGGGGCCTCTGTTTCCCTACTTACACTTAGGTAAATATTTTTGAGCCTGAGTTTCAGGATTGAGTGCACTGACCTCTGCAAAGAGTACTTCTTACTGTTTCTGGCCAATTATTCTAACCTTCGAGGTATCTTTGATCCTGATCTACTTTGCAAAGTGTCACTTGTCTCTCAACTTGGCCAGTCACAAAGGAGATGAGCACGTCTTCTATGCTTCTATTCAAGTCATTAGTGCAGAAAGATGCCCACAGCCTGGGGATGCCCACACCTGTTTAATAGTTTGGGCTCTTAAATGAGCCATAGCACGTCTGGGGTCCTGCTAACTCATTAGTCTGATAACTTTGCCTTCGAAAGAAAATGACTTTATGTTGACCTGGCCCACTTATGGCGACTCTCTCAACATGGTTTCAGCAACTGCCGTTTTCCTGAAGGGCTCATGGAGAACCCAGGATCAGAATTCACACGAGGAGTGACATTATCTGTGGGTAGTAGGACTGTTATCTTGTCTGAAGCCCTGGGAGGAGGGGGTTAGGGTCTGGTTTAGGAAGGAGGAGAGGGAGGGGAGGGCACTGGGGTTGGGACGGAAGGGCCAGCGGGCACCTCAGTGGGTGGGCACCCCATTATGCTGCCCACCCTGGGCCAGCTTGTGGGCTGGGTGCAGGGCGGGGGGCGAGGGTAGGGCAGGGGTGCACGGTGCTGACCCACAGACTTCTCGGTGGAGTATGGAAAAAAGGAAGGAATTTACTAGCTTAACTCTCTCTCTGTCTCTCTTAAATTTAATACTTTTCAATCAACAAACACATCTAATTTTTATTCATCTTTCTTCAGATTTCCTGTGTTTGTGCTGGTAGCCTCCAGTCAGTCCTGGTGGATGTTCCTGGGCTGTGTGTCTTTCACAGTGATCTCCTCTGGTCCCCCTGGAGCACCTGTGGGTCTTATCGCCGCCTCTTCCGCACAGACGGGCAAGCTGAGGCTTGCAGGTGCCACCAGCCGCTGGGGGGTCCCACGGCAGGAGCTGGAGTCGCCCTCCTCCTGGGCCCTGCCTGAGTCCTCCCTGCCTTCCTCCCACCGTGTGGGGCTGCAGCCCTTCCACACGGCCCTCAGAGCCGTCTCCTGCCCTCTGGGCTCATTCCCATCCAGGCCTCCTCATTGCGCGAGCCTGCCGGGACACGGGCAGCAAGGCCCGGCTCCTGCCTGTCACGTGGAAGGTGGCTCTTAGTCTCGATCCCACTTCTTTGCTTCGACAAGCCCTGACGTGCCACGGTCCCCTCCCCCGCTATTTCCAGTTCTCCTCCGTCACTGTTGGTGTTTCTTTTCTGGTCATAATTAGGTTGAGAACAGTGATCGCTTCCAAAGCTTCTCTGCACCTCTGAGTCTAAAATTGTCAGCTGGGCGAAATGGGGACCATCTCTGGGGTGCTGCTCTGAGCACAGCGAGGGTTTCGGCAGATGCTCAGTAAACAAACTCCTGCTAAAAACGCAGATGCTTTGCCTAGGGATCACTTTCACTCTTACAGGGAGTCTGTGATCTCAATTATTGAATTGTCTGAGTGTGTGTGTGCGCGCATGTGCGCTGGGGTCACAGTGGTGGGGCGCTGCCTGCCCTAGATCCCTGGCGCCTTGAAGTTTTCCAAGCCTGGCATGGACGTGTAGGAAAGGCACCAGCAGCACGGCATCCGTGTGTCTGATAACTGACTGGACCAGCCTAAGCGAAGCCTGAGCTGAAAGATGCCTGTCTGACTTTAAAACAGATTCCCCCGTGATATTTCCAGCCCAACAAAACTGAGTATTACCTCTGTTTTTCTTATTCCCCGCCTGCTTCAGGTGCCTTTCAAACAGGGAAAATGGTCATAGTAAGATTAAAAAAAGATAAAGAGTAAAGTAGAGAAGCACAGAGAAGGTGTGGAAGCAAACACGCTGCAAGGAGCTGCTCTTGCGTGTGGCGTGACTGTGTGGTTTCTGCGCGATGGCACTCGGGACCTCCCCGTTGGGTGAAAAGAGGTGTACACAAGTTTTAAGAAAATGTTTGCCTTGGGGCTAAATTCTAAGAGATGCATGGAACGTGATCCTGCTTGGGGACCACGGGTGATGCTGAGATGGTGGCTAAGGCCAGGGTTCCATCGCAGGTGCAGAGGGACCCTCACCAGCCAGTTCTGGTGCCCACACGAGACCAGGAACAATGATCCCAATTTAAGGAAAACTTCCACAGAAGCCCGTTTTACAGAACTGATCAAAGAGGGGCCTCCCAAATCAAAGCAAAGGGTGGATGTGCATACCCCCCCCCCCACTCCTGCTTCCTCTTTGAAACCCTCTCTCAACCAAAGGCATCCACCTTCCCTTAGAGACCACGATGGAAACAGTGGAATAAGGAAATCTTTCCCAAGGTATGTCTGTACCACATAAGTCCCTTGTGGAAAAAGGGGTTTTGGTTAATTATGTGTGAAAACAACATCTCTCTCAGAGATTCAAAATGTACGTCAGCATATTAGATTACCTAACCATTTGTGATGGTTAATTTGTATGTCTATATGTGTGGGCCGTGGTACCCAGACATTTGGTCTAATGCCAATCCGAATGTCCCTGTGAAGTTATTTCTTAGATGAGATTCATATTGAAATCAGCAGATTTTGAGCAGATTACTCTCTGTGATGTGGGTGGGCCTTGTCCAATCAGTTGAAGGACTGAGGTGACCCCAGGGCGAGGGAATTCCTCCTTCAGACAGCTGCTGGGGCTAAGCTGCCATGTCAGCTCCGGGCCTCCTGATGCCGGCTGACCCTGCAGAGTTTGGTCTCGCCAAGCCCCACGATTGAGAGAGCCAGTTCCTTAAAAAAATCTCCCAGAATATGCACATCCCGTTGGTTCTCTTTCTCTGGGGAACCCCCATTAATCCCTTCTGCTATTTCTTAATGATTTGGGGGCATTTTATGGCATTATATGAAGGCATCTGACGAGTTCTCCCTGTTGACAAGGCTCCTAATAAGGGAACAGTAACTTCTGTTCACAGAGGGTCTTGCTTGGTCTGAACAATTTTGCAGTAATCACACCCATCAGAGTATAAACACACCAGGAAGTCTGTTTTTTTTTCCTTTTTTATATTCTGCTTTATAATTTTTCTTATTACAAAGATGGTTAATCCAAAGTCATTGCTAGGCAGAGACGCAGCCCTGGCCCTTTCACGGAGGGAACAGCGAGGCACCAGACACTAGCACAGCTGTCCTCAGCCCCTCCTTTTCACTTGGTTTGCTTTTTCTTTTCAAAAATGATAACAGGCTTGGAAATCTCGTTTTCAATTTTGGAGATGGAGGAGAAAAAAGTAGTTCACACTGATGCCAATAAAAATGAAAACTGATAATCTGAGAGCAAAGGCTAAGACTTAATGTCAGGAGGGAGAGGGTCTTCTCCTGAGAGCATTGCGGGTGGAGGGCGGATGCTAGTCCTGAGCGGCTCCCAAGCCATCACAGAGGGCAGGCTGCTTACAGGGTCAGGGAATGACGTGCACATTTTAGAAACCTTTCCATTCAAAGTGTTTGAAATGGAACAGAGGTTTGGGATCCATGAAACTGCAGGTGAATCCTCAGCGTTTTGGGAAAACAGGTCCTCAAGGGGCTCGTCATCAGGGGAGCTCTGGGTCTGGGGGCCACACAACTCAGCTGTAGTCACGTCTGACCATCGTGCTTTGACAGAGGTTCTCTCCAGTGCCCTGACGGTGGCTTTGTCTCGAAGGCGCGATGGGGACGTTCTTTGTCTGCTGCTCAAGTTCCCTGAGGATGGAAAGTCTGGGTCTGCAGCGAGGGAGCTGTGCCGCCTGCCCGGGGCCCGAGTGTTTTCCCTGATTGTGCTGATGGGTCGGAACCTGGACCTGCGGAATTTCGTATACAAAGTAAGGGGAAGATGGCTGCGGGCCGGGGTCGGCCAGCGGGGCCCGTGGGGATGAGTCGGGGGCAGCAGGGCAGGCGCAGACCCCGCAGCCTCGGGGTGGGGCTCGGAATCAAGGGGTGTCCGGGAGACTTTCCAGGGTCCTTGGAGTCAATGTGCTCAATGGGGAAGGACCAGCGATCAAAGTCCCCACCTGAGCCCAGCACCAGGTTCCCTCCTCTTTGACCAGCACTTGACTGGAGTTTACCTGGGAGGCTGGCTTCCGCTGTGGCCCCCGCCCCAACTCCCCGGTGGCCCCTCTGAGTCAGAGCTGCTCCCCCGCCTTGGCCGTGGCCGCCTCTGCCCCCTGTCATGTCCTGGGGCCCGCGAGCTCTGTCCCAAGAGGGGACGTGCTCACCTTTGCCGGGGCCTGTCCGGGAGAGGGGTGCAGATGGGGGGGGACATGGGGCAGCCCCTCCCTGGGTGAACCAACTGTTCCCTGCCCTCCACATGCCCACACGCACGTGGGTGTGCGGGAAGGGGCTGAAGTGGCCGCGGGGACAGCTGCCCCGAGGGCAGGCCCAGTTACCCTCTGCAGACAGGAGCTGCACCCTGGGCTGCACGCCGGCTCTGCCTCTTCTCGAAGTCCCTCATCTTCCAGCCTCCACTGTTGGAATCATTACCTGTGTCTCCAGACCCTTCACCTTCGAGCTTAGGGACTGTCTTGCTCCAGGTTTCTCCCCAGGGATGGATTTGCCAACACCTGGGCTCATCAGCGAGGGCTTCAGTGCCCCACATCCGGGAGGACAGTTTGGGGACTCAGGAAAAGGGTAGATCTGCCCTTCCAGCCCAGTGTCCTTCATGGTCTCCCTCTCCTCAATAACTTCAGGAATCCAGTGGGTGATATACACGCTGAGAACAGAGATTAATTTTCAGAATGAGAATTAATTCTGAAAATTCAGAATTTTCATTTCCAACCCATAAGCAGGAGGATGGACGTTTCCTAAACGTCCCCATGCTCTGCAAGGCCACGTGCCTCACGGTGGGATCCATGCCTGCGGCTCACACACAGGCCAGTGAGTCCTGCATCCACTCCCATGGCCACTCTTCCGCTTCACCGCGGGCACCCCTGGCGGCCAGGTCTGTTAGGTCCACAGAAGCCACCGGCTTGAGACTGGTGCTTCTCAGGCCCCGATAATGACTTTGACAAAGGGCCGTAAGGATGAGACACTGGGTTGGAGTTGGTCTCCCACACACAATGGAATCGACACCTCCGTTAATAACACAAGCTCCTCCTATCCGTGTGGCTCCAGGGAAGCTGATGGGTACGCGGTGTTACACAGAGGTGTCAGCCATGAAGACACACTCGGGGAGCCACACCAGCGCTGGGGTCCAGCAGGCTGGGCTCACTCCCAGCTTCCCTCGGCTGATAGTGAATCTGTGGCGCCTTTCACAAAGCACAATTCCAGGTTAACGTACAGTGCGTTCCTCTGGCCGTCAGTGCTGGGACTCCATGCAGGTCAGTCCCATCGGTCGGTGCCCCGAGGGCCACTTCTGATGTGCAGCTGCAGTTAGAAAGGCGAGTGGGAAAACGATAGGAGCCTGCACCCCTGGCTCCTGCCGAGGAGGCTGTTGCCTTAACTGACGACACGGGCACATCATTGTGTGCAGAGAGAGTGAGAGATGGAGCAGGGGTCTCGGTCCTGCAGGTCAAGGGCAGAGCCAGCAGCTGAGGGGCAGGTGCAGAACCCTAAGGGCCCAAGTTTGAAAACCAGGACATTCAGAATGCAGATGAAAGCGGGGGGGAGGGTGGCTGTGAGTCCTGCCCCCTCTGTGGGAAGGGGCAGTGTGTGCTAATTTACCCATTCATCCAACACGTATTTCCTAAGCAACTATAATGGTATTTTTTGGAAATGTTTATTGATTTTTTCGTTATATTATTACTATTTTTTTAATAGGTCTTTATTGGAGTATAATTGCTTTACAAAGTTGTTAGTTTCTGCTGTATAACAAAGTGAATCAGCTATACATATGCATATATCCCCATGTCTCCTCCCTCTTGCGTCTCCCTCCCACCCACCCTCCCTATCCCACCCCTCTAGGTGGTCACAAAGCACCGAGCTGATCTCCCTGTGCTATGCGGCTGCTTCCCACGAGCTATCTATTTTACATTTGGTAGTGTATATATGTCCATGCCACTCTCACTTCGTCCCAGCTTTCCCTTCCCCCATCCCGGGGCCTCAAGTCCATTCTCTACGTCTGCGTCTTTATTCCTGCCCTGCAACTAGGTTCATCAGAACCATATATATATTTTTTAGACTCCATATATATGTGGTAGCATACGGTATTTGTCTCTCTCTTTCTGACTTACTTCATTCTGTATAACAGACTCTAGGTCCATCCACCTCACTACAAATAACTCAATTTCGTTTCTTTTTATGGTTGAGTCATATTCCATTGTATATATGTGCCACATCTTCTTTATCCATTCATCTGTCGATGGACATTTGGGTTGGTTCCATGTCCTGGCTATTGTAAATAGTGCTGCAATGAACATTGTGGTGCATGTGTCTTTTTGAATTGTGGTTTTCTCTGGGTATATGCCCAGGAGTGGGATTTCTGGGTCATATGGTAGTTCTGTTTTTAGTTTTTTAAGGAACCTCCATACTGTTCTCCGTAGTGGTTATATCAACTTACACTCCCACCAATGGTGTAAGTGGGCTCCCTTTGGAAATGTTTATTAATTGATTGACATTTTCTCATAACAGAATCTTTTCTTTAATTTTTTAAATTGAAGTATAGTTGATTTATAATATTGTGTTAGTTTCAGGTGTACAGCAAAGTTATTCACTTACACATCCATACATATCTATTTTTTCAGATTCTTTCACCTTACAGGTTATAACAAAATATTGAGTAGAGCTCCCTGTGCTAAGCAACCAGTATTGCCAGAGGCCGTTCTCGCAGCTGTGGCCACATCAATGACCATGACAGGCAAAAATCCCTGCCTGTCCCCAAACAGAGAGGATGCAGTGAATAAGTAAAACACAGAGTGTGTCAGTGGTGACAGCACAGGTGGGTCCCAGCATCCGGAGCCACTGATACTTCTAAAGCACCCAGGGTGCATTCCTGGCCCTAATCTTCCAGCTGGTGATGGTGTGGGAAGCCTTTGAAGCTCTCTGAGCTCAGTTCCTTCATCCACAAAATCAGCACCGGCACACAGCCCGCAGGGGTTCGGAGGACGGGAGGATGTGTGCGCTGTGACACGGGGAAGCCGTAGGTAGATGGAAACTTTCACACATAAGAATCATTTTATTGTGACCCTCTTCAGTAGCCACTCCGGGCACCTCAAAGACAGAAACAATTGTTTGAAAGTGATTTGACTTTTAACAGCCAGTCATATCTGCTCCTGGCATGTTCTGGCGATACCAGTACGGTTGAGCGTGCTCCCAGAACGGAGCCAGTAGAGAGGGCTTTATACGGCACAGCAGAGGTGTCTCCCAGGCTCAAGAGAATAAAATCAAGTAACGCTCTTCATTCTCTGCCCCGCTCCAGCGATGCTTGTGAGGCACCACGTCCAGCACTGGTTAGGTCGTGTTGTGTTTCCCTTGGAGACTCTGCTCCCTGCGGAAGCCAGCGGCCCGCTCAGCTCCCTGCTGGACGTCGGGTCCAGCCTCGGCCACCTGCTCCCCGGAGCCGGCCGCGTCCTCGAACACCATCCTGAATTCCTCCGATAACTTGAGATCGCTGCTTTGCTGGATACGCCCGACTTCCCACAGGTGGGCGCTTGGCCTTGGCCCCGGGGAAGGTGCGGATTTGCTGTGTCTGTGTGTTTGCTCCTCTGCCTTCCTTTCTCTTCCACTGTCTAAAGTGCGCATGTGGTGACAAAGCACAGGGACGAGGATACCTCTTAGTGGTTCTGGAGGCAGCAGCCTGATGAGGAGCAAGGCCTGGGGTCCCCTGCAGAACCAGAGGAAGCGGGACGCACAAGCACCCACGTGGAGGTGGCAGTTCAGGTGTTCTCTGTGATGTCAGAAGTCACTGGATGGACTACCCTCACAGAGGAGATTCCAGGGGCCTGTTTAACTGAACTCAGAGAGTACCTCGCTTTCAGAAACCTTAATACCTTTATTTGCACACAAGTAATTGGCTTGCAGATTACAGATCATTTGCTGCGAATACAAACTCGAAGTTGAATGAGGTCAGTAGCCAGATGTTCGTTGTGCCTGGACTCTCTCTGCCTGGAATGGAGTTGGTGGGGAAGGGGGTTGTGTGTGGGGCCTGTGAAGGGCGAGGCGCAGGGTGAGGGGCGGATGGTGCATCCTCGGACCTGCCTCGGACGCGGGACACGGGGTGTTCATTCAGCTGAGGGGTGAGTTGAGAGCCCTTGGGTATCTGGGAAATTTAGCTGTAGATATTCATACTATTAATTAGTCTGAGTTAGTGGTACTTTATGGATTAATGATTTATCACTGGACAGAGAGCAGAGATTTGTTGGTGTGTGTGTGTGAGACATTGTCTCTTCAACCGTATAGACCAGAAAAATCACTGCTGTGATTTGCATAGCATTTCAAGGACAGAAGGACTGTCGCTGAGATTTCATACTTTCGACTTGGTGACAATCTTATATAATCAGTTGGAGGAGGGACCGAAGTTTCAGGAGCCTGGGAGGGAGCCCCTCTAAGTCACCGTTTGCCTGTGGTTTATTTTTCTTATGTTCTCAGGCATCAGCCTTTGGTCCTTTCCAGTCTGTGATGAAGGTGGCTTGCAAGGACCAAGCCTCTTTCTTTAGGAACTCTGACATCTTTCTTCACTTGCCTAGAGTTAATGAATTCTTAGGAGACGACAAGGAAAAATTCAACATTCCTGAAGATTCAAGTAAGAAAACGGTAATCCATATTTGTTTAGATTAATTTGCATTTTGATAATTAGCCCTGCTTTGTACAAGATATTCTGTCTGTGTGGAAAGTGGGTACATATGAGCAAAGAATTTCCTACCTGCACCCTCTAACCTGTATCCTTCGTTTTCTGTAAGGTCAGCAAATGCTGGCGTCGAAGTTGGATTTGAAAGACCCCTGCACCCTTGAGCACGGGCTAATTCTTTCACCTGTGACGCCGAGGAACTGGGTCTTAAATTCCAGTGCACCTGAAGCCCCAGCCTTTTTGGGACCCCTGGGTAGCCAATAACAGTGAGAGGTCCGGGCCCGGAGACCAGGGGCAGCGTTTTGGTTCTTGCAGAATGGCTGTCTCACAGCCAGGAGAGCCATACGTGGTCCCCCACAGATTTGCCTTCTATATAATGCTCCCTAGCAAATAACAGCAGACTTAAAGGTGATGCCCTGGCCCCACTGTAAGTTGGTGCATTTTGATTAGGAAGAGAGACGAAACGCACAGCTAAGGGTTTGGGTTTAGACTGCTCAGCCCCACCAACAAGTTGTGTGTCTTCGGTCCTGTGACATCACGTCCCTGAATCATGTTCATCTCATGTATGACATGGAAACGTAGTACCTGCCTTGTAAGGTTGTTGTGAGGAGTGATGGGGGTGATATCTACCGACTGTTGAGGACGGTGGTACGGTTGTGTCCTAGTGTATTAATCACTCTTCTGTGCTGTACGGCAAGTCAGTGGTTTGACACACACTTATCATCTCATGGTCTCTGTAGGTCACAGTCTGAGCACTGATTAGCTGGGTCCTCTCTTGGGACTGCATGAGGCTTAAGTGAAGGTGATGGCCAGGGCTGGGGTCTCATTGGAGGTAGTTGTTGGTAGAATTCAGTTCCTTGCAGCTGCAGAACCCCAGGAGGCTGTGTCTTCAAGGACAGCAGAGTATCTCTTTGATTCTGAGGCTTCTGATCTCTTAAAGGGTTTAGCTGATGGCTCAACCAGGATAACCTCCGCTTCGATCAACTCCAAGTTGGAATCCCTGCGCTGTGGCCGTGTAGCCTAACCAGGGGTGTGGCGTCCATCATATCTACAGGTTCTAGCTGCAGAACAAGGCTACGAGGCTGTCTTAGACTTCTGCCTGCTATACCCAAGACACCTCTTTATATACCTGTGCCTGGGATGGACAGACGTGTTGGTGGGACCAGGGAGAAGGAGAGAGGGGAATTATGTAGAGATGGGGCTGCAGGGTGTCCTCAGAGCTGCCCTAGAGACAGTGTGTTGGTGTGTTCATCAGCTGATGGATAATTTGGAGAGCTGTCGAACAAAATATAATGTGGCAGTACAGATACACATTAAGGCTATTCATATGGAATAATTTTGTTGTCTTCTTTCCTAATCCTTAGTTCCTCTTTTCTTCTTGCATATGGGTTTTTTGAGGATTATTAATTTGTTCATCAAATCCAATCATCCAGGTATCCATCCATCCTGCATCCATCCATCCATCCACCTATTCATCCCTCTATCTCTCCATCCATTGCTCCATCCATCCATCCATCATCTGTCAATTAATCCACCCATCCACCCATCCATCCATCCTGCATCCATCCATCCACCCACCTATTCATCCCTCTATCTTTCCATCCATTGCTCCATCCATCCATCCATCATCTGTCAATTAATCCACCCATCCACCCATCTATCCATCCACCCACCTATCCATCCTTCTATCTTTCCATCCATTGCTCCATCCATCCATCTGGTTGTTCAGCTAACACTGAGGGCCAGTTTTTCTTTGTCCTTTCATACATTTATTTCAAATGATGGTCACACGAACCATAGACAATATTAGTACCCTCATTGTTCAGGTGACATGAGAGAAGCTCAGAGAAGGTTAAGTGACTTGACCAAGTTCACAAGTGGCAGATATTGGGATTCCTGGTTTCAGATTTCTTGTTCTGTTCATATGTATGATTATGTCTTTTCCAAAGTAAAAATTGCTACCATTTATATTAAGCTTATAATTTAAAGGGTAAGTTGTTAAAATATCAGTAAGAACAACCTCTATAATTAATGCTATAAGAAGTCATTATGTAGTCATGCTCTTAATTTATATTTTACGGAATTATTTCTATCAATTTTATTGTATTTGTTGAATAAAAAGAATTTGTTTTTCTTTTCAAATGGGGAATTTAGGAAAATGAAACTGATAGTGAAAATTACCGCAACAGTAATTTTCCTACCTTGCGTGTTATGGATTGTGATATCAAAGCTAAGATAATATTTTCATTTTAAATGTTCTGTTCAGGAGTAAAAGAACTGGTTATACTGAAGTATTTGTCGCTAACTGGCTTAAAACCTTTCTTACTTGATTAGTAATCGTAGTGGTGGTGAAGGCTCCACCTTCATTAGTACCTGTTGGTTTGGTTGAATAAACCTTCCAATGAAACCAACCAGCACCACAGCAGTATGAGTGCCAACATGAGGAATTGATGTTTGGTTGAAAACAAGGTGATTTAATGTAACAAAAGCAGTCAGTGCAATAGTTCTGTATAGGTGCAGCAAAGGAAATTCTGTAGCAATTTATAAAGCTAATTTCTTAAGAAAAACCTAATTCTAGTCTCAATACAGTGACTGTTGAAAAGAAGATTTTTAGATTAAAACCAGATGCATTCCTTTTGCATTACTGTTTTAATTTTTAGGTGTCTTTGTCATTATTTAGTACTCTTACCGATGACTTGGTTTAAAAATGTGAAGGTCATACTTTCCTCTCTTTCAAATTATTGAAGGGGACATGGTGTCTCAGAGTTTTGAGACAAGAGCTGCTAAAGACAAGGACAAGAAAAATTATTTCTGAACTTACTGCCCCAAATCAGAATTGAGTCATGAAAAAAATATATAAGCCACTCATCAGAAAGTGAGGCGTCATGGCTCTGTACGTGAATGTCCTTGTTATCCTGGACATCCCCAATCATGAGCAACACTTTTTTTTTTTTAATTGTGACAGCACCCTTTTGCTTGAAGCTTTATCAGGGAATACTACAGTCTCCAAATGGTGCTTTGGTGTGGTCCTTCCTAAAACCTGTATTACATGGAAGAATACTGTACACACCAAACACTCCAGAGATTAATAAGGTCATTAGAAAGGTGAGTTTGAATGAATGAGGATGTTATAGACCATACAAGCAGTACAGTGGGAAGCAGTCTGTTAAAATATTTAACGTGATTGTTGTATAGCTTGGATTACACACAGTTTTCTTATGCTGATTACAATTTATTTTCCCCTGGGTATTTTTTTCCTGTTCGTGTCATTGTTGAACTCGGACATGCCGCGTCGCTTCTCTCAGAGGACATTTTGGGGGCAGGAGGTGTTATTTGGAGTAAGTAATGCAGGGAGGACACTTAGACAAAGGAGGCCGGTTCAGGTGGTCCCAGGAAGATGTGGAGAACAGATGCGCATCTGTTTTGCTTGGTGCATCTGGTGGTGAAGGAGGAGTCTGACCCAGTGTTCGTGGTCTGGGTCTGGTAGTGACATTTCCCAAGGCGGCGGCGAGGCTTTGCCGGCCTCATCTGTGGCAAGTGAGCCCAGGTGAAGAAGCCAAAGAGCTTCCCTGGAGGCGTCTGGACATCGCACAGCTCTGCATGTTTTCCCTTCCTTATGTTTCTTACCTTCTCAAACCCGTCAGCTTCAGGATTTATCATCGTTCATATTTGCACTTTCTTTTGACATGGTGGTGCTGTGTCTTCCCAGGGTCTTCTCTCCTTGTCTGACGGTGGCTTATGAGCCTGCAGGCACCTTTGAGGGACTTCCAGAGGCCATGGGGTCTGTCAAAACCAGAGGAGGAGACATCAAGCCCTATTAATGCTAAACTTCCGAGCTTCAAATAGTACTAACAACTTAAAAGCTAAAAAGTTGGCGATGGGGTGTGGTCATCCGAGCAGTTGGGTTATTTTTGTCAAAGTAGATTTTACAGGTTCACGTTTCCTGCCCTTGTGGTTGCCACGTGGCCTCTTGCTTCCTGCCTGGGACTTAGCTCAGGGGCTGTATTTGCCTCAGTTTATTCTGAATGTGCTTAATAACTTCTGCTTTATCTTGGGACTGTCCATTTGGACTGGGCTGTCACAGTGAAATGACATTAATCTAGACGTACGTCAGGAGCTCATCCTTCCAGGGCTGGGCTTCCGAGGGGCCTGGAGCCAAAGCCAGTGTCGTTCCGATGATCTCCCTGCGTTAAGCTTGCAAGGGCTGTGGGAAGTTCAGAAATTTCGCAGAAAATGGCTCTGTAGCACGGCTTTATTTTAAATTCAAATTAAAAAATGGACCATGACTTTATTATTATTATATTATGTATTATTAAACAAAGATATTATTGATGATATATAAAATGTACTGTAGGATTATATACCGTGCTATATTCTGTGACACAACAGTTAGTATGACAGTCTTGCTTTTGAGGAGCTCACCCTGCGGTGGGGAAAGAGAAGACAAACATCTGAAGAAATAAGTCAGAATTAACGTGATCTGAGATTCGCTCAGTGTGGCACAGGGCACAGGAGGTGAGCTTCCAGTCCCCCTGGAAAGGAGGGTTTAGAAAAGCCTTCCAAGGGAGGGCATGTGCAGGCCTCCATGGGGGCGGGAGGAGGGGGCTTGGCCACGACAGGGATGTGGCAGTGAGTGTGCCCCGTGCGTTCTGAGAATGACGGAAGTTTTGGAAGAACGAGCAGACATTTCCCCGGCTCTTGCTTGGTCCCCCGTACACGTCATAGGCAGTGCTGTGCGCTGGTGCCTTTTGCACGCATTCGCTGTGGCTGACGACTTTGCATGAGGGTGTCCTGGTTTGTACGTATGAAGCTAAACTTCATGGCGCTGGAGCCAGGCTGAATGATTCTATTTAACTTTGGGGAAACCGGTTCTGCTCATTGGACTCCCGGTCCAACGTTCCACGTGGCTGGGAGAGCCTGGAAGCTCTGCCAGCTTACGGTGTGTGAAGCACATCACCTGTCAGGGTGGAAGGGCCTGTGTTGCATGTCGTCTACTACTTGGTCTTACTCTCTCCATCACTTCCCATTAGGTGGAACCACGTGAAGTTGCCATTTTTTCGTGGGAAAAAACATGTATAAAGTTGGTCATCTCCTCTGGTTGGACCTGTAACTCTGAGGGTAAAGCACCGAGCAGCACGGTGTCGTGAAGAGAAACACGTGTGCACGGGGTTAGGCCGGGGGGGCCCCCGCACCTGTGACTTGTCCCTTGTCACCGTCCCTCTCAATAAGCCTTTTCCTCCCAGTAACACGCAGGCCGGAGGGAGAGCCCCGGTTTCTGGGAGCCACGAGCGTAGTCCGAACCTTCTCCTCCGCCAGCGCTGTTTCCGGAAAGGCGTTGCCCGCAGGGCGGTGGGGAGTGAAGGTCACGTCTGTAAGCAGGAGCGGTCCGGAGAGCAGCGAGCAGCGGCTCTCAGGGCCGGGGTCGGGGGTGGCAGCTTTGACCGTAGAGCGCCTGCCACAGCGGCCGCCGACGCTCCTGTCCCCGCCCACAGCCGGGGTTCGCTGCCGGCGTCTGGGGTGGAGCCCGGGGAGGCCGGCGGTTGCCCCACGGGCGCGGGGCGCGGGGCGCGGGGCGCGGGGCGCGGGGCGCGGGGCGCGGGGCGCGGGGCGCGGGGCGCGGGGCGCGGGGCGGGCCCTCAGCGGGGAAGGTCGGCGTGCTGAGGCTGAGGGACGCCGGAACGCAAGGGCTTGTCCGGCTGGATGGGGCCCCGGGGAGCAGACGGACAGAGCAGGGGCGCGGGCCGGGGGGTGCTGGGCTGGCGCGCGCCGGCTGCGCCCTCCCGGGGGCCGTGCTGCGCCGGGGCTGGGGGCCGGCGGGCGGCCTAGGGCAGAGGGGCCTCGGCCTCACTCTGGTGTGTGTCTGGAGGAGGGGCGGCCGCTGGTCCCGAGCCCACGGGTGGCCCAAGCGCAGGGCTCAGGCGGGAGGGGGAGACGGGGGGCGTGAGATAGGCCTCCCCTGAGGACCTGCTGTGGCTGGGCAAGGCCGGGCAGGCGGCTGCATGGGAGGCCAGGCCTCCCAGGGGCCGCTCCCGCGGGTGAGGCCGGCGGCCCCCTCGGCGGCCAGACAGGGGCCCTGTCTGTCTGGCACATGCATGAAATGAAAAATACGCAGCTTACAAAAAAGACTGGTCTAGATATAGACTGGCCTCCAGGACTTACTGTTAACTGTATTTCAGGGCGGTGGGGAGGAGCGTGGGGTGTCCCAGTGACGAAAAGCGGGTCACACACGTGGGCACCTGTGCTCCTAAGTGTACAGACGGCTTCAGGACTACGTCCAGGGAGCTGCTGGCAGCACTTCCTCTGCGTTTGGAGCGTGGTTCCTGGGGCGCTGAGTGGAAAGGGGGTCGAGCTTTTCACGAAGCCCTTTGAACACTCGGAATCGGCTAGAAGCAGCAAGATATGCACGTCTGACAGCGTCCCGGGAAGTCTTTCCATCTTGCTGTCTTGTGTGGCGGTGGATTGGCGTGTCAGCGGGGAGGAGGCAGAGCGCCGCGTGTGTGCTTTGTCGTCCTGAAGATGCGGCCAGGCCGCTCCACCGAGATGTCCAGTCCAGCCGGCCCTCTGTTCTGGGGAAAGTCAGGCCCAGGTCCCTTTGTTTCTGGGGCCCCAGGGCGACCTTCCTCTCTTCTC
This sequence comes from Tursiops truncatus, assembly GCF_011762595.2. Lineage (NCBI taxonomy): Eukaryota > Metazoa > Chordata > Mammalia > Artiodactyla > Delphinidae > Tursiops > Tursiops truncatus. The sequence continues at coordinate 804,305 of NC_047042.1, forward strand.
CCAATCCTGCCGAGATGCGGAGGGAGGACCTCTTCAGAGAGAAATGGGCTGTGGGGAAGGGGCTCTTCCCTCCCGGGTTCTGCCCTTCCTGATTCTGACCAGGTCAGAAAAAAATCCTTTCTTTTATTTAAATCTTCAGATTCCTCTGTCTCATTCCCCTAGCAATAAGCAAATGGTCTGAATGCTGAGGAGGGTGATATAAATAAGAAAATGATGAATACAACAGAAAAAATAAACCCATAGCTAAGATCTTATGCTCTGACCCAGTCACCTTCTACTTTCTTTTTTTTTTTTTTAAACAAAAATGAGCTGTAAGGAAAAGAGGCTTAGGGCATTTTCTAAAATCAGCAGTTATTAGGTGGTATGTAGGTGAAAACAGAGCCCAAGTAGTTTCTCCCAGTGATATAAAAGTGAAGACAAGACTTGAGGTTGTGGCATCTCTGAGATTTGTGCCCCAGTTCTGGGCGGGGCTCTGAGCTCCGTGCCGCGTTGTCTCCCTATAATCTTCTGAAGGTTTTACTCAAGTTCTTGATTCTGTAAATTTTTGTATTTCACCAGTTTGGGGAAGTTTTCAGCTGTTACTTATTCTAATAGCCTTTCAGCCCTACTCTGTTTCTCCTGTCTTTCTGGGACTCAAAAGATATGAACGTGGACTCCTAGTATTGTCCTGCAGGTCCCTGAAGCTCTGGTTACTTTGTCGTCTGTTTTCCTCTTGCTCAGATTGGGTGAAGTGTACTGACCTGTCCTCAAGTTCACTGGTTCTGTCCTCTGTCATTTCTACTTGAGACCATCCAGCAAGTTTAAAACACTTTCTGTTATGGCATTTTTCAGTTCTGTATTACCCCGTGCTTAGCTGTCTTTTTAATAACTTGTATTTCTTTGTTGAACTTTTCTGCTACTTAATTTGTTTCAAGACAGTTTTTAATTGCTTGTTGAAGTATTTCTATGATGACGGCTTTAAAATACTTGCCAGATCATTCCAACATCAGATTTATCTCAATATTGACATTGGTTGATTCTTGTGAGTTCTCTGGTTCTTTGTATGGTGGGTGATGTTCAGTTGTATTGTGGGCATGTTGGCTGTAAGAAAACCTTTCATTTTTTGCAGACAGTCTCCTGTTCAGGTTTAACACACAGGTCTCAGCGTCCTTTGCGGGCTGTGGTTCCCAGGACAGTTTAATCATCACAGGCTTTGTGCTGTTATTTTGATCTGCTTGGTTCCTCTGGTGCCGCTGAAGCTTCCACGGGTTCCCGGTGCTGCTGCCTGAGGGGCAGAGGGGTTTCTCCAGGAAGTTTGTGCCTCTCAATCCCCTTCACCTGTTTCACTGGAGACTCCCAGTTTGTTCTCTGAATCTATGAGTCTGTTTCAGTTGTGTTACGGTGGTTCATTTGTTTAATTTTTTAGATTCCACATATAAGCGATACCATATGGTATTTGTCTTTCTCTGTCTGACTTATTTCACTTAGTATGACAATCTCTAGGTCCATCCATGTTGCTGCAAATGGCAAGATTTCATTCCTTTTTATGGCTGAGTAATATTCCACTGTATATATGTACCACATCTTCTTTATCCATTCATCTGTCGATGGACACTTAGGTTGCTTCCATGTCCTGGCTATTGTAAATAGAGCTGCAATGAACATTGGAGTGCATGTGTCTTTTCAAAGCAGTGTTTAAGTAACTTGCCTAAGACCACCAAGCGAATAACCCGGGATGGGGAGGCCTTGTTCACCACTTCATTTTTAAGTGCTCTCGGTGTGATGTTTCAGAGGCTCAGTGCAGTGCATATATTCATGTTGTCTACTGTTCAGTTCTTACAAAATTCTGCCTTATTTCTAGTCATATTTACTTTGTATCTTTTAATGATGTGTTACTGTGTGTAGAAATATTAGTCACTGTAAATTCTGAATTTATTTCAGAATAAAATGATTGTTATTCCATTTATCCTTTTTGCAATGAAATTAATTTTTTTACTGTTAACATTTCTAGTTTTTATGTTTTTGCTTGATTTTTGAGATCTTTTGTTTTTGATTCAGTATAGAACTACAGTTGGCTTTGATAGTTTTGTCTCTGCCATATAACATAATCTTAATTAATAAAAGCGTTTTATTTTGTTCATAGCTATAATTTTAGCACCTACACTTATGCCTGGCTGAAAGACCTTTGGTAAATATTTATTGAGTAACTTGACGGGATGGGTCTGAAAATCTTAGCCTTTGAATTACGATATTTTAACCTACTTGAAGTTCTTTTCATAACTCTGATAAGTTTAGAGCTATTTTGTCAACCTCCTCTATAGTTTTGAAATTTATACCTGTCCTGGTGATTACCGTTTTTCCTCTCTTTTGCCAGGAGAATTTGTTCTGTAGGGTCTCTTTTCCTCCTTTGTTTTCTGTCTACTGTTTTTTAATGTCATGTCTGTCCTCTTCCCAGTTATCAATGCCCAGACTCACTTCTTTCTTACGTGAGAACCTTTGCTGTCACTCCATCCTCTCCTCCCGCACCATGCTATCTTGTATTGATAGAGTCTGAAACCAGTCGGACACATTAACAATCATCAGAGTGAGCAGCTGGTGTTTATAATTTTACTGTAACTTTTCTATTATAATTTTTTCTTTCAATAATTATTATTGGCATTTGGATTCAATTCAGAACCTTGCTCACCATTATTTAAAATTAATTCTCTGTTTGAGTGGTTTCGTGGCTCATCATCATTTCAGTGTTCTCATATTGATTTAACTGTTTACTCAGGTGTGTTCAGGTAACTTTTTCAGGAGCATTCATAGGTAGCATCATTTCTTTGTCCTTGGATATCTGAGGTCCTCACCTTTGCACCATAGCTCAGCTGGACATAAGAATTCCTGGCTTATGTTATTTCTCCCTGAAAACTCAGTAGATTCTGCTGCATTGTCTACTGACCTTTAATTTTGCAGAGAAACTCTCTGAAACGACATTATTGTTTTTCCTTCTTCACAGGCTTCTTGTGTTCTCCCTGAGGCTGATATATTTATTCTTTTAATTAGAATTCCAGTTGTTACAAGGTATGCTAGCACTAGTCTCTTGTTAATATTTTTTGCTGTGTAAGAAATGTTTATAGCACCGTTATTCACAGTAGCCAAGATATGGAAGCAACCTAAGCGTCCATCAACAGATGAATAGGTAAAGAAGATGTGGTGTGTTTACATATACATACATACACACATATATCGATATAGATATAGATATAGAGATGTAGTACAATGGAATATTACTCAGCCATAAAAAAGAACAAAATTTTGCCATTTGCAACAAGGTGGATAGACTTGGAGGGCATTATGCTAAGTGAAATAATTCAGACAGAGAAAGACAAATACTGTATGATATCACTTAAATGTGGAATCTAAAAAAATGAAACCAGTGAATATAACAAAAAAGCAGACTCACAGATATAGAGAGCAAACTAGTGGTTACCAGTGGGGAGGGGAAGTGGGCAGGATGGGGTAGGGGATTAAGAGGTACAAACTCTTACGTATAAAATAAGCCACAAAAATATATTGTACAACACAGGGAATACAGCCAATATTTTACAATATCTATAAATGGAGTATAGACTTTAAAAACTGTGAATCACTATATTGTATACCTGTAACTTATATATATATATATATATATATATATATATATATATAGTGCAGCAACTGAACTTAAAAAAAAAGAAAAAAAGGGAAATGGTCTTCAGATTTGCACACTCAGCAGCAGTGGGTTTTCTCCCTCCTGTGATAACTGACCCTGTTCTTGGCCCCTTCTGTGCTCTGAGTCTGAATCTTGGCTTAGATCTCTTGTATCTGTCCCGGACTGTCTCTGATTTGTCCTTCTTTGTCTCGCGGCCCTCCTCTGAGGGCTGGGGCGGGGTCTCCACTGCCCCGTATGTCCCCCTTGTTTTGATTCCCAGCCTGTGTTCAGTCTCTGGGTCTCACCGCCTCACGTGGGCTGTTTCTTCCTCGTCACCACCTCCTCTGTGCTCCTGGATGTTTCTTGAAAACACAAAGTAGATACTTTCTACATTTTCTCCTGTCTTTCATTAGGTTTATTTTGACCAGAAAGGGTCTTTTCATGTGCCTCTGCTGTTTCCCTGCTTGCTCATCCTTAGCAACAGAGGATCTCACTTTTGTGGGTGGGCGAGTAACACAGACGTCGAGTGAGTCCACAGCTCAGGCTCATGTGAAGGCGGAAGGGCGGCGTTTGGACAGGCTGCGGCTTTCCTTTGCCGGTCAGACCCCTGGCAGCTGAGTGGGGGAGGGGCAGCAGCCGAGGCAGCCGTGCCCACGAGGGGCTCCGTCCTGTCCTGGGCTCATCTTGGGAACTATAGCAGCAGGAGCCTCTCTTCTCTTTCTAGACCCTGAGCTGGTGTGACCTGTGCCATTGTGACCCCAGAGGGGTGTGGCTGGACTCCAGACCCGCCTTAATCTTATCTCTTTGCATATAGACTGTTTTCAGTATAAAAACATAGTAACGTTGTCATAGACATCTTCATGGGTATAGCTTTGTATTTCACTTAAAAGATTTCCTCAGGATGGCGTCCTTTTATTTTGAGAGAAAAAGGCAGGGGTGTTTTTTTGTAGGTCAGTGACCATAAATAATTTTTATGATACCAAATTATTTTACAAAAATCTTACGCTCATTTGCTCTGCCAGCAGCCATAAATAAATAACTGCGGTTTCGTTTTATCCTAAATAGAGTTGGGCATCATAAAACAAATCGTAGATGCTAGTTGAGAATGTATTGTTGAGACGGAAGTGTGAGCAGACGTCTTGTTTAGTCAGTGTATACTGGGGACGTCTGTTGCCCGTTAGAGTGACCTATACACTGGGGACACCACGGTGACCACGTGGACAGCACCTGACGGAAAGAGTCTGGGGGGAGGGCCTTGGGACGGTCACCGTGTCCGGGTAGGTGGCCTTGGAAGATCTCCGCTCTGATTGCTGAGCCGCACACAACGCTGGTCTCCTTGTTGTAGCAGCCACAGCGCTGAAGAACCTTCCTAATGCAACAGGGCTGAGCTAGAGACGTACCCAAATCTGCTTTATCTTGCAGGAAAATCATACTTTTGATTTTGTGGACAAGCTGAAGACTTTATCTGAAACACTGCTGAACTTGTCCAGTGTTTTTTTTTTTTTTTTTTTTTTGGCAGTACGTGGACCTCTCACTGTTGTGGCCTCTCCCTTTGTGGAGCACAGGCTCCGGACGCGCAGGCTCAGTGGCCATGGCTCACAGGCCTAGTCACTCTGCGGCATGTGGGATCTTCCCAGACCAGGGCATGAACCCGTGTCCCCTGCATCGGCAGGCGGACTCTCAACCACTGCGCCACCAGGGAAGCCCATGTCCAGTGTTTTTCAGAGCAGCAGAAATGGTCAGATGCTCCACCAGCTGCAGGTGAGGGAGGGGTGACCCCTTTGCCACCGAGGGCTGGGGGAACCCATGCTCAGGTGCATCTGCAAAACCAGAGTGGTCCTTCAGAGGACTCTGCAGAGCCACCTGGGGCGTGGCTTGCCCAGTTGACTGGTAATGTTGACGTAAAATGGGATGTGTGTGAAAACTTTTTGTAAGTGTTCAGTTGTTTTGCCCATGCAAGATGTTACTATTGTGGGAATGATCAATAATTCATTAGTATTTATTTGTGCTTTAAATTCCATGTTAAATTAAAGCTTTTTGGGGTGGTTTTTTTTGGGTGCTTTTCAACTGTGGGTCTATTAAAACAATTATCATTCCCCAGTATTCTGTACTGACAATGTAATATATTCCAAAATACGTGGGCTGTAGTTTCAAATGGCCTGACTTCTTCTCAGCAGGACAGTCATTAGTTACAAAACTTTCATCAAGGTAGATCACATGAGAACCTTTTGGGGCATCTGTGTAACTCTGGCTTAACCTGCGTCTGATAGCATGAGAAAATACAACTACATTTTTATTCTTGTTTGGCCTATTTTTAATCCACTGACCAAGTAGTTCAAGGTGGTTCCGAGCAGGGACTCAGAGCCAGATGGTCTGGGTTTGATTCCCAGCCCTGCCCCCACTGCTGTGTGATCTTGAGCTGGTCACTGAACTTCTCTGTGCCTTGGGCTTCTTACCTTTGAAGTGAGGAAATAACCATAGTTATGAGCTGTAAATTGACTTAAATTATGTAAAGCACTTGGAATAATGTTTGGTACGTAGGAGATGCTTCTGTGTCTGGGTCCTCCCAAAAGCCGACACCGAGATGAGGTTACATGTGTGAGAATTTTGTCAGGGAAAGAGCTGTTGGAGCCGAGGCTGGGGAAGCCGGGCAGGCCGGGGAGGTCTGGTCCTGAAGGGACGGGGGGTGGCGTGGGGGCTGGGTGGAAACATCCCACAGGGCCCTGCATTTAGAGGACACCTCTCATCCAGCTGAAGTCGGGTATCATGGGGGATCCTCTGTCAGGGGAGCCGTGGCTCCTAGGAGTGGGCTCGGCGTGGTCACGGCTAAGAGCAGCCTGGGAGGTGTGGCCTCCGGGCAAACTGAGATGGATTTCAGAGCACAGCAGAGGGCCTTGGATGTTGCCGTTCCTGGAGCTGGGAGTCTGGGATGCTCATTCTCATGGTGGCCATGGCTATTATTGTTATTCTTCTTCTTTAATTTGTTTGCTCACCAGTTAATTTGCTGATACAGGGATCAGTAGGCGTTTTCTGTAATGAATCAGATGGTAAATAGTTCAGGCTTTGAAAAGGGGACTGCTGTAACTACAGATAGTTATATGCAGTATAATAGGCAGCAGGTTGAGTCTCTGCAAAGTAGTGTGAGAACGTAACAGTGCCTAACACCGTCTCAAGAATCAGGTGGTTAGTGGGAAGAAGGATAAATTAGGAGTTTGGGATTAACAGATGCACACTGGTATATATCTAACAGATAACCAGCAAGGATCTACTGTGTAGAACGAGGAACTATACTCCGTATCTTGTAATAACCTATAATGGAAAAGAGTCTGAAAATGAATATATATATATGAATCACTTTGCTGTACACCTGAAACTAACACAACATTGTAAATCAAACATATTGATACTTCGATAAAAAAAAGAAGCAGGTGTTTTCTTGGAGAAGTCTTCAGTTTAGCTGAGTGCTGTTTACCAAGTAGTCAAGTTAGAAATTAAAGCCACTTATTCAATCACTTGAAGAACTTTTTACTTAGAGAATGAATTGTGGTGAGTGGCTCTATTTCTTAGCATCGAGATCACATTCAAGAGTATCTGTAGTGCTCTTGGATTTGCAGTAACTAGTGCCTGGGCTCTAGGTCGGGCTCTGCCTGCAGGGGGCTAGATTAGTATTTCGCTGATGCTGGTGACCCTGACTTACTTTTTCCTTCAGTTAAAAGCATCTTTCCATGGAGATGTTGCCGAGATTAAATGACTAATGCATATGAAGTGCATCACATAATGTTGGGCAAGTAGCTAGTGCCCAGTGAAAGAAGAAAAATAAGATTTAAAAAAATCAGACACTGAGGTTTCATCATGAAATCTTGTCGTCTATAGACAAGAGTCAATAAAATCATCAGGTATCAGGGAGATGTAAGAAATAAAAGAGCTAAATGCAGAAGGTGGGTGTTATTGAAAATTCCTCATCAGAAGTCCCCAAGTTATACAGTTGTTTGGTAAAGCAACTGTTTGCTGGGAAAACTGGACAGCTACATGTAAAAGAATGAAATTAGAACAATTCCTAACACCGTACACAAAAATAAACTCAAAATGGATTAAAGACCTAAATGTAAGGCCAGACAGTATAAAACACACAGAGGAAAACATAGGAAGAACACATTCTGACATAAATCACAGCAAGATATTTTTTGACCCACCTCCTAGAGTAATGAGAATAAAAACAAAAATAAACAAATGGGACCTAGTGAAACTTAAAAGCTTTTGCACAGCAAAGGAAACCATAAACAAGATGAAAAGACGACCCTCAGAATGGGAGAAAATATTTGCAAATGAAGCAACTGACAAAGGATTAATCTCCAAAATATACAAACAGCTCATGCAGCTCAATATCAAAAAAACAAACAACCCAATCAAAAAATGGACGGAAGACCTAAATAGGCATTTCTCCAAAGAAGACTACAGATGGCCAACAAACACATGAAAAGGTGCTCAACGTCACTAATTGTTAGAGAAATGCAAATCAAAACTACAATGAGGTATCACCTCTCACCAGTCAGAATGGCCATCATCAGAAAATCTACAAACAATAAATGTTGGAGAGGGTGTGGAGGAAAGGGAACCCTCTTGCACTGTTGGTGGGAATGTAAATTGGTGCAGCCACTATGGAGAACAGTATGGAGATTCCTTAAAAAGCTAAAAGTAGAGCTACCATATGACCCAGCAATCCCACTACTGGGCATATACCCTGAGAAGATAATTCAAAAGGACACATGTACCCCAGTGTTCATTGCAACACTATTTACAACAGCCAGGACATGGAAACAACCTAAATGTCCATCAGCAGATGAATGGATAAAGAAGATATGGTACATATATATGATGGAATATCACTCAGCCATAAAAAGGAACGAAGTTGTGTCATTTGCAGAGATGTGGATGGACCTAGAGTCTGTCATATGGAGTGAAGTAAGACAGAAAGAGAAAAACAAATGCCATATGTTAACACCTATATGTGGAATCTGAAAAAAATGGTATAGATGATCTTTTTTACAAAGGAGAAATAGAGACACAGAAATAGAGAACAAATGTATGGATACCAAGGGGGAAGGGGGAGATTGGGTTGAGTTGGGAGATTGGGATTGACCTATATACAATATTGATACTATGTATAAGGTAGATAACTAGTGAGAACCTACTGTACATCACAGAGAACTCTACTCAATGCTCTTTGGTGACCTAAAGGGAAGGAAATCCAAAAAAGAATATATATATATATATATATATATATATATATATATATATATATATATATATATATATATATATATATATATACTATAGTGGAGATATATATATATATATATAGAGAGAGAGAGAGAGAGCTGATTCACTTTGCTGACCAGCAGAAACTAACACAACATTGTAAAGCAGCTATACTCCAATAAAAATTAAAAGAAAAAGAGATCCCCCCTTTGCTTAATCCTGCATTGGCCCCACTGCCTCTGTGTTCCACCCTCAGTAGATTGTTGCTTGCTGTGGGTACGTGGCAGCACAGTGCGGATGCATGCGTGCCAGCTGCAGAGTTAGTATGCAAGGCGCCATCAAGCTGCTGGAGGTAATCCTGGAGAACCTTCCACAGTGCAGCCTTTGACAAATGAGGTGGAGTTGAACCATCAATAGTGAGAGAAGAAAGATACAGATGATGATATGAAACATGCTTCCAAAGATAAGGCTTTGAACATTGCACGTTTAAGAGAGGGTGTGGGAAAATGCTGAACCTTTCATCAGTGTTCTTGTAACAGTGACCCCCTCTTTACAACCGGCCCACAGAAAAGGCAATATAAAGGATTTATGTAAAGGGTCACCATATAGTTCTATTAGAAAGTTTAACCAAAAAATCAGCACTTAATTCATTCTTTGTTTTCAATATTAGTGCATATTTATTCATACAATTATATCCCCAATTGTTTACTTCTGTTTTTCAAGATAAAGTCCTAAGCAAATGTAATCCTATTTACTGGGATGTTTTAGAACCTCTTTGCACTTTTTGTGCCTTTTCCCTGTATCATGAAACTTGGAATAAACCTAACAAGTATTATTCAGCAAGAGGAATGGTGAGATTAGTCTTGTTAAACTATATTATTTTCCTTTAGGAAGCCCTGAAAAACAAATTTATAAGAAGGCTTTGTAGAAAGCCAGCTGCACATTGATGTAGACAAATGGACGGAAAAGCTCCAGACACTCGGTAAGTGCGGCAGGCGTTGTGGTGGATCCATCATCAGGCCATGTAGTTTCTGGGTGACACTGACGAGTCACTGCTTCCTCCCCCAGTTTCTGGTTTCTTGTCTTTGAGATGCAGAGCTTGAGTTCAGTATACTCCCAAGTTTGTTCATAACTGAAGTTTTCTGATTTGCTGACTCAGGCTCGAATAGTAAGGAACTTAGTTAAAAAGGAAGGCCTCTGATGTAAATACAGGAATTGTGACTTATAACACAATTATAAAAAAGAAATTGCTATCATTGAGTTAATAGTTAATAGTTAATAGTCAATTGAAAGCAGTTAATTGATTTGAAGATCTGAAACTTAGATTAAAAAAATTCATCAATCAGCAAACGTTTATCGCATGTTTGTAGTTTATTAATCGGTGACTTCATTTAGATGTTCAACAACCGTTTTCTGAACACGCAGGAGAGTCAGGCTCTGAGCGAGAATCTGGAGACCCCCAGCCCCCCTGCGGTGGTTTGGCAGGCGTGTCCCAGGGATGCTTCCAGGGGCCTAGGCCAGAGGGATGGCAGAATGGAAGAAAGAAAGAGCTCCGGGAGGGAAGGAAGGGTGTCAGGCCATCTGAGGCCCCCGGCACCTGCCACTGTGCCCGCACCCAGGGCGAGGGCTGGCGTCTGCTTGGAGCACGAGGGTTAGTGGAGGGCAAGGTGATATATTAGGCACAATACTTCCCTTTATGAAAAAAAAATTTTCTGGTGAATTTACTACTTTAGAAAGTTTAATAGTATTTTAAAATAAATGTTACTGGGCTTCCCTGGTGGTGCAGTGGTTGAAAGTCCGCCTGCCGATGCAGGGGACGCGGGTGTGTGCCCCGGTCTGGGAGGATCCCACATGCCTCAGAGCGGCTGGGCCCGTGAGCCATGGCCGCTGGGCCTGCGTGTCCGGAACCTGTGCTCCGCAACGGGAGAGGCCGCAGCGGTGAGAGGCCCGCGTACCGCAAAAATAAATAAGTAAATAAATAAGTAAATAAATAAATGTTACTGCCTTGAATGGTGTTTTCACGAAGTTAAAGCACACTTACAAACGCAGTAGTTCTGGAAAGCTCATTACAGCAGCGGCTGCATCCTGAGCTGTGGGGTGAGGACCAGAGGTTTTCTGTCCCGCCGCAGAGGCTCTTATTAGTCTGCACCTGCAGCCCCGCTGGCATGTCACCTCGGGGCCAGAGGGCCCAGGGATCCTCCAGCTCCTCGCTGAGAACGCACACCACCTTTGAACAGGTTTTCCCTCATGTAAACTTCTATTATAAAGTTCGCGGGAAAAACAGTAACAGAAATTCAGACACTGAGCTTTTCCTACAAATGTGTCTGGACCCAGAGTGTGGGATTCAGATGGAATTTTGAGACCTGTGAGGTGTGATTCCTCCCTTCTCACTGCCCCACCCAAGGTGAAGCCCCTCTTGTTGAGGTGGAGAATGATGGTCATCTTCCATCTGACTCTGCACAGCCCTCTGGGAGCAGGCCAGGTGTGAACACAGGCCTGTCCATGGCGCAGGTGTGCCGGTGGCTTGGGCACCCTCTAGATGCACGTCTCCTTTTGTAACTCCCTGGTTAAAGAGTTAACTCACCTTACTCTGGGCATCCTTCTGAAATTGCCTATTCCTAGTCGCTGGAGACTGGGGCAGAATGACTACTTGAAGGTACGTTAATGTGGTTCCTGGGAATGTTTACCCAATCATGCTTTTGTTTTTCTTGATTATTTAACTTTTAAAAAATAACTTTTTGCTTATTACAGAAGTAATTGTCTGTTGTGGAAGTGATAGAAAATACAAATAAACCAGAAAAGCAATCTACCCATAATCTCATCCTCAGAGACAGTCATTGTAAAAGCCTTGGAGTAATTTTTCAGAAGTAATTATATGGCTTATATGAACTTAGGTGCATGTATTTTTGTAAAAATGGTCATACTGTCCATATCATTTTGTAAACTGTTCATAGAAATTGGCTCTGTTACTGAGGGTCCCTAGCGTGAACTGCTTTAAACTTGTGTAACTGTTTCTTCTGGATTGGTTGCTACATATTTGAACACTGTGCTTACACTAGTGTTTCTCGATCTATTCATTTTAGGAATAATCATTGATTTCTCCAGGTCATTTTCCCCGCCCCATGAAGGTTATGTGTCCATTTTAGTTACGTCGTGAAGCATTGGGACTGGATACTTGTCACCCAATGCAGAGCCACGTGGTACATAGAATGAAATTTCCTTTTCCCAGGGTTCCCCTTCCCCAGAGGTTCGTGTTACCTTGTTCTCAGGTGTAACATTTGCTGTCCATTCGCCCACCCCTACCCCCAGTTTGCCAACATGTCCCCTTGACTTGGGGTCCTTTTGTTCATGCAGACATCCAGCCAGGCCCCCCCCTCCCCTCCCACTGGGCCGGCCTACCTCTGTGTCCGTCTCTTCTCCCACACTGGAGGCTACGTTTCCTACCTTCTCCATCCTCCCATTTTTCTTTATTACCATGTTTTCTTGCTTCATATTCAGAATTATGGAAAAGGGTGCGTGAGAGGAAAATTTCCTGAGTAATTTTACTCAGTAAATTCACTTTTATATCTGAAGGATATGTGAAAAACATTCTGTATTTCATTCTTGATAACTTTAATTTGTGTTTTCTGTCTCGCCCCTTTTTTGGTCAGAGAATTATCAATTTTATTAGTCTTTTCAAAAAAATGAATATTTGGCTTTGTTGTTTCTTTTTTATGTTTGCTTTCTATTTCATTGATTTCTGCTTTCTTCTTTATTGGTTCTTGCCTTTTACTTTCTTTGGTTTGTCACCTCCCCCTGCTCTTTTTTTGGTAAGTTCTTGAGATAGATACTTAGATGATTGATTTCTACCTTTTCTTCTTTCTCATGTATTTAAATTTATACTTGTATGTATTCATGACCCTTCTTTTCCCTCCGAGCATTGCCTTAACTGCATCTCACAGGTTGTCATATGTTCTGTTTTCATTATCATTCAGTGAAGTGTAATTCTTTTGATTCTCTAATTATTTGAAAGTTTATAGCTTAATTTAGAAATATTTGGGATTTTCCATTTATCTTTGTGTTACTGACTTCTAGCTTTAGGTCGCAGTGGTCAGAGAATGTACAGTTGGTATGATTTCATTTGTTTGAAATTTGTTAACATCCCACATGGTCAGCTTTGCATCCTGCGTGTAGCAGTTCTAGGTTGGAGGGTGCATCTCCTCTGTATCCTTGCTGATTTTTGTGTGCCTGTTCTATCAGTTATTAGAAGTGTGTGTTTTTATTTCCTATTTTGATTGTGGATTTGTCTATTTCTCTTTAATTCTGTTAGTTGAGGCTTTAGTTGTTTTGAGGCTGTATTTTATTTTCTACTGAGAACGTGAGATATTTATATTTTCTTCTGTCTGTATTTAAATTTTTTCTTTTTTCTCCCCACAGCATCTCACTCTGACTTACTGAGGTGTGTTTTCCATCACGAGTTTCCCGCTTTGGTTTTCCAGCACTTAGCACTTCTTGAATCAGTGTCTTGATATCTTACATTTTGGGAAAGTCTTGGTCATTATCTCTTAAAATATTACTTCTGATCAGTTCTCTCTGTTCTCCTCTGAAACTCCAATTAAACACGAAAAAATTTCCGTGTCCATATGCTGGTTATATCCTATTCTCTTGTTTTCCCATCTTTTTCTTTCTCTCTGTGCTTCAGTTTGACATATTTTTTCCTTACCTTTTAAAAAATCCACTAATTATCTCCTCAGCTGTAGGTTTTTCATTTCAGTTATCACATTTCCCAATCTAAGCTTATAACTCGATTCTTTTAAAAAATAGTTTTCAGTTCTCTGCTGAAATTCTCCCTATTTTCATCTAACTTTCGGTAATTGTGTTCAAAGATTTTTGATGTGCATATTTTAACTGCAATATTAATCATATTTAATAATTCAGAAATACTAATCATATTTTCATTGACTACCAGACGTTGTGTATGAAAATTGTAGGAATAAATTTTTCTTCCTTGATGGTGCTGTTTTCCTCTTGATGCTGTTTTTCTGCTCCCTGCAGAGAGCTAGGCTGGGACCACGTCCTTGAATCTGATCAGAGGCTGAGTTGATTGATGGAGCTTCAGTCTTACTGGGAGTTTTTCCTCTGCTGCTGTAGTCCTGTCAGGGTGAGGAGGGATCTCAGATAAAACTGGGGTGTTTCCTAGACCCTCACACCCGAGTCCCTGAACTCAGGCCCCGCAGGACCCAGTAGGCTCAGGTTCTCCATCCTTAGGATCCCACGTACCAGACTCCTGTGCCCTCTCCTGAGGGCCTCAGACCGTCAAGTCCTTGTGGCCTTGGTAGCTGTTGGAAGCTTTCACACAGATTTAAAAAAATCATCCATAATTTCTAGTTGTTTGTCTTCAGCAAGTTGTCCATCATTCTGATTTTAATAATGGATCTTTTAAGTCTGCAGTTAGTCTTCTTTCACGTATCAGGTATTTTCCTGTCATTTCCTTGAATTTCTCACCTGTATTAAAAAAATGTCATCTCTACCTTTAGGTTCAATTTTTGATCATTGTTTTTGTTTTTTGTTTTTTATTTTTATTTTTTTAACATCTTTATTGGAGTATAATGGCTTTACAATGGAGTGTTAGTTTCTGCTTTATAACAAAGTGAATCAGCTATACATATACATATATCCTCATATCCCCTCCCTCTTGTGTCTCCCTCCCACCCTCCCTATCCCATGCCTCTAGGTGGTCACAAAGCACCGAGCTGATCTCCCTGTGCTATGCGGCTGCTTCCCACTAGCTGTCTATCTTACATTTGGTAGTGTATATATGTCAATGCTACTCTTTCACCTTGCCCCAGCTTATCCTTCCCCCTCCCCGTGTCCTCAAGTCCATTCTCTACGTCTTCGTCTTTATTCCTGTCCTGCGCCTAGGTTCTTCAGAACCATTTTTTAAAAATTCCGTATATATGTGTTAGCATATGGTATTTGTTTTTCTCTTTCTGACTTACTTCACTCTGTATGACAGACTCTAGGTCCATCTGCCTCACTACAAATAACTCAATTTCATTTCTTTTTATGGCTGAGTAATATTCCATTGTATATATGTGCCATAACTTCTTTATCCATTCATCTGTCGATGGACACTTAGGTTGCTTCCATGTCCTGGCTATTCCATGTCCTGGCTAGTCATGTACACTGGGGTACATGACTCTTTTTGAATTATGAACACTGGGGTACATGACCCTTTTGGAATTACGGTTTTCTCAGGGTATATGCCCAGGAGTGGGATTGCTGGGTCATATGGTAGTTCTATTTTTAGCTTTTTAAGGAACCTCCATACTGTTCTCCATAGTGGCTGTATCAATTTACATTCCCACCAACAGTGCAAGAGGGTTCCCTTTTCTCCACACCCTCTCCAGCATTAATTGTTTGTAGATTTTAAGATGATGGCCATTCTGACCGGTGTGAGGTGATACCTCATTGTAGTTTTGATTTGATTTCTCTAATGATGAGTAATGTTGAGCATCCTTTCATGTGTTTGTTGGCAATCTGTATACATTCTTTGGAGAAATGTCTGTTTAGGTCTTCTGCCCATGTTTTGATTGGGTTGTTTGTTTTTTGATACTGAGCTGCATGAGTTATTTGTAAATTTGGAGATTAATCCTTTGTCAGTTGCTTCATTGGCAAATATTTTCTCCCATTCTGAGAGTTGTCTTTTTGTCTTGTTTATGGTTTCCTTTAAGTTACATTAGGCCCCATTTATTTATTTTTGTTTTTATTTCCATTTCTGTAGGAGGTGGGTCCAAAAAGATCTTGCTGTGATTTATGTCATAGAGTGTTCTGCCTATGTTTTCCTCTAAGATTTTGACAATGTCTGGCCTTACATTTAGGTCTTTAATCCATTTTGAGTTTATTTTTGTGTATGGCGTTAGGGAGTGTTCTAATTTAATTCTTTTACATGTAGCTGTCCAGTGTTCCCAACACCACTTACTGAAGAGTCTGTCTTTTCTCCACTGTATATTCTTGCTTCGTTTATCAAAGGTAAGGTGACCATATGTGCATGGGTTTATCTCTGGGCTTTCTATCCTGTTCCATTGATCTATATTTCTGTTTTTGTGCCAGTACTATACTGTCTTGATTACTGTAGGTTCGTAGTATAGTCTGAAGTCTGGGAGCCTGATTTCTCCAGCTCTGTTTTTCTTTCTCAAGATTGCTTTGGCTATTCGGGGTCTTTTGTGTGTTCATACACATTGTGAAATTTTCCGTTCTAGTTCTGTGAAAAATGCCAGTGGTAGTTTTATAGGTATTGCATTGAATCTGTAGATTGTTTTGGGTAGTATAGTCATTTTCACAATGTTGATTCTTCCAATCCAAGAACATGGTAAATCTCTCCATCTGTTTGTATCATCTTTAATTTCTTTCATCAGTGTCATAGTTTTCTGCATACAGGTCTTTTGTCTCCTTAGGTAGGTTTATTCCTAGATATTTTATTATTTTTGTTGCAGTGGTAAATGGGAGTGTTTTCTTAATTTCACTTTCAGATTTTTCATCATTAGTGTATAGAAATGCAAGAGATTTCTGTGCATTAATTTTGTATTCTGCTACTTTCCCAAATTCATTGATTAGCTCTAGTAGTTTTCTGGTAGCATCTTTGGGATTCTCTATGTATAGTATCATGTCATTTGCAAACAGTGACAGTTGTACTTATTTTCTGATTTGGATTCCTTTTATTTCTGTTTCTTCTCTGATTGCGTTGGCTAAAACGTCCAAATCTATGTTGAATAATAGTGGTGAGAGTGAGCAAACTTGTCTTGTTCCTGATCTTTAGTGGAAATGGTTTCAGTTTTTCACCATTGAGGACAATGTTGGCTGTGGGTTTGTCATATATGACCTTTATTATGTTGAGAAATTTCCCTCTATGCCTACTTTCTGGAGGGTTTTTATCATAAATGGGTGTTGAATTCTGTTGAAAGCTTTTTCTGCATCTATTGAGATGATCATATGCTTTTTCTCCTTCAGTTTTTTAATATGCTTTATTACATTGATTGATTTGCATATATTGAAGAACCTTTACATTCCTTGGATAAACCCCACTTGATCATGTTGTACGTTCCTTTTAATGTGCTGTTGGATTCTGTTTGCTAGTATTTTGTTGAGGACTTTTGCATCCATGTTCATCAGTGATATTGGCCTGTAGTCTTCGTTTTTTGTGCTATCTTTGTCTGTTTTTAGTATCAGGGTGATGGTGGCCTTGTAGAATGAGTTGGGGAGTGTTCCTCCCTCTACTATATTTTGGAAGAGTTTGAGAAGGATAGGTGTTGACTCTTCTCTAAATGTTTGATAGAATTCGCCTGTGAAGCCATCTGGTCCCAGGCTTTTGTTTGTTGGAAAGTTTTTAATCACAGTTTCAATTTTAGTGCTTGTGATTGGTCTGTGTATATTTTCTATTTCTTCCTGGATCAGTCTCGGAAGGCTGTGCTTTTCTAAGAATTTGTCCATTTCTTCCAGGTTGTCCATTTTTTTGGCATATAGTTGCTTGTAGTAATCTCTCATGATCTTTTGTATTTCTGCAGTGTCAGTGGTTCCTTCTCCTTTTTCATTTCTAATTCTACGATTTGAGTCTTCTCCCTTTTTTTTCTTGATGAGTCTGGCTAGTGGTTTATCAATTTTTTTTATCATCTCAAAGAACCAGCTTTTAGTTTTATTGATCTTTGCTATTGTTTCCTTCATTTATTTAAATGATACATTAAACACAATGGACTTAAATGAAATGTCCTATAAATATCAATTATTTCTGGTCTGATCTTATGATTTCTTTCCTTCTGCTAACTTTTGGATTTTTTTTTGTTCTTCTTTCTCTAATTGCTTTAGGTGTAAGGTTAGGTTGTTTATTTGAGATTTTTCTTGTTTCTTGAAGTAGGATTGCATTGCTATAAACTTCCCTCTTAGAACTGCTTTTGCTGCATCCAATAGGTTTTGGGTTGTCATGTTTTCATTGTCATTTGTTTCTAGATATTTTTTGATCCCTCTCTGATTTCTTCAGTCATCTCTTGGCTATTCAGTAGTGTATTGTGTGGCCTCCATGTGCTTGTATGTTTCACAGATTTTTTCCTGTAATTGATGTCTAGTCTCATAACATTGTGGTTGGAAAATATACTTGATATGATTTCAATTTTCTTAAATTTACCAAGGCTTGATTTGTGACCCAATATACGATCTATCCTGGAAAATGTTCCCTGAACACTTGAGAAGAAAGTGTATTCTGTTGTTTTTGAATGGAATGTCCTATAAATATCAATTAAGTCCATCTTGTTTAATGTATCATTTAAAGCTTGTGTTTCCTTATTTATTTGCATTTTGGATGATCTGTCCATTGGTGAAAGTGGGGTGTTAAAGTCCCCTACTAAGAATGTGTTACTGTTGATTTCCCCTTTTATGCCTGTTAGCATTTGCCTTATGTATTGAGGTGCAACCCTTACGTTGGGTACATAAATATTTACCATTGTTATATCATCTTCTTGGATTGATCCCTTGATCATAATGTAGTGTCCTCTTTGTCTTTTGTAATAGTCTTTATTTTAAAGTCTATTTTGTCTGAGATGAGAATTGCTACTCCAGCTTCCTTTTGATTTCCATTTGCATGAAATATCTTTTTCCATCCCCTCTATCTCAAGTCTGTATGTGTCCCTAGGTCTGAAGTGAGTCTCTTTTAGACAACATATGTACAGGTCTTGTTTTTGTATCCCTTCAGCCAGTCTATGTCTTTTGGTTAGAGCATTTAATCCATTTACATTTAAGGTAGTTATTGATATGTATGTTCCTATTACCATTTTTTAATTGTTTTGGGTTTGTTATTGTAGGTCTTTTCCTTCTCTTGTGTTTCCTGCCTAGAGAAGTTCCTTTAGCATTTGTTGTAAAGCTGGTTTGGTGGTGCTGAATTTTCTTAGCTTTTACTTGTCTGTAAAGGTTTTATTTAATTTCTCTGTTGAATGTGAATGAGGTCCTTGCTGGATAGAGTAATCTTGGTTGTAGGTTTTTCCCTTTCATCACTTTAATTATGTCTTGCCACTCCTTTCTGGCTTGCAGAGTTTTTGCTGAAAGATCAGCTGCTAACATTATGGGGATTCCCTTGTATGTTATTTGTTGCTTTTTCCTCGCTGCTTTTAATACTTTTTCTTTGTATTTAATTTTTGATAGTTTAATTAATATGTGTCTTGGCATGTTTCTCCTTGGATTTACCCTGTATGAGAGTCTCTGCACTTCCTGGACTTGATTATTTCCTTTCTCATATTATGAGAGTTTTCAACTATAATCTCTTCAAATATTTTCTCAGTCCCTTTATTTTTCCTTTTCTTCTTCTGGTACCCCTATAATTCAAATGTTGGTGAATTTAATGTTGTCCCAGAGGTCTCTGAGACTGTCCTCAATTATTTTCATTCTTTTTTCTTTATTCTGCTCTGCGGTAGTTATTTCCACTATTTTATCTTCCAGGTCACTTCACCATTTTTCTGCCTCAGTTATTCTGCTATTGATTCCTTGTAGAGAATTTTTGATTTCATTTATTGTGTTGTTTATCCTTGTTTGTTCACTGTTTAGTTCTTCTAGGACCTTGTTAAACGTTTCTTGTTATTTTCTCCATTCTGTTTCCAAGATTTTGGATATCTTTACTATCATTATTCTGAATTCGTTTTCAGGTAGACTGCCTATTTCCTCTTCATTTGTTTGGTCTGGTGGGTTTTTATCTTGCTCTTTCATCTGCTGTGTGTTTCTCTGGTCTTTTCATTTTGCTTATCTTACTGTGTTTGGGGTCTCCTTTTTGCAGGCTGCAGGTTCGTAGTTCCCGTTGTTTTTGGTGTCCGTCCCCAGTGGCTAATGTTGGTTCAGTGGGTTGTGTAGGCTTCCTGGTGGAGGGTACTGGTGTCTGTCTTCTGGTGGATGAGGCTGGATCTTGTCTTTCTGGTGGGAGGACCACATCGGGTGGTGTGTTTTGGGGTGTCCATGACCTTATTATGATTTTAGGCATCCTCTCTGCTAATGGGTGGGGTTGTTTTTCTGTCATGCTAGTTGTTTGGCATAGAGTGTCCAGCACTGTAGCTTGCTGGTCGTTGAGTGGAGCTGCGTCTTAGCATTGAGATGGAAATCTCTGGGAGAACTTTTGCCGTTTGATATTACGTGGAGCCGGGAGGTCTCTGGTGGACCAATGATCTGAACTCAGTTCTCCCATCTCAGAGGCTTAGGCCTGACACCCAGCTGGAACACCAATAGCCTGTCAGCCACATGGCTCAGAAGAAAAGAGAGAAAAAAATAGAAAGAAAGAAAGAAGAGAGCAACCAAACCAAAAAACAAATCCACCAATGATAACAAGCACTAAAAACTATACTATAAAAAAACAAACAAAAAAAAAAAACAAAGAAAACAAAGAGAACCCTAGGACAAATGGTAAAAGCAAAGCTATACAGACAAAATTACACAAAGAAGCATACACATACACACTCACAAAAAGAGAAAAAGGAAAAAAATATGTATCTATATATAAGAAAAAATGGAAGAGAATAACCAAATCAGTAAACAAATCCACCAATGATAATAAGTTCTAAATATTAAACTAAGGTAAACATGAGGCCAGAAACCAGTCAGTCACAGACAGCAAATCCCAAGTCTACAGTTGCTCCCAAAGTCCACCGCCTCAATTTTGGGATGATTCGTTGTCTATTCAGCTATTCCACAGATGCAGGTACATCAAGTTGATTGTGGGGATTTAATCCACTGCTCCTGAGGCTGCTGGGAGAAACTTCCCTCTTCTTTGTTTGCAAAGCTCCTGTGGTTCAGCTTTGGATTTGGTCCCACCTCTGCATGTAGGTCACCTGAGGGCCTCTGTTCTTCACTCAGACAGAACGGGGTTAAAGGAGCAGCTGCTTCGGGAGCTCTGGCTCACTCAGACCGGGCGGAGGGAGGGGTACGGATGTGGGGCGAGCCTGCAGCAGCAGAGGCCGGCATGACGTTGCACCAGCCTGAGGTGCGCCGTGTGTTCTCCCGGGGAAGTTGTCCCTGGATCCCGGGGCCCTGGCAGTGGCGGGCTGCACAGGCTTCTTGGTGGCGGCAGCAGCAGCCTTAGCGTCTCATGCCCGTGTGTGGTGTCTGCGCTGATAGCTGCAGCTCGTGCCCGTCTCTGGAGCTTGTTTAGGCAGTGCTCTGAATCCCCTCTCCTCGTGTACCCCAAAACAATGGTCTGTTGCCTCTTAGGCAGTTCCAGACTTTTCCCCAGAATCCCTCCTGGCTAGCTGTGGTGCACTGGCCCCATTCAGGCTGTGTTCACACAGCCAACCCCAGTCCTTTCCTTGGGATCTGACCTCCGAGGCCCGCCATCCTGGCAGGTGAGCAGACAAGCCTCTTGGGCTTGTGAGTGCTGGTCGGCACCGATCCTCTGTGTGGGCATCTCCCCGCTTTGCCCTCTGCACCCCTGTTGCTGCATTCTCCTCCGTGGCTCCAAAGCTCTCCCCTCTGCCAGCCGCAGTCTCTGCTGTGAAGGGCCTTCCTAGTGTGTGGAAACCTCTCCTCCTTCACAGCTCCCTCCCACTGGTGCAGGTCCCATCCCTATTCTTTTGTCTCTCTCTTGTTTTTTTTTCCTTTTGCCCTACCCAGGTATGTGGGGAGTTTCTTGCCTTGTGGGAGGTCTGAGGTCTTCTGCCAGCATCCAGTAGGTGTTCTGTAGGAGCTGTTCCACATGTAGATGTAGTTTTGATATATTTCTGGGGAGGAAGGTGATCTCCACATCTTATTCCTCTGTCATCTTGAAGGTCTAGCTCTATTCATTTATTTTGAGTTCTGTCTTTCATGTTGGAGAGTTTCCTTAACTGTCTGTTGAGGTTAAGAATGAGGCACTGAAGCCTGATAGGATGTTTTTCATGTGCAGGGAGCTTACCGGGACTCTGTTTCCATCAGTGGTTCTCAGCTGAGGGGGAGTTTGTCCCCTGGGGCATTTGGCAAGGTCTGGAGCCATTTCTTGTTGTCGCAGCTGGTGAGATGCTCCCAACCAAGAATGTTCCTAAGCACCCTGTGATGTACAGGACAGCCTCCCCTAACATATAGCTCTGGCCCCAAATGTTGGGAAGCCGTCCCTCATTTAGAAGAGATGAAAGCAATAGGATGGAGGCAATTGTTTGACATCATGTTTAGGGCTAGAAACAGGGGATTTCAAACCCCCTAGTTGGCCATGGCTAACGCCAGCGTGTCTCAGGTCATCAGCTGTAGATGCCAAATGGGGACAATGCACAGCTTTTGGTGGCCAGAGCTCGGCTGAAATCCTTGCAGAGTCTTTTACCCCGTGCACGTGTGAGCCTCCGACTCTTGCTGCCCTTGCCAGCTGGGGCCTTCCCACACCTTCTGCTCCACAGACCTGTGTGTTTCCTCTTGGCCTGTCTTTAACGACCTCTTACGTTTGATGGGGACACAGGAGAGAGAAGCGGCCTGGTCTAGTCCTCTCACGATGGACCTTTGTGTCCCTGTCCTGTTTTCCATCCTTTCCTGTGGAGGTGCCCCCCACCCCAGCGCCCCCGTCGGGTCGGGGAGGGCACTGAGGAGTCCAGAGTCAGAGGACATGTGGTGGAGACTTGAGCAACTACTTGTGTTACATTCACTCCACTGAGCGAGAGCTCTTACCAAACAGTGGCTGCTGCCTTCTTCTCGGGCAAGGACCTCTGCAACGGGTGCTAAAGCCCATGGAATTTTTGTGTGGAGCTGCTTTTCTAATTCCTGACGTTACACATGTACGCACACATGCACACGCACACACATATACACACACACGGATATAGTCATTCAATTATATGAACGATTCAACTGTGCAAAGCCTTTTTTAAGCAGCTTTAGTTCTGTCCCTGGAACACAATTAAAGCCACACTCTGCGGAGGCCAGGTCACTCCTTATTCCATGAAGCCTCTGGAATTAACACAGTGAAGTCGTCCGCAAACTTACTGGGTGAGCCTGTAGAGCACACATTCAAATGACAAATGATCAGCAATATAGAAATGCTCCCAGTTTGCCCCATCCTGTAAAATTGAACACTTTCCAATTCTCTATCAAAAACAAGAAAACAAAAATCCCAAACACTCAGAGCCCCTCAGAACGTGGAACGCACTTTTTGGTCTCCTATTTTCTAGTTGTTGAGCTTAGTTTCATCGGGAGGAATTAAATTAGGATAACTGGCTGGCGCCTAGCTCTCCTCTTCAGCAGCTGTAACCATGACAACAGGATGCCCTCAGTAAGCATTTACACACACGAGGTACTTGGCTTAATCCTTACGACAATCCCGCAGGGGATTCTGCTTTCTTCACGCTGCAGATGAAGAAACAAACTTTGACGGATAAGATAACTTTCCAGGGTAAACATGGAATCACAGGAGAGCTGCTATGGGGACAAAGCTGGATCTTGTCCCCTTTGCTGCCACCGCTGCCCAGTAGGCAGGTACTGAGGGGGACAGGGCCACCCTCTGTGCTTGGAGCTGGGTTACTCCAGCCGTGTCTCTCACATGTCCTTCCCTCTGTTGTTCATTCTTTCTGGCTCCTGATGTTGACTTGCTGTGGTCTGCAACCTCACCCTCTATGATTTAACTGTTTCCTTTCCATTTACATGTAAGTATCAGCATTACAGGGACCATATAGGAAAGGTGGAGTTTGCACTCAGCAAATAAGTAGCAAATTTTGCGTGGAACGGAATTTGACTCTTCTGAATAAATTTTCTCATGAAGGAATTTATTTGCAAAGTCCCTGCCTTGGGAAGGATATGCGCTGTGCCCAGAGAAAAGTTGCCATGTCCTCGTTTCCATGTCCTCAGGAGGGAAGCTGGGCCAGATGCTGAACCGCATGGGCGCTGGACGCCTCCGCTCCCTGGGCCGCATCCTGGCCAACCTGACCTTCTGTGTCCTACTGACCCTCTTCCAGGGCCTGACCTCCGCCACCTCCCTGGAGGCGACCTCACAGGCTCTCATGCGGAAGAACAGCTTCTTGGCCAGTAAGTATTCAGTGAACACACATGCGCTCATAAAGGCAATATTTGCATATTTCTCCCCAAACATGTCTTATCACCGACAGAAAACAGTGCTTTCTGGGTAAAACGAACAAAGCAGAACTGGTCCCCTTGAGTTGGTGAAAAGATGGGCCTCATACGTCATCTGAGGCCCAGTGCTATTCCCTGTATCCATGCTTACCAGTTTACGGGACTAGTTTACCAGTTTATAGTTAAATCTCACGTGATAGGTTATATTTTTCTTGATTAAAGCTGTACTCTGATTTCTTCCATCCCTTTTATTTTTATCAGGTATATCTGGATGTCCTAGGGTCAGGGAGAAGAGACAGTGGCCAGTTCAAGTCTATTGATCAGTTGTTCACTTATTCAACATAAATATGATGTATTCTCATATTCCTTTTGAATAAACAGTGAATTGTTTTTATTTGGCTTTGTATTAGTTTGCTAAGGCTGCTGTGACAAAGAATTGCAGCCTAGGTGGCTTAAACAGCATAAATTTCTTTTCTCATAATTCTGGAGTCCAGGTGTGGGCAGGCCTGGCTCTCCCTGAGGCTTCTGTCCTCGACGTATGGACGGCTGTCTGCTCCCTCATCTTCCCTCTGTGCGTGTCTGTGTCGGCACTTCCCCATCTTCTAAGTACACCAGTCATGCTGGATTAGAGCACATCCTGTGACCTCATTTTCAGTTGGTCACCTCTGTAAAGACTCAATCTCCCAATAAGGTCACATGGTGAAGTGCTAGGGGTGAGGACTTCAACTTAGGAATTTTGGGAGGGCAGAATTCAGCCCACAAGCAGCTCTGTATATGAAATGCGAAGAATTCCTGTGGCAGAACACAGAATCCAAAGACATCGGTTCTTAGGGACATCTGTAATCACAGACAAGGAAATCCTATTATTTGTGCAGCCTCATGTAATTTTTCAAGTCCTGCAAAAATGCAAAACAAGTAATTTCTTTGTATTAATGACACCACCATGTGGTTTTGTTAAAATGAAAAAGAGTATTTTTAATTTTAGGAGGGAGTTGGGAATTGGGAGGCCTTAGTGCTACCTCACCGCCGAGGACTTGTGTCACACAGAAAATCAGCCTCCCCTCCCTGGGGTGCGGCCCTTTCTCAGCGGGGGCGCTGAGCTGAGTGTCCTGGGGCGTCCGGTCAGACCCATGCTGATGTGGTGTGAGCCGCTCCTAGGTTGTGCTGACCGCTTGTTTGTCCTCTTCTGACTTTAGGTATCATTTTTAACAGTTCCTTAGCGGGTAAGAACCTCAGCTCAGAATCTCTCCAGCTGCCGCTCCAGGTTACGTACAGCATGAGGACCAGCATTTTGTACAGTTTGAGGACAGATCTGGTGAAGAACCCTTTCTGGAATTTCCACCCTCAGAGCCTCCCAGCCGATGGGTTCAAGTATAACTGCATCTTTGTCCCATTGCAAGACATGATCGAAAGAGCTATCATCTCAGTGCAGATGGGGCAGGAGGCCCGGAACCCGGCCGTACAGGTGCAGGCCATCCCGTACCCGTGTCATACCAGCCACCTGTGAGTACCCGGTGGGACCGAGCTCCTGAGGGCCTCTGACAGTGGGAGAGGCCCTGCGGTTGGAAACCAGGTGGAGAAAAATCCTGGAGCTTTTATATAGCCATTCCACCAAAGAGCATTTGGAGACGATCCATTCTCCTTTTTAATTTCCTAAGGCTGAGCCATCTAGATAGAAGAACAATTGTGGAGATAATGTGGTCAGTTAGATTTGACACCAGGCATCTGTAGCTTCAGATACCCTTCAGAATAAATTTGACAAATAATATTCACGGGGGATTCCTCCCATCTGAACTAGGGAATCAGAGGAAGCTTATTTCCTCTTCAGCCCAAATCCTTATAGTTTGGGCCTGTGCCACCCACATGCAGGGATGGAGGGATTCCCAGAGGCCTGGGGCGGGTGACCTCGTAGGTCGGGTCATCTGAGAACACTCATGAGTTGAAGTGGGTGATCCAGCGGGTGACTGCAGCTCCGACACTCTCAGGGTGAGAGTGAGGGGAAGCTCAGTCGAAGGGACTCGGGGCAGCGCTCACCCTGGGGACGTCCTTCCATGTAAGATGCTTCGGAGCCGAGACCCGGGCAATGTTCCGGGCGGTGCTGTGTTCAGAGAGGGGTGCATTCACGAGCCCCCTCCTCCCTGACTTTCCCCAACGGGTCAGCAAGCAGGACTGGGCAAGAGGAGGATGACAGGGTGCTGGGGAGCTGCACCCTTCTGTGCGTGACTCCGGCACAGGCTGGTGGGAGGACACAGCCCAGACGTGAGCCTGAGGGTCCCTGATTCACCCCTTCCCGTGCCGGGAAGGACCTGCATCAGCCCGCTGGCCCAAGGTTCGGGGTGGGGAGAAAGCTTCAGTCCTTCTCAGCAGTACCCCCTGCCCGCATTGTCCTGGGCCCGGGATCAGGGTCCTGGGGGTGGGGGATGGATGGAGGGAGAAGGGCAGGAGGCAGAGCCGGGGTGACGTGGGGAGGGGCTGGGGGTTGGCCACCACCCTGCACTGGCACTGGAGTCATGCATCTCAAGAGACAAAAACAAAAGCTGAGCCATTTTGTTTTCTTAGATTCCATATATATGTGTTACTTATTCACTCTGTATGACAGACTCTAGGTCCATCGACCTCACTACAAATAACTCAATTTCCTTTCTTTTTATGGCTGAGTAATATTCCATTGTATATATGTGCCACATCTTCTTTATCCATTCATCTGTCAGTGGACACTTAGGTTGCTTCCATGTACTGGCTATTGTAAATAGAGCTGCAGTGAACATTGTGGTACATGACTCTTTTTGAATTATGGTTTTCTCAGGGTATATGCCCAGTAGTGGGATTGCTGGGTAAAATGGATCTGAGGAACCTAGGGGCAGGACAGGAATAAAGACACAGATGTAGAGAATGGACTTGAGTACATGGGGAGGGGGAAGGGTAAGCTGCGACAAAGTGAGAGAGTGGCATGGACATATATACACTACCAAACGTAAAATAGATAGCTAGTGGGAAGCAGTCGCATAGCACAGGGAGATCAGCTCGGTGCTTTATGACCACCTAGAGGGGTGGGAGAGGGAGGGTGGGAGGGAGGGAGATGCAAGAGGGAAGAGATATGGGAACATATGTATATGTATGACTGATTCACTTTGTTATAGAGCAGAAACTAACACTCCATTGTAAAGCAATTATACTCCAATAAAGATGTTAAAAAAAAAAAGCTGATTTCTCCACGTGGCTGTCCCTGTATATGGGATTTTGATCCAACAGGCTCATCCTTTTCTGTCTGACGTTGCTAATAGAGACAAGCCACCGAGGAACACTGTTAATAAGAGTTATTAAAATGCAAGTCAGGGATTTGCCACCTTCAGAAAAAGGCGTGGAGACCACGAAATGTTTATGAAGATCAGAGTAACCTTTTAAAAAGGTTTAAACAAATGAGAATGTTGGATTTCCTAATTTCCACGTTTATTGACGGGCTTTTGTTTGGGTTCCAGAGTAGGGATAAATACACGGAAGAATCTGGAGCACATTTGTCTGATCCATGCTGACCTGATAATAGGGAGGTGACAGACAGTCCTATCTCTGAGGTCACGTAGACATCCTGGATTTAATATGTTTCTCCTTTCACTGTTAGTTTTGTAAACAAATGGTTATCAAAAGTTGAGAAAGTAGAGAAAAAAGGCGTACTTCATACCCTCTTCTAAAGCATCAGTTGTTGTTTGTTTGTTTGTTTGGCGACCTTGAACTCATGACATCTTGCTGAGAGAGAAAGTTTTTGTGCTGTTTTTTCATTTGAAGCCATTTATGGAGCATTTGCTAAGTGTCATGTATGCACGTGACTGTCATACTTGGTGGTGAAAAAGGTGTCGTCCTTGCCTTCTGGGAGCTTGCAGACCAGGGGTTACCAGGACCGTATGAGCCTGGAGAACCGCAGTCACCCTCCCCTGTGGGATTCCCCAGGGATGAGAGTCACAGAACCTCTCGCCGCCCAGTTGGGAAGTTGGTGGAGGGGCACACGCATCCACGTCAGACACCAGTCTCTTCCCTAAGGTCCGGGGGAGGATTTGAGGTCGAGCAGAGCACTCGTGTTCCTCTCCCTCTCCCTCATCCCCTCCTTCTGTGGTTAGTTTGCCTTCAACATGCTTCTGCATTTTAAAAATTCACTTGGTGCACACAGTTTCATTATTTTCTTGTTCCGTTGATACTTTTTTCAAAGGACCACACATGGACTTTATTTATCAATTATCTTTTTTTGTCTTTTCTAACTTACTTGTTCTGTCTTTATTTTTATTACTTCCTTACTTTTATATACCTTCACTGTGTTATGCTGTTTCTCTGATACCTGAGACCCATGTTTGATACATTATTTTTAGTGTATTTTTCCTTTAATGTGTGTAGTGACCTAAGGTGATGACTTTTCTCTTCAATCATTATTTCAACTATGTCCCATGGATCTGATATACGACTAAAAGTTCATTGTTTTCTAGACACTTGCAATATGGGTTTCTGCTGTCTTCTTGACCCAAGAGCTGTTTAAGTTTCTTTTAATTCCCAAGTGGAAATTCTCAGGAATTTTAAGCATGTGAAGTTACTCAGCTTACTTATAGTAAGAAAAATTCAAACTAAAACTAGTCTGCGATAGCATTTTAAAAATCAGATTGACAAAATCCAAAAATTGCCATCATACCCTAAATTGCCAAATACTGCTAATAAATCCTAATTTGTACATTGCCATCAGAAAACACTGTGTTTATCATTTCCACTTTTTGAATTTATGGCATTTTTCTCTGTCAACTATTATATAAGCAACTTTTGTGAATGATTTATGGGGCCCTTGAAAAGAAATTTCGGATTTCCTATTTTTATAGTACAGAATTTATCCACATTAACTTTGTTGTTTAGGAATTCTCTGTCCTTATTTGTGTCCACTTCATCTGTGCTGAGCTAAGGTAGATAACCTGTAGTCTCCTGTTACTGGAACATCCCCTTGCTTTTTCCTCTGGTGTTGGCCTTTCGAATCTTGGGGCTGAGCCACTTCGTGCAGAGCCATGAGTAATTGTGTTCTGGGTCTTCCTTAATGCTTTGTGGACGTAATTCTACCTTGTATAAAATTAAATTAATGACCTCTGCTTTTTCCCCCTTTCTTCTCTCTGGATTCACGGTTTGCTTTCCACGCCTTTGCCCATCCTTGCATTTTAAACTTTTCTGAAGTGTCTTGTTTTAGGCGTGTCTCTTGTGTGCATCACATAGCTTCATACACAGGGGAGGTTAGCTGTTTAACAGTATGAAATGGAATTTCAGGTATATGTGGTCTTAGTTACGTAATATATTTTTCTATACTTACACCATTATTTAGGAATGTTCTGCTGTTGTTCTAGTGGTTCCCTTATAGTTATAACTTTGTACAAATAATATCAACCCTTTCTTTCTTTTTTTTTTTACCACGACCAATAAAAAAACAGTGTAATTTCTCTTCTTCCATCGCATTTTTTTTTTTTTTTTTTTTTTTTTTGCAGTACGCGGGCCTCTCACTGCTGTGGCCTCTCCCGTTGCGGAACACAGGCTCCGGACACGCAGGCTCAGCGGCCATGGCTCACGGGCCCAGCCGCTCCGCGGCATGTGGGATCTTCCCGGACCGGGGCACGAACCCGTGTCCCTTGCCTCAGCAGGCGGACTCTCAACCACTGCGCCACCAGGGAAGCCCCATCGCATCTTTTTTATCATGCAATTTTAGTTAACATTATTATCTCAGTGTCCTCCTTTGTACGTTAAAGATGCCTATACTTATATTCTGCATTTGTCAGCGTTAAATAGCCTTTGATTTTGGCATTTACCAACTCATTCTTCCTCTTTGAAGAATTTCCCCAACCTTCCAATTTTTGTTTGTTGTATCATTTTTACATTTCAGGGAACAAAACATTTCCAATATGTCTTGTCATCTTATTTTTCATTTTTGTTTTAGTCTTATTTTTACTGGCAGTAAATCCACTTCTTACCATTATTCTTTCACTGTGATTTACCAGTCACCCCTCTGTGGGCTGGTTTGTCTTCTAGTAATTTCCTTAAGAAGATCTCATGAGACAATTTAACCTGAGTTCTTACATGCTTAAAATTCTTTGCAGCATTTATATTTGAAAGACAGCTTGGCTGGACATGAAATCCTGGGCTCACTCTTTCCTTGAGTATCTTGTAGGAATAGCTCCATTATCTTTGGCTTTCAGTGTTAGTATAAAGAAATCTGAGGCCACCTTGATATTTTCACTCTTTTATCTGACTTGGTAATTTTGACAAATTGCTAATAACTTGAAAATTCAATAATTTACTAGGATACACTTAATTGTTGACCATTCTAGGACAGTTTTCCAAGGCACAGGATGAGTTCTTTCAATGTGTAAGACTTAAGCTTTTTTTTTTTTTTTTTTTTAATGGAAACTCTTGGTGTGTTCTAGCATTACAAATTTATTCTCTTCCAGTATTTGGTTTTTCTTCTTAAGGGAATCCAGTTGCATGACTTCCCCCCTGTGTTTCTTATCAACAAAATCCCCTTAATTCTATTAAGCTCCTTCTTTCTTTCTGTCCCTTCAGCTGCGTTCTCACGTGTGTTTTATGGCTCTCACTGGGTGTGTGCAGCGTCGTTTGCCATTGTTGTGCCCCTCATCCTGTCTCTATCCATCTGGCGGCTATCTTCCACCTTCTGTTTCTCCCCAGCCTCTTCCAGCTCACATTTCGTGTCTTCCTGCCACCTCAGCATCTCATCACTGAACCGTAACACTCCTGTGGTATGGTGTTTTTATAGGGGATTGCCTTAGTAAATAGTTTTAAACTGGTGGCAGAGATGTTGGTTATTTTCACCTGTTTCACCTCACCATCTTTTTGGCATGTGTTCTTCATTTGTTAATAATTCTGAGACTCTCAACCTACTTTTATTTCTCATGTGGCTGTCGTGCTAGATTTCTGTTGCCGTTGTTACTCATCTTGAATGACTCGGGTCTTCCTGGCCAGTTGTTTGCAAGGGGCTCCAGCTAGTGGTGAGGACCAGGGACATGAATACCCCCAGAGCTCAAAGACTCTCTCCCACGGCCACGAAGACTGAGTGCTTCCTGCACATACACATACTCTGCACATAACCCTCCTCCTCTGTCTCCCTGGAGACCCTCTCCAGGTGGGAGTGGCTCCTGACACCACCCAGTTTAACAGGCAGTGGACACCCACTTAACACCTGCTGTTCTCTGTACTGTGCCCCCAGAATGCCCCTGGCCTTTAGGAAGTGTAGTGATTTTTTTTAAACAACAGACGTTTATTTCTCACTGTTCCAGAGGTCCAGCGGCTAGTAGGTTTGGTTTATAACGAGGGCCCTTTCTCAGGTGTGAAGACTTCCTGCTGTGTCCTCAGAGGGTGGAGAGAGTGACAGCTCTGGTCTGTCTTCCTCTGCTTCTGAGGACGCCAGCGTCATCCTGGGACCCCATCCTCATCACCTCATCACAACCTAATCATCCCCCAAAGGCCCTACATCCAGATACCATCCCTTTGGGGGGTTAGGGTTTCAACACACGAATTTGGGGGTGACACATTCGGGAACAGAGAGAGTCACTTCTGTGGCTACTTCCTTAAGTATAGTTTTTATGGTACATTCTAGACCTCCAGAGGGTGGGGTTTTGCTGCTGACGCCTCTCGTCTCTACTTTTTTGTGTGACTCCTATATGAGCGTGATTATTTTTGGCAGCTTTTTCAAATACTTGGCCATCTCTTCCCAAACACATATCAGAATTGCAATGGCAGTTTTTCCTTCTCTTGTTGATTTGGACTCGTTTCCAGGAGCAGATTAGGAAAGGCCTGAGTTACACACCATGTACTGTAACTTCTCTTCTGTAGTTTCTTATTCTCTTTAATTTGTACTAAATGGCCTCACTCAGACAGGTATGTGCAGAGCGTCCAGGTTCTCTGGGTCTGGGGTGGTTGCTCCAAGGACCCCAGAGTCGGGCTCATGCGATACCAGGCCCCTCATGACTCTCTCCTTTACAGACATAGAGGAGGGCCTCTGTGTCTGTAAAGTTTCCTCGTGCTCTGTGAGTTTGCACACCTATAAATCAGGACGCCCGACAGCGGTTCTGCCCCAGGCACAGGGTCTGACAGGTCTCGGTCCTGAGCGAGCCCTGGGGCCGTAAGGACAGCGGGACGAAGCGTGGGAGCAGGACTCACTGCGAGCATCTTGGGGCGGTGGTGGATGCTGACCGCACTGTCCCCACAGGTTCTTGAACAGCGTCGGCTCCTTCTTCCCGCTGATAGCGATGCTCACGTGGATGGTGTCCGTGGCCAGCGTGGTCCGCAGGCTGCTTTACGAGCGGAAGATCCAGCTGGAGGAAGTGAACAGCCTGGGGGACGGGAGGGGGCGTTGGGGGGTTGGGGGTTGACGGCTGCCCCGTCATGGACGGGACGCCGCGTGCGCTTGGTTGGGTCCCGCCGTGCCAGGAGACTCGCTCTGCATGGAAGCCCAGGGCCCTGGCAGAGCTGCACAGGTGACACGTCTAGTCCGTCCAGGACAGGAAAGGAGGCTGAGGACGGGCCCACGAGAGTCCCTCACTCAGCAGTGTTTACGCGACCCAGACAAACACACGGACGGAATTCCTGTCTTTGTTTACGGCTGGAATTCTTTATTTACAGCTTTGCTGTTTTTGTCCCAGTGTTGTTAAAACTCGAAACTATCAAAACTGCTTTTAAGAATGAAAGTTCATAAAAGCGCCTGGTAAAGACCTGCCTTCCCGTTCAGCTGGGCAGACACGCTGGCACATGGTATCCACTCATTTATTAAAGCAAAGGAAAAGTGCAGAGAGTCATTCAGTTTCGACTAGAGTTGCACTGTTGTACTGCGTGTTGTTCACCTGTGTAGCACGAATGCATTCCTGGGTTTCTGTGTTTCTTCCCCATCCAGCTGGGCCCCAGGCGTAAGGCCTGGGACTGGGCATTGGTGGTGCTGAGCTCCCTGCCCGGGGCCGCCAGCGTGGGGCGTGCATATGAATTGCTCTCACTGCCAAGTAACCAGCCCTACACCCTGGTGTATCACCACGTTATAGGTGAGTAAGCGGTCGTTTCAGTGGACGGATTAATTTTAGTATTATTACTTCAAACTGAATTACTTTGCAAACACATTCTAGAACCTGAGCAGTCACCCCTGAAGTGAAGAGCTTAAGGCCCAGTGTTTCCCCCTTCATTTTTCTCTTTGTTGTTATTAAACAAAACCAACACAAACCAAATGACAAAAAAAAGAGGGAACAAAACCGACAAAAGCTCTATAAACCAGGAAAGGCAGCGAGTCTGCGGCCGGTCAGGCTGGGGTCTGGGGTCTCTCCCCTTTGCAGCTGCCTTCTCACAGCTGTGAGGTGATTCTCAGGCCCCCTCGTCCCCCTTCTTCCCCTCCCCATGGCCAGCGACCTGCTCTGCAGGGGGTTCATTCGCATCAATGGCTGACTCTGGAGGAAGCGTCCAGCGCGGCGTCTCCGAGGCCGTGTTTCCACACTGGCGGCCACAGGGAGGGATGAGCCCCGGCTCGCCTGTCCCCCCGGCCGCACCTGCCCTGTCCTCTCTCAACCCCGTGATGACCGGTCCTCCCTGTGTGGACAGTACGTGAAGATGATGGGCCTGCCCCCTGCCGTCCACTCGCTGGCCCGGCTCCCGGAGCACGGGGCCAAGCTGACGGTGAGCCGCGCCGCCCTGGCCCTCATCCTCGGGGTCGGCGGCGTCTTCACCTCCAGCAGCACCTGGATGGCGTCCTCTTCCTCCTGGACTCCGGGGTGTCGGTGGTCACACTGAGCTACCTCCTGAGCGCATCCTTCGGCCGGGCGAGCTCGGCCGCCCTGTGCAGCAGCCTGCCCTGCGTGGCCAGCTTCCTGCCCTACATCGTGCCGGCCTGCAGGCCTCCCTCGTCAGTGCGTTGTTTTGTGAAACTGCAGAGCAAGGCTGCCGTGTACCCCGCAGCACGTTTCAGTGCATCACTGTCAGGTGTGTGGGGCTTCCCCATCTCCCCAGCGTGTACTCCACCCTCAGCTGCAGCCTTGCGGTGGTGGGTTCACTGACACCACGGAGGGTTTGCTGAAGGGCGGGCCATGAAAAACTGGTGTTTTTCATGGAATAGGGACTCTCCTCTGAAGACTCTTGGAGAAATCGGGAGTGTCCTAAAGGAAGCGCATGACTTCAGTTTCTCTTTGTTTCACACATGGAAGGAAACAGATCTCCAAAGCTATTTTAGAAGTAAAAAATGAGCTTTTTTTTTGGAAGCATCGTGAATTACATCACATTAGCTGGAAAGATCTCTCCGTTGGCAGTGTCAGAGTCCCCTATCCATTTAGAATGTACCTCCCCAAAAGCATTAGAATATGTCCAAGTCTGTGCTATAAATACGTAGAAGACAGAAACTCATCCATTCTTGGTGACTGTTACCTGGTGAGCTCAGTGCCAACCACAGTAGGGTCACACAGTACACAGCACTGGGCACACAGTAGGGACACAGAGTACACAGCACTAGGACACACAGTAGGGACACAGTACACAGCACTGGGACACACAATAGGGACACACAGTACACAGCACTAGGATGCCCAGTAGGGACACAGTACCCAACACTGGCACACAGTAGGGTCAGCACTGGGACACACAGTAGGGCCAGCACTGGGTCACACAGCAGGGACACAGTACACAGCACTGGGCACACAGTAGGGACACAGAGTACGCAGCACTAGGACACACAGTAGGGACACAGTACACAGCACTGGGACACACAGTAGGGACACAGAGTACACAGCACTAGGACGCACAGTACTTTGGAAGGGATGGTGGAGCCACGTCTCAGGGCCTGCGTCACAGCCCTGTCATCACGTAAGCATCCCTGAGCTCAAGGGCAGGGCACGTCCTCATGGCACCCTGTGGGGAGTGTGATTGGAGTCCCTGAGGGAGAATCTGGGGTGGGATCAGGTGGGAGAAGTCAGAGAGAGAGAGACAGTCGCTGTATGTTTTCACTTAAAGGCGGAATCTAGAATATCCAGCAGACGACCGAATATAGCAAAACAGAAGCCGACTCACAGATACAGAGAGCAAACTAGTGGGTACGAGGGAGTGGTGGAGGGAGGGGCACGATAGGGTAGGGAGTGAGAGGTGCAAAGTACTAGGTATGAAATAAATGTTCCGAGGATGTGACGTGCAGGGCAGGGAATATAGCCACTATTTTATTGTAACTTTATGTGGAAGATAATCTATGAAAACATCGAATCACTATGTTGTTCACTTGGACTAACAACTATACCTCAGTTATTAGAACAAAGCCGCCCAGGGTTGCCAGGGGGCCCCTGAGGCCTTCAGAGGTCACCTGTCCTGGGCCAGTCAGCCTCACTGCTGTGGGTGGGGTGAAGGTCTCTGCTCATTTCGGGCCTCGGGGTAAAATGCTTCCCTGAAAGCCAAATTCCTCTTCTCCAGCACCAGTAAACCCTTCAGTCCGCCCTGGTTTCCACGGCTCGACTCGTCTGCCTAGATTTGCACGGTATTCATCAGTATGTTATCCAGTTTGCGTTAGTTTATGTCACACCGGTAGTCAGTAATTTTGTGTGTTGATTGGATGTTTTCAGAATAATGAAGACAACTGGGACCACTCAGTGCCCCCACCAGGTATTCCTTACATACAGAAAAAGAGCCACTGACCACCCGGCCTGAATTTCAACAGATATTTTTTGTTTTTTATTTCAATCCTTAGATTTAAGGTTTTATGTCTACAAAGTCTGATTTCCTTTTTACATGTTGAAATGGTTTCTAGCAAACAAAGGATCTAACTCTGGTACATTACATTTTTAAACGTAAGATACTTTTCCAATGAGCTTCCTTTTTTTTAAACACCAGACCTCCCCGCTGGAAATGAAATCACATTTTCCTCCAATGCGCCCTCTTCTCGTGTGCAGTCTCCATCAGTCTGCCTGCAGTGTGCTCCAGGGCATTCACTTAATAAAAATACATAGGAAATTGCTCTATTCCATTCGCCACTGTTTTGTGTTATACATTTCTGTGTACAGTGCATTGGATTTACCACACTTCAAGCACTACAGTAAAGAGCGATAATTCCTTTTAACATTAAAAACTGTCTTGTTATTATGCTTTTCGGAACAGGCTGACGCGCGACCCAGTCTTGGGCTCAGATGTGGAGTGGCCGCCTGGAGCGATGGTTTGGCATCATTAAGAGCCTGAATGGGTTTCGTGATTTGAACTTAGGGCTGTGGACTTCCTATGGCCCAATCGGGCACTAACTTGCAGTTTTTCTCTTCTCCCCCTCCATCTGCAAGCAGTACCTCCTCTCCACAACTGCCTTTGGACAAGGAGTACTTTTGGTTACATTCCTGGAAGGGCAAGAGGCAGGTGAGAGGATGCAGTTTTAAAAAGTGTGACTCAGGTTTTTGGAAATTTAGTTATCGTGTTGCAAGCGATACAGTAGAGAGCATTAGTTACAAAGCGGAAGGTTTGGAAGGAGATCCTTGCGTTGGTTTAGCTGATGTAAACCCCTCCCTCCATCCAGTTACCCTGGTTTTAGGAACAAGGACAATCCTGGCCTCCTGTGCTCCAGGTCAGCCGCCCAGCCAGTGCCTGGGGCTACCCCGTGACACCCGTGAAACACACTTGGTCAATTAGTGACCCTCGGAATTCTCCCCTGAACGGGCCGTGCAGGATCTCGTCTCTTAGACAGTTATTGAGCTGCAGTCTGTCTTCCTGGATTTCCTGCCCACTGTTCCTGGTTTCTCTTTCTAACCACCTCTTTCACATGACAGCTGTTGATATACCTCCAGGGTTTCTGGATCCTTCTTGAAGCCATGATCCAGAAGGAGATCTAATCAGCATACAGCAGTTATCTCTCCTCTTTTCTCTGTATTTTATTCCTATTAATTCAGCCTACAATAATTAA
Source organism: Tursiops truncatus (assembly GCF_011762595.2). Lineage (NCBI taxonomy): Eukaryota > Metazoa > Chordata > Mammalia > Artiodactyla > Delphinidae > Tursiops > Tursiops truncatus. Next base: position 841,156 of record NC_047042.1, read on the forward strand.
AAAAAAAATTTGTTGGCAACGTTTTTCACTTATATTGAGATTTTGTCAACTAAAACCCTAGACCAGAACAGACACATATTTCTTAGATGTTTATATAGTTTTTTTGTGGTGTGTTTTTGAAAACACAGGGAAAATATATGCCATATATGAAACTGAGCTCCAGATAGCATTACATTAGCTCATTAATTTGTGCCAGTCTTGAAATTCTCCGACTTTTCTGTAAAACATGTTGAACTGTTCTGAACTATACTACACTAAAGATGTATTAAAACAGATGAGTAATCCTGAAATGACCTATCCTGAATTCTTCAAACTGATTTTTAAACAAAATTGGATCATAAGGATATGGCAGAAAAATGGTCACTGTTAGATTCTTTGAATATTTTGGACCAAATTCCAACAAGTACACAATGTTAACACATTTATTTTATCGAGTTCTAGGTTAGCACCATAGGAAAATTGAGGAAGATGAATATTTTCCTTAAAACAAATTATATTTTAATCCAACAATAACTTGCAAACATATTGTAGTAAGAGAATGATTCTTTCCTATTGCAGATCCTATATATCCTATTTATATGTTTTCCAAGAGCGAGAAGAATAGTATAATTTAGAGTTTGGGTTCTCAAGGAGCCGTCATCTTTTTTTAAAACATGCTTATTTTCCCTAAATATAGATTGTTTTAGTTAAGCAAGTAATATATATAGTATATATATATATATAGATAGATAGATAGATAGATACTATATAGATATAAGTAAGGCAAACTTTAAACTTTTTAAAATGTTAGGTATTCAGGCATTGATAATGGTCACCCATCTGCTGTCCCTGAATCAGGGTGAGATGAAGCTAACATTTCACAGGAGGTACAGGGCCCAGGCCTTGACCTTCCTTTTGTTTTAGTTGTGCTCAGCTTGGCCTCCAGAACTGATGAATTCACCTCACCAAAGTCTGCCTGAAGGAGGATGAGCGGTTCTGACTCTGACCTTCCTCTTCCTTCCAGGGATTCAGTGGGGTAATAGGTACCAGTCTGTGGAACTAGTGGGCAGGACACTTGGCTGGGTTTGCTGGATGATTCTCTTTGATTCAGGCCTTTACTTCTTATGTGGATGGTACTTGAACAACTTGATTCCTGGTAAGAATTCTGCACTTTATAAGATGACAAAATCAACTTAAAAAACAGTGTGAACCGATGTATGTGAGCATTAAGATCATTATTTATTCTTTAAATAAGACATCAGAAAGGGAGTTGATAGGATGTGTTTTATTTTATTTTTTTTAAAATTTATTAATTTAATTAATTTATTTATTTTTGGCTGCATTGGGTCTTCATTGCTGCATGTGGGCTTTCTCTAGTTGCGGCGAGCGGGGGCTGCTCTTCGTTGCGGTGCACAGGCTTCTCATTGTGGTGGCTTCTCTTGTTGTGGAGCACGGGCTCTAGGCATACAGGCTTCAGTAGTTGTGGCATGTGGGCTCAGTAGTTGCGGCACACAGACCCTAGAGCACAGCCTCAGTAGTTGTGGCATGTGGGCTCAGTAGTTGTGGCGTGTGGGCTCAGTAGTTGTGGTGTGTGGGCTCAGTAGTTGTGGCATGTGAGCTCAGTAGTTGTGGCTCGCGAGCTCTAGAGCACAGGTTCAGTAGTTGTGGCGCACGGGCTTAGTTGCTCCATGGCATGTGGGATCTTCCCGGACCAGGTCTTGAACCTGTGTCCCCTGCACTGGCAGGAGGACTCTTAACCACTGCACCACCAGGGAAGCCCAGGCCGTGTTTTAAAGGGAGCTGTGGATGCTTGAGGAAAAGGTGGTGCTTCTGAATCCTGACAGCACCGACCCTGTGAGGACAGGTGCTGGAGGGGCCTACTGAGCTCACCACGCAGCTCCCCAGCAGGGGACTCCTGAAGACGGAACAGCAGACACCCTGATTCCCCAGATCCTGTGTCTGAGGAACCCGGGGGTGAGGAGGTGAGGGCAGGAGAGTCTGGGCCCCTGGAGATCGAGGTCAGGGGTTCAGAGAGTGCCATGCAGCAGGAATGAAAGGACCTCATTCTCAGCCAGGTCAGCGGGTGGCAGAACCTGGAGGGAAGCTGGGCTGGGAACGAGGCAGCTGAGTGGGGGGGTGGGGGTCGGCAGCCCCTCCAAACCAGAGCGTCAGCGGCGTCCTGTGTGGAGGTGGTGAAGGGCCTTGTTCTTGTAGAATTGTTTTTAATCTTTATTTTATCATTATTATTATTTTTTTTAACCGTGCCACATGGCATGTGGGATCTTAGTTCTCCCACCAGGGATTGAACCCGCCCCCTCCCCCCCACCGTAGTGGAAGTGAGGAGTCTTAGCCACGTGACCGCCAAGGAAGTCCTGAATTTTTTTATTTTTTAAAGAATCTTAGTTCCCTCTCCTCTTCTACCTGGATCATTTCTAGATTTTTATCTCTGGGCTCAGTAATTCTTCCGTGTGCTCTATTTCCAGAGCTTCCTATTGCATTCTTCCTCGCATTTACTGAGTTCCTCAGCTCCAGAATTTCTGTTTGGTTCCTTTTTAGAGTTTCAGTCTCTTTGGCAAAGTATTACTTCTGTGCATTAATTTTATTCCTGAGCTCATTAAACTGCCTTTCTGAGTCTTCTTACAGCTCGTGGAGTTTCTTCTTGACAGCTATCTTGCATTCTCTATCAGTGAGATCACAAACTCCTGTGACTTTAAGTCTGGTTTCTGGAGAATTGTCACTTTTCTCTCTGTGCTGTCATGTTATGTTTTTTGTGGAGCTGGATGAATTTCTCCTCTGCTGGCACACTTGAAGTAGTGAACACCTTTCTTATTCTGGTAAAGCATGTTTTAACTTTGATTCTAACAGTTCCACAGATTGGTGATTAGAGGCCCTTTTTTGTTTTTTCAGTAGGTGGTGCTGTAGCTCAAGTTTTTGGTTTCTCTTATCTGAGCAGCCCCCGGAGGCATTTGAGACTCAGAACTTCCCACCCGTCCATGGCCTCTGCCAGAGGTGTCCCCACTGCCCTTGTTCCTGCTCTTTGCGTCTCTGGAGTCCTGGTTCCTTCTGCCACGGGCATTGCCACCGTGGGTCACCAGGTTGGAGGATGCCTCCCCTGCATCCCAGGTGGTCTGGCATGGTGGGGGGGGGGGACGGAGGGGCCTGGGTGGCAGGTGTCTCCCCCAGGTCTGGGGTTGTCAGACGGGGCGGCTGGAGTCATGGGTGCCACCGTGGCTGAAGGGCCCGGGGTTGTCGGCGCCGTTCTGTGGCTGTGGGCGCCTCTGTGCTGCGAGCCTGGGATCCTGTGCCCCACCTCCCAGGTGCTGTGGTTCTCCGGGCTGTGGGCTCAGGTGTTGTGGCCCCGGTGGGGACGGGGATCGCAGGCCCCGCCTCCTCTATACCTTCAGGCAGGCAGGTGTGAGGGTCTCTCCAGGGTCCTGGTGTACTGGGCAGAAGAACCTTTGCTGAGTCGCGGGTGTTTTACGAATTGCACATTGAAGGGGGTGGACAGAGGGAGCATCTCATGCCCCCGTGGTGCTGACCTTGAATCAAAGTTGGCATTTTTAATCAAGGAGAAAAGATACATAATTCAGTCAATCTATTAGGGAGAAAATGTTTTGCTCATTCATAAATTCATCAAAATAAGTAGCATTAAAAATAATGAAGAAATAGGAAAAGTATGATTTTAAAGAGAGGGAAGGGGCTTCCCTGGTGGTGCAGTGGTTGAGAGTCCGCCTGCCGATGCAGGGGACGCGGGTTCGTGCCCCCGTCCGGGAGGATCCCACATGCCGCGGAGCGGCTGGGCCCGTGAGCCGTGGCCGCTGGGCCTGCGCGTCCGGAGCCTGTGCTACGCAGCAGGAAAGGCCACAACAGTGAGAGGCCAGCGTACCTCAAAAAAAGAGTTTAGTCCACCATCTTCTCCGTCTGCTGGCTTTCCGAATAAAATCGATATTACTCGCCCCAACAACAACAAAAAAAAAAAAAAAAAAAGAGGGAAGGCCTTTCAAAACATCATGCCAAGTACATAAGCAATAAAAATCACTAGTTTTCATTATAAGAATTTAAATTAATATTTCAAAGTTTCCGAAGAAAAATGACAATATGCTTTGCAAAGTTATGAAAGAAAATTGAAATTCTCAGGTCAAAGTTTAAAAACATAATTCTCAGAGGAAATCCTAGCAAATAACTTGAACCAATCATTTATTAAAAAGTAAAGTTCATATTTAGTGAATTTATAAAAAGGTTTAATGAGCACACAGGAGCATAAATTCGCACATACATAGAAGACCATTTTTTCTTCTCTATGATAAAAATTACAATAACTAGTGCAGGAGATAGACTATAAAAATTGACTATATGTTTTGTTTTTTGTTTTCTCAGAAGGCTAAATAATTTAAGAAGAGGAAAAGATTGGAGGGGTGGTCGTGCATACAACAGCGTAGAAGGGAGAGAGACATGTTTTCGGAGCAAAGCAGCCTGGTGTTGGCCGAAAGAGTTTACTTCAGCGGTTTTGTCGATGAAATGCTCTTTCTTCCCACTCTTCCTTTAAAAAGTGTGAGAGGCTTGGTTCTGTCTTCCCGGAGGAACTGAAAGAACAGACCCTTGAGTGAAATGTGGACGTGCTGCGAGCGGGTATCTTTCCAAAGGTGACGATGTGCCCTGGAGGCGAGATGGACCGCGCATGTGCGATGAGATCCACCGGTTTTGAGCTGGTCCTATCTGCTCGGCGCTCCCGCCCGGCTCCTGAGAACTCACGTGTGTGTTCCCCCTCTCCTCTCATCCCGGTCTGTGCCCGTCCCCCTACCTCCTGGCTCTGCTTCCTGCTGCAATGATGAGTTTGCATGTTGGGCTTGTAGAGAGATGTGGTCCTTCTTGTTTGGACCTCCGGATCTCCTCAGAATGAGGTTTTCACTAATTTTCCAAGTTTTGCTGCTTCTGGCAACTCTGGACACTGGGAACCAATCATCTAGCCATAGGCTGTGTCCAGTTCCCCAAGCACTGCCTCGAGGGAGGGGAGGTTTGATGAATGGGTGCAGGGTGGAGAGGTGACGTGACCACGACTTTCCAGAAGATGCCCTGGAGACCAGGGTCTGGGAGTTGGTGGAGAAAGCTCAGGGGCAGGACAGACCAGAGAGATGCTGCCACCAGAAGAGGCTTCTTGCAAGAGCAGCAAACACCCAAAGCCCTGAGCCCGGAAGAATTAAAAGCAGGGTCTCAGGGAGATATTGGGGCATCCACGTGCATAGCAACGTTGTTCACAGTGACCAGAACGTGGAAGCAGCCCAAGTGTCTATCGCTGAATGAATGTGTAAATAAAATGTGGTCTATACATGCAATGGAATGTCATTCAGCCTTAAAAAAGAAGGAAATTCTGACATTTGCTACAAGATGAATGAACCTTGAAGATATTATATGCTAAATGAAATAAACAGTTACAAAGGGATAAATTCTGTATGATTCTACTTATATGAAATACCTAGTGTGATGGTTAATTTTATGTGTCAACTTGACTGAACTAAGAGATGCCCAGATAGCAAGTGAAACATGATGCTGGGTATGTCTGTGAAGGTGTTTCCAGAAGAAATTAGAATGAGTGGCCCTCAGCAATATGGGTGGGCATCCCCCAGGCTGCCCAGGGTCTGAATAGAACAGAAAGGCACAGGAAGGGTGAATTTTCCCTGTGCTTAAGCTGGAGCATCTCTCTTCTCCTGTCCTTGGACGCTGAAGTGCCTGGTTCTTGGGCCTCCAGACTCAGACCAGGACTTGTACTAGCAGCCCGCCCTGGTTCTCAGGCCTTCGGGTTCAGACTAGAACCACACCACTGGCTCTCCTGGGCCTCCAGCTTGCAGACGGCTGATGGGACTTCTCAGCCTCCATGATTGCATGAGCCCAATGTGTCATAGTAAACGTCTGTCTATGGACACACACACACACACGTATGTATATATGTCTTCTGATTCTGTTTCTCTGGAGATTGCTGAGTGACATATCTGCAGTAGCCAAATCATGGAGATGGAAGGTAGAATGGGGGTCACTAGGGGCTGGAGGAGGGGAGGGTGGGGATTGGTGTTCAGATGGTACAAGGTGAAAGCAGTTCTGGAGGTGGTTACACAGCAGTGTGAATGTACTTCACATTCCTGAATTGTTTTCTTAAACATGGTTAAGGTGGTAACTTGTGTGATATGTACTTTACGATAGTTAAAAAAAAAAAGACTGAGCCCTTGAGGGACGTGTCTGGTGCTCACAAGTCCCACTTTGTAGATCATGTTTCAGGGGGAGAAAAGGGAGCTTGGGTGAGCTCATGGAGGAGGGGAAGTTGGCCCAGAAAAGCTGAGTGATGGGGGGAATGCTGGTTGGTGAGGAAGCGCTGAGTCATCCCTTATCAAGCTGGCGGTTTCTAGAGAGCATTTTATTTTTTTCTGAAAGGTAAATCAGGTCAACTTGGGGCTCCGAAGGGAAGGGAAAGCTGTCTTCCTTGAGAGGTCAGGAGACCTAAGAGCCCAATTTGCTTATCTTTTGGAAGGACCAAGGCCACGAGGGCCACGTTGGGTCCGGGGTTTGCCGGCATCGGGTTGGGGGCCACGCTGGGTGGTTGAACTACTGGCTAGTTAGGAAGACCAGAGTCTATTCCAAAATCAAAGATCAAAACTCCGAGATCTCTGTAACACAGGTATAAAAACAAAAAGACACAGTCGGCCAAAGATGGCAATAAATATTTCTCCTTTTTTTAATCATGAAATTCCTGCTGCTTCTGTTTCAAAAGTTAAAAGAACAATTGCAGTTGGTAATTTATATATCCTTAAATAACACATAGTATTTATTTTCAACTTTGACAAAGTCTGCCAATAATAACAAAAAATAAAATTGCTAGAAAATATTGGTGGGCTCTCAGATCCATAAGTAGTAATTACAATTTCTAGGTGCTCCCTGACTCAGTTTGCTCTTTTTAAGACAAATATTTTGTAACACACCCTTGACTCTCTTGAGATGAAATTCACAGATAATAAAGCTTACCTGCACACGTGATACCTGCAGATGATTTAAAAATTAGTGTAATGTCTTAACTGTAATATAAAAGAGAAAGAAAAAGTAATTCGTAATGAAATAATATACGAATTCTCAATGCTCAGCCATGACTTTATTAAAACACAAAATGAGGTAGGTACTCGGATGCTCGGAGTAAGTTTATATGTTTAAGGGAAGAAAAATGATCAAAGGGCTTCCCTGGTGGCGCAGTGGTTGAGAGTCTGCCTGCTAATGCAGGGGACACGGGTTCGAGCACTGGTCTGGGAAGATCCCACATGCCGTGGAGCAGCTGGGCCCGTGAGCCACAACTACTGAGCCTGCGTGTCTGGAGCTTGTGCTCCGCAACAAGAGAGGCTGGGACAGTGAGAGGCCTGCACTGCGATGAAGAGTGGCCCCCGCTCGCTGCAACTAGAGAAAGCCCTCGCACAGAAACGAAGACCCAACACAGCCAAAAATAAATAAATAAATAAATTTAAAAAAATGATCAGAAAGCATTTGGTACTAAAAGTAAAAGAAACAGAGGAGATAGAGAGTAGAATAAAGCTAATACTTAGGTAAGTAATGACAGATAAGACTCACTTGTATATGATAAAAAAGATGGAAATAACTTTAATTAAAGTAGGAAAAATTAGACACAAATGGACCGGATAAAAGAATGATATTTGGTAAGTGATCTGGTTCTTATTTAAAAGTGTACGATCAGATGATCCCATGTCATCTCAGGGGGCTGATAATGATGAAACGGCAGATACGTCAGTCTTATAATTCCACCCCATGTCAGGGCCTCCATTCAGACTCTAGATTTTTAGACTTTGGTTATCATATTCTGTAGTCAGTGTCAGGAAATGGAGGGTGGACTGGACGAAAGAACAGTAATAAAGAGGGTTCATGGAGAAGACACGGGGAGATCCCTGGGAACAACATCAGAATAAGATTGAAATCTAACAGGAAGCCTCCCTATGAATCATTTGAATGTGTAATTTTTATACAATGGATTTCTTATTGTGCTATAATGCTTATATATATATATATAATGACAGCAACGTAAAATAGTTTTCGGAAAACCTTTATTAGTAAAATTTAGCGCATTCATGAAACTATGCTAACTTTAAGAGCGTTTGGTTCCACGTTTGTTGGAAGCGTCTCAGCTCTAACATGTATCTGTGGGTCACGGGCTATGCCGTAGCCACAGCTGTGCTGAACCACAGACTCAGACAGCGAGCTGGCATCACACCCATGATGGGATGAGGTTTTCTGAAATGATGAACAACTTCCCCATCAAATAATCTTCCACTGGGTTTTAAAGTGGTTGCATTCCTGGAAAATTCAGTGTATAATGGAACTACCCAGGAACTTTGGGTCTATGTGTCCTGCACTCACGTGACCATAAGAGCTTGTCCCTTGCGTGAGTGCGTGCGGTGGTCTCACAGGATGCAGGCCAAGGACAGGTCTTTGCTGGGTTGGGTTCTGCGCCTTGTGGGACTCCTCCCTTCCCACATGCCTGCCCACTGGAGGGGATTTGTGCAGCCCTTAGTCACTCATCAGGCCTTTTCATTTTCTGTGTTGCTACTAATCTGACATCCTGGGCTTCCTGGCTGTGGAGGGATGGCCCCCCAGGGCGAGCTAATCCCTGGAGACAGTGAAGGCTTTGCCCGTGGGCACGCCTTTCACACTCAAGACAGCCTCTGCTGCAGGTTCCCACACTCAGGCCACTGTCCCCTGCTCTCCTCACCCGGGCCAGGGCCAGGCAACCAGGGCAGCTCTGTGCCCAGAGCCCACGGGCATTACTCAGACTGGCCGGTCCTAAGCCTGCTCGCCTTTTGCTGCCACGGAAACCACAATAGAGGCTGTTGCCCACGATTTCCCTGGCTTCCTCTGCCCCCCGACTGACCCTGCTGCTTCCCTGTGAGGCCCTGCAGGGTGAGGGACGTCCCCTCCTCTTGAGAACTGTGACGACCAGAGACTCTGCTGGCCTCATTGTGCCTGAATAATAGTAAAGTCTATGTTTAAAACTACCCGTTCACTCTGCCCACCCAAAGCGCCCCTTCCCACGTGTCCAAGACAGCCCTGGGGGCTCCTAGCCACTTGGGGATCAGGACAGTCACCATATGAGGGTCTCCCCGGGTAGGAGGGTCTCCCCAGGTTGGGGGCGGGTGGGAACTTCCTGTCTGTCTCTCTCACACACTCACACGTGTATATACACCGCCACACCGGTGCTTTCTCTGCATTCCCTTGTCTTTTTGCGATGGTGTAGGAACGCAGCCCAGTGTTTCCCAGGCTCAGTGTCAGATGGGGACGCCCTGCAGACCCAGTGTCATACATCACATGGTCTCCCTGCCTGCAGGCTCAGTGTCCCCTGCAGGGCCGTGCACTTCACTCAGCTCAGGAGCAAGCATCTGGTCCTCCCGGAGTTGGGAGTTTTGTTTCATAAACTCTCTATATGCCTCCAGTGGGATCGGATTCTGCCCTATCCGTTCAACATCCCCGGCTTCTTCCTTCGCCACCGTCCGCTTGGGGGCAGCGCTGATCAGCCTCCCGGCTCCCTGGGCTCCGGTGTCCCCCCTCGGGCAGCAGAGCTCGGGAGGAACTGAGGGCCTTGGCATGTGTTAAAGTTCCCACAACACTTGGTAACGCGAGCAGGTGCCCAGAAATCAGGCGTGACTTCAGGAGCCAAAGCCCAGGGTGGAGGAGCGCCGAGTGGCCTCTGTGCCAACTGGGACTCGGCAGCTCCCCATCCGCTTAGATTAATAGGTTAATTAGGAGGATTTAAAAGTCCGGGCAGACCATTAATATTCAGTTTATCTCTAATCTGGTTTTCTAACTCAGCACGGCCTGCAGCCGGGACCCTGGCCCGGGCCTCGTGCACCCGACCCGGTCCACCCAGCGTCCCCCCAGCGCACGCCAGGCCTCTGGGGGCCTCCCCGCCTCTGCTGATCCACAGTCTGTTCCATCCCCAGCGTCTGACTCTGCCTGCTCTTCTACCAGGCGGTGACCCTCCCACTGGCCGGGTTGTCTCCGGCGATCGCTCAGCCGGGGTGGGAAGCGGGGGTGGGGGTGGTGTGCTTCCATCAGGAAACCGCTTCCCGAAGGCCAGAGGGAGAGAAGGCGCCGCTGGCCCCGTAGACCGGGTCTCCTGATGCGTTCGCTGCTCATCCTCTCCTTCTGTTTCCGCAAACGCATCATTCACACGAGTGTCCAGGACCTGACTCTCACTCCCACTGGGTGGTTGAAGAGAGTGGGGCCCAGGAGCTGAGGCAGGCGAGGCTCCCTGCTGATTTGAAGCGGCAGCAGCCTGTGTGCAGGTGGGCAGGTGCCACCAGAGGCCGCCCGGAGGTTCCCCGAGTGGCTGTTTTTTAAGCAGCAATAATTTTATTAATAAAAATGAGAGCGATCGCTTACAGTATTTGCTTTGTCTGGTAAATATCAACTCATTTAGGTACTTAATGCTCATTATCATCTCCATTTTTACGATAAGATAACTGAGACATAGGGAGGTTATTTAAAACTTAAATGGCAGAACTGAGAGTCAGACTTAGTCTGGCACATAGCCAATGCTCTTAATGGCTGCAGTGCCTTGCCTTTCGTTTGGCCCGAAGGATTGCGTTCCACCCAATGAAATAGGACATTCCAAAATGCTTTTCTTGATTTAGATTTTAAATACACAAAATCTCAGTAATATAAGGCCTAAAACATTTAGGAGGGTAGAACATTTTAATATAATTGCTTTTCGATAGAAGCTGAGAGGATTTGGCATCATAATCTATATTATTGATGTTAATTTGCCACTCTAAGTCACCAATGCCTTTTTAAAAAATTTTTAAATTTCATTTATTTTTTTATACAGCAGCTTCTTATTAGTCATCCATTTTATACATATCAGTGTATACATGTCAATCCCAATCGCCCAACTCATTACACCCCCACCCCCACGCCCCACCCCCGCTTTCGCCCCTTGGTGTCTGTACGTTTGTTCTCTCCATCTGTGTATCAATTTCTGCCCTGCAAACCGGTTCATCTGTACCATTTTTATAGGTTCCACATATATGCGTTAATATACGATACTTGTTTTTCTCTTTCTGACTTACTTCACTCTGTATGAGTCTCTAGATCCATCCACATCTCTACAAATACCCAATTTCGTTCCTTTTATATGGCTGACTAAAATATATACATTTAATGAGTACATATATACATTGTATATATGTACCACATCTTCTTTATCCATTCATCTGTCGATGGGCATTTAGGTTGTTTCCATGACCTGGTTATTGTAAATAGTGCTGCAATGAACATTGGGGTGCATGTGTCTTTTTGAATTATAGTTTCCTCTGGGTATATGCCCAGTAGTGGGATTGCTGGGTCATATGGTAGTTCTATTTTTAGTTTTTTAAGGAACCTCCATACTGTTCTACATACTGGCTGTATCAATTTACATTCCCACCAACAGTGCAAGAGTGTTGCCTTTTCTCCACACCCTCTCCAGCATTTGTTGTTTGTAGATTTTCTGATGATGCCCATTCTAACTGGTATGAGGTGATACCTCATTGTAATTTTGATTTGCATTTATCTAATAATTAGTGATGTTGAGCAGCTTTTCATGTGCTTCCTGGCCATCTGTATGTCTTCTTTGGAGAAATGTCTATTTAGGTCATCTGCCCATTTTTTGATTGGGTTGTCTGTATTTTTAATATTGAGCTGCATGAGCTGTTTGTATATTTTGGAGATTAATCCTTTGTCCATTGATTCATTTGCAAATATTTTCTCCCCTTCTGAGGGTTGTCATTTCGTCTTGTTTGTAGTTTCCTTTGCTTTGCAAAAGCTTTTAAGTTTCATTAGGTCCCATTTGTTTATTTTTGTTTTTATTTCTATTACTCTAGGAGGTGGATCAAAAAATATCTTGCTGTGATTTATGTCAAAGAGTGTTCTTCTATGTTTTCCTCTAAGAGTTTTACAGCGTCCGGTCTTACATTTAGGTCTTTAATCCATTTTGAGTTTACTTTTGTGTATGGTGTTAGGGAGTGTTCTAATTTCATTCTTTTACATGTTGCTGTCCAGTTTTCCCAGCACCACTTATTGAAGAGACTGTCTTTTCTCCATTGTATATCCTTGCCTCCTTTGTCATAGATTTGTTGACCATAGGTGCGTGGGTTTATCTCTGGGCTTTCTGTCCTGTTAGATTGAACTATATTTCTGTTTTTGTGCCAGTACCATATTGTCTTGATTACTCTGGCTTTGTAGTATACTCCGAAGTCAGGGAGTCTGATTCCTCCAGCTCCATTTTTTCCCTCAAGACTGCTCTCACTATTCTGGGTCTTTTGTGTCTCCATACAAATTTTAAGATATTTTGTTCTAGTTCTGTAAAAAATGCCATTGGTAATTTGATAGGGTTTGCATTGAATCTGTAGATTGCTTTCTGTAGTACAGTCATTTTCACAATATTGATTCTTCCAATCCAAGAACATGGTATATCTCTCCATCTGTTGCTATCATATTTAATTTCTTTCATCAGCATCTTATAGTTTTCTGCATACAGATCTTTTGTCTCCCTAGGTAGGTTTATTCTTAGGTATTTTATTCTTTTTGTTGTAATGGTATATCGGAGTGTTTCCTTAATTTCTCTTTCAGACTTTTTGTTGTTAGTGTATAGGAATGCAAGAGATTTCTGTGCATTAATTTTGTATCCTGCAACTTTACCAAATTCATTGATTAGCTATAGTAGTTTTCTGGTAGTATCTTTAGGATTCTCTATGTATAGTATGTCATCCGCAAACAGTAGCAGTTTTACTTCTTCTTTTCCAATTTGTATTCCTTTTATTTCTTTTTCTTCTCTGATTGCCACGGCTAAGACTTCCAAAACTATGTTGAATAATAGTGGTGAGAGTGGACATCCTTTTCTTTTTCCTCATCTTAGAGGAAAATGCTTTCAGTTTTTCACCATTGAGAATGATGTTTGCTCTGAGTTTGTCATATATGGCCTTTATTATGTTGAGATAGGCTGCCTCTATGCCCACTTTCTGGAGAGTTTTTATCGTAAATCGGTGTTGAATTTTGTCATAAGCTTTTTCTGCATCTATTGAGATGACCGTATGGTTTTTATGCTTCACATTGATTTATTTGTGTATATTGAAGAATCCTTGCATCCCTGGAATAAATCTCACTTGATCATGGTGTATGATCCTTTTAATGTGTTTTTGGATTCTGTTTGCTAGTATTTTGTTGAGTATTTTTGCATCTATGATCATCAGTGATATTGGCTGTAGTTTTCCTTCTTTATGACATCTTTGTCTCTTTTGGTATCAGGGTGATGATGGCCTCATAGAATGAGTTTGGGAGTGTTCCTTCCTCTGCAATTTTTTGGAAGAGTTTGAGAAGGATGGGTGTTAGCTCTTCTCTAAGTGTTTGATAGAATTCACCTGTGAAGCCATCTGGTCCTGGACTTTTGTTTGTTGGAAGATTTTTAATCACTGTTTCAATTTCATTACCTGTGATTGGTCTGTTCATATTTTCTATTTCTTCCTGGTTCAGTCTTGGAAGGTTATACCTTTTTAAGAATTTGTCCATTTCTTCCAGGTTGTCCATTTCATTGGCATAGAGTTGCTTGTAGTATTTCTGCGGTGTCTGTTGTAACTTCTCCCTTTTCATTTCTAATTTTATTGATTTGAGTCCTCTCCCTCTTTTTCTTGATGAGTCTGGCTAATGGTTTATCAATTTTGTTTATCTTCTCAAAGAACCTGCTTTTAGTTTTATTGATCTTTGTTATTGTTTTCTTTGTTTCTGTTTCATTTATTTCTTCTCTGATATTTATGATTTCTTTCTTTCTGCTAACTTTGGGTTTTGTTTGTTCTTCTTTAGTTCCTTTAGGTGTAAGGTTAGATTGTTTATTTGAGATTTTTCTTGTTTCTTGAGTTCGGCTTGTATAGCTATAAACTTCCCTCTTAGAACTGCTTTTGCGGCATCCCATAGGTTTTGGATCATCGTGTTTTCGTTGTCATTTGTCTCTAGGAATTTTATTTCCTCTTTGATATCTTCAGTGATCTCTTGGTTATTTGGTAATGTATTGTTTAGCCTCCATGTGTTTGTATTTTTTACGTTTTCTTCCCAGTAATTAATTTGTAATTTCATAGTGTTGTGGTCAGAAAAGATGCTTGATATGATTTCAATTTTGTTAAGCTTACTGAAACTTGATTTGTGACTCAAGATGTGATCTATCCTGGAGAATGTTCCATGCACACTTGAGAAGAAAGTGTAATCTGCTGTTTTTGTGTGGAATGTCCTATAAATATCAAGTAAATCTATCTGGTCTATTGTGTCATTTAAAGCTTGTGTTTCCTTATTAATCTTCTGTTTGGACGATCTGTCCATTGGTGTGAGTGAGGTGTTAATGTCCCCTATTATTATTGTGTTACTGTCGATTTCCTGTTTTATAGCTGTTAGCAGTTGCCTTATGTATTGAGGTGTTGGGTGCATAAATATTTATAATTGTTATGTCATCTTCTTGGATTCATTCCTTGGTCATTATGTAGTGCCCGTCCTTGTCTCTTGTAACATTCTTTATTTTAAAATCTATTTTATCTGATATGAGTATTGCTACTCCAGCTTTCTTTTGATTTCCATTTGCATGGAATATCTTTTTCCATCCCCTCACTTTCAGTCTGTATGTGTCCCTACGTCTGAAGTGGGTCTCTTGTAGACAGCATATATATGGGTTTTGTTTCTGTATCCATTCAGCGAGCCTGTGTCTTTTGGTTGGAACATTTAATCCATTCACGTTTAAGGTAATTATCGATATGTCTGTTCATATTACGATTTTCTTAATTGTTTTCGGTTTCTTTTTGTAGGTCCTTCCCTTCTGTTGTGTTTCCCACTAGAGAAATTCCCTTAGCATTTGTTGTAGAGCTGGTTTGGTGGTGCTGAATTCTCTTAGCTTTTACTTGTCTGTAAAGCTTTTGATTTCTCCATTGAATCTGAATGAGATCCTTGCTGGGTAGAGTAATCTTAGTTGTAGGTTCTTCCTTTCATCACTTTAAACATGTCATGCCACTCTATTCTGGCTTGTAGAGTTTCTGCTGAGAAATCAGCTGTTAACCTTATGGGAGTTCCCTTGTATGTTATTTGTCATTTTTCCCTTGCTGCTTTCAATAATTTTTCTTTGTCTTTAATTTTTGCCAATTTGATTACTATGTGTCTTGGTGTGTTTTTCATTGGGTTTTTCCTGTATGGGACTTTCAGTGCTTCCTGGACTTGGGTGGCTATTTCCTTTCCCATGTTAGGGAAGTTTTAGACTGTAATCTTTTCAAATATTTTCTCGGGTCCTTTCTGTCTCTCTTCTCCTTCTGGGACCCCTATAATGTGAATGTTGTTGCATTTAATGCTGTCCCAGAGGTCTCTTAGGCTCTCTTCATTTCTTTTCGTTCTTTTTTCTTTATTCTGTTCCGCAGCAGTGAATTCCACCATTCTGTCTTCCAGGTCACTTATCCATTCTTCTGCCTCAGTTATTCTGCTATTGATTCCTTCTAGTGTATTTTTCAGTTCAGTTATTGTATTGTTCATCTCTGTTTGATCTTGAATTCTTCTAGGTCTTTGTTAAACATTTCTTGCTCTTCTCGATCTTTGCCTCCATTCTTTTTCCCAGGTCCTGGATCATCTTCACTATGATCATTTTGAATTCTTTTTCTGGAAGGTTGCCTATCTCCACTTCATTTAGTTGTTTTTCTGGGGGTTTATCTTGTTCCTTCATCTGTTACATAGCCCTCTGCCTTTTTATTTTGTCTGTCTTTCTGTGAATGTGGTTTTTGTTCCACAGGCTGCAGGATTGTAGTTCTTCTTGCTTCTGCTGTCTGCCCTCTGCTGGATGAGGCTATCTCAGAGGCTTGTGCAAGTTTCCTGATGGGAGGGACTGGTGGTGGGTAGAGCTGGCTGTTGCTCTGGTGGACAGAGCTCAGTAAAACTTTAATCTGCTTGCCTGCTGATGGGTGGGGCTGGGTTCCCTCCCAGCTGGTTGTTTGGCCTGAGGCGACCCAACACTGGAGCCTACCAGGGCTCTTTGTTGGGGCCAATGGCGGACTCTGGAAAGGCTCACCCCAAGGAGTACTTCTGAGAACTTCTGCTGCCAGTGTCCTTGTCCCCGTGGTGAGCCACAGCCACCCCCTGCCTCTGCAGCAGACTCTCCAACACTAGCAGGTGGGTCTGGTTCAGTCTTCAATGGGGTCACTTCTCCTTCCCCTGGGTCCCAATGCGCACACTACTTTGTATGTGCCCTCCAGGAGTGGAGTCTCTGTTTCTCAAAGTCCTGTCAAAGTCCTGCAATCAAATACTGCTAGCCTTCAAAGTCTGATTCTCTAGGGTTTCCTCCTTCCATTGCTGGACCCCCAGGTTGGGAAGCCTGACATGGGGCTCGGAAGCTTCACTCCAGTGGCTGGACTTCTGTGTTATAAGTGTTCTCCAGTTTGTGAGTCACCTACCCAGCAGTTATGGGATTTGATTTTATTGTGATTGTGCCCCTCCTACTGTCCCATTGTGGCTTCTCCTTTGTCTTTGGATGTGGGATATCTTTTTTGGTGAGTTCCAGTGTCTTCCTGTCAAAGACTGTTCAGCAGTTAGTTGTGATTTCGGTGCTTTTGCAAGAGGGAGTGAGAGCACGTCCTTCTCCTCTGCCATCTTGAACCAATCCCACCATGTGGCTTCTGCAGCCTCATGTCCTCAGACAGCCTTGCTTCCCCCCTTCTGCTTGGGGAGGAGAGGAGACAGCCATGTGCCCATGTCGGGTGGTTGTAGGACCCTGGATGGTGTCCGGGACAGAGTGCAGGGGCAGTGCTGGCTGTGATGTGATGTAATTACCCACCTGCTACTCCCCCTCATCCCCCGAGGGATGGTTATTAGTGTGTGGGATCTTGGGGTATATTCCACCTGCTCTAGTTGGTTAGGGCTGCATCACAAAGTACACAGACTGCAGGGCTTAAACAGGAGACACATATTCTGTCACAGCTCTGGGCTCCAGACTCCAGGATCCAGGTGTGAGCAGGGCTGGTTCCTCCCGAGGCCTCTCTCCTGGGTGTGTGGATGACCGCCTTCTCCCCGGGTCCTCACATGGTCATGCCTCTGTGTGTGTCTGTGTCCTGATCTCTTCTTCTAAGAACACCAGTCCTATTAGATCAGGGCCCACCCCCATGACCTCATTTTACCTTAATCACTCTTTAAAGACTGTCCCTCCAAATACAGTCACATTCCGAGGTACCAGGGCTAAGACTCCAACAACCTGTAACAGGTGGTAAATACTGGACCAAATACCAGCTCAGCATCTTCCTTCACATCAAAAGACAAGGGACCCCCATGCTTTCCTTTGAGGTCACCTCTTTGAATCTTTTGAGTCGTGTGTGTGATTGTGTGTCTCTTCTGTGCTCGACGGTCAAAGTGCTAAAATGTAAAACAGTCTGCATGGAGGCCTTTATCTCGTCAATCACTTGTAGAACTTAGACCACGCATCAAACATCAGCTAGGCTGTGTTAAAAGAAAAATTATAGGCGTTAATAATTAAATCCACTTTCATTTCAACATATAATGGGGCAAAGTAACTATTAAGTGGATGAAATTAATTTGGAGGATCCGTTTGAAGAATGGCGATATACCTCATATAGAAATGTTAGCACTCTGAGTTATCCTTCTCTGTAGGGTTTTTTTTTAACATCTTTATTGGAGTATAATTGCTTCACAGTGTTGTGTTAGTTTCTGCTGTATAACAAATTGAATCATCTATATGCATACGTATATCCCCATATCCCCTCCCTCTTGCATCTCCCTCCCACCCTCCCTATCCCACCCCTCTAGGTGGTCACAAAGCACCGAGCTGATCTCCTTGTGCGATGCAGCAGCTTCCCACAAGCTACCTATTTTACATTTGGTACTGTATATATGTCCATGCTACTCTCTCACTTCGTCCCAGCTTAACGTTACCCCACCCCATGTCCTCAAGTCCATTCTCTACATCTATGTCTTTATTCCTGTCCTGCCCCTAGAGTCATCAGAACCATTTTTTTTTTAGATTCCATATATGGTGGTGGTGAAAAGGCAGATCACGGGGGTTCTCACCTGTTCTTCTTCAGTGGGGACGTGGACAGTCAAGGCTGGTAACAAGGAGTGTAGTTGGAGGCGTGTTTCTCCTTCTGGCCAGTTCGGTTTTGTTTTTCGTTTCTGGTTGAGCCTTTGTAACCGTGTGTGCACCGCTGCCCAGAGGCCCACGTTCCACCCCTCGTGGGCAGGAACCCCAGTGTTAGTGTTACTGTTTACAGCGTCCTCTGTGCATCATGTGCATTTGTGCATCTATGGTAATTCAGCAAATGAAGCTTCATCTCTAACATGAATTTGTGTAATAAATAGAAGCGAAAGTCCCAGGTGTAACACACTTTAGAATGCTCAAAGTGTTTCACAAGTGCTAGTTTATTCGAGGCTCCATGAGAGAGACTATCGCTGCCCCTACACATGGGGATGTGCTTCCCAGGAGACTGGCAGGGGGCGGCTGGTCCCCACGCCAGTCCTGTCGGGGCCTGGGGCTTGTCCACAGAGCACAGCTTAGCAGGCATCTGTGGATAAACAAGCTCCCATTGTGACGGTTTTATACTGTAAGTCAATATTGTCATTGTTTTCTGACTGCCCAAGTAAAAGACGAATCTCACAGAAAATTTGGGACAGCGCCGCCTAGCAATGGTCACCTTCTCTGGAGACTGTCAGTTGTGTGTGTAACTAACCTGCCTGCCATCATTCCTCTGCATACGTACAAACACCTGTGTGCGTGCGTGCTTGTTTTTATTTTCTTGCAAAATGTGTAGCATAGGGTACAAAACTTTGTAGTCAGTGATTTCACTTAATTTTTGCCATCGTATAATCTGCCTCTTGAGAAAGACTTTTGAATTGCTTTGCAAGTTTCACAGAACTAGAATTCAAGCCCGAGGCAGCCACTGAGTTATTAACTGTGAACGTTACTTTGGGGGCTTTTGAACTCCCCTCAGGGTGAATTGCATCTTCTCACAGGCTCATCCCTGAAAAATGGGGAAGGAGAGCTGGAAGGAGGCCCCCCAGGTGTTTTCCTGCTTTCTGTGACCAAGGAGCATGATCACCACCAGGTGGAGGTCCAGGACCTGACCCTGACCTTCCACAGGTACCAGATCACTGCCCTGCTGGGGACCAACGGTGCTGGGAAGACCATGTACGTCCCACTCCCCTCCTGAAACCTGGGGCTTTGGTTCTTACAGATACCAGTTTACCTGTGAGACAGAGGCTAGATCCCTTTTCTTCTTTTTTTTAATTTTGTCTCGGTACAGAGTTTAAAAACACAGCAGAAAGACAGACTTCTCGCTAGAGCTGCCATGGGTCTGAGCAGACTCAAGGGTGGGGGAGGGACTTTTAAAAATAAATTTAATTCTTTTATTCCCTAAAAGATATTCACGGTTTCACTTTGGCCTTTGAAAGTCCTATGACTTTTTTTTTCTCCTACTAAGTTTAACTCTTCTTGCGTATCTAGAGGAAGATGAAATTTGCAATGACGCTTGCAACTTTTTTAACACCTGAGTATTTTTCTTTTTCATGTTCTGCTTTTTGTGTGGTTGTGTTTGTGTGAATCCTTTATTTTTGATTTGGGATCCAATGGCTCCAGATCTGTTTAAAGAATCAAATCATGTGATCCCAGAGAAAGGATGAGCTCAAACATTCATGGCCCACAAAAGCCCTGAGCTGACTGTGGAAATGGGGCGTGTTTAAGGGCAAACCACCCAAATTACTGACTGTCTCTTTTGAACAAGTGACTGTCTTTTTGTTCTTTATTAGTAGGACTAAAGTATATGCTTAGTTAAAGCAAGAAAAGGGAGTATTTGCTTCAGAATTCTTATAGGTGGAAAACATAAAGCTTCAGAAATCTTTTACTGTGAAAACGTGGAAAGGTTTCTACTTTCCTCGGATGCTGAAATAGAGTTGAAGATTTCGCTGTGTAGTTTTTTAGTGTTTTCAGATCAGGAAAGGAAACGTTGCTCAAATAATGACTCAGAAAGCCAGCCTCCACACTGTGCTTTTAGTAATGCACATTTCCTACAAGAAAACCTGGAGTTTGTATTCAGCACAACGATGAGAATTAAATCAGGAGTTTCTCGATGTTTCGAGGGTCGCTGACTGCGTCATTTTTTGTGCCTGTTTGCAGCAGGCTGTGAGTCACCCCAGGGATGTCTCTTCCTGGCAGGTCTCAGAGGAGAGGCTCAGAGGCCTGTTCACTGGTTGGTGGTCACTGCTTGAAATGAAAAGCTCTGAGACTCATCCAGATGTGTACACACGGTCCCATTGTATCCCCCGAAGAGGTTTGAAAATTTTATAGCGCACAGTTGTCAATCAAAGTTACTGAGGTGCAGTTCACGTGCAGCAAACAGTATGTGTCCAGATGTGCGTCTGATGGGCCGACAGGCTTAGCTACAGCTGCACAGCAGCCGGGGGAGGAACAGGACACCGACGTTTGTGCCGCTCCCCGCCCCAAGCCCCCTGTGCCTCCTGGATCCTGGCCCCCGAGCGACCAGGCCTGCTGTTTGTTGCTGTTATGCGGTTTGCATTCTCTAACGTTTCCTATAAGTGGAGTTGTGCTGGGTCCCCCGTTGGCACGATGCTCGGAGACCCACGTGTGGTACTGTCGCATCAGCTGTCTGGTCCTGAGGATTCCACGTGGTGGAAACACCACAGTTGGTTTATTGTTTCACCTGTTGGTGGCAGTTGAGGTTGTGTCCAGGTTTTGGTGATTAGGAACATTCACGTAGACCCCGTTGTGTGGACACACATTTTAATTTCTTTCTGTAAGTAGTTAGGAGTGGTTTGCTAGGTCTTGTGGTGGGTGTATATCTCACTTTGGAGAAAAAGAACATAGTCTAAAGCATGAATAATAAACTCCCTGAACTAGCAGACTGGGCAGACCTCAGGTGTCCTGTGGGCAAGGCAGACAGGAGTTTCTGGAGACGGGCCTCGGCTTGCCGTGGATTTGACATGGCAGACAGGTGGCTCCAGCCACCTGTAGAGGAATGAGGCCCGGCTGCAGGTCTGGGGGTTGAGGTTGCGTCTCTGCTCGCCTCACATCCAGTGAGGACTTGGGTGATCGGCTGTTTCTCTAGCTTGCTTCCTCGTCTGTGACGACAGACTTGGAGTCACCATTCTACACTGGCAGCTCTGAGGTCGGTGGCCACAGCGCCTCCCAGAGGAGCATGACCAGACCGCAGGCCTGCGTCCCGCCGAGCTCCTGCCATTTTTTGCCTCCGTGTGTAGGAGGCAGCTGGCGGGAGGTTGGGTGCGACCCCCCGCAGGCTGCAGGCATCCCCGGGACCGCTGGGGGTCAGGGCGGCACCCCCCACCCCCCCGCTTACGTGTCTTCTTTCTCTGCAGATCTTTACTGAGGGGGCTCTACCCCCCCTGCCATCCGGAGCCATTGCAGTCAATGGCAGGAACGTGCAGACGGAGGCACCCTCGGTCAGGGCAGAGCTGGGCACGTGTCCGCAGCGCCACGTCCTGTTTGCCCCCCTCCCGGTGCTCGACCACCTGCTGCTATTCCCCTCCCTGAAGGCACCATGGGGACCCATCAGGAGCTGCGTGGGCTTGTCCGTAGGTGAGGGGCAGCTACCTCTGCCCCCGCCGCCTCCGTGTGTGGGTGTGTAACAGGTGTGGGTGCTTCTGGGTGTCCCGAGGTGCAAAGGACGGGCGGAGGGGGTGAGGAGAGGGCGAAGGAGCCTAAGCGGTCCTGCCGAGGAGCCTGGACGTTACCCTGCGGGCAGGTGGTTGCAGGCAGCAGGGGCCGAGCAGCCTGCGGCGCTGCGGGTGTACCGGTGGCCCTGGGCGGGTGCCAGCCCTGAGAGGGACGGGACGCAGAGAGGCCGCTGAGAGCCTGAGTCATGGTTGCGACGGAGGCCCAGGTTTGAAGGCTGTTCACGACCACGTTGACCAGCTGGGTGTCCATGGTGGGGCCAGGAAGGGTCTGGGGTCAGGATGCATTCTGGGGGGAGCAGAGGAGACGTGTGTGGCGAGCGGAGGAAGGGCTGGGCAGCAGGACGGGCTGGGAGGCCACGGAAGCTCCCCCCGTTTCACCGGGATGTGAGAAGTTGAGCCCAGAAGGCAGAGAGGACCTGAGTTCCTGGTCAGGACACAAAGTGGCATCTCTGGGAGGTGGGTGTGGAGTGGGGCGAGGGGGAAGGACAGGGCCGGGTGGGGCCTTAAGCCAGCAGGGGAGCCACTGATGTAGAAGACACGGCCGGGGTGGGTGTGAGGGCGTGGCCCACGCTGGGCTTGGCCCTTGGGGGGACGCACAGCCGGGCCAGTGTGGAGGCTCCTTGTTCTCAGGATGACTTCACGAAACAGGACGCCAGGCAGGCCCGACCCACGGCGGGGAGATGCAGCTTTGGGGCCGGGATGTGAGGACGGATGGTCAGTACTGCACGGGCCTCAGAAGAAAATGGGCATCTAAGGAACTGTCACACGTGACCGCGTATCGCTGCCTTGAAGTAGTTTTGCAAGATTCATTTTGTAAAGTGAGGGTTTACAGTCAGCGGGTAGTGAAGGAGAAAGCGTGCAGGGCTTGGGAGTGCTCCGTCCCCAGAGACCCTGTTCCTCACCACGTGAAACAGAAAAACCTTGCGGTTGGGAGCACTGCTGGAAAACGACCCCCTGTCTCTCCAGCAGTGCCCGTCTCCGGGCAGGTGTATTCTCCACGCCTGGAAGAGAGCAGTGCTTCTCTGGAGGACCTCCCTTGAAACGGGGGACTGTGTTTAGGGACAGCGGGTGTGGAGCAGGTCAGATGCAGGTGGACGCTCACGCTCGCAGGGTCAGATGCGAATTAAGTCTGAACCGAGGCAGCCCCAACCTCAAGGGACACGAGTCCTTAAATCAGAGATGGTGCCTGGGCTTCGTTTTAACGGTGGTCTCCCCCCACCCCCCAGTTCACATTGTTGGCCTGTAAGCGGCGTCTAGAGGCTGTTCTCCACTGCAGGGGGCGGGTTCACATCACGTCTTCAGAAGTGGCTGCGGATGACAGCCACGCTAGTGACCGTGGGGTCTCGAATACACAGGAAAATGTCTCCTTTGCGCTAGTCAAGCCCGTCCTAAACGACAGCAGGTACTTGCAGAGAAGTGACGCGTGTTGCTAAAGGACAGATTGGTTATGTGCCACCTACATTTTTATAAAAGTCACGGGGCACCGATTTTCATTCAAAGTATGCACCTACCCTGGACCACGGCAGACTCTGCTCTCCTAGTGGCTGGGCCTCAACGTAGCTCCTAGCGACGCTTTGCGGGCTCCATCTTTTGATGTGGGTGCAGCAACCTCGGTGGTTATCAGTTTGCTGTGTGTTACCTGGCAACGAGGCTGGTGTGCACAGAGGTGGTCGGGGTGCGATCATGTTTTAGGACAGCTGTTCTCAATTAGCGGAGCGGCGGCTGAAGCCCCTGACTCGCAGCTGAACTCACTGTCAGCTCCCGTGGCAGTGC
This sequence comes from Tursiops truncatus, assembly GCF_011762595.2. NCBI lineage: Eukaryota > Metazoa > Chordata > Mammalia > Artiodactyla > Delphinidae > Tursiops > Tursiops truncatus. The sequence goes on from NC_047042.1 coordinate 864,649, forward strand.
TTGGTTTCCTTAATGAGGAGCTACAATCCTGTTCAAGGCAAACGGGATCCTGGGTAGACGCCTCAGAGGGAACCTTTGTCAAGAGTCAGTCTTTACTGTTCTGCCTTTTATTTGGAGGAGGAGGGAGAAGTCAAGGAGGCACTTTATCAATGGGATGCCGTGATGCAGTTAGTGTGAGTGTCGAGCATTCTGGTGAGCACCGCAGGGCTCCAGCTGCAGGCTGGCTTGTTCGATGGTGAAGAGACCCAAGAGGACAGGTGTGCAGGTGGACATGGGGAGAGGACAGGGCACCGAGCCCTGGACCCTGAAGTGTGAAGAGGATGGAGGGATGAGGAGGGACCCACCAGGCATGAGGGGGAGGGACCGGTGGGGACTGAGGAGGGACCAGTCCATTGAGGAGGGTCAGGTAACATGAAGACTGAAACACGACCTCTGGACTTAGGGTAAGGAAGTGGCTGGTGACTTGGGCAGAGACATCTCAGTAGCACAATGGGGAGGGAGGTCTCTCTGGAGTCTGTAGAGAGAGGACAGAAGGAGGGGGCTGGAAACCGCACTTCTTCCCCGGAGTCTTGCTGCAAAAGGGAGCAAAGAAATGGGACGTTATCAAGATGGAAGAGAAGAGGATGTTTCGAATATGGAGCGAACCACTGAGGCAGATGCGGGCGGTGGCTTGCTGGGCACCATCCTGGGAGTGGCGGGGAGGGTTGTCGGGGGGGGGTGCGACTCTGCGGAGGGCAGAGCCTGTGGACGCAGAGGGCAGGGAGGGGCTGGGGGGCCCAGAGGAGAGTCCGGTTTTGTGGGTGAGCGATGGCTGGAGAAAGGATGTGGTCGGAGGAGGACACGTGGGAGCGAGCCTCTGGTGGAGCTGCGGCTGCTGGAAGCAGCTGGGTCCAGGGTGTGGCCTGGTGTGGAGTGCATAGGAGTGTGCTGAGTTCAAGGTCGAGAGAGAATGGGTAGGGTTTTTGTATAACATAGAAATGGAATTAGGACCTGCGTGTTTGAGAACATCTGACATCTCACTGCCTTGTTTTGCTGTTGGTTTTCTCTGCCGGTCCATGTGGGACTAACGTGGGCTTAATAAATTCACCTCCTCTGGTGTTGGAGTCACCTGGCCGGGGAGGGGTTGGGGGTCTAATGGGAATGAAGGTGAAAGCAGTCCCCTGCTGAGATGGACCGCTTGTCCTTTTCCTCCCAACTGGGCTGCTGTCCACAGTGGGAGCACCTGAAAAACAAGGGCACGAACAGCTCTGAATGTAAGTTGAGGTTCACCCTGCAGGAAATGCACGGGGACGCTAACCAACCATCAGGTGGGCAGACCGACAACCAGACCCGAGAAGCTCTCCTGGGCTCCTTCTGGGTCGGGATGAGAAATCCGCAAACAGTGAAACGGACACGAAGCATTTACTCGGTGGTCAGGCGGGCGGGTTCCTGGGATTTTACCAGTCAGCCTCTTTGCCTGGGGGTTTGCAGCTTCTAGGAGCCAGGCTGAGTGGCACCTGGTGATCCCTCCGCGCCTCGTCCTCTCTGGCTGCTCCGTGGCCTCCAGGAAGTTGTGACCCGCCTGCGGCTCCACGGGAGGGAATCCACTGGCTGTGGGTGCTCAGGGGAGGGCTTCGGGGGGCACTGCTCTAAGAAGGGCTGCACAGAGGGTGAGATTAAGTAGGTGGGGGGAACTAAGTGTTCCCAAGAGTTCACGGGACTCAGAGTGAAAGGTTACCTGTGAGGAAAGATGGCGGTGGCTCCTCTCGTTGGGAGATGCCGGGCGTCTGAAATCAGCGTGCAGACTGAAGGCTCCCGGAGGTAAGAGGGGGCCGATCCCCACTCTAACGGCGTCTGGTCATTCCACAGTCAGGAAGGGGCTGCTCCAGACGTGGCGCACGTGGACCAGAGTCCAGACCTTCCGCAGACGCGCCTGGCGGGCTGCTCTGGCCACCCCACCAGCCTCCGCAGGGTCCCGAGGGAACTGAGGGCCCTCGGCAGCAGGTGTGAGTGAAGCCCACAGAGGAGACAGCACGTATTTCCTACAGACGGGACCTAAGGGAAGGTCCTGCTCACGAGGCCCCGCGCTGGGTCCCCTGACGTGGCTCCATCTGGGCCCCTCGGAGGCCGGTGCTGTCGCGTCAGGACTCGTGGGCAACGTGGGTCCTGGGCCTCCTCCGTGTTTCCGGGCCTCTTAGAAAGAGCTCGGTCCTCACAAGGCATTGTTTGTGGAGTGGGATTAGGAGTTCGGGGGGGTGAGGGCTGCGTTCTCGTTCCAGAACTCTCCAGGACGTGGGGCTGACACAGCACCAGCCCCAGCACGCCCGCGCCCTCTCAGGGGGCGCGTGGAGGAAGCTGTCCCTCGGCATCGCCTTCCTCGAGGCGTCGAGAACCGTGGTGCGGGGTGGACCCGTGTTCCTGCCGTGGCGTCTGGGATGTGCTCCTCGAATACCAAGAAAGCGGGACCAGGTGGCGCTCCACGTTCTCCTCCCGCTGTACCGCCGTGGTGGAGGGGAGCAAGGGGCGTATCCCAATACGTCATCCTTCTCGGGGAAAGAAATTTCCCAGGAGCGCACGGAGACACACCCGTCGTGCAGCATCCCTGTGGTGCCGGGCGTCTGGGGGTTGCTCAGCCGGCTTAGCAGTGGGGACATCCGAGCTTGTCACGCCTGATGTCAGTGGACACTGCACGCATCCACGTTGGGCTCCATTCTGGAGTAATTCTGGGATTACAAGGAGGGGTGTCCCAGCTATAATCTGGAAAAAGCCCTCCGTTTTCTCGGGGAGGAAACCGAGTCACAGAGATAAGGGCTGAGGTTTGCTTACAGCCACAGAGGAGGTTCCCCGAGCCAAGGGTGGAGCCTGGGCTGGGCTTTGGAAGTTTCGTGTTTCTCACCTGTATTATTGTGTACAGTACTTCCAACTTAGGGCATTAGATGGGGAGTTATTGACTTCCAGCTTCTGATTTCCTGCTGTGATTCTGAAGCACTGCAGCCAGGAAGCACTGCATTTCACACAGAAACACCGGAGTTTGGAAAAAGCATCGGGAAGAGAGAAACATACCCAATGCTGCTGCTAGGCACGCATGGGAGCAACGGCGGCAGGGTTACCGTGGAAGCTTGTAAAATGTTTTCTTTCCTTTTTGGACTTTTGAGTACAAAGCCTTTTTGACTTAACCTGAAACCTTCACCTCCCTGGGGGAGATTAGGATTTGCTTCTTAAGAAATGCAGGGAGAAGGAACCAGAGAAAAGTCATCATAATCTCTCCTTAAGGCAGAAAAGATGCTCCTGTTCATCCCTTGAAGCTTAAAGGCCGGGGTCGGGGGGGACACCTGAAAGGACCACCCTGTCCTTTCCTGTTGCAGAAACCTAGGGGGGTCGTGGAGGGAGAAGACAGAAAAGGCCACAGACCGCCCTGGGCTGGGAGCCCGCTCCGGGCCCGTGAGGTGGTCAGGGGTGAGGGAGCCTCCCGACCCGGTGCAGCTGCATCAGAGCTCATGAGGCCTAGTGGGACGCTGGCCCAGGGCCGCACCCGTGGCGCCTGTCCCGCACTTTCACAGTCCCCAGCTTCCGCACTGAGAGGGCGGCAGAGCCTGCCAGGCATGCTGCCTACAGGGGTGAGGTGGGCCCTGGAAGCCGGGGGAGACTCGGGGGCTGGCGGTCAGCAGGACGGAGGGGCCCGGGGGAGCAGAGGGCCCCGTGCCGTGGGCTGACCCTGTCCGAGGCCCTGCTGCACAGGGGCTGGGACAGGACCAGGTGGTCCTGGTCATCACCCGGGGCCAGAGGATGCTGACCACACCGGGCCCGAGCCCCTCCCCCTGCCCACTGCCCCGAGATCACAGCTCGCCCCTCTCTCCTCTTACCTGAGGCCCTTTGGGGAGAAAAGTAGGATGCGAAATCGTGACCCTCTGTGCAAGAGACTTTGGACACCGCGTAAAGGAACGGGTGACGTTTTGAGATAAAATGAATGTAAATCCTTTCCCTGCCCTGGGAGTGGGGTTGATGAAGAGGACAGGGGAGAGGCGGGCAGGTCAGCAGATATGGTCACTCTGCTCACCTGAGTTGCAGCGCACAGCAAACACCACAGGCTCTTGGTTCTTGTTTATTTTAAAAATCAGCTGGGGCCTTCAGGGCTCCGCTGACAGAACATTTGAGTCATGAGCACAATTGTAACTTTGCACAGAACACCAGATACAATAAAAGTCTCAGAAACAGGCAGCTTTCTTCAAATTCTGTTGTTCTAAATTAAATATATTCTCGCTGTTTTAGGTCATTTGGCAGTGGTTGTCTTTGGAGGCTCCTTTGGAAGCATCTGTGCGCTGACGGACGTGTGAAATCAGTCGGATAAGATGGGTGGTACCAGCAGGGAAATAGGTTTTCAAGCATCAGCATGTAGCGGTGTTTGGAAACAGCCCCAAACCTCCAGGCAGCTGTGCCACAGCTTTGTAAACCAGAACTGAGGGCGACACAAAAGCAAGTGATCCCTGCTGAACAGAAGGAGGCTCTGCGGGCAGAACACGGGGCGTTTGGCCGTCCGGCTCCCTGGGATGTGATCCACGTTTCCTGCTGAGTGATGCCTGGCGCTGAGGTCCTGGTCAGCCCTAGGACCAGTGCTTCCAGGCCTCCTTTGGAGGACCAACAATGACGGAAAAGGTACCAGAGCAAATGGGTCCACTCCTCCCCCTCCTGCTCTACACCTCCTGGACGACCTGGGAAATGATCCCGCACCTCTGGACTCCAGTTTGCAAGTGGAGACAGTCACGCGCCTTGTGGGACTGTGTGTGAAGTGAGTGTGTGCAAGTGCACAGCTCAGTGCCTGGTACGTGGGTGCTCGGCCCGTGGCTGCTCATCACTGCTGTTAAACAGGCAAGAGAAGTGGTTGGGGAATGACCACTTTCCGAGAAGAGGGGACCAAACGCACCACCTGAACTGGGGGAACGCTAAAGTGGTGTCTTACTGAGCAACGCTTGTCCTTTGAGGTTTGGGGGTGTCTTGAATTTCCTAAATGTCCACTGAGAAGCATCAAACATCTGTGAACTTAATCTACATTTTTTGGGAATTTACATTCCAGCTAACTTTCATTTTCAGATGACTTGATTGTCTGGAAACACATCATCTGGTCTCTAAACCGTCTCTAACCCCAGATCAGGGACTGAGCACATTTTCTTAGCCTCGAAGGACCTCTCATGCCAGGGGATTGGCCTTGGTCTTTGGGACACATCTGTGGCAATATTGGCCACTGTGCTCTAGGGTCTTTATATCATGGTTTCTTTTTAGATGCAGTTAAAAAAAATGAATTGAGAATCCTGGTCTTTCCATCTTTCTCTGCTATTTAAAAATATAAAATCTGGTAGAGTTAAAAATGTGTTTGGGCTTCTCTCTTGGAAAATTTGCTTTTGAGATGAGAATCAATCAATGGGTTTATTTCTATTCAGTAAACTAGAATAGGTAGAATGGGCTCGATGTAGGCCTGAGAGCTTCCCTTCAGGTAGCTGAAGTGAACTTTATGAAAACATCTTGTAGGGCCTTTGGCCTTCTGAAGTCAGTCTGGCCCCCTTCCTCCCCCAGCAAACGTAGTGAAACTCGACAAGCAAGAGAATTCATAGAGGACACGTTTGAGCCGAACGTTCGTTTCTGCAAAAAGGGGCCACGTGCCCCATGCTCGGTGGGGCCTTTCTTCCTGGGGAGGGCCCCCCCCCACCTGCCCCCTGCCTGAAACGCACTCTCTGTGGCCACAGCTGCCGTGAGCTCTTCCGGACGGGGCGGCTGGACCCGGGGGCTCCCTGGCTTGTCTCTCAGTGTCACCCTTCATGATGGAGGGTTTGCAGAAGCCGTGTCCTAACCCAGAGGCGTTTCTGGGCTTCTGATTTGGGGGGTGACCTCGGCTAACCTAAAACCCTGTGATGCTCTCGACACCACCCACACCCGCATTGGCTTCCCCCACTGGAGGTTCGAGATGGACCCCTGGCATGTTGTGTGGGTCTGATGCCGGACTGTCATCTTCACCACCCACCACGTGGACTAGGCCGAGGTGCCGAGTGACTGCGTGGCAGTGCTGCAGCAGGGGTGGCTCCAGTGCCGCGGCACCCTCTCCAGCCTGACCCAGGCCCGCGGGCAGGGCAAGGAGGTGAGACCCCAGGGGTAGCTGCAGGGAGACACATACCTCCTCGGGGGGCAGAGGAGACAGATCCAGACTGCTCCCCGGTCACAACATTTCCACGTTGGGGTCACGTCGCTCAGCAGGTGTTTATTCTGAATCCAGCCTGGGCCTTGCCTGCTGTAGGTCTCGGGGAGGTGACAGAACAGGACACAAGGTCCTTGGGGTCTCAGTCCTTGTGGAGGAAACGATGTGCCTGCGAAAGGGAGAAACGGATTATGGACACTGGTGGGTGTGGAGCAAGAATTGGAATTTCAAAATAATTTGCTTAGGGATAGATGTGAAATCAGTTGATGTAAATTTGGTATGTTTGGGTTTACAATCCTTGCTGTTCCGTGACTTTTTTTTGGATAGCCTTCTGTTCTGGAGGCCGGGACCCGAAGGACACAGCTTGTGCCATGTCTCCGATGCAGACCTACATCCCACAGGCATCCCTCCGAGGCAGCAGCTGGGGCGAGCTGAGCTACACGATCCCTGAGGATGCAGACAAAGCCTGCTTCACAGGGCTTTTCCAGGCCCTGGACCAGAACCTTCACCACCTGTACCTGACGGGCTGTGGGATCCCAGACACCAGCTTAGAAGAGGTACCTTCTGACGAAAGCTGCCCGAGCAGGCTTTTCTGATCTGTGCTTTGCCTCTCTGGGTGTGATGGGGACGCTGTGCTTTGCCTCTCTGGGCGTGATGGGGACCCTGTGCATTTTCATTCATTTCCCAGCTCTGACTGGCGTTTAATACACCCGACAGGTGACCGTGGTTCTTTAGGGGAAATAGCATTTCTATATTCGAGAACTTTGGTGTCTTTAATCCAGAATTACTGGCTGTCCAGACAGTTTCAGTAGCGGGAGTCTGCCTGGTCATATTTCCTCACCTGGAGGCGCCTTTCTCTTTCCACTGTGGACCTAGTCCTGCCCAGAAGCCCCGGCCCACGGTGGGCAAAGATGTGCAGAAGGTCACGCAAGGGAGCAATGTGCCCCCCACTCTGCTCCTCTCTCCCTGGGACAGAGCCGGCCGGCACCAGCCCCTTGGTGTGGGTTGGTTTCTTTGCAGGCATGTCTGGTCTTTGGAGGAGCAGGTCCTGGGACAGACAGCTCACTGATGTGTCACAGCCCCAGCTGCTGTGTTCAGGATATAGTTTTAAGAGAAGAGAACTTTTTAAAGGAATCTTTAAAAAAATCACCCGGGGCTTCCCTGGTGGCGCAGTGGTTGGGAGTCTGCCTGCCGATGCAGGGGACACAGGTTCGTGCCCCGGTCCGGGAAGATCCCACATGCTGCGGAGCGGCTGGGCCCGTGAGCCATGGCCGCTGAGCCTGCACGTCCGGAGCCTGTGTTCCGCAGCGGGAGAGGCCACAACAGTGAGAGGCTCACGTACCACAAAACAAAAACAAAAACGTCACCCGGATGCTTTTGTGTGTGTGTGTGGGATCTAGTTCCCCAACCAGGGATCGAACCCCTGCCCCCTGAATTGGAAGTGTGGAGTCTCAACCACTGGACCACCAGGGAGGTCCCCTGGGTGCTTTTTTTTTTTTTTTAAAGCTTTATTGTATAATTGATATAAAAAAATCTCCATATACTTAATGTATACAGTTTGATGAGTTTGTGACATCATCACTACAATCAAGGTAGTAAACATTCACAAATCCAAAAATGTTCTCGTGCATCTCCCTCTTTTTTTTTATGTGTGCTAAGAACACATGATGTGAGAGCTGCCCTCTCAGTAAACACTTTAAGTTGGCTCTGGGCACAGTGTTGCCTGCACAGCTCTGGAATCTAATCATCTTGCTTAACTGAAACTTTATACCCATTGAACGACAAATCCCCTATCCCCTCCCACACCTTGGCAACCACAATTCTATGCTCTGTTCCTATGAGTTTGACTAGTTTATTCCTCACATAAGTGGAATCAAAAGTATTTATCCTTCTGGGTCCAGCTTATTTCACTTAGTGTAATGTCCTCCGACTTCACCCATGTTGTCACACGTGATAGGATTTCCCTGCTTTTTATGGCTAAATAATATTCCATTTTATATATATATATATATATATATATATATATATATATGAGTGTACAAGGGCTCTAATCTTTCCATATTCTTGCCAAAAGTTTCTGCACAGCAAAAGAAACAACAGAATGAAAAGGCAACCTACAGAATGAAAGAAAATATCTGCAAACCATATATCTGATAGGGGGTTAATATCCAAAACGTATAAGGCACTCCTACAACTCAATAACAAAGAAACAAATAACCTGATTTAAAAATGGGCAAAGGACCTGAACAGACATATTTCCAAAGAAGACGTACAGATGGCCAACAGTCACATGAAAAGATGCCCAACATCACTAACATCAGGGAAACAGAATTCAAAACCATCATGGGCAACACCTCACGTGTGTTAGGATGGCGACTTTATATATATATATATATATATATATATATACACACACACATATAAAAAACAAGATAACCTGATGTTTATTAAATTGGCAGTTTCCTAGGCCCAATTTCCACAAATGTTGATTCCAAAGACTTAGACATTTACATTTTTAAGCAAGCACCCCAGTTTTCCTTTGATTTAGGTGGTCTGTGGTCACTGCTATGAAAAACACCCTATAAGAATCTCTTTAAGTTCAAATTTGATGTGAAACTTCGCAAATCCATCTAACAGAGAGTGAATCTGGGAAACTGTTGTTTTCTGCCTGTAAGTCTCCACTGTGCCTTTTTTCTAAGAAGCCATATTTCCACCCCTCCCCTGCCTTGCGAGATCTGAGATTGCATTGAAATTCTTATAACTCTATGGTTGTCAGCATCACTTTACCTGAACTTCTTTTTTCTCCCTCAGTTTAATCCTCTGTATTTCATTCTTTTTTTTTTTTTTTTTTTTTTTTGCGGTACGTGGGCCTCTCAGTGTTGTGGCCTCTCCCGTTGTGGAGCACAGGCTCCAGACGCGCAGGCTCAGTGGCCATGGCTCACGGGCCCAGCCGCTCTGCGGCATGTGGGATCTTCCCAGACCAGGGCACGAACCCGCGTCCCCTGCATTGGCAGGCGGACTCTCAACCACTGCGCCACCAGGGAAGCCCTAATTCTTTTTTTTAAGCAACTTTATTCAAGTATAATTTACATACTGTAAAATTAACTGACTTTAAATAGATAATTCATTAATATTTAGTAAATGTACTGAGTTGTGCAGCCATCATGCAGTTTGAGAACTTTTAGTTTGTTTTTTATTATTATTCTTTTTTAAAATTGAAGTATAGTTGCTTTACAGTGTTGTGTTAGTTTCTGCTGTACAGCAAAGTGAATCAGCCACGTGTATACATATGCCCGCTCCTTCTTGGACCTCCCTCCCGTTCCCCGCACAGTCTCACCCCTCTAAGTCATCACAGAGCACCGAGCTGAGCCTGTGCTTCATGCTTAATTGCTCCTTCCTGTGATGACGGGAAGTGATTTCGGCAACGATTAATCTGGAGGATCTGCAGCCTCTCGTTTGCTTTCTCAGACCATCCTGTTTGCACAGCCCATCCTACCTGGGAGGCCATCATTCTCTGCCTCTTCACAGAGCTGTTGCAGATTCTGTGTGTCTCCTAGGCTTGGCTGTGGCGTTAGACACAGAGCTGTCTTTGCTTCTTTGTCCCCATTTCCTCAAACTTCAAACACATGCAGGAGAGGTGGAGAGGAGATGTGTCTGCTGCCAGTTATACACGCCAAAGAAGGTTTGTGTGCCGCGTTCGCTAAAATCAGCAGAGAGCTGACCGCGGGTGCTTTGCAGAAAACCGTCTGCCAGAATGAAAATGGGATTGAAATAGACTTGGGCGGGTTAATGCTGGTGCCAGAAAGCAGCAGCTTCCGCTGGGGCCTCAGGAAGTGGGGAAAGTGTGTGGAGACGGAGTTCTCGCCAGCGTGCAGATCAGACCTGCCAGAGGAAGTGCCTAAGGCTGGTGATGAATAGTTACAATCCTCACTTCCTGAACTGGAATCACATCTTCTCGTGAAATATTTGACAAAGAATGTGCTTTACTTCTCTTAGGATAGCCGCTGCCTCAGACTTAACGACAGGACATCTTGGGGAAATCTTTGTGGGCCTGTCGGTCTTCAGGAAGCTGAAGACAGACGTGCCCTCGAGGGCACCCTCCTCCACACTCACCTCCTGGCCAGAGCGGAGGGGGGTTGAGCCGGGCATCCTGAACCGGTACCTCCGTTCCCTCCTCCCTGATGGCATGAGATGCCGTGGGGTGTCTAAGCAGCTCTCTTTGCCTCTCTTAAAACTACAAACTCACCTCTTTGCCTCATCACCCACTTCAGCGTTCTTGTTTACACTGATTGAAATCAGATTGAGATGGACCCACAGCTGGTGGCTTGAAGACGGCTTTGTGTGAGGTCCATCAGGCATGACTGTTACAGCCGAGAGAGGACGTCGGGGGTGGGGGGCCTGGGGAAATGCACAGGGGGTGTTTCGCAAGTAGGAAGAATGGCCTTGGGGTGGGGTTGGGGGGAGCCTCAGCTCAGTGAGGTGAGAAACAGATGGGGGTGCTGGGGACAGCCTTTGGTCAGCGTCCATCCGTCCCTCATCCATCTGACCCACGCAGAGCAGAACCAGAGGTGAGGGCCAAGGTTGAGGTCGCGATGGGGATGCAGCAGGAGGTGTCCCCAGGTCCTTTTCCTAACCATCTGTTAGAACTTTGGAGGGAGCTCAGGTTTGAAAACCCAAGTGTGAGGCTGTTGAGAAGCTTCAGGAGGACCTGTCTTTGGTGCATTTAAGACAAAACCCACATTCTGAGCTTGCAACCAGCCCAGGGGATGTATGTAGTTGGTGGCAGAGCCAGCCTGTACCCTGGTTCTCTGAAGGTCAAGTCACTATCTTTTCAAGGCAGGTTTAAACAAAGGGGTTTCAGCAACCTTTAAATTATTCAAAAAACGTGGCTAGGTGTAAGGGATGACCCTATTCCAAAGTGAAATCCTAATTTGATTCTTTTAACATTTTGGGTATCACGATCATAATGCTTTTTAAAAAAATTTTATTGAAGTATAGGTGATTTACAGTGTTTTGTAAGCAAAGTGTAAGTTTTGTACAGCAAAGTGATTCAGTTGTACATATACATACATTCTTTTTCATATTCTTTTCCATTGTGGTTTATCACAGGATATTGAATATAGTTCCCTGTGCTCTACTGTAGGACCTTGTTATTTATCCATCCTATATATACTAGTTTGCATCTGCTGACCCCAAACTCCCAGCCCTTCCCTCCCCCAAACCCCCTCCCCCTTGGTAACTACAAGTCTGTTCTCTATGTCTCTGAGTCTGTCTCTGTTTCATAGGTAAGTTCATTTGTGTCATATTTTAGATTCCACATATAAGTGATATCATATGATATTTGTCTTTCTCTGTCTGACTTAATTCACTTAGTATGATCACCTCTAGGTCCATCCATGTTGCTGAAAATGGGATTATTTCATTCTTTTTTATGGCTGAGTAGTATTCCATTGTGTATATGTGCCACATCCTCTTTATCCACTCCTTTGTTGATGGACATTTAGGTTGCTTCCATGTCCTGGCTATTGTAGATAATGCTGCAGTGAACATCGGGGTACATGTATCTTTTTAAATGGTTTTGTCTGGATATATGCCCAGTAGTGGGATTGCTGGGTCAAATGGTTGTTCTATTTTTAGTTTTTTAAGGAACCTCTATACTGTTCTCCATAGTGGCTGCACCAATTTACATTCCCTCCAACAGTGCAAGAGGGTTCCCTTTTCTCCACACCCTCTCCAGCATTTGTTATTTGTAGATTTTTTGATGATGGCTAATCTGACTGGTGTGAGATGATATCTTGTTGTAGTTTTGATATGCATTTCTCTAATAATTAGTGATGTTGAGTGTCTTTTCAACAATCATAGTGCTTTTCAAAGAATCAGATCAAGGATATATACATGTATAGCAATTGGAACCTTCAGTGGCTTTTCATGTAGAAAATTACACTATCACCTATTTTTTTCTTTTTTAAGAAAAATCATGTACAATAAAATAGTATGGTTGTTACAAGAAAACAGGTAAAGCATCATAAAAGTTGGGTAATATAGAGCTGTGAGATTATTATTAAAACAATTTAGATAAATATAGTCTACTTGTTAGCTTTTTAAAGAATTAAACATAGTACTCCTTTTGCTTTTCAAAAGCAAGGTTACAGTAATCTAGCATGGTTTTAAATTTTGTGTATTTTTATATTACCAGGTTTAATATTTAAGAAATAATTGTATTTTGTTGGTTTTTGTTTTTTTGTGTTTTTCTTGCTGTATGCGGGCCTCTCACTGTTGTGGCCTCTCCCATTGCAGAGCACAGGCTCTGGACGTGCAGGCTCAGTGGCCATGGCTCACAGGCCTAACTGCTCTGCGGCATGTGGGATCTTCCTGGACCAGGGCACGAACCTGTGTCCCCTGCATCGGCAGCCGGACTCTCAACCACTGCGCCACCAGGGAAGCCCTGTATTTTGGGTTTTATGTCATATTAATAAGCAAACCAATGTGTCACAAAATTTCTCCTTTCCTTTTACTTTTTTCCCATTTTTTTCGATTTTCTCTTTTTTCTCTTTACCTCTCCTTCCCTCCCCTGTCCCCCCCTTCCTTCCTTTCTTAATAGGAGGATATTTGATTTTGTTAGTTTTTCTGCTTTAAATGGTATGAATTATTATTCATAATTCAGTCATAATTTGCATAAATGTCACACAATTATAGTCTTTACCAGGACAAAGATTGGGGACCACCCCACCTACGTCTTTTGTGCTCTGAATGGGGTCACTGGCGGCACACTGCCTGTGCAGATGTCAGTGTGTCCACACGAGGTTGGGATTCCCGAGTCCTGGTACTGGGACACATTTTCAACATTAATGCCCATCTGTAGGTGTTTACCTGTTTGATTAAAAGCCTACCCCCCAGGAGCCATCTGGCACTGTTAGTTTTCCATACAGCTTGCTGATTCTGTTTTCTGGCTTGGTGAGAACAGATGAAACAATTTAAGCCTTTTCCTGTCTGCTAATGATTTTGGAGTCCCAGATCATGACTGGGGTGCAGTAGAAAATATAGTCATCCCTCAGCATCCAAGGTGGGATTGGTTCCAGGACCCCTGTGAATACCAAAATCCCTAGATGCTCAAGTCCCTTATATAAAATGGTGTAGTCTTTACATATAACCTACACACATCCTCCTGTATGTTTTAAATCATCTCTAGATTAGTTACAATACCTGATACAATATATATGCTCAGTAAATAGTTACCAGTGTGTGACAAATACAAGTGTTGCTTTCTGGAACTTTCTGGAGTATTTTTTTTTTCTTGAATATTTTCTGAGGCAGATACGGAGGGTCGGCCATATCCCTAATACCTGATGTACCATGTTTCTGACTCAGAACCCATGTCTACTCCAAGGAGATCCTCCCCACACCAGGCACCCTCCCTACCTGTCAGAGAACACCTTTTACTCCTTGAATTCCTGGCAGTGGCAGCCCCTTGGAGAAGTCTGACCTACTGTTAAATACAGTACACTGTGTTGGTCAATTGTCATGTTTCATTACGTTTGACTCTATTAGAAGATTAAAAGCTTTGAGAACTTTATTCAAAGAGAAAATCTAAGGAACTAGCATAGCACTTACACGTAATAAATGCTGTGCTTTGTTCTCCCAAATTAACTCACTTCACAATTTCTCCTGAACTGCGTGTATTTATAAATAAGTGAAAAGTTTGAATTACATTATTTTAAAGATCCACTTCAACTCTAAAATTCTCTTAACTCAGTGAGCAAAGAAAGATACTATTTCTATTTCATAAAGTCGTGCATCTCCCAAATAAGTATACAGTCTTTACAGAATAATTATTGATTACAAGATGCATAAATATTCATTGTTCAAAAAAACAGAAAACTGAGGAGAAAAAATAGCATGATCTCACCACACAAATAAATAGAAATCTTTAATAAGTAAGTTGAAAATGTATATAGTACTTTAACTTTTAAAAAAGATATTTATTTACTTATTTAGTTGCACTGGGTCTTAGTTGTGGCAGGTGGGCTCCTTAGTTGTGGCTCGTGGACTCCTTAGTTGTGGCATGCGAACTCTTAGTTGCAGCATGCATGTGGGATCTAGTTCCCTGACCAGGGATGGAAGCCGGGCCCCCTGCATTGGGAGCACGGAGTCTTATCCACTGCGCCACCAGGGAAGTACCACTTTAACTTTTTGAATCTAAAAAATCACTTGGTCAAATTCAAATAGTGTATAGAGTGTAGAAATTATTTCATAAAAGACAACAACTTTTCACTAAAGTATATACACCAAAACAGTAATAATTTTTCTAGTTTAATATTAGTATTGTTAGTAAATTATATTCATTCTATATGCGTTATTTTGTAACACATTTTTCTCCATTGAGTGGTTGTATTTTAAATTGTTCAATTAATCCCCTGTGTCAGACAACTTCTTGCTACTATTCTCTATAAGATGTAACAAACCACCTTGTTTGCTATATTTGATGAATTTCTATTGCTTTTTGACAAATCCAACTCTTGGATTGGAATTAAGCTGATCAAAGGTGGTTCATATTTGCTTCCCCCAGAAAGACTGAACAGGTCTGTTCTCCCAGCAGCACTGTTAAGAAGGCCCATTTCCTAAAACACTCAGTAATAATAGGGATGGACATTGTTTTTAATCCTTACCATATTGATAATCTGAAAATTTATTTTCCAGATAAATTTTCTTACATAAAATATCTGATTTTGCAGTAAACATATATTAGTTATTTTGTATTTTTTTAAAAAGGAACTGCATATTCAGGCATGCTGTTTGCCCAGTTTTCTTTTGGAGTATTCATTTTTCAAAAATTGACTTGAAGGCATTACATTTATAATGCTTTGTTTTAAAATCTTCACGAATATTTGGATGAACTTGGCAACGTGGAGATCGCATTCTGGGCTGGATGCTGAGTCTTTAAGTAATCTTTTAACGATTGAAGCCACCTGACCAAAAAGAGTCTTTGGACATCTTCCCTAAGCAATTTTATGGTCAGTGTAAATGGGAGTGAATAATTATGGATGTAACTGGAGTCCTTGAATATAATTGCACTCATAAGTCAAATGAGATAATTCATAACAATTTGGTCCAGTATTCCAGTTTTGTCTGTTAAATTATTCATACGAATACTTTCATGAGTTTAGCTGTGAATATTTGATTGGTGGTTGGATAAATGACATCAGCTATCTTAGCTCTTTATTTTTCCAATTTGTGTCTAATTAACATTTATGGGAAGGTGGGGAAAATTTGTTTTTCTTAATATAAGAAACACCTTTCCCCACGGACTTACTGAGGCTGTCTGATGAGCATTTACTAGGACTGGTAGTTTCATAAGTGTGGTAATAATAATCCTCATTACCTCCAGGGAAAATACTACAAGTCTCTATTTTACAACTGGGGGAAATGGCATCCAGAGAGGTTAGGTAAGCTTCCAGAAGTCACACAGCATGTTGGTGGCTGAGACTGGATTCAAATCCTGGTTTACGTGGATTGAAAGATGGAGCCGTCCCCACGCCACAGTGATGCTTGTGGTGGTCCCCTCTGGAGCATGGCCAGAGGGCACAGGGATGTAGTCTGACCCGGGCCCAGCTCCTCCATCACCAGGCAAATCCACCACCCATATGGTCACATGCTTTTTCCATTTTGTAGTGCCTGCTGTGCAGACAAAACCCTCTGTGACTTGAACAGGGATTTGCAGTCACGGCCTGTGGTGCACGTATGTGAGAAGGCGCACAGTGTGGCAGCAGCTGCGGTGGCCAGGTGTACAGTCGAAGGATGCTGACCCGAGGGGTGTGGCTTCCGGTGGGCAGTAACCAGAGGTGCGGTGGAGGCACAAGCCCCCGGGCCCACCGGTGACTTTCAGGTCCTCTTGAATGGAAACAGTGAGGCGTCTGTCTTGGCGGTGAAACAGCTCCTGAGCCAGAGGCCGTGAGGACAGCAAGCAATCATCTCAGCAGTCATTTTGGAATCTAGGGGTTTGGCAACCAACATCTCAGTTATTTCTGCTTGAGTTAGATAATTCATGTAATTACCCTAATAGGTCTGCATACGTAATGCCATGCATCAGTATCATCCGACATTAGAATCTCCTAGAATGATCAGTAAGGGGGTATTTTGTATTCGTGTCTACGTTTATATGATGAAGGATCAAATTTAGCTTAATATACCTTTTCTAGCACTAGAGTCTCTCTATCTGCTGATTTAATAATGCTTTATGAGAGTTATAGATGAATCACCATTAGTTGTGCATTAAATCACAATTTTTTTTTTTTTTTGCGGTACACGGGCCTCTCTCTGTTGTGGCCTCTCCCGTTGCGGAGCACAGGCTCCGGATGCGCAGGCTCAGCGGCCATGGCTCACGGGCCCAGCCGCTCCACGGCATGTGGGATCTTCCCAGACCGGGGCACGAACCCCTGTCCCCTGCATCGGCAGGTGGACTCTCAACCACTGCATCACCAGGGAAGCCCAAATCAGCAATTCTTTAACCCAGCTGAGCATCAGAATCCCCTGGGAAGTTTTGTTTTCTTCTTTTTCTTTTTAAAGCAGATTTTAATCTCTGAGGCTGTGAAGATCTGATTCTGTCTGAGGTGGGACCTGGAAATCAGCATTTAAATCAAGGTCCCCAGGTGAATCTGAAATGTAGCCAGAAGTATTAACCACTATTTTCACCACAAGCCCAGCCTCATGAGAGAGTGCTGCTTGTTTCATAATAAAATGTTACTTTGTATCATAATGTGCATCTCATCATGTGACCTTCAGTGCAGTAAAGCCTGTCAACCCTAATCTTCAAAGCACCTGGTAAAGGGCTTCACCTCCTTCCACCTGCCACGTGTACTCAGCGCTCCACACGGTTATCCGCCGAATATGCCACGCTGGTTAATAGCTCATGTGCTGGTCTTTAAACATCCAGATTTCCTTGACTGCCTTCAAACATATCCTGGTGGATCTTAAGGATTCTGCCTAAATGTTCCCACTTTCCCCCTAAACCTCCCAAGTCTGCGTCTTTGATTCCAATCCTTGAAGCACTGCCACCACATTACACTAGTTTGCAGTGTGTTGGGTTGTTTACATTTTTATCTCAATCCCTGTGTTACACCTTTTTTGAGGACAGAAACCAAAGAGCCAGAGCCTGCACACGCTGGCTCTCAGGGAGGTTCTACAGATGAGGGGGTTCTTTCAGATACGCATTTTCTTCTCCAGCTGTGCCTCCGCAGCTCTGCTCTCAGTGCTATTATCAATCTATTATCTTTCAAGATGGTAGTTTCTTTAAAAATGTTTTCTTCCGGGACTTTAAACTTATTCACTGCTCTTTTATTAACTTATTTCAGTTTGATGTTTATTATGACAGTCAATTTAGCGTATCTGTTCTTTGTTTCTTCCTTTTTTTTTTTTTTGGCCGCACTGCATGGCTGGTGGGATCTCAGTTCCCCAACCAGGGATTGAACCTGGGCCGCGGTGGTGAAAGTGCGGAGTCCTAACCACTGGACCGCCAGGGAGCTCCCACATCTGTTCTTTCAGAGGCCGCTTTTCTTGTGCGATACTTTAGGAGGAATCAGTGGGGGGGGTCCGTGGGCCTGGCCGAGGTTCAGCGCGTCGTCCTTTAGATGTGACTGGCTGG
Source organism: Tursiops truncatus (assembly GCF_011762595.2). Lineage (NCBI taxonomy): Eukaryota > Metazoa > Chordata > Mammalia > Artiodactyla > Delphinidae > Tursiops > Tursiops truncatus. The sequence continues at coordinate 882,450 of NC_047042.1, forward strand.
AGGCTGCAGTCCATGGGCCTCTCTGTTTGCTCCCAACTTTGCCTCCTCAGCTGTATACAGAATCTGCTCTCACGGGCTGTTTGGCTGGAATGGGGGCAGGTTCACTGCACAGAGTCTGTGGACCCCAATGACCGCCCTACGAGGGAGCCTGGCAGGAGGACCGGGCCAGGTCGCCCAGTTCGTGCTGTGCTTTCCGGGTTTACCTTTTGCCTCTCTGTTTGAGGAGGGCTGTTATCAGATTTGCCGCGTAAGGAAGGGAGGCCGGTGCAGCTGAGGCGAGGCCAGGACCCCCTGCCCCATGAGGCTGCCCCAGCTCCTCCTCACCGGGGATGCCCCGGATGTGGCGGAGGGTGCAGGGTGCGGGGGTCCGCAGGGACCTGGGGAGAGGCAGGCGTGGTGCCGCTCGAATCCTGACCAGGATGTAACCTGCGAGGGGGGAGACATGGGGTGAGAACAGAGGAGGAGAGCCAGGAGAGGGGGTGCCCTCTCTGCCACCTCCCACCCCTCCCTCGGGGACCTTGGAACGTCTTGGTTTTGTACTTTTTTTTTTTTTTTTTGCGGTACGCGGGCCTCTCACTGTCGTGGCCTCTCCCGTTGTGGAGCACAGGCTCCGGACGCGCAGGCTCAGCGGCCATGGCTCACGGGCCCAGCCGCTCCGCGGCATGTGGGATCTTCCCGGACCGGGGCTCGAACCCACGTCCCCTGCATCGGCAAGCGGACTCTCGACCACTGCGCCACCAGGGAAGCCTGATTTCGTACTTCTTGTGCGAGAATGCAGGCTCACGTTGCAGGCTTTGTTTTAACCCGTGAGAATAAACACAAGCCCCGTCTCCCCATCCTTTTGCGTCTGCCTGCCCCCCTTCAGAAGTAGGAGCGGAGTGGGGGCCACCGTGACTTCTGTCCTTGTGTTTCATATCGCGAGACGCCCCGTGTGTGTAACTTTCCGGTGTGTCCTTAGGGTAGAGTGGGAGCCGTTGGTGCTCCTGGGCTCAGGGATCAGTGAAGGGACCTGCACGACGGGCGGCATGTCAGGGATGCCAAGTGGGCCCCGGGCACTGACCTGCCGTATCTTCCCGTCCCCTCAGACGGCACGCCTGCTGGGCCCCCCTGGTGCGGGGTGGTGCCCTGCTCTGGGCACAGACGGCCGCCCTCCTGCTGAAGCGGCTCCGCCACTCGGGTCGGGCCTGGAAGGGCACCGCCTCCGACCTGCTGCTACCCGTGCTCTTCGTGGCCTTGGCGATGGGCTTGCTCATGGTGAGGCCTTTGGCCGTCGGCTGCCCTCCCCTCAAACTGACACCTGGCCATTACGACATGGCCAAAACCTACTTTTTCAGGTAAGAACCTTTTTTGGCTTCTTCCCTTCTATTTCCAAATTATGTCAGGACAGATTAGGAATAGCAGTAGCTCTGATTCTTTAAGAATTTCAAACACACATGCGTTGTCATCGTTTTGGAGGTCGGTGTTCCCGAGGGTGAGCACTGAGAAGCTCCTGCTTCTTTCGGGGCCTGTCTTATGACAGATGCTGAGGACAGATGCGGCAAGCCTGGTCCAACCTCTGTGCCCCCCGGGCTCCCCTTGGTGGAAGGGGACACGGCTGCTGAGATGCAGAGAGTGGGGCTCACAACCGCCCACGGGCCCTGAGCCAGGACTGGGAGGGCTGCATGTGGTCCAGAGTGGTTAGGACTTTAGAAGAATATATACATTGTCTATTTCACAAACCCTCCAAGGCTGCTTCTGGGACACCGGCCCTTAGCTGCACGCCCCCCTCTGCAGAGAAATGTCTGGATTTTCTCTCTAAACAGGAGAGGGCCCCGGCACAGCCCCAAGCCAGATTAAGTCCTGTTCTGCCAATACGTTCAGGCCAGTCTGAGTGTTGCCGCCAGATGAGTTTACGTAGGAAATTCTCAGAGCCTCCAGGGGTGTTGTTTCACCCACGGGGGGCTGGGGACCCGAGAGAGGTTCCGGCCTCCTGAGAGCCTCGCCCTGGGTGGGCTGGTCCCTCTGGACCAAGTTCAGAGCATCTTCGCTGAGCATCTGCCGCGGCCGGGATCTGGGCCTCTTTACACCGAGTGCCGAGCCTGGACCATCTTCCTTCCAGCAGGCCCTGCTCAGTCCCATCGGGGCCAAGACCCGGACTCGGGGCGCCTGGTCCACGCTGAGCAGGCATCTTCATCGGGCCAAGTATGGTGCGGGCAGCCAGGAGGTCGGGCGTAGGTTTGCTTCTGTCAAATGTGTATCTTGATGAAAGTACTGAGCTGCATTGTCTAGGCTCTGAGTGCTTTCTGATCTTTGTGCCACTTTTACAACGGTATGTGATGTGGAGTTAAACAAATAGAGGCACAAAAGGAAAAGTCGAGAATGAACTGTTTGGTTGGCTTCTATCTCCGTGGTAACGGGATCCCCCCACCCCCAAGCCTTATGTGAAGAACCGTGCATCTGTCCCGAGTATTCCTTCCCAAGAGGGGTCCTCCTCTCTGGCCCAGTGCTTTATTTACCTGCTCTCACCCCTCATTTATGGAATGGTTAAATGTGTGAGAATGTCCACTAATGCTTCTTACTGGCCAGATGTTCAGATTTCTGTTGCACTCCTCAGGTATGTAAGAGCTGTGACTATTTTGAGCTTTTCAGTTACAAAATTGTAACTGTCCATTTTTTTCCACCTTCATACATTTCCATCGCAAGTTTTTCGGGGGTAACATCAGTATTTTCAGGATGCATATCACCAGATTATCCTTATAAATGTGCACCGATTTACAGCCCCATAGAACCCTTGATTCTTTTATTCAACAAGTATTTCTTAGGCACCTACTACATGCCGCATACCGTTCTTGGTAGTCACACACGTACGAACAGAACAGGCCCAAATCCCCACATTCGTGGGCGAGAGGAAGCTTATTTCTCCAAATCTGCACTCTCGCTTTTGAGGCCCAGACCTGCTGACGCATGGCTCTGTCAGGCGGCTCTTAGGTTACTCTTGAGACTGAATGTTCTCAGTCACTTTATGATTGTTTTAAATTGCACTTTGCATGTTGAATGGATTGAGCATCACATGCAATTAAGTCACATTCTCAGTGATCTCCCTTCTCCTCTGCCCCGTCTTCCCCTCTTCACCTTTTCTTTTCAGGCAGGTGAAGATTTCTCTACATGGCGTTCATGTCACTGAAACCATTTTCAAATAGCATTGAGATGGTTGCAAACAGCCATTCACTTTCTCCACTGCGTTATTCATTTGGTAATTATGGTTTTTTGTCTGAGAGCATTTTTCCTGTTCTCACAGTATTAATCTCTCATAGAAGGAATGCACTCCAAAATATGTTGAGTCTGAGAATGATAGATATTTTCATATTTTCTTCCATTTCTAAGAAGCTGAGGAGGCTTCTTACATATCTGATGCTCATTTTCTCATCCTTACAGACGGGCCGGGCCATAGGATAGGGTGTGTGTTCTGTCAGAAATTGCGTATTTCCCCTCTTCTAATCTTTAATTTCAGACTAAACAGAAAGAACGAGTTTACATGTCATTAGTTTTTGTTTAGTAGAGTAGCAGTTTACCTAGTTATGAGGGAAAAACTATAAAACGCTGCCAGAGATGGTTCATACGGATGGAGACTTCCCTTGCTTTTCTGAGTTTTCCTCGTGGGTGAGGAGGGTGCCTCTACCCCTTTGGGACGCACAGCTGCTCTGCTGAAGGCTCAGCATGGACACCACTACCGCCTTCTGCGTCCTCCTTCTGCTCTAGTGGGGTGACCACGTGTCCTGCTTTGCTCAGAGGTGAGGCCTGTCATCTTGGCGTCCATATTAATCATGCCCTTTCACTCTCAGAAGTGTCCTGGAAACCGTGTCTCAGTTTCAGAAAGAAAGTCCTGTGTAGGCAAGTGACTCTCAGTTGCTGTTACTTTATTTATTTAGTTCTGGTTCAAGGTGTCTATTCATTCAGCGAATTTGCTTTTATTGTGGTAAAATATATACAACACAAATTTTACCATCTGAGCTATTTTTAAGTGTATCCGCATTATATTCACTGAGCATCTGCGCTGTTTGAGTTTCTCTGGCTTCTGGGACCCTCGGCCGTGTCTGTCCTGAGATGCCCAGGCAGCCACGCTCCCTGGCTCAGGAGTAGGAAGGCGTCTGCTTTCCTCCTTCGGGCCAAGAGACCAGGGAGGCTGAGTCCGCAGGTCTCCGAGGGCCACCTCCTGCAGGATGGCCCTTTTTCCTCCCCACCCCGGGTGCTTTGCACCTGTTCTTCAAATGCTGTCCCTGTGTTGCCCGGCCTGAGGCACCTCTGCCTGTGGAAGCTCCCACGGAGCCCGCGGACCCCTGGAGCCGTTGCCGGTCAGTCCAGGGCTGGCACAGGGCAGGGGTGTGGGGGGAGGCCCACGCAGGCTGCTTTCTCGAGTTGGTTTGATCTCCATCTGCGTCAGAGTCATCTGGGACTCTTGTTAACACGAAGCCCCTTGGGGTGCTGGTGAAGAATATGCGCTGGTTCAAGCAAGCTGCTGCACGTGGAGTTTTGAGAAATGCTGGTGTGGAGAGGAAGCAGTGCCCCATGTAGGAAAGGCCTCAGGGATCCCAGTCAAGCACTCTTTCCAATCCCTGGAGTCTGGTAAGGACAGGCTTCATGTGCTTCTAACAGCACTTTAAATATAGCCAAGAGTTTGAAGACAACCAAAAAGAAATAGTTTAAGAACAAGCATTTGAATTTTATGGCAACAGGGATAATTTAAAGCTAGTTCTTTTTTCCTTGTTTTTCAAGTGACCTCTAGACCTAAGCCAAAAAGTAGTAAAAAATATACCATAACTTTGAAACTTGCTCTTAGTAATTATTCCAAGTAAACTGCTTTGTGGATCAATATTTTTTTTTCAGAAAAGAACATTTCAAACTTTCATGTTTGTTCTTGGGTTAATGGGCCAAAAGAGAGCTATTCAGAGTATTTCCACAGATGCCACAAATAACGTTTTCATTTTATGGGCAACATTTCCATGGAAAATACGTCCCTTTCCTTCTAAAAGTGTGTTCTCATTTGTCGGAAACAGAGGTCACGCTGCCTACTTATGAGACATAGCTTTGTTGTAAATTTCAGCATCTTTCATCGCTGTGTGTTTCTGGACACAGCTGTATGGAATCAGATTAGGCCAGTTGTAAACCACCTGGATATTTAAAAATCTTGGTTGTATTTCATGCAGTGGGGAAGAAGGTGTTTTCCTATAAATAGTTATTCTTTTTTCTTTTGCGGTACACGGGCCTTTCACTGTTGTGGCCCCTCCTGCTGCGGAGCACAGGCTCCGGACGCGCAGGCTCAGCGGCCATGGCTCACAGATCCAGCCGCTCCGCGGCATGTGGGATCCTCCCGGACCGGGGCACGAACCTGTGTCCCCTGCATCGGCAGACGGACTCTCAACCCCTGCGCCACCAGGGAAGCCCGTAGTTATTCTTTTTGGTTTTGGATGCTATAGCGGTGCTCACATTCCAACTTAGGCCTGAAAGTAAAGTTGTCCTCAGCTCGGTGTAGTGAGCTGTTCTTTCTTTTCCATTTATAATCGGTCCTTTCTGAAAGGTAAGAGGTCTGGGAAGATCACATTGCGGGAAGTAAAATAACTGGGTAGAGATGAAGGAGTAGGCCTACGATTTCAGTGCATGAGCAAGATGACAGTTTGTTCCACAGAGTGCTTTTGAGAATCGGCTGTGTTCTGACTGCTGTCCTCAGCCTTCCCATTTCTCTCATGGATTGTTTTGTTCCGCGATGAGAAGCCCACAGTTAAGCCAGTGGAGATGTTGCAGCCACTGGGAGGAAACGGGATAGAAGAGGTGGCAGAGGGGGGCTCACAGGAGGAGGAGCTTGGGGCTTAGTGGCTGGAGACGGTGTCCAACCAGGTAGCAGGGAAGTGGATGCCCTTCAGAGGGGGCTGGTCCGCCCCATCAGAGGGCGGTTCCACTGGGCTGGGCCGCGGTGCCTTCTGGGAGAGAAAGTCGGGAAGAGAAGGGAGAGACTTGAATACTCTTTCAAGGCTCATAGGTGACAGGGAACCAGTGATATATTTTGAGCAGAGAATACACCAGGTTGCTGCATGAGAGGCTCACTGCCGATTATGGAAATTGGGAATCTCTGTAAAGTCCCCGTCTGTGTGAGGCTGCACTGCTCGAGGATGGACATTGCGCCTCATTCTGGGCTTTGACGTGTACTTTCAGGAAGCGGGGTGCACGAACCTCACCTACCCAGACCTCCCCAGGTTTAATCGCTGGTAGAAAGTCAAAGGTGTTCAGGAGTCAACTCTGCTTTGTCTATAAACAAAGAAATCGATTAGAAGAATCAGTGGTTGAAGGTTACTTTGCAGTGTCTACGTTTCTTAAGAGAAGCTAATGTTGAAGTTCTTTAGAAAAAAACATTTATGCTCATTTGTTAATTTATATACTGCTTCTTTCCAAAAATTTGAGGTCATCGTTCACATGCAAATGATCTCTCATTTTTTCCTTTATTTTGAGGATAAGTGTTCCCAGCGATGTCTATTCAAAAGCATTTTGTAAATTACATGATATAAGTTCTAGAAAGTAATAAATCTCTATTCTTTCATAAACACTTATCATCCAGAATTTTAATTAATTGAAATGAGCCCCACTCCTAATCAGCCAGGTTTAAAATATCGTCTCCTTTACATTTTCTCAAGCCAAGATATTTCTTACAATTGATGGATAACATTTAATGTAGAGTTTGTTTCTGTATCTCTCCCAGGCTATAAGAATAGTGTGTCTTGTCTTTGATGGTGTCTTCAATAAGGAGATTCCACCTTGGTGGCCTTGGTTCCCATGGATACTGCTTGAACTGTGAACAGACTTCTGAGATTTGTGCCAGTGAAAGAGATACTATAATTCATTGTGTCCTTAAAGCACACATAGGACTTCTTATCAAGAAAAGGTTCAATATAATTCACATGTAGAAACACACAAGAAAGCAGATAGAGGAAGCTGTTCTGTGGGACTTCCCTGGAGGTCCAGTGGTTAAGACGTCGTGCTTCCCCTGCAGGGGATACGGGTTGGATCACTGGCCGGGGAACTAAGATTCCACGGCTGTGCAGCGCAGCCAAAAACATAAATAAATAAAATAAAAAAATTAAACTACTTTATGAAAAATAGAAGTTGTTTTGTTGCAGGGCTATGCTACAGGACACGTACTGATAGCAAATCAGAGCTCTAGCAGTCAGAGAATAGTTTTATAGACTTTAATATATTAACATGATGTAATACAATGCAGCCTTTAAAATTAATTTTTAAAAAACATACAAAAATGCCAGAGTTGGTAATATTATAATTTTAAGTAAAAGGATGAGAAAAATAATACACTTGAATGCAAGTATATAAAAATGCATTATCTGTGGTGGTAAAACTGTGCTTTTAAGACATTTCTTCATCCGGTTGCTGGTTTGGCTCCACCATAAAAAAGGTGAACGATTAGCTCTATCTGTGCTGCTAGGAACATATGCCTGGACAGTTGGCCTGGGCTCTCTCTGACAGACTGTCCCATGAGCTCCCAGGCAAGTACTAACCTCCCACCTTGTTTCCTTTGTCTCATGACAAGCAGCAGTGAGAACGGTGACGTGGAGCTCGGCCGCGTGCTTTTGCGGAAGTTTGGGGATCAGGACCTGCTCTGTGCTGACTTACACTCAGACCTGTAAGTGTCCGATGCAGAAATGCAGCCTCCAGCCAGCCGCCCCCAGGCTGCAGGACTGGCGTCTCCAGGACTGTGTCGCCTGTTCTCACTGTAGGACTGAGACTGAGCAGGCCTGAGGGTGCTGCCGTCTAAAATGACCCGAAATAAGCTCCATCATCGCTCCTTCCCTTCCTTGGTGAAGACACGCCATATATCATTGCAAACACCATTAATTAATAGTGAATAACATTCCCTTTGCTAACTAAAACCCCAAAAGAACAAAGCTAAAAGAATGAGGTAGCAATTAAGTATGAAATACGTAGTAACTGTTGCTTACTTTTAGGGTAAACTCGTACCTATGAAAAGATGAATTGTACTTTTTTTAACTAAAGGGAGTGAAAAAGTCCGTAACATCAGTGTGGGTGTGAATTACTTTGAAGACTTTTTTTTTCTAGGTTTTGCAAATAATACTATAGAGATGACCTTTCATGAAACCTTGATAAAACATGCCTTTCTTCATAAACATACCTTTCTTCTCTCTTTCTTATTTTGCTCGACTGTTATTTATTGAGGATCTACTATAAATATCATGTTGTTGTAGGAACCAGGATTGATGGAGCACATGGCCCCTGCCTCAAGAATTTACAAATGGGGAAAGTGATAAAAACCATAACGATGTATTAAGTACTAAAGTGTGTGTTTTTCATAATAAATATAAAAATCCAGACAATAATACAATATTGGCATATGTTTTCCTAATCTGGGATGACATTCTGTGCATTAGTCACGTTGGTGATTAGCACAAGGCCGAGTAACTGTTAGCAGTCTCAGTGAAGAAGAATTAATAGAAAATTAATTACGTTGTTTCACTTTAGTTTTCTCTTGAAAAAGAAAGTAATTTTTTTAACTAAATAAAATCTTCCATGGTGATGCTTTTATTTCCCTTCTGTCCAAAGAAACACACAGGATATAAAAAGCGTCTACCTTTGAGAAATTGAAATATAACCTGTGGCCCTGAAGGATGTAGTCTGGGCCCAACCTGGCAACAAAGGAAGAACAGTTGGCAGAAAAAAAAGGTATATATATATTTTATTAGAGTATAATTGCTTTACAATGTTGTGTTAGTTACTGCCAAACAGTGAAGTAAATCAGCTATAAGTATACATATATCCCCTCCCTCTTGGACCTCCCTCCCCCTCCCATCCCATCCCACCCATCTAGGTCATCACAGAGCACTGAGCTGAGCTCCCCACCTTCCCCCATGTGTCCGCACATCCATTCTCTATGTCTATGTCTCTATTCCTGCCCGGGAAATAGGTTCATCTGTACTATTTTTCTAGATTCCACAAATATGCGTTAATATACGATATTTGTTTTTCTCTTTCTGATGTACTTCACTCTGTATGACAGACTCTAGGTCCATCCACATCTCTACAAATGATCCAATTTCATTCCTTTTCATGACTGAGTAATGTTCCATTATATATATGTACCACATCTTCTTTATCCATTCCTCTGTTGATGGACATTTAAGTTGCTTTCATGTCCTGGCTATTATAAATAGTGCTGTAATGAACATTGGGGTGCGTGTATCTTTTTGAATTATGGTTTCCTCCAGGTATATACCCAGGAGTGGGATTGCTGGATCATACAGTAGTTCTATTTTTAGTTTTTTAAGAAACCTCCATACTGTTCTCCATAGTGGCTGTATCAATTTACATTCCCACCAACAGTGCAGGAGGGTTCGCTTTTCTCCACACCCTCCAGCATTTATTGTTTGTAGATTTTTTGATGATGGCCATTCTGACCAGTGTGAGGTGATACCTCATTGTAGTTTTGATTTGAATTTCTCTAATGATTAGTGATGTTGAGCATTTTTTCATGTGTTTGTTGGCAATTTGTATATCTTCTTTGGAGAAATGTCTATTTAGGTCTTCTACCCATTTTTGGATTGGGTTGTTTGTTTTTTTGATATTCAGCTGCATGAGCTCTTTGTATATTTTGGAGATTAATCCTTTGTCTGTTGCTTCATTTGCAAATATTTTCTCCTATTTTGAGAGCTGTCTTTTCGCTTTGTTTATGGTTTCCTTTGCTGTGCAAAAGCTTTTGAGTTTAATTAGGTCCCATTTGTTTATTTTTGTTTTTATTTCCATTTCTCTAGGAGGTGGGTCAAAAAGGATCTTGCTGTGATTTATGTCATAGAGGGTTCTGCCTGTGTTTTCCTCTAAGAGTTTTATAGTGTCTGGCCTTACAGTTAGGTCTTAGTCCATTTTGAGATTATTTTTGTGTATGGTGTTAGGGATTATTCTAATTTCATTCTTTTACATGTATCTGTCCAGTTTTCCCAGCACCACTTATTGAAGAGGCTGTCTTTTTTCCATTGTATATTCTTGCCTCCTTTATCATAGATTAGGTTACCACTGCTGCATGAATTTACCTCTGGGCTTTCTATCCTGTTCCATTGATCTATCTTTCTGTTTTTGTGCCAGTACCATACTGTCTTGATTACTGTAGCTTTGTAGTATAGTCTGAAGTCAGGGAGTCTAATCCCTCCAGCTCCATTTTTCCTTCTCAAGATTGCTTTGACTATTCAGGGTCTTTTGTGTTTTCATACAAATTTTTAAACTTTTTGTTCTAATTCTGTGAAAAATGCCATTGGTAATTTGATAGGGATTGCATTGAATCTGTAGATTGGTTTGGGTGCTATAGTCATTTTCACTATATTGATTCTTCCAAGTCAAGAACATGGTATATCTCTCCATCTGTTTGTGTCATCTTTGATTTCTTTCATCAGTGTTTTATAGTTTTCTGTGTTCAGGTCTTTTGCCTCCTTAGGTAGATTTATTCCTAGGTATTTTATTCTTTTTGTGGCAATGGTAAATGGGATTGTTTCCTTAATTTCTCTTTCTGATCTTTCATTGTTAGTATGTAGGAATGCAAGAGATTTCTGTGCATTAATTTTGTATCCTGCAACTTTACCAAATTCAGTGATTAGCTCTAATAGTTTTTTGGTAGCACCTTTAGGGTTCTCTATGTTTAGTATCATGTAATCTTCAGACAGTAACAGTTTTACTTCTTTTCCAGTTTGGATTCCTTTTCTTTCTTTTCCTTCTCTGATTGCCATGGCTAGGACTTCCAAAACTATGTTGAATGATAGTGGCGAGAGTGGACATCCTTGTCTTGTTCGTGATCTTAGAGAAAATGTGTTCAGTTTTTCACCATTGAGAATGATGTCTGCTGTGGGTTTGTCATATATGGCCTTCATTATGTTGAGGTAGGTTCCCTCTATGCCCACTTTCTGGAAAGTGTGTATCATAAATAGGTGTTGAATTTTGTCAGAAGCTTTTTCTGCATCTATTGAGATGATCATGTGGTTTTTATTCTTCAGTTTGTTAATATGGTGTATCACATTGATTGATTCGCATATATTGAAGAATCCTTGCATTCCTGGGATAAACCCCACTTGATCATGGTGTATGATCCTTTTAATGTGCTGTTGGATTCTGTTTGCTACTATTTTGTTGAGGATTTTTGCATCTATGTTCATCAGTGATATTGGCCTGAGTTTTCTTTTTTTGTGCCATCTTTGTCTGTTGTTGGTATCAGGGTGATGGTGGCCTCATGGAATGAGTTTGGGAGTGTTCCTCCCTCTGCTATATTTTGGAAGAGTTTGAGAAGGATGGGTGTTAGCTGTTCTCTAAATACTTGATAGAATTTGCCTGTGAAGCTGTCTGGTCCTGGGCTTTTGCTTGTTGGGAGATTTTTTTTTTTTTTTAAATTGGAGTATCTAGTCTTTCAAGAGGGAAAAAGAAGTAGAGTCAATGTTCAGGGAGTGGAACATTTTCCGAATTCTGCTCAGACGTCTGTTTTACCTTCAGATACTGTTGGAGGAAGGGCAGCGGTCCCCAGAGCTGTGCCCCCGCTCCCCCAGCCTGTGGACCACGCTCACTGTTCCGCCCTCAACTTTCCTCTGCCTTCCTGGTCTGTTTCTGTTTCTGTCTCTTTCTTGGTGAAATCCGTATCTCTTAACTCATTCCTAATTGTAACCATTTCTACTCTTTTCCTTGGTCCGTATGACAAAAAGCTGGGGCGCAGGGTGCCTTATACAAGGGGGTGCTTTGGATCCTTCTATCAATAATAATTTCTGTCCATGTTACACAAAAAGACTTGATTTACTGAAGTCCCAGATCGAAGCAAAATGTTTTATTTAAAACAAATATGTGTCCTACTGTAAGTGTAAAACACTGTTGAATTCAATATCTACATATTCCATTTTAGGCAGACTTTAGTCATCATTTGATTATGAATTAACAGAAGCATTTTAAAACGATAGATGAGGTTCTGCGTATTGACTGTTTTTCTGTTCAGACTCTGAGCTCCTGTTGCGGGAGCCAAGTTGAACTCCTGCCTTTACCTCCTTTCACACAGAAGGCAGCAAAAAGCTCCAGAAAAAGCTATTGTGGTATAAACATGAACTAAACTTTACATTTTCCCATTATAGTAGATGATGCCTAATTTAAATTTTAAAATGCGCTGAAGTTCCCAAGCCTTTAGAAGCAGACTGGGAGATTTCAATACCAAGGCTTATGTCCCAGGGCTTGAGTCTGGTGACACTCCAGCCGTGATTTCCCTACTGCCCCTGAAGTAAAACAGTCACTTTCCCCACTCATTCTTGATACTGTTTTGTATAGAACAGAGTGGTAGTGAGCAAATCTTATATTTCTGTTGCACGTTCAAAGCCAAGTGGGGAGATGGGTCAGGTTCGTGTCCGTGGTCAGATGGCAGCAGTTTGAGGAATGATCTCTGAGGTGCCAGAGTCCCTGGCTCACGAGGTCGGGCCCTCGCTCCTGGCACGGCTGTGACAGCTTCCCTCAGATGGGCCTGGGGAGATGGAAAGTTGAGGTCAGGGGGCAAAAGCACCCAGAGGGCACATGTCCGGCACCCTGGAAAAGGTGGGACCCAGATTCTGGGCGGGGTTGCACGAGCCCACATCCCAGCTCTGCCGCGTCCTCCCTGTGTGGTCTGGGCCCTGCCTTACCTTCCTCTGCTCCATTAACATCACCCTGCTCCCACTTCTCAAGAGAGAGCAAGTGTCACCTTGGACCACAGGGTGGCCCCTGTGCCAGGCTTTTGGCTCCTTTAGGAGAGTTTGTGTCAGAACTTCCTCTCTTAGGAGTAGGTCCTGAGAATGCCTTCCTCATGCTGAGATGCAAAGTGCACTCTGACAGTTGAAACTGCAGGCAGCGGGCCTGTGTCAGAGAGGCCAGCCTTTGATCCGGCCTTGCCAAACCCGGCGGACGGAGGGACTGTGTCAGGCACGTCACTCGGGATGACTGTCACTGCTCATGTGTCCTGCAGAGCCCGGCCAGGTGCCACAAAACGCTGAGGGGCTGGGCGCTTGGGGTCCTGACACCAGAGGGAAGTGGACGTGTCTGATCCTCATGTTTCCTCCCCTCCATCCTCCCCTGTGAGTGCAACTTCACGTGGTTCCTGCAGCTCAGAACTTCCTGGAGGCTGGGCGGCTCCCAAATCCAGAATCTGTGCAATGCTGTGGCTGGTCTCTGTGCAGCTCTGCGGGTCACATCTGATTACTCTCTAACAGGCAGCCAGGAGAAGAACTAGTGGAGGATTTGGAAGGGACAAAGAGGACTTTTTGGAGAAATTCATTATGCTGTGAACACTTGCCCACAGTCGCTGAAGGCCTGCGGCTAAAGCAAGGGAGGCCCTGAGCTCAAGAAGTGTAAATGGAGTCATGTTTTTCCCCAAGTAATTATCAGATACAGCAAGCAGTCCGATGAAACACATCACTCCCTTAGGTGATATTTCCCTGTTCACTTTCAAGACTCAAACTGGAGTCCCCATTGTCTGCTTAACCAAGAAAGTCACACCAGCAAAGCCTTGAAATTATTTTTGTTATTTCAGAAATTTACATGGAAATTGTACTTTGCTAACCTTGTTAATAGAAACGGTAGGTTTCTTTTCATGGGACTGGATGTGTTTCACCTTGATGTTCTCACGTTGGAGCATCAAGGTCTGGAGCAAAAAGTGAGGGCTCAGAGGTCAAAAGACCGTCTTCCAAAGTGTGATGCTGGGTGAGCCCCTGGCCTCTGACAACCCCACTCCCTCTTCCCAAAAGCGAGGCTGGCAAGCGGTTGTAGTAAAAGCACCTAGCGGGGCACCTGTAGTTCAGTAAATGGCAGTCTCCTCCCTTCTCCCCCAATTTTTGAGTAAAACACAATTATCATTACTAAAGCAGATTTTGATTTACAAACATTAGTGGAAAAAAAAATGTATGAGGCCTAACAAGGAGAAAAGTTATAGGGAGCTTTGGAATAAAATGGGTGGACCTGGGGATGATCATGCTAAGTGAAGCAAGTCAGACAGAGAAAGACAAACACCATACGATATGGCTTATATTCGGAATCTAAAAAAAAAAAAAAGATACAAGTGAACTGATTTACAAAACAGAGACAGACTCATAGACTTAGAGAATGAATTTATGGTAAGCGGGGGGAAGGATGTGGGGGGGAGGGATAGTTAGGGAGTTTGGGATTAACATACACACACTACTATATATAAAATAGATAACCCACAAGGACCTGCTGTAGAGCACAGGGAACTCTGCTCAATATTATGTAACAATCTAAATGGGAATAGAATTTGAAAAAGAATAGATACATGTATACATATAACTGAATCACTTTGCTGTACACCTGAAACTAACACAACATTGTAAATCAACTATGCTCCAATATAAAATAAAAATTAAAGAAAAAAATAAAGCGTTCTGGACCTCTGCTATAAGTTGTTTTCATAGCAATTTCTGTGGCACTGTGGTTCTTCATAATGGAAATTTAATACTAGTTGCCTTTCTTTAAATGATGATTCAATTACAGTGTCACACAATGAAAAGGAATTAGCAACTACCTGTGTTTATTAATTGCTACACTGGTGCTGAGGGCTCCTGGTTTAGCCACCAGGAGCCCCAAGGTTCACGACAGCCCCCCGAGTCCCTGCTGAAGGTCTCAGGAGCCTCGGTGATACATTCAATGCACGAACAGAGTGAGCATCATTTAATATAATGGAAATATTGTCATTGCAATAGAACGTTATCCTCAGATTAACAGCTCAAGCTGTGAAAACAAATGTGAACGCTTGGCCTTCTGCAGTGCGAGATGATACTCTCATGAGCTGTGCTCCAGTCTGGGGGATGCTTTCATGGGAATACAGCAGCTCTGTGATCTCAGGATCATCCCATCTCTCCTTCGCTGTGTCAGGGGGAATTCTTCCTGCTGGTGCATGACCCCTTCTCTCACCCAGAAGTCCAGGAGTCCTGCGGCTGCCTGGTAGGTTTCCACCGTGTTTTTTATTTCTAAAAAGTCTAAACCTCAAGGAACAAAGATGAGTTCACCCCCACCTGAAAAACCTTCACTTTTGTTAACTAAATGAACTTTTGAACGAAATGACCTTTAGGGTGACTCGATGAGCTGCTTCTTGGAAAGGTGTCGTGACATGGTTTCCAGTGTGGTCCTCCTGTTCATTGCCCACTGGTCATGGTCGGTGACTGTCCAGCAGTGTTCACGAAGCAAAGGAATCTTCTCCAATTAATGCTGAGGAAGCTAGGATTGCCCTTTGGGGGGAAATTTCCCAGAATTTCAAGGCAGGATGACCTCAAGCTCTTGTTGTATTTTTATTTGAGTTTTGAGAGCTAGATTTTAAAAGCTAAGATAGCACTTGGCTCTTCTAACTATGGTCGATCAGTACGAGAGCACACGGAAGTGGGTTTTCCCCTGTTACAGTGCAAGGCATTGCTGTCTAGTCTGCGGAGGAGAATGGAGTGAAACTTATATGGAAAACTGGTTGGAACTCACTTCAAAGGAAATCTCAAAAGGCAATTCATACAAGGCACAGGCCTGTGAGCCACAATCAGCAAGCTGATATGGCAATCTTAATTTACTGAAAAAGGAAAAGCGAAATCTTAATTGAAATTCAGGATCTATTAAGAAAACGGCCACTTGAACATGTTGACAGGGCTTTCTGTTTAGTGGCCTGTGAGATACACCCCTCCTAATAGTTTAGTGACTTGAGGAAGCCTTCCTTTCCATGGACCCGGTCTGCTTTCTTCTCCTAGACCAAATGTCTGGATGTAAGTGGGGCAGTTACACAGCAGTGAGGGGGATGTCCAGATGGGACCCACCAGAGACTACTGACTGGTGCTCCTTTGCAGTGAGCAGCTGTTCTGCTCAAGTTCTTTTTGGACACAGTGATTTGTTTCTTCCCCGTCTTGTTTATTCCATTAACTCACGAACCCTGTACATTTTCACTCCATGCTCTTATTCTGTGGCTTTGATCTAATCATCCTGTGAGACTGGTACCTTTTGTTACCAGCTCCCTAAAATTTCCTGGAACGAGATTGAGTGTCAGTGGCAGAGGAATGAATGAACAAGTACCAAGTGGTTGATGTGAATTCACTGCAACTCACGTGAACCTCATGTGAGACCTCAGTCATATGTGTTGCAAGAAGAAAAGCATTTCCCATGAAAAAGCTCCACGGCCGAGGCAGCTTCAGAAATGCCAGATAAAGCCCTGGTTAACAGGGCTCCTTGCTGTGGCTCTTGCAAGATGCTGTTATCATGTATGAATCATTACACAAGGGGTGGAAAAGATGCAGCGTTTCCTGCAAATGACTCAGCTGAAGAATCCTTGTTTTCTGTGGCATTGTGTGCTTGGGCAGAAGTTGTGGTCCCCGTGTTAGGAGTCAGAGGCCCTCAGGAAAGGGGGAGTCGGGGTGGTCCCTGCTTGGCAAATATTTCCTGATTCTAAGCCTGTGAGGCATTTAGGGAAGAAACACGTTCCTTTGAACTTTTTGCCCATCAACCTCTGACTCTCTTTCTGGTTCGTCAAATGAGAGGTCACCCCAGTGAAAACATTTTTCACCTTTTGAGTTCTTACAAATCTGCCCAAGCTTACATACAGGAAAAGGTTGGGAAGTTCCCAAAACTGACAGCAAAGGTTGCAGTGGAATTCTAGCATAGTTCTCAAATGTATCAACAGGTGACTCTTAAAGAGATTTGAGAACATGTAAAGAGCCAGCGATGATTCATTGAAAACATGACAGCTAGGAAAAGTCACGTTTACTTTAATGTCAGTAAACCTGTGTGTGGATTATGAATAAGCTTCTACTTGACGTCTTTGGAAACAATAGCAGAAGTGCCCCAGTGGAAGCACCAGGGCTCCCTACCTGACCATCCGCCTGGGCCACAGGCTGCTCAACCTCTCCGGCCTCCCCCTGGAGGAGTATTTGCTGGTGCTGGAGGAAAAACCAAGGTGGGTTTGAAACCGGCGCTGGCTCTTCCCTGTTCCCAGAATTACTTCAGAAATACGAGTGTTTCAAATGCTGATGCTCTTCAAAACTCAGAAGTCTGGTACCAACGCATAAGAATTCCAAAGAAATGCGGCAGGCCTTAATCAGATTCCTCCTGCCGACTTTCTTGCCCTGGGGGAATCCCGTCCATGGAGAGTCACCTGGGGAGACAGACGCAGCTTGAGAGCTTTAGAGAATGAGCCCAGAGACGTTAACAGCATAATGAAATAATCGTCTCCCTGGTGTCTTAAGGTTCTTCTCCTGCGATTTTGGGGAAAGCTTTTGTTCTGTGCTGCATTTCCATGAGCCTAAGAGGGTGAATCTAGGTTGAGGGGGTAGGGATGAGCTTCTCATTGCTTTGAATTGCAATCACATTCACCACCCCATCAAATTTCCTGAGACCCCAACGCAAAATCATTGCATGGTGTGTCTGAGGTGCCTGAAACAACCCCCCTGCCCCCAGGCTCTCTTTATCTCCGGTCCTTCCTGGACCATCTCCGGCCCCACTGAACTTTGCCTGAATCTCGCCTGCTGCCCACTCCTCAGGTCTTTAAACACGTCCCAGAATCTCTGCGTTTTGCAGGTTGGGGTTTGTGTGGCCAGGACGTAGAATAGTATCTGGCATACAAAAGACACTCAATCAATGTCTCTGAAATGAGTGAATGGATGCATGAGTTAAATGGAGCTGGGTGGGAATGCCTCCTTATTCCTGTGCCCCAAAATTTCTGCTGAGAGTCCGGGCACGACGGTGGACGTTTGTTTTTCAAGCTCCTTTTATCAGAGACTGGGAGACAAAGTTTAATATGTGTTTTTATTTCTAAGGTCCAATATTTTTAGAAGCTTCATGAGTGCCAGATACTACACAGCCCAAGGGATAGGGAGACAAAAGATGTAATTCCCACCCGTTAGAGGCTCACAGACACACATAAGAGATAATTTAGCAAGAAGACAGTTAAAACCCAGTGTAGCAATTGACACTGTACCCGCGAGAGACTCACGGAGCCTCAGAAGAGATAAACTAGCAAGAAGACAGTACCTACCCAGAGTAGCAATTGACAGGGTACCCGGGAGAGTCTCATGCAGCCGCATAAGAGACAAACTAGCAGGAAGACAGTTAAAACCCAGAGTAGCAATTGACACAATAAGTGGAAATGTAGGGTATTGTGAGAACCCCAAAGAGAAGGAAATGCACCCCAATCAGAGAAGCCGGGGATGCCTTCCTGAAGGAGGCCTTGTTTGCACTGAAGATTAAAGAAGCAAGAGTAGGGAAGAGAAAACAATTCAAAACAGGGTAACTCAGAAGAGCCCGACAGACTAAGTGATTCTGAAAGCTGATTTGTAGGAGAAACAACAATTAATTAAAGTAACCGTGGTGCAGGGACCACAGCCGTGTCCTTACGTGGCATGTGTTTCCTAACACATTAGTAAGTTCTGAGCGGCCAGGCCACGTCCTCCTGCAGGCTGAGCCCCGTGAGACCACGGCACGGAGCCTGGGGGCTCAGCAGCTGCTGTTCTGAGGATTCTATGACCAGTGGGTGGGGGAGGCCCTCTGTTAGGAAGGCCTGGTGCTGCCTGGTTCAAACACTAACACCGCCTTCACTGTCAGCAGGTCTTTTGGAGTGAGAATCCCTGATTAAGTTCAAGACGCACATTCAAATATATCAAAACCCAGAACTTTGGCAAAGGTAATATTTTTTCTTTTTTTACTTCTTGTTTTAGAAAGAAGTCAGAGAAACTTGCTTTGTAAATACCTTTGTGGGTACAGGCGGAATCAAACCAAATCCCAGTGTTTTTCCTGAGAAATAAAGCCAGTTGTTCATAAACATTCCCTTGAAAGAGAAAATGAATTTAGTTTTCGTTTTCCTTTAGGCTGTATAGAAATATATGAAATAGGTCACTTTCTTTTGTTATGATCAGAATACATCTGATGGATCTAAAGCAGATGAGAAAATAATCTGTGTTTAAAGACGTTCGTTGTCAGAGTAACGGTGATCTTGATACGTGCACTTAAATTCTTCCTCTTTCTGCTGGCTGGATGGACCCAGAGCTGGATGGACACAAAGAAAATGGTGGACTCCTCCCAGGGGCTGGATTTTCAAGCCCTGCGGAGACTGTCCCTGTGAATGAGGAAAGTTTCCCTGGCATCACCAAAAGTGGCTGGGAGGGAAGGAGGGCTAGGATAGAGGAAGACGCCCTTACCCACCAGCGGGAACTTAGAAGCGGTGAATCAGGACAGGTTTCTCCAAGGAAAGAAGTCAGTACAACCTTAAGATGGGAAAATATCCGAAGCTTTCAGTCTTCGGCGATTGGGGAAATAGTTGTCTGGTGTCGGTCCTGACTGAGAGAAAAATTGGGAAAGAGTAGATCCTGGGAGAGAAGTGTCTGCTTGCAAACCTGTCATATCATTAATGAAATGTCCCTACCTTGTGCTGGGCCTTCATGGTTCCTGGGGACACGGAAAAGCTTATCAAGATCTGGGCTTGTGCCTGCTGCAGGCTTACTCATTGGAATAAAGGTTCTTTACAGGTTTTGACAATGTAATCCCTGAGGAAAATGCTAACATTCATACTTCACGATGCAATTCCGGAAAAAAGTGTTAACAGTCGTATTTCACAACATAATCCCTGATGAAAAATTTTAGTCCCTGTGTGGACTGTTCAGAAACCCCTCTTTCAGCTGAGAATTGTTCAGACCTCTTACCTTGTAGGCCACATGCATGAGATTTATAGCTTAATACAAAAATATCAAGATTCATAGCTTGATAGGAAAATAACCTAAAATACATTTGCTGGCTTTTGAACACGGGATGGGGCTGTTATTAAAATCAACCCAATTTGTAGAAGGAATCTACTCATTTCCTCTCAGAACATTTTAACTTTCTAATCTGTCCAAATCCTAAGCCCTCTGTTGACAGTGGGCTGTCGTGTCCTTGCTTTCAGGATCCGGGGTCTCCCTGCATCTCTGCTTCTGTGATGAGGGCACAGGATCCCTGTGTCTCCCTGGCACCTGTTCTTTTCTTTCTTTATTTGTCTTCTGTATTGACATGTGTGACTAGTGACTTCTGCAGCTTTTAATGTTGTTTGACGTGGACTTGGCCAGGCACAGGCGTGCAAGCCAATGGTATGCAGCCCTCTGGGGATGGAAAGAAGCCCAGTAGTCACCATACCGCACTGGCTGCAAAGGGCGTCTGTTGTCTGAAACCCCTACAGCACTGTTGGTGGTTGATATCGTGTCAGATTATTGCATTAACCTTTCAGTAATTAGCCACCAGCCTTTAACTTTGGCCTTTGGGGTACAGTCATAAGACACGGAGTGATTTTCATGGTCTTTCTGAGGAGAAAATGGACAATTTGCATAGGAACAGGCTTAATACTTATAAATTCATTGTATTGTAGAATGTCTCTCGTGGAACCTTTATGAGTTATTTCAGTCACATCTTGAGTGTTCAGCTGGTTTAATTAAACACCCTCTAGAAGGTATGCACTTCAGTTAAAAAGGCCAAACTCCTGGTGTTTGGCATTCGTTCTATTCTCACATAGACTTTTAGCCATTTAAATATCCATCCAGTGATTTTTTTCCCTACAGTTACTCAGTTCCTTTCTGAGGAACTGTTACTCGGAATCCTGAGATGGAAGGTCTGTTCTGAGGTGTCAGGATGTGTCCCTAAAAGGAGGCTGACTCCCTCCTTCAGTTACTGGATTTCACTGTGTCCTGACTTACGGGCTGGCAGGGAGGGAAATCCCACAACTTACTTCCAGAGAATGGTCCAGTATTTCAGGGAAACATTCTTGGAAGAGAAAAAAAGAAAAAGAAAAGCTCTTCCTTTGAACTGTGCTTAACCTTAAATGTTAATTTAAAGGTCATTATGAAACATCTGTTGCTTGAAGAATTTATAAAATTTCTCCCCAGCGAAGGCCAATTTATAGAAGAACCAAAATGAAGTTCAGACTGTTCCTTTAAACTCTGTGCGCCAGTCACCCATCACCAGAAAGATGCTGTAGGGTGGGCAGTCACGGCCAACAGGGCCGTCGGCATCTGGCCTTCACAGAGCAGGGCTCAGCAAAGGCCTCGCTCCCGGGGGTGGGGGTGTCCCGAGCCAGACCCTGCCGGCCCCTGGGACTGTCCCCACGACCACATCCTCGGTGCCCCTGACTCTGCCGGGCGCTTCTCCCGTCTTCCCTGACAGCCACGGGTGGAGATTTGGAAACAGGCCATTGGAGCAGCTCCTTGCCAGTCTCCTTCCCGTAGAGAGCTGGCCTGGAGCCCTCTCGGTCCAGCATGGCAGCACCCTTGCCCTCTGACTTCGCCCCCATGAAGCACCCGGGCCTTTCCATCATCTCACTGAGGTCCACAGGCTGCATCGTGGATCCTGTTAGTTCAGGCTGCACCCTCTGGAGTTAATCACTGGTATTTGGTGAAGTCAGGGTTCTCCGGGTTCAACCCCTCCGTCCCCTGAGAGGGTCACTCAATACCACCCCTCCATCAGCAACCGTCACAGAGTTTCACGGCCACACCTGTGACTTGGTCTCTGTACTGAGGCGTCCCTCTCGACCTTGGGCCTGGAGACTGGGGACCTGGGCGGGGAGGTTTGCTGGCTGCTGGCCTCGGCGGGCGTGGCGGTGGGGACCCAGTCCTGGCGGCCAGGCTGGGCGCTACAGTGACAGCAGAGGCGTAGGGGCTGAGCCTGGGCCAGAGCGAGGACATCAGAGTCCCTCAGCCAAGGACGTAGAAGAAACGGGGCACAAATGGGACCTGACACAGAAACCACAAGCCCACGGGGAGGGGCTGCAGGGTGCCTGGGATCCCGGGTCCCCCAGGCCCACACAGCTGCCCCACTCCAGTTTCCATGTTTTTATACAGTGTCATTCTTAAGCTGGAAAAAAAAAATCTCCCTGCTTTTAAAACAAAAATTAAAACAAACAAATGAAACAAAACAACATCTGAAGACCCCAGATCCAGGGCAAAGACTACCATTGCCTTTTTCATACGTTTCCCTCCAGTGAAGCAGTTACAGGAGCCAAGATTGGGGGTCGGGAGGTCATGGACCGTGGTCCTGGGGGTTCCTGTCCACACGCTGGGGTTCCGACTGTATCAGCCTGTCCCTTGACTTTAACAGAGGCTTGCGGTTGTATCCTTTCCAGAAACACGGCTAGATCCTCAGTGTCAGCACATCTGTGGCTGTGTGGGGTTGAGGTGGGAGTGCCAGGGGCCCGGCCCAGGCCTGCAGGACCCAGGGTTGCTGTGCCGGGAACAGGAGCGGGTGAACACCCTGGCAGGCGACCTCAGTGCAGGGAGAGCTGCCCCGTCAGGGACACTCACACTTTTCCCTGCTTTTCAGAATCGCGTGTCGGAATTGCACACACTGCGAATCTGTGGCGGCTTTTGTTACCAGTCTCAGATCCACCTGGACGCCCCGGGTCTGTGGATAGTTGGTCTCAAGTGGCATTTCTTCTTCCTTGGAGTTGGGAAGAATGACTGCTAAGGGTTTCCCTGAACCTAAGAAAATATTTGAAGAAGGGGGTGTGTAGCGACAGCTGCTGTGAAAGAGGGAAGGGGTCTGCTGCTTCCTGCCTTGCCTGGTGATGTGGGCTCTCTGAGAAATAACTGGGGTCACTGTCCTGTGTAGACCGGCGTTTTCATGAGTGGTAGCCCAGCTGTCCCCGTGAACACAGGACCCTGGCGGAAAACGACTGGTCACCCTGTGACGAGAGTGGGGAGATTGGGTCGGAAGCCGAGGGACTTGTGATGCGGCCCTGACTTTGCACAAACTGTGAGAACCTATGCAGCCTCCTTCGAGCATGAACTTGCTGGGGAGCAGCTCTAGTCCCACAAAGAAGGTTGTCTGTCACAGAAGGTGGCATCATCTAGAGAAGTGAACTTGAATTAAGGTCAGAATTTGCCAGTTGATTCATTATACCTCTTAAAGACACTCGCCAGCATTCCAAACTGAGTACATTTAAAAAGTTTTTATTAAAGTATTGATCTTTTGAAATATAGACACTGATGGTTCAATTAGCATTTTTTATGCTACTTCTTATTTCAACGTTAATAGCATTGTCTGTCTCCTATTTCTGCTTCACCTTTCTCCTGCCTGACAGGCCTGCTGCCTTATTCTCCACGCTCAGCAAATGTTCACTTCAATTTATTTTGAGAAATAACGTTCCACATTCAGTTATTAATTTGAAAGTAATCATTTTTTTCTTATCATTTGCTTGCTTTTAATTTGCAGGTCAAATTTCATTAGCTTATCAACTGAGAAAGAAAAAAAGATGTTGGTCTTAGATTCCCTTTTTGCTGTGAGACTATAATCATAGAGCAACACTCAACATTTGTTCTGCGGAAAATTAATCTATTTTTAGCCGTAAATTATATGCTGGAGATAAATACAAAATTAGCAGACTGGAATCCACCGCTCACTATCAGCCATGCAGGACCAGTACTCCGAGGCCTGCGTTCAGGTGCTGGTGAAGTTAGTTTACATGTGCTCCTCGCATGCAAGAACCGCTGATGGATAGACTTCAGAACTAATTTCATGAGGGCCATTAAGTTCTCTTTCTTTTTTGGGTGTGGTACAATCAGAAGGGCTTTCATTCCCTGCCATCCTACCTAGGTCATCTCAACAACCTTATTCTGTGGAGGCTCTTCCCCCCTGTGGCAGACTGCAGGCAGTACGGTAAAGTTATTTTTAATGCAGTTTGTAATTCAGTACTTTCCAAAGACAGTGTTTTTAAAAGGGAAAGAAACAGAGGAAATTCTGAATAGGAACGTGAAGCGTGATGAGAGTTTTCTGCTGGCAGCCAGTCCATGTAGAAACGGGTACAGATTGGGAGGCCCGGGCTGCTTTTGTGTGTGTGTGTGTCTTTCGGTGTCTTTACCTTCCTGGAAGTTGTGACCTCAGGTGACTAGAGAGTTCGCTCCTAGCGACTTAGCATCTTCCAGAAGCAAGAAGAATTTCTCTCTTTAAAGAGACACTATCGTACAGAAAACTGTTATAGATGACCCAGATCACCATTATTGTTGGGAAGGTGATCATAATTTATCATAATTTACTTTATGCTGAGCCCTCAACTCATAAGTTATCTGTGTTGACTTTGGATTCACTACCTGTGCTTTCTTATTTCTTACCCGTGTAAATGACACAGGTGCATTTCTGGAACCCAGAGTGAATTTACTGGTTTAAGGGGATGTTATATGTCTCATTTGGGTGGGCTAAGTTGTAATTTATCAAATTCATTCAGTTCTTTAAAAAATAAAGAAAGAAAGCAAACAGATGTATAAATACCAGCAGGCCACAGCCATCATAATTTATTCACAGGATATATTTGTCAAAGCATTAATTCACATAGAAATAAATGCTAAGCGATTACCCCAATATGCTATGACTTTACCCCAGCCTTGCCTTATTCTTCCATATTTGTTTTCCCTTCTCCACCATTCTTTTTTTTTTTTGGCTGCGTTGGTCTTCATTGCTGTGCGTGGGCTTTCTCTAGTTGTGGTGAGCGGGGGCTACTCTTCGTTGTGGTGTGTGGGCTTCTAATTGCGGTGGCTTCTCTTGTTGCGGAGCACGGGCTCTAGGCACACGGGCTTCAGTAGCTGTGGCTCGCGGGCTCTAGAGCGCAGGCTCAGTAGTTGTGGAGCACGGGTTTAGTTGCTCCGTGGCACGTGGGATCTTCCCGGACCAGGGCTCGAACCTGTGTCCCCTGCATTGGCAGGAGGATTCATAACCACTGCGCCACCAGGGAAGTCCCTCCACCAATTTTTAAAATAAAACATTTAATTATTTCGTGGCACTGTAATTGTTTCGGAATGACAGTAAGTAATATGAAAATGTGTATGCCCAAGTAAAGTACAAAAGAGCATAAAGTTGTATGGATGAGGGAGAGCAGAGTGATGTTTATTGTGCCTGAAATGTCTGAGGGACATTAGATATTTTTATATCCATGGTCTCATTTAGTCTTTATGGCAGTTTAGTAAGGTAGGTGCTATTTGCCTCCTTCACTGATTAGAAACTGAGGCTCAGAGGAATTGCCCACCCGCTGTGGCTCTGAGAAGGTTGAGTGAGGGGGCCTTGGTTTGATTCTAGGTCCAGCTGATAACACAGCCTTTGCTTTTCTACTGCCAAGAACTGAGAGGGCGCTTCTGATGGGCACGAATAGGACATGCTTTGTGGAGGGGGGTCACTAACACTGGACCTAACACATCAGCAAACGTTTGATCGACGTCAGGGAGCTGCTGTGGGTACTAGTGGTGCTGATGTGAGAGAAATCCGAGCATCTGTTCGGGTTCCGTGGGGACGTAGAGTTTGACCTCATTGTGAGGGTCATTGTAGAGAGACATTGTTGAGGGGGGTGTCTGAGGCCACATTCTGCTTGACCTTGACTGTCAGAGGGAGGAAGCTGGCCTTTAATTAATAGGCAGCAGATAGGCTTTGTCTGCAGTTGAGGATGAGGATGATGCCGTCCCAGGAATATCTTAGGAAGCATCATCTGGATCCACGTGGTGAAGGGAGGGTCCCTGCTGCAACCATGGGACCTGTTGGAAGGATGCCACTCACAGTCTAGAGGTGGCCCAGGCGAGGCCAGGATGCATCGGGGCAAACAGTGAAATTCTCAAGTTCAAACAGGTGGGAGAAAAGGTTGGGGCTTTGGGGATAGGGAAAGGAAGAAAAATAAAGAACCTGACACAAGTTTAGAGTAAGAGTTTAAAGGGTTACAATGTAAACGTGAGCTTTTAAGAATGAAGGACCTCGTGGTCAGTGCTGACGATCTGAGAAATGATTCAGGAGAAGAAGATGGAGAAAGGGATTTATACAGGTTCCGAGGTGGTGGGTTTCACGTTAGATGAAAATAAGTGTGCGGCGCGATTCAGAGAACTGGAGAAACAAGGTCAGGAGAGGGTCCTGAGTAAACCATTTAGCCTGAACCTTCACACAGGTGGTAGATTCCGCTGGTCCTCTGGTCAGATCCTGCCCTGGTCGAAGCTGCAGAGACAGGAGGCTGGGGCGGGGAAGGAGGCAGAAGGGCTGCAGCCCCCCCGAGGCGGGAGGGTCTCGGCACGGAGTTCAGGGAAAGGCAGAGGTCAGGAAGAGCAGAAAAAATTTTCCCAAGTCCCAGAATCTCCAGGGAGAACGAGGATGTGGTGCCTGGGGCGTTGACCTCCGTGGGGCTGGCGACATGCAGACGAGATGGGGCGGAAGGGGGTGGGAGAGGCTCTTCCAGGGATTTAGGAAGCCAGGTGGGTAAACTCTGCTTTGCGGGAGGTCAGTGAAGAAGGGCGAGCGGGGAAGCGTGTGTGCGTGTGTGTAGCATAAGGAGAGCTTGGATCTGGGAACAGCGTTGACTGGCCCGCAGGTGTCTGCCAGTTGTGTCTCATCTGCCCTGTTTCCCGGGTTTCCAGACGTTCCTGGTGAAGCTCGGCTGAGAAACAGCCACTGGTAGGAGTGGACTTCGTGTTCCGTTGTTGGAAAGTTGTGTCGACTTGAAAAAGACATGTATTCTCATCTACTGGAAACTTCTTTAACAGTATTTTATTCATGTCAACCTTCCGATTCCCCTTGGCGTGTGTGTGCGGCCCTCATGAGAAGGAGGGTCTGTGCAGTAAGTCGGGAGCGTGCAGGTCGCAGCCCCTCGGGGGAACACATGGTGACCTACTATCCGAGTATTGAGTAAGGGCTCCGATGAGCAGGGCTCCTCACGTGCCTTGGTGCCCATCTGCCACGGGCAGACATGGAACTGTTAGCTTAGCCATCACGATGAAACAAGTACTCACGGGCCGTGGGACTTGGGCAGAGCCCGTGTTGAGGGCCCAGCAGCCCGGGGACGGGGCTCAGCGGGCATCCTGGCAACAAGGCTGAAGGGACCCCTTTGCAGACGACATGCCCTGCTGCTCGTCCCTGCAGTCCTGTGCCAGGGCCCCAGCACCCCTGGGCATCCCTGCCTTAGATGGAGGGCCTTTCTGAGCCCTGACCCAGCCAGGCCACGCTGCGGAGCCCCAGCGGGTGTGCAGCTTGTCAGGGTCCCCGGTTTTAAGCGTAAAACTCAACGTCAAGCAGGTTACTAGCCCAGCCAGTATTGGAATCATTGTTAGATCCACTGGGAGGCTGGAGCAGCCCTGACTGAAGAGACGTGCTCGTGCAGTGACCCTCCAGGTTGAGTCTTCCAGCTGCGTGAGTCCACGTGCAGGCCGGGTGTCCTGTTCCACAGCCATCAAAGGTGGCCAGGATGCCCATGGGTTATAGGCGTGGAGGCGGCCTTAGTTCACCCAGGGGTGGGGGACACACAGTATGTGTCACCTTAGAGGCTTTGTTCTCATGTCAGCGGGGTAGTCACACGTGATGTCATGAAATGATATATTTCCGGGTCCCAAGAGAAATGAAAGGCCCGTTGAGGGCACACCCGCAACCTTCACGGCTTCTTCTTGCGCCTTGCGCGGCGAGTCGGCGAGTCTCTCTGCCCTCGGGAGCCCAAATCGGCACGTTTCAGTCGCTTCACCACATGCTCCCGCACAGCCTCTTGGCAGGTGCCTGGGGTCCCGTGTGCCCCCAAGCCCACAGCGTCACCCCCCCTAGTGCCCAGGGCCACCCGCAGAGCACGGCCCTCAGCTCACGCACCCCCGGCCTCCTGTATCCGCTGTAGCCGAATCAAAGGCTCCTCCCTGTGACCCGTACCCCCGCTCCACTCCTGTCTGGCCTGGCAGCCCCCCTCCAGCCTCCCCCCAAACTGCTTCACCCCTCCCCCCACGTGCAGCCTCCGGCCCACGGGCCCCTTGCTGTCTCCCCAGGTGTCCCCTCTGTGCTCACCGCAGGTCCCGACTCTCTTGACGTCCGTTTGTCACACCCTCCTGGAAGAAATAATAATAATTAATAATAATAATGAAAACCCCCAAACCCAAACCCAGGTTCAGTCCCGCTTGCCCGTCACAGGCCACCTCACCTCACGCTTCGATCTTGTGTGCACGTCTGAGGGCCCCCTATTCTGGGTGCTCCCCTTGGGATGCGTCTTTGTTAAGATTCCGCTGATATTGATTCAAGAATAAAGACACAGTAAAGATGCTGACACGTTGCTGGGAGGAAGCGTTTCTAAAGTGGCGAAATTGTCCTTGCCCCGTATTCACGTTTCCTCCCGTGACACAGGCCATCTTCTCACGTACTGCTGACCTGTCACTGCACCCACTCCTGCTGTGCTCCCCGTCGGCGCAGCCAGAATGTCACCCCGACGACCTGCTGCCCCCATGGGCCTGGATCCTGCTCTGCCTCTGTCCAGAGTCCCTCTCCGACCCTTCTTCACCTTAAGCATTTCTGCTCAACTTTCTACACTAAAACACTTTTACTGAGGTAGGATTGACATAGAACAACTTGTAAATATTAATATACACACCTTGATGAGTCTGGGATAAGTATACGCCCTGAAACCATCATCACAATCAGGGTCATAACATTTCCTTTGCCTCCAAAAGTTTCCTTCTGCCCCATCCTTCTGTCTGTCTTTTATCTATCTATCATCTCTCTATCTAACATCTATCTACCTATATCATCTATCCATCTAGAGTCTATCTATCTATCTGGCATCTATCTTTCTAGCATCTATCTATCTATATCATCTATCCATCTAGAGTCTATATCTATCTATCTAGCATCTATCTGTCTAGCATCTATCTATATCATCTATCCATCTAGAGTCTATCTATCTATCTATTTATCTATCTATTTTGTGATAAGAAACCAACATAAGATCTATGCTTTTAGCAGATTTTCAAGTACACAACACAGTGTTTTAAACTCTCGGCTCTGTGCTGCACAGAGCCCCTCCCCCAGCCCTTGGTAACCACCATTCTGTTCTCTGCTTCTGGGAGTTAAACTATTTTAGATTTCTTATGTAAGTGGGGTCATGTAGTATTTGTTCTGGGTCTGGTTTAATTCAATGAAGCAATCAAGAAAATGAATTATGACCACATACATGCCTCCAAGCAGGAATTTGATATAGTGGAATAGCGTAGAGAGACAGTATCTGTGTGTATATATCTCCACACACACACACACACACACACACACACACACACACACACACACATCCAATCAGAAATAATAATGGTGGCTTTTTCTCTGGGTAGTGGACTCACAGGAAATGTTTAAAATTTTCTGTGTGCCTTGCAGTAAGTTATGAATTTTCTCCCATATATGCATAACTTTTATAATTAAAAAAAAGACTGCTTGGAAAAAAATCAATGTTTCACAGTAAAGAGCATTTAGGTAGCTCTCCACAGAATTTTTATCATACAGAATTTCACTGTTCAAAGCCTGGAATAGAGCAGTAAGTACAAGGCCATTTCCTAAGAGCTATCAGGAGAAAAATTTGTTTAGCAAAATTACTTCACTGCCTTACTTTTGATGGAATAGGATACACACTCCCTGGGGATAAACCCCCGACTCCTAGTGGGAGAGCCCATGCCTGAGGACAGGAGGTCAACTCAGGTTTGTTTATCAGAGCTTCTGCATGAAGAGCTGTTGGGTATCAGGAACTGGCCGTCAGTAGTGGCCTTCAGTCTACACCTCAGGGAGATGGAGATATTTGAGAGAGAGGATCTGGTCGCACCCGAGTGGAGGTGACCAGTACCCTGGGCTGGGAAGGCTTGTGAGCACTGAGGTGTCAGGACCAGCCCTTGTCCCCATCATGGAGGGGTCGGAAAAAAATACAAATAAAACCAGCTGTCGACCCAGCGTGGGGTCAAGGACCTGCCCCACGCCTCGTGGGAGGAGCACGCTGCATACACTAAGAAGGTGTTAGCACAGGAGCTGTCTTGGTGTGAGCTCACATCCGTGTAGACACAGGGAGATGTGTGAAGTCCATGAAACAGAAGAGGAAAGATGAAGGAAAAGCCAGCCTGAGTTGCAGGGTAGGGTCAGAGGGAACTGCTGAGATGCAGGTGGTGACATAGATTTTCACTGGATGCAGAGTCACCATATTGATGGCAAATCTTCCTGCCCCATGTGCAGTCTTCTCAGAGCACAGAGGGAAAAGATGACGTCATAAGCTATTAGGATTAGGTAGAGGAAGAAAGCAGACAAATAATGATTAAAGTAACAAGGAACCATGAGAGAAGAAAACGTGCATCAAAAACAAAACAACGCAACTCTGGGCCAGTGGAAGGGTTTGCCATGATTCAGGCAAAATTCCTGAACTGGAAATTATGGGATAACAATTATTGATTAAAAAGAAAAGGCTGGTGAGTTTTCTAGAATTCAAAGATAAAGGACAATCTCTTTTACAAAGCTGTAACAGATTACTTTTGCAGGAATACAAATAAGATTGGCTTCTGACTTCCAAAAGTTTCCCTTGAGACCTCTTCTTTTACTCAGGGATTATTTAGCAGTGTGTTGTTAAAATTCTAGGTTTTTGAAATTTTCCTGTTACCTTTCTGTCACTGATGTTTCGTTTGATTCATCAGAGTTAGAGAACACACTCTGCATATTTTAATGATTTTAGCTTGGCTGAGGTTTGTGTTGTGGTCCAGGTATGGTTTATCTTGGTGGAGTTTCCATGGAGGATGAAAAAATGAGTGTTCTGCTGTTGTTGGGTAGAGTGTTCTATGTATATATCAGTTAGGTTTTATTGGCTGGTTATGTGGCTCAGTTCATCAGTGTACTTGCTGGTTTTCTGTCTTGTAGTTCTGTCATTTGCTGAATGGGGGGTATTGAAGTCCCCAGATATTATTGTGGATTTGTCTGTTTCTCCTTTCAGCTGTACCCATTTCTCCTTCATGTATGTTGAGGCTCTGATGGTTGGTACATAGTTGTGCCTTCTGGGTGGACTTATTCGTTTGTCATTGTGTAACATCCCTCATTATTGCTGGTAATTTCAGCTGCTGTGAAGTCTACTTTATTTGATTTTAATATAATCTTTCCTACTTTTTTAAATTAATGTTTACACAGTATATCTTTTCTATCCTTTTATTTCTAGCCTATGTCATTATATTTGAAGTGACTTTTGAGTAGACGGCATATAGTTGGATCATATTTTTTCATCCACTGTACTAGTCTCTGCCATTTAATTGGTGTATTGAGACCATTTATGTTGAGTGGATTTACATATCAGTGAGCTTAAATCTGACACTTTATTGTTTTGTTTTTTCTCTCTTTTTTATTTTCATGCCTTCCTGTGAGTTATGGAACAGTTTTTTTTGGATTCCATCTTGATTTGTCTGTCGTATTTTGAGTATATCCCTTGATCTAGTTTTCCTGGTGGTGGTTCTAGGTATTACAATGTATGTGGGTGACTTACTACCGTCTAATGGTATTGGCATTTGCCACTTTGAGTACTGTGTAGAAACCCTACTTGCACTTAGGGCCCTTAGCCCTCTCCACTTTTACAATATAACAGTCTTAGGTATTTACTTATACCTTGAGCACCACCTTGGACCGTGTTCTAATTGTCGCTTATGTCACTGAGAATGACTTGAGAAACTCATGAGATAAAGGCGGGTTTGTTATATTTACCCCCATTTTATTTATTTATTTATCTATTTATTCATTATTTTCTGCTATATTAGAGACTGGTTGATAACCAACTAGGTTCTCTTTATTTTTCTTTTTTTTTGGCTGTGCCACACGGCATGTGGGATCTTAGTTCCCCAACCAGGGCTGAAGCCTGTGCCCCTGCAATGGAAGTGCAGAGTCTTAACCACTGGACCACCAGGGAAGTCCCTGCCCCCACAGTAAACACATCCTGATGTTTGCCTTTCCTTTTGGAAGTTCTAAGCCTTCTTCTGTTATGATTGATTTCCTTTTGGTTTAGAAGACTTACTTCTGCTATTTCACAGTAGGTTTGCTAATGGCAAATTCTCTTAGTTTTCTTTCCACTGAGAATGTTTTTATTTCTCCTTCATTCTTGACAGATAGTTTCACTAATATATAATTCATGGTTGTCAGAAAAGAAACATCCAGCACTTCGAAAATGTACCAATTCCTTCTGGATACCATGGTTTCAAATGAGAAATCCACTGTATTTTGAGTTTGTGTTCCCATCTCTCTCTCTCTGGCTGGTTTTAAGGCTTTTTTATTGTCTTGAAGTTTTTGGAAATTTAATTATAACATATTCTGGCATAGGTTTATTTGGGTTTTTCTATTTGGCATTCACTTAAGTTTCATTAGCTCTTGAATTTGTAGGTGTACAACTTTTGCCAACCTTGGAAACTTTTCTGTCATTATGTCTTCAAGTACTTTTTCAATCCCTCTGTCTCTCTTCTCCTTCTCAGACTACAGTAATAAAACTGTCAGCTCTCTTGTTATTTTCCCATAGGTCCCTGAATTTACGGGGTTTATTTTCTTTGTTTTTTAGGATGGGTAAATTCTGTTGTTCATCCTCAAGTTTACTGATTCTATCATTCTATTTAACCCAACTGTTGAGTACATCTAGTAAGTTTTTTTTTTCTTTTTAAATTTCTGTCACTTTATTTTCAGTTCTAGATTTCCCATTTGATTATTTTTTATCACTTCTGTTTCTTTACTGATACATTAATTTTTTTTTTTACATTTAAAGAGAATTCACAATTACTCATTGAAACATCTTTATGATCCCTGTTGTCAGCTAATTCTCACATCCTGACTCATCTCACTGTTGGCATCTGTTCATTGTCTTTTCTCTTTCAAGTTGTGATTATTCTGGTTCTTGTCATGAAGGCTATTTTCTCAGTTGAATCCTGGGTATTTTGGATGCCAAATTATGAGATGCTGAACCCCATTAAGTGGTTCTGTTTTGTTTTGAAGCAGGCAATCTTTCTGTTGAAGTCTCGCCTGAGAACTAGGTAGATATGTCTGTTTAACCTACCGCCGGGCTCTGCTGATGCCCTCCTGGAAAAAGCTGCAGATCTGGGGGGTGGGGTCCAGATCTACCACTGAGCCTTGCTGGCACATGCATGGCAAAAGAAGGCACTGACTCGCACTATCTCGTGGCTCCTCAGTGGGGTTTACGTTCATCCCCCAGGGCCCGCCCCTGACACTGGGGGCAGGTACTGGAGGACCAGCTGTACCTACCCCCTCCACGTGGCCCCCTTCAGTGTCAGTGATGCTGGGTGGGAAGTGGGCACAGCCGGATGGCAGGGCAGAGGGTGGAGGTGAAGCGGTGCTGACAGCCCTGCTCCATGCAGCCACGTCGTTGGTGCCGCCAGGTGGACGCGGGGCTGGGCTTCCTGCTGGTCCCTCCTGAGGGGCAGGGGCTGTGCAGCATGGAGAGGTGACTCTCCTCACTCTGCCATGCTCGTCTCACCGGCCAGGTGCGGGAGAAGGTTCGGCTCACCTCTGGATGCAAGTGGGGCGTTGTGGTGCTCCCTGTCTCTGTCAGGTGGGCAGGGAGTCCACTTCCAGATGGGACCTGCTGAAACTGCAGAGGGTGGGGCAGTTTCCCAGCGGAGTTTGGATGGACTGAGGGGGTGGATATTGCCAGGAGGGTGCTCTTTTGCTAGGCCACCTTTTCTGCTCCTTCAGCTTTCCTCTCGGCCCCGTCTCTCTCCTAGGGTCTGTGGGAGGAGCTCTGCTTCCTAAAGCTTCACTGTCTTTAGGAGCAACGGTCGGGGTGGAGGGAGCTTTTCTTGTCGGGATCCGTTGGCTGTTCCCACTTGGAGGCTTCCGTAGGCTTTCATGTGTGGGAGGCAGTAAGGAAACCAGGGGACACACCGAGGTGTCCTTCCCCGTGTCCCGAGGTCCTTCTTCCCACCTGTCAGAACCTTCCTGTGTGTACTGTAATGTCCAGGGTTTGGGGTCACAAGGGAGAGGACCTGGGTGGATTGGGACTACTCCACGTGGAGGGACTAGAGTCTGGTCTCTGACTCCTTAACCACAGTCTCCAGAGGCAGCGGGCCCTGGAATGCTGCCTACAGAACATGGCAAGAAAAAGGCGCACACCCCAATCTCCCTACCTAGTGAAGGCGTTTGCTCATGGAGAGAAGAGACCACAGAGATGCCCCCTGTAGGGTGCAGCTCAGAAGACATGCCGCCAGTATCCCCAGTAAAAATGGGGCCCAGAGACAGTCCCAGAGGGACTCATCAAAAGTAAGATCACAAAAATATTAAATCCAGAGAATGAATGAATGAATTGGTGAACATCAATTCTCGTGAAGCACATAGATTATGCAAATGTTTGCATGCATGCAGTGAAAAAATTATTTGAAGGTCATGAATGATCCATGAAATAGAAGATACATAATGTGAAATATAATTCAATAATAATTACGTGCATGTAGAGAAAACCCCGGACATTTTGAAATAAGTAATGTCAAAATGCAAATACTGATTAACTCTGGTTGGTTTGGGATTGGATTATGGTTTATTTTAATTTTACTCTTTTCCCTGTTCTTTATTTAAAACCTCGTTACCATTGGCATCTACTACTCAAGAAGCATTAATATTGAGAACAAAACCTTCTTTTCCAGGAGAGATTAAGAGGAGGGAGAGACAGAAAGCCATCAAAATGCCTTCTAGTCGGGAAAGTGCATGCATTGCTCTCAATACTCTGTCAGATTAATTGAACTCTTCCCAATCTCACTAATGACTCATAGTGAATTATTTAAAAGAACACAAACTTTTGCACATGTGTTGATGCCAAAGCCAGTCTTTTCTTTTATTGTGGATGTTTACAGACATGTGGGCATTAATACTTGC
Source organism: Tursiops truncatus (assembly GCF_011762595.2). NCBI lineage: Eukaryota > Metazoa > Chordata > Mammalia > Artiodactyla > Delphinidae > Tursiops > Tursiops truncatus. The sequence goes on from NC_047042.1 coordinate 917,106, forward strand.
AAAGATATATTTTATAGAAGGAGTGAACCTAAAAGTGACTACTTGAATTGGAGACAAGATAAGTGTTTTGCTATCATAATGAATACTGGACAAAAGCACAAATGTGCATTTTTACAAATGACAAATATACAGAATCTGGAAACCATAGAAGACATACTCTAATGAGAATACTAAATCAGAACACTACTTTTATACATTGCCGTGGGCCAATTCTTAGAAAGAAAAGCTGGAACATAAATGACAAGAGTAATCAAACAAAGAAAAATCATTCAAGTGTTTTCAGAATGTACATTTGGAAACGTCGTTTCCGAAAACTGTTGGAGGTGACACTGAAGAGAGACTTGAGTGGTTTCCTTTGCTCCCTTGTGGTGCTGGAACTGTGGTCCTTCCCCGATGGGCTCTGGGCCTTTCTGTGGTGTCATCAGTCCCAAGATCCTATCACATTGCAGTTGTTACCTAAATGGAGCTCCGACCACACACAATGTGATGGAAACAGCCCAGTTACAGAGATTGCCCGTTGCAGTAGTGTGTCCCTACAACTAGGGCATCACAGGCTGTAAGGACAGAAAATGCATAAACTGGGTTCCGGAGAGTCAGAGTTGTGCCTCTCACTCTGTACTGTGTTTGGCCTCAGAGAAGCTGCCAGAACGTCCTCCGCCGCAGTTTCCTACCCCCAGCACTTTCTCTGTCCCCGGGGAGTTGCCCTCAGCAGTGTTCCTGGTGTGTGAGATGGATCCCAGGCCCCGTCTCTCTCCTGGAGTCTGTGGGAGGATCTCTGATTCCTAACACTTCACTGTTGTCTAGATCAGGGGTTGGGGGAGAAGGTGGTGGGAGTGCGGGCCTGGGCAGGCATGTCCACTGCCACCTGCCACCTCTCCTTCCCGGGTCCTGGGGCACACGGACCCCAGGGAGAGGGGTACCTTCCACCTGTGGTCTCTCATGACTCTTCTGTTTTGAGAAAACAGGCACACACATCCCTATTGCAGTAACTCTAAGTCCCTTCCCGCTTTTGCAAAATACAAACAAAATCTCAGCACAGATGTAGAGGAATGTTAACCTGATTTTGAAATAAGTTTAATCCTGCAGAGCCACTACTACCTTCAGAATATCTGTGGTTCTGAAAGCATCTGACGTAGTGAGAACCAAATGGAAGAATCAGAATTAAAAGCCTGCCAGCATTCAGAAACCCCAGAGCTGCAGGAGCAGATCTTTCCCCAGGGAGCCCCCACCTCCTTCCCCATCCTGCTGCCTGATTCCTTCCTTCATCTTTATGGGGGTCCTATGAGTGGACCAGGTGCCCCCAGGGCTGGGGAACTCTGCCCACTGGCTCCTGAGTCCTGGGGTCCTATGAGGTGTGTGTCAAATGAATTCTCAGCCCTTGGAAGGAAAAAGTGTCCAATTGCTCTTTACCATTGGTGAAGCTCCACTGATGTCTGGTGCCCAGATTTCCACCCCAAATCAGAATAAAATCAGAATGTCATTTGACTTGGGGTCCAAAGTGGGGAGCTTCTGTCTTAGAAAAGCTGGTGGTAAATGCCCAGCAGGAGAGTTGGGTCTCTGAAAGCCTGTGGAGGGATTTTCCTGCTGATGTAATGGTCTCCACTCTCAAACACTGTGGTCTCAGGCCCTTTCTTTCTCCATCTCTTACTTTTAAAGAGAATTCTAATTTCCAGGTGGATGTGAGATTCAGTCTCCCTGTGGCCTTGAGCACCAAGAAGATGCCAGATCTGGGACTGGTAGGACTCCCTGCAGGTCCCTGCAGAGGACTCCAGGCATGCGAGTCTTCAGGAGATTAGATTAAAATATTTACTCTGTAAAATATGCAAACAATGGGACTTGAAAGCCAGTGCTGAATGGAAAGCTGGGGCCTGAGAGATTTCTGAGCAGAGGCCCCGGGGAGGGAGGGCAGCCTCTGCACCATGTGGGTCAGGCTGCTTCCTGCTTCTCATTGGCGTGTTGTTGGCACCCACTGCAGCTCCCATACAGACACAAGGTTCTCTTTGTAGACACAAGATTCTCCTTGCAGACACAAGGTTCTCTGTGTAGAGGCAAGCTTCTCCATGTAGAAGCAAGGTTCTCTGTGTAGCCGCAGAGTTCTCCATGTAGACGTAGTGTTCTCCGTGTAGATGCAGGCTTCTCTGTGTAGACGCAAGGTTCTCTGAGTAGAGGCAAAGTTCTCCTTGTAGACACAAGGTTCTCTATGTATATACAAGGTTCTCTGTGTAGATGCAAGGTTCTCTGTGTAGACACAGGGTTATCCATGTAGACACAAGGTTCTCCAAGTAGAGGTAAGGTTCTCCTTGTAGACACAAGGTTCTCTGTGTAGGAGCAAGGTTCACTGTGTAGACGCAAGGTTCTCTGTGTAGACGCAGGGTTCTCTGTGTAGACGCACGGTTCTCTGTGTAGACGCAGGGTTCTCTGTGTAGACGCAAGGCTCTCTGAGTAGAGGCAGGGTTCTCCGTGTCGACACAAGGTTCTCCGTGTCCTGTGATTTGGTGAGCGAGCCTCCCCTGGGACTCTGGATGCTTGGCTGCTGCCTGTGTCAGGAGCAGGCCACCTGCTCTTCCTCTGCTCCCTATTCAGCCTCTGGATAATAAGGGTGAGTCCAGGCTGGGCCGCTCCCTGGGAGGCCCCTTCCTGGAGGATCTGCAGGCCGTGCACGCTGTCCTGGTCTCTGAATCACATCATCTACCACCAGACACTGAATGAGGAGATACTGAAAGTGTCCAGAACATGGCCTGGCACATGGTGGCGTTGCCAACCCCAGGAGCACTCAGTCACTTCATTAGTGAGGAAGGGACTGGGGTACCCTCGCCTCCCAGACGAAAACCCTAAAAGGATGACAAAATCCAGGATGTGGGCGAAAATGAAGGGCCATAAATTCATAACAGAGGAAAGAGGGCACAGAAAGCAAATATTAGAGAACATTCGTAATCTTTCCATGGTTACCCTAATGGTTTAAAGCAAGTACAGGTATTTATGCAGCTGGCTGAAAATAAAGGTCCAGCCACAGTCATTTAAAATTTCATTGTTGAACTCGCCACAAAGTGGCCTGCAGCTTCTCACTGCAGAACCAGCAAGGCAGGGCCGTTCGCCCTCTGCCACCTCCTTCCCTGCACAGATACAGATGCAGACTTGCAGAACCAGGAGTGCACGGGACACACTGGCGGGGATGTGGGTTGTGGCGCCTGCAGCCCAGGGCTTGAGTCCTGGGAAACTTTCACAAACCTCCGCGTTCCAGAGGCTGCTTCTGTCATGGCTGTGATAATGCTGCTCTGTAAGAATTTAGACTAATAGCCGAATGTCCTGACCGACACACATCACGTGACCACAGGTTGACCTGCATTTCCTTTGGGTACCAGCCTGTCCTCTGCTCACAAGGATGTTGAGAACCGCATCCACCTCTGTTCGCTCTATGCCTCTGGGTCCCTCTGCAGGAAGGTGGTCAGAAACAAACCCTGTCCCGGGGCAGACGGAGCAGAGGTACGGAGGGCTTGGGGTGGTGAACATGGCAAAGGTGAGATACACCTGGGGTTGGCATGCGGGAACATGACAGCAGTAGAGTTCTTCAGGTGGGAGCAGTGGGACAGCAGCGTGACAAGAGCATCCAGGTCCAGATAAAGAATACGGACGCTACATTTTCTTTTTCTTACTGGAAATTCTCTAGGGCTGGAGGGAGGGTGGTGATGCCAGGGGAGGAGAGCTGACAGGCGATGTGGGTTAGGAGGGCTCAGGGGCTGAGGCGTGGAGGGGATGTGGACTGGACACAGCGCAGGGACTTGTCGGATCTGTGAAGTGTGGGAGAGGGGGAACGATGATGACTCAGTGCTTGAGCCTGGGGGCTGGGAGGACGCGGGACACTAACAGCCGTGGAGAAGCTGAAGGAGGAGCACGTCGGCAGCTGACACAGATTGTTCTGGAAATAAGACCCTGCGGTGTGTGGGGCAGATGTAGGGGACATCCACAGCCAGCAGGGGAGGCTGGAGAAGCCCCAAGGAGAGTGGGGGCAGAGCAGGGAACCCGGGGGGGGGACCCCATGCCTGCCTCTGTGTCCTGTAGATGCGGAGCCGAGGAGTGTGCTGTGTGCCGTCTGGCTGCATGAAGGGCAGCTCAGTGTGGCTCCAACCACTGGAGTTGATGCAGACCCTACAGGTCAGAGGGCACCGTCCCCAACAAGGCCGCCTCACCTCTGACACCAGCCGCTCTTCAAGGGTACCGAGCCAGCCCCACTTGTGACCGCCTCACTGCAGCCTTGAGGGTTTGCAGGACTCCATCCCCTTACAGAATTCACTAGAAGCTCACAGAACTCAGGGAAGCAATGGACCTACAGCCACAGTGTTATTGTAAAGGATGCAAGTCGGGAGGGCCAGACAAACAGAGGCGCTTAAGACTCACCCTCTCCCCTCAGAGGTCAGGCTGGCCCAGAGTTTCAACCCTCTAGACCACATGCTTTTTTTTTTTTATATCTTTTGAATCTATCTCCCTGGATTGTCTTCTTCCTCCAGAACGTTACAGATCATGTCCGTCATCTGTGCTCATGACAATCCTGTAGCTACCTGAAGGCATTTTCCAGCTCCCTCTTGCCCCAGGGGTATTTTCAGGTTAGGCAAGTCCAATATTCTCTCACGTTCCCCAAATACTATAATTTCCAAACCGTCCCTCAGCCAGCTGCATCTCTCTGGGTGTTTTCTCACCTGCAGCACGCTCATTCATCCACGTAGCCCCAAGCAGTGCACAGCACTGCAAACTCGCCCCCTCAGGCTCTGGCGTGCCGTGGGGCCCTTGCTGGGCTCGGCAGCATCTGCACATTACAAACATGGTCCTCAGTCCCTTAGCTACGGGGCTGCCTCCTGACAGGGCTGGTGCGTGCTGGGCTGCTTGTCCCATGACTGGAAGCTGGAAGGAACGGGAGCTTGAGGATGCCTAAGGAGGGAGTGGAGGCTCGTTCAGGGAAAGAAAGACATAAAGGTGGTGTCAGTGGTCCAGAAGGGCAATTCAGCTCGTGGCAAACGTGTACTTCAAGTGTCGGAGGTGGGAAACCCGCTGTGGGCATTCGGCACACACCCTGGGAGCCTGCAGCAGAGCACTCAGACGGTATGAGTTCAGAGTCCAGAAATCGTTCTGGAAACTGTGCGGGGGGCTATTTGCTGCACCATAGCTCCCACTGTTCTTTTTGCTGTGAAAGAACCTGCTGTGGTGTGTGGCTGAGCCCAGGATGGAGGAGAAAAGGGCTGGTGTGGCTGGAGCGGGAAGGGGGATGGGTGGAGGGGGGTCAGGATGCCCGGTGGCAGAACTGGTGGGACCCCGAGTTCTGAAGTCCGTTCCGGCGCCAGGCCTTTCATCTATTTATCTTCACTTCTACCCCGTGTGTTTCTGTAAAGATTTGATGTGCCCTCGTAAGAGAGTGCAGAATGCAACAGGCCAAATTCGAGCCACAGGAGGAGGAGAAGCGTAGGGGAGGCACGTGAGGTGGGGCAGGGATGCTGGGATGGCTTCCACACACCTGCAACGGCCAATCAGAGCAGGAAACGTGATTGGTCTTATCGTTGACAATAAGACGAAATGCCTGAAGCCCTGGAGTTCTTCTCAATACAGCATGGCTGGAGTTTGTGGGCGCTGAGAGCACGTGTGGGTGTCATGAGCGGCCTTCACGATGAAACCGTTTTAATTGGTAAGTTGATGGCAACTTCTCCGTATTGCCTGCTATCATTACGCTAACGCAGAAGCCCCAAAAAGCAAAACAAAACTCCTAAAACAAAACCAGACCCATGAAGTGCTTCAGTTTTCTGTCTACACCTGGCTTGTTCTAGAGGTGACTTTTTGAGTATTGCCCTGGTTTCCATCAAATAATCCCATTGGCGTTTGTTGTTTGGCCTTCCTGAGTCTGTTTCCGCACAGTACATTATGGGTGACACATCACTTAAGCCACAGGGACTGGACGGTACAGTGTGGTGACATGTTAGCACAGTGCCTGTGACGTAGCGCAGGCGTGTTCAGTACATGCGGGTGATTTCCGGGAGCAGCGACTACAGAGGTCCCAGCACAGAGTGGCTGAACTGCTGGATGGGACCTTCCATTTGGGGGGGTGGAGGGATCGGGCCAGGCGGGCAGGTGACACTGGGCACAGTGCCCCGGGTGTCTGGGAGGGGGGCTGTCCCCGGACAGCAGGCAGAGGCTTGCAGGCTCACTTCCAACTTGTCTTTCATAGGAATCACGCTCTACAGCCACCCATTTGGAGGAGCCTTGCTGAACGAGGACAAGTTGTGAGTTAAAGGAACACTTGGTGGGGGGCCGAATGTGGATGAACATCTCTGGATTGTTAGGGGTGATTCTCATCCCTTTTCTGCTTCTGCACTGAGTGAGGTTGGCAGGTGCACCTAGTGGAACAAGGCTTGGGCATTTCTGTGCAAAGTGTGAGGACAGGGATGGTTAAAGGAGAAAGTGCATTGACTGAGTCAAAAATGGATGAGCAGGGCTTCCCTGGTGGCACAGTGGTTAGGAGTCTGCCTGCCAGTGCAGGGGACATGGGTTCGAGCCTTGGTCTGGGAAGATCCCACATGCTGCAGAGCAACTAATCCCATGCGCCACAACTACTGAGCCTGTGCTCTAGAGCCTGTGAGTCACAACTACTGAGCCCATGTGCCACAACTACTGAAGCCCACTCACTTAGAGCCTGGGCTCTGCAACAAGAGAAACCACCGCAGTGAGAAGCCCACACACCGCAACAAAGAGTAGCCCCCGCTCGCCACAGCTAGAGAAAGCCTGCGCACAGCAACAAAGACCCAATGCAGCCAAAACATAAAAACAAAAACAAAACAAAACAAAAATGGATAAGCATGTCATGCAGCTTATTTCTAAGTAGCAATTGTTCTAAGGGGCTGATTTGCCAAAGCTCATAGGACCCAACATCTTTTTCAAGTTAAAGTTTTAAACGTGGCATTTACAGAGGTAAGCATAGTGATGCCTCCTGACAGTTTCTCCTGTAAGTCTGTCCTCACCGTCCAGATGGAGATGGTGCTGATGAGGCTAGTGTCCTTTATGTGCAGACCTAAGTGTCTCCTCCTTTTCCCCATCTCCCTTCCCTGCCATAAGGTGGACAAACTTTTAGCTAAAAATTGATAAGTAGAAGTATTTTTTATGTACTTTCTGTGACCTACCTGAAAGAGTGGGAGAACACAGATCTGGTTGATGGGTGATCGCCCCTCTCATCCCGAATGCAGCAGGTGGTCCTCATATTCATATACAGACTCTTGGGGTCCTTCCTTTAGCTGACACCTGTCGGGATTCTAAGTATGGGCGCATCAACTTTGGTTATGAAGTAAGACGTGATGGAGGGTTTGAGCTGAGCAGTTGCATCCGTGCATTACCAGAGGCAGCTGTGCCCTGACTATCCCCAAAGGGGAGGCAGTGATGGACCAGAGGTGTTGGTGGTGCTCCAGTTAAAAGTGACACAGAAAGTACAGTGCATGTCATCGCCAAGCACCTCCATCTACTAGAGAATATTCTGGTGTTTTGAAAGACTAGATTCAGAGGTGGGGCTGTCACGTGTGGAGCAAAACACCACCCCCGCCCACAAGAGCTATTGCCCAGCAAGGTGGCCCTAAGAGGGCAGAGGCCACGCTCAGCGTGGAGGCCACTAGGCAGGAGCCTTTCATTTTGCCTAGGAGGAGGGTTCGGTGTCAAGACTGGGCTCCAGGTGGGCAGATGGGGACCTGCCTCTCACCTTCGCTCTCCTCTGTGTGTCCTCTAGGCCCCTGGGAGTGTAACCCAGGCCTCGAAAGGTCATTGAGGGGATTTAATGAGAGAATCCACACCCTTAGCCAATACGCTGGCTGGTCCTAAGTACTTTTTTTTTTTTTTGAGGAAATACATTTATTATTACAATGTTGACAGAGCTCACTAGGCATTTGAAAAATAAATGAGTAAATCTGCATTTTTACCTCAAATAAATTTTTTTTTCTTTTGCGGTATGCGGGCCTCTCACTGTTGTGGCCTCTCCCACTGCAGAGCACAGGCTCCGGACGCACAGGCTCAGTGGCCACGGCTCACGGCCCCAGCCGCTCCGTGGCTTGTGGGATATTCCCGGACTGGGGCAGGAACCCGTGTCCCCTGCATCTGCAGGCAGACTCTCAACCACTGTGCCACCAGGGCAGCCCTCAAATAAAATTTTTACCTAAAATAAAATCCACATGGGAGAGATATACCATGTTCTTGGATTGGAAGAATCAACATTGTGAAAATGACTATATTACCCAAAGCAATCTACAGATTCAATGCAATCCCTATCAAACTACCAATGGCATTTTTCACAGAACTAGAACCAAAAATTTCACAATTTGTATGGAAACACAAAAGACCCTAAACAGCCAAAGCAATATTGAGAAAGAAAAACGGAACTGGAGAAATCAGGCTCCCAGACTTCAGACTATACTACAAAGCTACAGTAATCAAGACAATATGGTACTGGCACAAAACAGAAATATAGATCAATGGAACAGGACAGAAATCCCAGAGATAAACCCACACACATATGGTCACCTTATTTTTGATAAAGGAGGCAAGAATCTACAATGGAGAAAAGGCAGCCTCTTCAGTAAGTGGTGCTGGAAAAACTGGACAGCTACATGTAAAAGAATGAAATTAGAACACTCCCTAACACCATACACAAAAATAAGCTCAAAATGGATTAAAGACCTAAATGTAAGGCCAGACACTATAAAACTCTTAGAGGAAAACATAGGAAAAACACTCTATGACATACATCACAGCAACATCCTTATTGACCCACCTCCTAGAAAAATGGAAATAAAAACAAAAATAAACAAATGGGACCTAATGAAACTTACAGGCTTTTGCACAGCAAAGGAAACCATAAACAAGACAAAAATACAACTCTCAGAATGGAAGAAAATATTTGCAAATGAAGCAACTGATGAAGGATTAATCTCCAAAATTTACAAGCAGCTTATGCAGCTCAATATCAAAAAAACAAGCAACCCAATCCAAAAATGGGCAGAAGATCTAAATAGACATTTCTCCAAAGAAGATATACAGATTGCCAACAAACACATGAAAGAATGCTCAACATCACTAATCATTAGAGAAATGCAAATCAAAACTACAATGAGATATCATCTCACACCAGTCAGAATGGCCATCATCAAAAAATCTAGAAAAATAAATGCTGGAGATGGTGTGGAGAAAAGGGAACCCTCTTGCACTATTGGTGGGAATGTAAATTGATACAGCCACTATGGAGAACAGTATGGAGGTTCCTCAAAAAACTAAAAATAGAACTACCATACGACCCAGCAATCCCACTACTGGGCATATACCCAGAGAAAATCATAATTCAATAAGAGTCATGTACAACAATGGTCATTGCAGCTCTATTTACAATAGCCAGGACATGGAAGCAACCTAAATGTCCAACGACAGAGGAATGGATAAAGAAGATGTAGCACATATATACAATGGAATATTACTCGGCCATAAAAAGAAATGAAATTGAGTTATTTGTAGTGAGGTGGATGGGCCTAGAGTCTGTCATACAGAGTGAAGTAAGTCAGAAAGAGAAAAACAAATACCGCATGCTAACACATATATATGGAATCTAAAAACAAGAACAACAAAAAAAATGGTTCTGAGGAACCTAAGGGCAGGACAGGAATAAAGACGGAGACGTAGAAAATGGACTTGAGGACACGGCAGGGGGGAAGGGTAAGCTGGAACGAAGTGAGAGAGTAACATTGACATATACTTACTACCAAATGTAAAATCGATAGCTAGTGGGAAGCAGCCACATAGCACAGGGAGATCAGCTCGGTGCTTTGTGACCACCTAGAGGGTTGGGATAGGGAGGGTGGGAGGGGGATGCAAGAGGGAGGGGATATGAGGATATATGTATATGTGTAGCTGATTCACTTTGCTATAAAGCAGAAACTAACACACCATTGTAAAGCAATTATACTCCAATAAAGATGTTAAAAAAATCAACATGGAACAAACAGTTAAAGGTAAAGCATTAAGAGAATGGAAGAAAAGGTCTGAATATTTTTGTAATTTTGGCTAACAAAGTTTTCTATGCAAAGCCTATAAAGTGAAAGTAAAGAATGTGTTATATAATTTATATAAATATAAATCTATAAATGGAAGTTAAATCTGTGTTGAAAAATAAACTTTAAGAAGTGAAGGGAGAAACAGAAAAATATTTGCTACACATCTGACAGCAGCTAATTTTCTTGACATCGTGAAACCTTCTTATAAGTCAGTAGAGAAAGGATGCCTGATCTATTTTGTTCAACATTTTTTCAAAGTGAATGAAAGATTCTTTTTTTAGACTTTATTGAAGTATAGTTGATTTACAATGTTGTGTTAATTTCTGCTGTACAGTATACATTCTTTTTCATATTCTTTTCCATTTTGGTTTATCACAGGATATTGAATGTAGTTCCCTGTGCTCTACAGTAGGACCCTGTTGTTTATCCATCCTGTATATAATAGTTTGCATCTAATTAACGGTTCTGGCCACTGGGACCCTCATCACTGACGGGTCCCCGCCAGCCTCTGACGGCCGTTCTGCTCTGCCTGCAGCCTGGAGAGCTTCCGCCAGTGCGGCATCACCCTGGGCATCACGCTTGGATTCTCCATCCTGTTCGTGTCCAGCAGCAGCTCCGTGTGCGGGACAGGGTGACTGGGGCCACAAGGCTGCAGCACATGAGCGGCCTGGGCTACAGGACCTACTGGCTCACGATCTTCCTGTGTGACATGGTAGGACTCGGGGCCATGTCCCTCTGTGTCCCTGCACCCGGGGGACATGTGTGTGCACATACCTGTGTGTGGGGGGGTGTGTGGCCGCCCCACGTGACCCACAGAAGCAGGGCGGTTTCCTGGACGTGTGTCTGAGGTCTTGGGGACAAAGCCATGAACAAAGCAGGGAGGGTCTCCGTCTTGAGGAACTTGTGTCCTTATGAGTGGAAGCAGAAAACAAACAACCAAGTAAAAATAAATAAATACACAAGATGCAATTGGCTCGTGACTAGGTTTATCAAGAGAATGGAAGAGGGTCATGGGATTGAGGGTGACTTCAGAGCAAAGCTGGGGAGGGGCCCTGCAGCCAGAGAAGTGGGCTGGCGAGCAAGCCCCCAGGGGAGGCCAGGGTTTGTCAACCTGCGGTGGGGAGGTGCTGGCTGCCGGGCGGGGGGTCTGCCCTTGGTTCTGAGTGTGGGAAGAAGCCGTGTGTCCTGGGAGGGGGCTGGATTCCTGCCCCTTCCCCGTGGGAGGTGGGTGTGGGCGGCCGTGTTAATGGCCCCCCGGCTTGCGGAGAGGCACAGAGCACAGACATTTACCTAATCGCCTTCTGGAGACTGGAAGGCCTGCATCCAGGTGTGGCAGGGCTGGTGCCCCCCGAGGCCTCTGTCCCGGGCACGTGGACGGCCGCCCTTTGTGTGTCCTCACCCTGTGTTCTCACCTCCTCTTTTCACGAGGACAGCAGCCCTGTGGGATCCAAGCCCATCTTAAGGACCTCGTTTAACATGGATCTGGAAGGGGACTCTCCAGGCCCGAGTCCGCTGCTGCAGACCGTGTGCCGGGCCACACGGGACACAGACCTAAGCTGGAGCTGACCTGAGAGCCGGACGGTCAGGAGATGGTGGTATACAAGCCCCTGACGTAACAGGCCCTCTTCCCTTGATTTTCTCAGCTCTTTTACTTGGTTTCTGTCTGCCTGTGTGTCGCTGTGCTCCTCGCCTTCCAGTTAATGGCTTTCACTTTCCGGGAGAACCTGGCAGCCACAGCCCTCCTGCTGGCACTTTTTGGGTATGTGATGAGAAGCACAGCTGCAGAATTATGGTGTGTTTTCTGAAGGACAGAACCCCCTGGGGCGGCTTTGAGCCTGCTGTCGGCTTCATGGTTTTCTCTCTTTCCAAGCAATTATGCTGCTTCTTCCGACCAGCCTGAGCAGGACGTCCGGGGCCCCTGCTCGGAGGGTGGGTGATGGCAGCGGCTTCGGTTCCAGCTCAGTGTCCGTTACTCACTCAGCTCCAAAACTGTCCTCGGGGAGCCCGTGAAGCCCTATGTCTGCTGTAGTTTTCTCTCTCCTGACATTAGTAGTTTGGAAATGTTTTGTCTAACTTCTATCACTTTTTCTTTTCTCGCAGGAAAAGTAGCAAAGCCAGAAAAGTCATTTTACAAATTTCTCCTTTGAACACACTAATAAGGATCGTTGCTAGCAGTCCCCAGATCATACCTGCCGGGTATCAGGAATGCATAATGTCATCCTCTTCTACAGGTCATGCATATTTGACTATAGATCTAGGCTAGGTATGTGAGAGATACTTGCTAATAGGGAAAATAATTAAAGTGCTGATTTATTTTAATTTAAGGCTAATATATATATTTTAAACAGAGCATTCTGCTTTTTTCTAAGCCAAAGATTACAAGTAAAATGATTTTTACATAGACGACAGTTGTATCAGTGATCCAGACTTATTCAAAGCATCTAATTAGGGACAAATTATATCATTATTGGATAAATAGATACATGGATGGGTGGATGGATAGATGGGGCGCAAAGAGAGAGACAGAGAAACCTTTCTAGGAATACGGACATTGCCACTAACTCTGTGACCTTGGAAGTGTTCATTTCTCTCTCTAAGCCTCACTTTCTTCCGTGTAGAATACAATTCTGTTGCTGTGAAAAGGATATCAGGTCATTCAGATAAACCTCCCCTACAGTGGCCGTCAAGGGTTCCCATTAAATTACTTTTAGTTGTTATTGTTGCTGTAAGAATTATTTAATATTTAGAGGATACTGTGTCCTAAGCTCTAAAGCATGCCTATAGTAGAGACATGTTTTGTATACTCAGCTGGATGTAACGATCTACATACGTGGGCTCCTGGTTCTAAAGAAATGATTTGATTTCAGTTTGTTGATCCGGTTGAATGCATAGTGTGGTCATGTTTCCTTAGAGTGTGAGCAAAATATGTTTTGCTGTAAATTATTTTTGAACTTTAGAGAGCAGATTTCAAAAATTAAGGTGGAACTCAGACAAAGTCGCATGGTGAGACGCTCTTACAAAAAACGTGTTTTTAGGAATTTTCCTTAACCTTGTTTTGCTTGTTTGCTTTGCTTCCTTTAAGAATCTGAATTAAGCTAGAATTCTGTCCACATTCATGATTACAGTACTTTTCAAACAAGTTCAGGGGACTCACAGGTCTCTCGAGTTACATTCATGGCCCAACATGGTGGCCACCTCAGGGGAGGGGTCTTAGGTGAGAGGGGCCCAGAGGACCTGGGAAGGTGCCCCAGGCTGGTTCCAGTGGACGAGAGCAAGGGGGCTGCCGACCGGACTCTCAGGGTGACCCCCCAGGGGCTAGTTCAGGTTTAAAGGGTGGTCCTTCCTCCACTGGAGGCCAGGCCTGCACACAACCTGACATGGTGACCCCCCAGCAAGAGGAGGGGCCCTTGGGGCCCCAGTGGACGAGAGTGCCGGCTCGCAATCCTGTCCCCACAAGGAGCCCAGAACCATCGCAGAAAGGCTGCATCCCAGAATAAGCTGAGACCAAGAACACGGTCAGGCATTAAATGGGGCTGTTTGTCTGGAATCTGGAAAAATTGGGGAATGTGTAAATGAATAGACTCTCACAAGACATAATAGGACCAAGTGCCCAGTTACAATTTTCCTTTATCTTTTCTTGTTTTTCTTTCTATCTGTGGAGGAAAATTTGATATTCAAGCTGGAAAGGGAGGAGAATTCACATCAAAAGAGAAAAAAATAACACCTGAACATCTCAGACAGAAAAGAGAATCTGGCTTATATAAAAAATGGAAACCTTAACCGCATACTTAGTGCACATTTAGTACTAAAGGATTATGAAGATGAGGTCACAGAATCCTGGTCCATGTCTGGAAAATCCTGCAATGTGGAGGTGGGACCGCTTTCAGAGGGAGGAAAACCCCATAAACGGTAGAGTAGTTATGAGCGGGCTGCCACTTTCCAGGTTAATCGTTAAAATGATATCACAGTTTGGTAAAAGAACGGCGGTTGCTTGAAGCTACCGTATGTTTTACCAAAAAATAAATTATGCACTTTAAGCCAATTTAATTCTTTCCTTGAAAAGAAAAAAGCAGGACGACTGGAGCCACCAATATGTTTATTTGAACCAAGCATTGATATTTAAGAGCAGTTGCATTAAAGCACTCACCTCAAACTTGTATGCTCGAGAAGTGCTATTTTCTGAAATACAAGGGTGTATCTTTTGACCCAGGGACAAATACCATAGATTTCATGTGGAAAAGGAACTGTACTCAAATCAAAAGCTATCTTGAGGGCCTAGCGTCCTTTTGAAGTCTCATGCTTTTCAGAGCTAGTTAACGTATTAAGGAAACCTCAGGCATTCAGAAGCTACCAAGGTATTTCAAGTGAAACCACTAAATCAGCCTGAGAACATGGTGACAGGTTTGCACTGAGTGTGCAGAGAGCACATGGGAGCACGCAGGGTCTTCAGAGAAAGGTCGTGACTTAAAGTCAGTGACTTCAGCTGTTTCATACATTCTGTCAATAAAGCAGACCATATTCATAAATGTGTACATATATCATCATGGTTCTTATAACGACCTAATATATTTCCAATTGATAAATTTTGTTGACTGTTCCTTTCCATGAAATGGGAAGAATGCTGCATGAAAGAATAAAAATAAAGACAGTGAAGTAAGTGACTCTTCTGCCGGTACTTGCGGCTTCCTTTCCTGGAGCGGAGCAGGGTGGGGGTCACAGAGGAGCCTGAGGTGAGTCGGCCGCGAATGAGCCCTGGCTCTGTGCTCTGGAGAAGGAAGAAGGAAGAGGTGTTTCCTTTAGAGGACAATTTTGGGTGTCTTCTTAGAGCGTGAGGTCATCTGAAACTTCCGGGGGCCGCTTCGCGGGTCCAGCCCTCACGCCCCGGCTTCGGGCTCACACACAAATCACCCCCGCTTTCAGCTCCTGCTTCTCAGCCGTGGGTCCGTGGTCAGGTATCTTAGCCGCGTCCATCCCATGTCCTATCTGTGAAATGGGGCCGTGGCACCCGCCTTCAGGGCTGTAGGATCAGGGAACACCCTGGAGGCATACGGCATGGAGCTTACACACGGGGCACCCCAGAAAGGAAGCTTTCCAGTTCTATGTTATGTCCTCTTTTAATATAGAGCTTCCCACCCTTGGTAGCTTTAGTGATTTAATCTTCTCTGAAAAACAGGTGTATCCCTGCTCTGCTGAGAAGGCTGTGAGCAGAAAGGGAGGCCAGGCCTGCCCCGTGCGGGAGGGGACACTGGGGCTTTCTCCAGGTCGCACGTCCTAGCCCGGGTTGGACCCTGCCCAGGGCTCTGCCCATATATTACAGAAAATGTGCTTTGTCTTTAGAAAATAACTGCCGGATTTATTAAGTAAAAATTGCTCCTGTTCACTGAGGGAGGAAAAATAACCAGGCCAGCAAAATCTCATCTTTAAATCAGTCTGTATAGAAGTAAGTGTTACAGGACAAGGAACACGACTTTTCACTTGACATTTCAGATGCGCGACTGTTCCGTGGATGTATTTCATCTCCTGAATCTTCTTCAGTTCGGACGTGGCTTTCATCTGCTACATCTCCCTGAACTTCCTCCTCGGTCTCTGCACCATGCTGATGACCGTCACGCCCTGGCTATTGGCCTTTGTCTCCAAGGCTCAGGTTAGTGACCTCCCACAGGCTCTGGGACTAACGCCTAGACTACCGTTGCTTTTCCAGCTGGAGCTCAGCGCAGATGTGCTGGTATCCACTGTCTTTACCTCCAGAAAGAGACGCTGACTCTGCTTCGCAGAAACCCCTGTGCCTTGATAAGCCCAGAGCCAGGCTGGCAGCAGCGGGCACAAGATGAGCAGTTGGTGCACCCGCTTTGCGAGTGGAGGGCAGGCTGAGCCGTGCGTTCACAGCGCATCCCTGTTGCGGGTGAATTGCCAATCGATGGTTGGAAGAGTGGCTGTGTGTGTGGAGCGTGTCCTGTGCTGGCATCAGGGGCGCAGGGGTCAGACATTCCTCTCTTTGGGGTCAGCTGCTCCAGTGTGGGATTGGCCCCCACGCAGACCACACTGTCAGGCCACAACAGGTCTGGATTGTCCGGGCGATTCTGCCCTCTGAGCCCCGGGGCATGTTTAGATTTGCTGCTTTCAGGGTGTTGGAGCAGAGGTCTCCAAGAGACTGGACTCCTAGTCGAGGACCATTACTCCTGGTGAGGAAGTACCTGTCTCAGGGAACCCCTCCAGCAGGCCGTTTGCATCGGGAGGCCCCTTTTGGTTGTCATCCCAGCAGGCGTCGAGGTCCAGTGGAAACCAGCTCTGCTGACACCCCGCTCTTGTCCTTCCATGCTCCTCCCCGTGAGGCCTGCCAGGGGAGATGTCTGCTTTAACTCATCTTCCGTCTTGCTCAGCCTCCCCTGAGCTGCCTGTGGGAATGAATTTCATAGTCTGCACCCTCCTCTGCCCCGGATTTCCATACATTTCTTTCCTGCTTTCTTTCTTGGCTCTGACCACACAGGTCTCTCCTGACCCCTGCTGTCCATGTGGATGCCGTTCCTCTCTGCTCCTGGGGCTGGATCGACTCAGGGGCTGAGGAAACAGCCTGGGAAAGGCCCGGCCTCCCAGTTCTGGAGGATGGGCTGCTGGTTGGTGTCTGGCGAGTCCGGGACTGAGGCCTGTTCCATCGGGACGGGCTCCCTTCCTGGTGCCCGGACGCGCCGGGACTTGGTCGGCTCTGCAGCAATGGCTCATCTTATTTGCTGCTGTTGTGCCTCACGTTTGTACAGAAGCAGTGAGCTCTGTAAACGTTCATTATGCATCCAGTGAAACAATTTATTTTGGTGATTTTTATAGATCTGTTATTGACACTAATCTGTATTAGTGTCTTTAGCCTTTAAGTAGCAGCTAGCAGAATGAGTCACTGGCTTTAGCTTGAGGAGAACATTGAAATTGGAGGAGGCAGAACAGGGTTTCCCTCGTCCGCATCGGAGCTCAGATATGACGTGGATCCTGGTCATGAACTAAAGGGGGAGGAAGAGAGACTCAAGGGGGACAATCCCCGCCCCAGGATATGGGTCACACACAGAAGAGAAGGGCCAGGAATCTTGAGATTCTAAGGCTAAGGTGAGTGGGAGGCTTTGTTCCCTCCTGTTATAAGTAGCGTCACTCACCTGGAGAGAAATCAGCAAGCAGGAAGTTGTTTGCAAAAACATGGGTCAAACTCAATGGTTAACAGATAATAAAAGGCATTTCATTGCTGTTGCTAAGGTCTTTCTTTTCCTTTGCTCTTTATTTTGATCTCGTTTGCTTAAAAAACTCAACGTGATAAATGGGTGATTTCAAATATTCCTTTGTAAGTTCAAGGGGCAATATATTCTTATGAAATCACGGAATAAGACAAGAAAGGTGACTAGATTTTCAGATGAGTATCAAATGGCAGTGTAAGTGGTATTAACCATTGTGTATACGAACGACAACATTAATATGAGCATTTTACTTTTTACCAAATCACAGTTTCTACGCTGATATGTACAGAAAAGGCATTTTGGGTTCTAACTCAGGATGTGGAGCATCTCTCTCTCCCACCGCTGAGGCTGTCTTTTGACGGGAGGGCGATGTAGGTAGATGAAAAACTCATAGTTTGAGTAATTTATTTATCTACTTGATCAGTCCCACATACTGTGAATTAGACACTCATAAATTGCTGTTCTGTGAATTTGCATAGCCACGCCCATCACACGTGTAGATTATTTGCTGAGTGTCATGCGTTAGAACAGCTTTGTTCACATGGGAATAGACACCAGTGTGAATCCCTTACAGTCAGATCTGAGTCCTCATTATTAATTATTTCCTGAACTGTAAGATGCTGACTTAAAAGCTGTAATAGTCTCCTATTTCCACCTTATAACTAGGAAGACAAAAATCTTTCATGTTGTACATTATTTGATCCAGGGACATAGTTTTATGAAAAGTGGGATTAATACATTCCTTTAGGACTGGAGGAAATCTGTAAATAGTGGTAGTCAGTGAAGACCAGAACTAAGGGAAAATTAAATGAACCTTTCATGGTTTTCCCATGTCTATATGCAGAAGACAATAAACTGTAATATACTAACAATACATACCCCTAAAAGTCTTCATTGAATTTTCTATTGTCTCCAGATCACACTAGTTGAGACTATTCATTGTGGACAGCTGTAAATTTGCGTGGTAAGGGAGAACTGGACATTACTGAGTATGAGATATATAATTGGCGGTTTTATAATCTTTCTCTACAAAGAGCTCTTAATTTGCTTTCTCTTTCTTTCATTGTACAGAGTTTGCAGAACATCTGCGATGTCCTCAAGTGGGTCTTCACTATTTTCCCTCAATTCTGCCTGGGTCAAGGGCTGATAGAACTCTTGTTACAATCAGATCAGATACAACCTGACCCACAACTTCGGCATCGATTTGTACATGAGCCTCTTCGAGATGAGCTTCCTGGGCTGGATCTTTGTGCAGCTGGCGGTACAAGGGATGGTCCTTCTCCTCCTGAGGGCCCTGCTGCATGGGGACCTCTGGCAGTGGCCCAGGTATGTCCCTCGGGGCCCGTCCTTGATGGCAATTCCAGCCTGGAGGCTGCAAGACAAGAAACGTTCTGGTTCTGATCAGTGTCATACACACTTCTGTTAGTTAGGATTTTATGGGGTTTTTTGTTTGCTTTGTTTTTGTTTATTTGTTTTTTTATTAGTGAATGAACGACATTAGGAAGGAGAATGTCAAGAGCAAGGTGTCAACCTGTGAGATAATTGATCCAGTTTTTCAATTGCCTCAATGAATTTTCTCCTTTAGTATTGCTCAGTTTTCCTCTTATTTTGATTGTGGCATCTAAGGTGAATTTGGTTGATGCCATAATATAATTTACTTTTATGGTGAAATAGCATCAACTCCTAAAAGCAGGAATGTATGGAAATCCAGTGCCGATAACCACTTACCCTGTTGCTACTACTGCTTATCATGTTCTTCTTATTGATTTAATATTATTTAATTAATGATGCTAATAACGTTCTCCTGTTTTTTAGCTGAGGATGAAAGCCCAAGGGGTATACGTGCGTGTGTGGGCTGACCATACGCATCTGCGTGTACCTGTGCCACACAGCATCCTTACACCCACCTCCCTGTATCCTCGATAGGGTTTCAGGTGGTTTTGCAAGGAGATCTGAAGTACTGTCAGATAACGCATTTTAAATATTAAGGAAGGAATGTGCTTTCCTGTGTAGGGTCCACAATGCGTGTCTCTCCCTCCGTAATGCTTGTGGCCTGAATCTGTCGACTTGCTCTTTCCAAGAAAGGGATCTTTTCTGGAGAAATCACTAATTAGGACCATATCTCAGGAGAACCTATTAAAGACTATAGACACACTGTTAGCATTTTGTGGTGATTTCCTTATGGGATTTCCCTGTCTCAGTCACTTCATCGACGTACCTCCTTTATAACCCCTTTAATCTGCTCAAGTGGAGAACCATTTTGAATACACATCACAAAGCTCTAGAATTGGCCACAATCCCTCTGGAATCTGCAGATTTCCAATACTGACTGCGTTTGAAATAGAATTCTGAGTGCCTTTCAAGCGTAATTGGTTCAGTAATTGGCCCTCACTAGTTTGATCTGTCGTGAACCCTGTTCTGTAGAATCCCCTCCGGCAGATTTCAGGGTGTCCCGTCCTCCTGCAGCACTGAAAGATCTTTCTTTCAAGACTTCCGGTATTACCTTTACTTGGTAAAGTATAAGTGAAACCATGTTTTAGGATAACGTCCTCAGGGCTCCCCTGGTGGCGCAGTGGTTAAGAATCTGCCTGTCACAGGGGACACGGGTTTGAGCCCTGGTCCGGGAAGATCCCACATGCCGCGGAGCAACTAAGCCCGAGTACCACAACTACTGAGCATGCGCTCTAGAGCCTGTGAGTCACGACTATTGACCTGGCGTGCCACAACTACTGAAGCCCATGCGCCTAGAGCCTGTGCTCCGCAACAAGAGAAGCCACTGCAATGAGAGGCCTGCATGCTGCAATGAGGAGTGGCGCCTGCTCGCAGCAACTAGAGAAAGCCCGCGTGCAGCAATGAAGACCCAACACAGCCAAAAATCAATAAATGAAATAAATAAATTTATTTAAAAAAGAATAACATCTTTGTTATTCACAGTAAATAGTCAATATTTGTTGTTCTTTGTCAATGTGAAGGTTACAGAGTCCAGAAATTTAATGTAATTTGGACATTAGTTGCCTATCACTCCTTTATGGACAACTGTCACAATAATGATCTGACCAAATTCATGTGTTTTTAAAATCCAGGTCACTAATCATTGGCTGAAAGATAGGTCCACGGTTCTCAGCCAGGCCCCTCCAGTCCAGCCCCTCACACCCAGGGATGCTGCATGGGGTGTCCCCTCTGCCCCCACCCCTGACGTTGGCATCTGGTCCCCTGCCTGGACTGGTCCTTTGCCAGGACTGACTGCCCCGCCTCCAGGACCCTCCTCGTGCCCCTCCCATCTCCCAGGCCAGGTTTGACATCCTCCCTGTGTTTCCAGTAGAGCCTGTTTTCTCCATCAGGGCCGTCTGTGTTTTGTTGTTGTTGTTGTTTCTCTTTTTTTAAAATTTTTATTGGAGTGTAGTTGATTTACAATGTTGTGTTAGTTTCAGGTGTACAGCAAAGTGAATCAGTTTTACATATACATGTATCCACTCTTTTTTAGATTTTTTTTCCCATATAGGTCATTACGGAGTACTGAGTAGAGTTCCCTGTGCTCTACAGTAGGTCCTTATTAGTTATCTATTTTATACATGTGTATATGTCAGTCCCAATCTCCCAATTTATCCCGCTCCCCCTTACCCCCCAGTAATCATAAATTTGTTTCCTACATCTGTGACTTTATTTCAGTTTTGTAGATAAGTTCATTTGTAGCCTCTTTTTAGATTGTACATATAAGCAATATCATATGGTATTTGTCTCTGTCTGACTTACGTCACTCAGTATGAGAATCTCTGGGTCCATCCATGTTGCTGCAAATGACATTATTTCAACACAGTGCCATTTGTGCCAGTGTTGTTTCACAGCGTTTGTCTGTTACTCTCCTCTACTTTGCATTCCTTCATGCAGGAACTGTTTTACACTGTCGCAGTCAGATCATGGAAAGAATAGGAAGACCCTGCCCTCTGCATCTACACAGATGCTTCCTGTGTCCCCTCCCAAGCGGCGTGTCCCCCACCTGCCCGGGTGCCCTTCCCTGTCCGGCACCTGTCCCCGTCCTGCAGTCCTGCTGCCGCCCGTGTTGTCTGCTCAGATCTGGGTCTCCATCGGAACCTGAGCTCCGGCCACACCCGAGTCAGGTTGGGTGGGCTTTGGGGGGTTCCTGTTTGTTCTCTCTCTGGTCTGGGGCTGGACTCTGCTCTCTTGTACCCCAGGCCCTGGTTGGGTCCGAGGAGCCACACAGCCCAGGGCAGCGTCTCCCTTCAGATACATCAGCTGAATCCCTGCAAAGTCCTGCTACACCAGCGCCCGTCAGGATCCTTCCTTTGTAACACAGATGCCATTTTTCATGATCGGCAGTTGGAAGACGGCCAAGTGGCCCACTTCTGAGCGCAGGGGACGAGCTGCATGTGTGTTGCTGAGAGGAGGCTGACAGGCAGTGACCTTGCTCAGTGCCCCCCATCCATCAGAACCACTTGAGATGTAACCAGTAGGCATTTGCACCGGAACCCTGGGGGCAGACGCCCTCTGGGGACAAGACCAGGGAGCAGGTGTAAAGCTTCCCAGGTGATGCTAATGAGGAGAATTAACTGATGCAGCTCGGAAACAGGGAGGGGTTAGATGGCACCACGTCCTGGCACAGGGAGAGACGACCTCTGGACAGCCAGGCCAGGCTGAAGGGCCAGGACGCACCCTCCCCTGGGAAAGGGGGGACAACAGTCAGCAAGAAAAGTGTACAACTCAGTGGATCTCCATAAACTGAGCACACCTGTGTTCCCTTCTCCCAGACAGGAGCAAGAGCCGCTCAGAAGCCCTCCACAGTCCCCTGCGGGTCATCCCCACTCTGTAGATAAGCGCTGCTATTTTTATCACCACTGATTCCTTTCTCATGCTTTTGAATATTATGTAAATTACACCATATAACACATACTCCTGAGTAGCTATGTTTTCTCATCATCTACGTTGGGTCTTGAAAAATTATATGTTTGTCCAGTGGTGATTGCAGGTATGGAAAAAATAATACAGGGAAAGGAGCTGGGGCCACTGGGATCTAGATGTGGATATTTTATTTTATTTTTAATACCTTTTAATTTTAAAATAGTTTAAAGCTCACAAGAAATAGCAAGATTAGTACAGAGAGAGCCTATGTATGCTCCCAGTGATACTGTGATAATGTAATAATACAGTACATCACAATGTTACATTGATAAAACCAGGAAATTGATGTCGGTACAAGACTGTCTCATTGTCTGTACTCATTTAGTTATTAAAATATGGGCATATTACAGTTTTCAGAAATTGAGATTTACTTGAAAGCTAAAATGCACCAGAAAGAAAATCATAAGGAAGATTGGAAAGTGAGCTAGCTCAGATTTTGAGTCAACAAATCAGAGGTGAAAGTTCACTTTATGTTCATCTGACAGGTGTCTGCTGAGTGCTTGCTGTGCGTCCTTCTACACCATCCAGCACGTGCTACGGAGCCATAGTGTTTGGGGACTTTTGTGGGTAATCTACTTTATTAAAGAGCCTGTTTGCTAAAAGTGGTCAAAGTTGATTTCTTATACCTTTGCGATAAATTACTTGTCCTCTAGCACAAAAGTCTGGCATGACTTTATTGCTCGTAAAATTGAAAAGTAGTTTGAGTTTGGTGTCCATCCACGTCACTGTCTTTTAGGCTGATGTACATTTCCTTTGCATTAGAGGATGAATCTTGACCCCTGATAGTAACCGGCCAACGGGATGCAGAACTCAGGTGCGTGGGCCAGAGCTGGTACCGCAGACTCTGGGGACCACGTCTTCTGTTCAGATGACCTCTGACCTTTCTCTCCCTCTAGATTCTTCCGGTCCATTTCCCAGGTGTGAATTAACTCTGACTTACCCTCCCAGGGGTCACTGCCATTCGAGGCACAGTCACATCTTCCAAGGACGTAGATGTTGAAAAAGAGCAAGTGAGGGTGTTGGAAGGCAGAACTAGTGGAGACATTCTCGTGTTGTACAACCTTAGTAAGAGTTACAGAGGCTTCTTCAAGAGGGCTTACTCAGGGGAGAGGTAAGAAAGCTTCTGTTTGTACCTTTGCAAACCACCGTCACTCTAATTGTCCATCTGTTCATGTTATTCTCAGGATATCTGAAATGGAAACTAAGAGCAGCTTCACATTTCAGGAATCTCTGCAGGGTCTAGGTGGAGAGTCAGTCGACTCTTTCCCTAGTGAAAACTCTGCTGATTGAGTGATGGGGTTTTTTCTGTTTCATAATTTTTAAAATGTAAGTGATCAGTGAGTTTTAATTAGTTTGGCTTATGGGGTGACTCTATTGAGTGCAAATATTTTATAAATCCAATTAATTAAGGAAACCACTTCTAACTCCTGCTTGGACTTCAGTACTCTTTAAGTGGCCAATTAAGCCCGTCTAGTAATATGCTATTCTGGAAAGGTAGAAACACTCACACACTATAGCCATAGCTCAGAGTTGTTTTTCCATGAATGTGTGTGTCATTAATTCTAGTAGAAATGTTTAATCTGAACTGACAGAAGCCATACAAATTGTTCCCAACATGTGTTTAATGCATAAAGGGAAATCAGTTCTGGAAATGATTACCTTTAATTAACTGTTAAAAAGAAAAAGAGTATCTCGCATTCACATTGTACCAAGCTTCTGAGAGATTCAAAGTATGTTATATCGTTATCTGATTGGTATCCATGCTCTATTTGTGAGCGGATCTGAGGTAAAGAGAAGCCAAGAGATGCGTCTGAATCCATCCAGGGACCCTTAGACCCTCACCGAGGTGTGTGGTCCAATGGGACAGAAGTTAAAGAAGTGGTTTGTGCAGTTGTTGGCGAGTCAACTCTAAGACTAGCTACGTGATTTTTGCCGTCTTATGGAAATGTTTTCTTACCCTTGCTTTAAAAAATAAACGTCTGTCTTGTTACTACCTCTCCTCTAGTTTTAAACTAAAGTGTGAGAGAAAAACTTGGAAAACTTCCTGTGAGAGATGCTCCAAGTCTCTGAGATGACCCAAGACGCATTTACCTTCGGGTTCTCTTCACTAGGCTGTTAACGAGCATCTGAGTTTAATGGCTTAGAGGTAACGTCCTATGCAAGAGCCTGCAGAAGAGACGGGCGGCTAAGATGTGTCCCCATCCCTCTAGGAATTAATAATCAGGTAGGAAGTGGGAGATAACAAACATACACAGTGTTGCATAACAGCAGGGCAAGGGTCAAAGGCACAGAGTGAATCGCCTCGGAGCTGTAAGTCCAGAGAGGGGGCCTCGAAGGAGGAACGGGAGCATCGTGGGAGTGGGGAAGGCAGGGGGTGTGCAGAACTTTATGAAAAAGGGCGGTTCAGATAAACTTAAGCCTAAGCCAGGAGGGTAGATAGAGCTCAGATAGGCTGATGGTTTGTACCTGGGATAGCGGCTCAGGTGTGGTCTGTGACACGAGTGACATGGGACAGGACAGTTCTGCAGCAGGATGGACCCCTATATCAGAGCGTGGGCGAGACCCAGGCAAGGTGGGGGAAGCATGAGTGTTGAAGCAGGTGGCACCTGGAGCTACAAAATAGGGTTCTGTGATAAGCAGGTGGGCTTGGCCAGAAGAAACCCAGAACAGTCTCTTTTCCAGGGTTCAGGGAACCAGGAAGCCAGCTTAGGTCAGGAGACATCGGGAAACAAGTGTTCTGGAAGGAGCTCAGGAAGAATGAAAACGTCTCAGCTTCCACCACAGAATCCCCAGCTAAGGATATCCAAAGGTTCAAGGTAGAGGCTGGGGCCGTGGAAGAGCGAGGCCATTGTTTCCTCCACGGAATGTGAGACAGGGTGAAGCAGGAGATGTGACCTGGTGCTGAGCGAGAGTATGGGAATAGAGGGCCTTCTTGATTAGTGTCAGCGTTAGGCTACAGTCAGAGTGAGAGGAGAGAGCCAGAGAGACGGAGAGATTCAGAGACAGAGACGGAGAGGAAGGCAGGGGAATAATAATGATAATGATGATGTGACTCCTAAAAAATATTGCGCTTACCAGAGGGACATGGTTGGGAGCCTGTTAGATGCACCCTGGATAGGACAGGAAATTTCAGCATAATCTGTGGTAGTTGGCCTTTACTTCTCAGCCTCTTGAGTTTTCCAGACGTGAATTTGCTTACTCGTCTGTGAATTAACACTGAAATGACACCACTCAAATGCCACGGTGATTTCAGAAGTACTGCATGAGCTATAAAACGCGTTATACATTTATTTTATGATTGTAAAAGTCTACAAATAACACAAACCAAAAATATCAACTCAGAGTCGGGTGAAAGCAAGTGCTGTTTCCGATGTAATTTTGATTTTATGGTTTGTTTGTCTTCTTCTCTCAGTGCTTTCGGCTTCTACAGGTGAACGGAGCTGGGAAAACCACCACATTCAAAATGCTGACCAGGGACCTGCCTCCGAGCTCGGGACACACCATCCTCAGGACTCCCATGGGGTAAGATTTAATCAGATTTAGTTGTTTTGCTGCCTGTAGAGATAATCATCAAGGCCAGAGACCCCCAGCCTCCCTTCAGTCCTGTGCACTAAAGTCAGAGGAGATCATTTCCCTCCAATTTACTTTCCAATGACCACTCCTCACAAGGGGGAAAAGAGCCTCCAGATGGGAATGAAATGAACTTGACGTTTCTGGCCAGAGGGTAGAGGAGGTGTTGGCAAAAGCTGCCCAGGGCTGACCCCTTCCAGGGGCGCCGGCTGCTCTGCCCCATGAACCCAGGTGAGCAAGGAGTAGCCAGGGGCTGGTTCTTCTTGCGTTGCCATCTGTTGGAGCTTCAGACGCCCTCCCCCAGTGCAGGGACCAGAAGGGGCATGGTGGTTTCATCGTTTGCCCACCCGGACCTCATCTTTCGGGCAGTACAGCAGTTTTCCAGCTAGTCTTCCAATAGCGTGCCATTCGTGTGCGTCCCAATCCTATCACTGTTCCCAAATCCCGTCCTCTACCCAGCTCTTCTGATTCTCAGTGCTGTGTGATGACGTCCTGGCCTATATCTTTCTGCTCTTCCTACTATAGCGAATTCATTGTAACTTGATAACAGGTTTCAGAAATCTGTCGTTGAACTGACATAAAGAAAGAGACATGCCTTGTGCTACATTCTCTGAAGGTCATGATATAGCCACCAAGTTCTCAGTGCTGGACTTGATTTCACAGTCTGTCTACCTGGGATCCTAGAGTTATTCCTAAGTAGACTTGGAAGTAATTTGCTTGAGATTTTTCTTATATAGTTTCAAATACATTCATAATTGAAAAAAGTTCAAAAATATCATAATCATCCATTAATTAGCTGATTCTTTGCATCAACAGTTTATTGTCCATCTATGGTGTGCCAGGCACCAGGAAGACAGAAATTGTTCCTGTGATCCTAAAACCCAGTGTTAATATTCATATGTCTCCTACTAGTTTAATTTAAACATGCATAGATATCTGTGTGTATATATCTAATTTTGTCTATTATCTGCGTGTGTCTGTGTGTATGTGAAATGTAGGTGATTAAATATGTAGAGAGATGTGTATTTTAAAATCAGACACGATCATAAAGATCATTGTGTAGACTTCATTTATACTTATTGCACGAACATTTCATAATCCTCTTCAACAATATTTATTAAAGATTTAATGTTTTAGAAGCCTGGTGGGCATGCCATTTCATTGTTAGATTAATTTGCATTTTCTTGATGACTCATGAACTTGACGGAGCGCTCTCCCCACATTTACCTGTTGCCCGGGGTTTCTTTCTGCCAGTCGTCTGTCATGACCATTGTTCTTTTCTTATAAGGTTGTCTTTTTGTTACTCATTGTGTACGAGTTTTTAATACATTCAACTAGTAATTAATCCTTTGCGTGCTTTGTATGTTTTAAGTATTAGCTTCAGTGACCTTGTATTTTAACTCTGTTTTAGAAGTTTGTGTGTGTAGAGGTTCTCAGTTTTGGTAAGACTGATTTATTCTTTTTTTTCCTTTGCTGTCTCTTGCTTTTTGAGTCTCAGGAAATTCTCTTTCTAAAGTAATAAAACTGTTCTCCATAGTTTCTTTTCAGAGGCTTCTATTCTGCATTCATGTTTCTAATTTATATGGAGTTTAAAATTGAATATATGGTGTAATGGAAAAACAATCTGATTTCTTTTTCTGCTCCTGAATTCCAGTTTGCCTACGGCCATTTTTACAGCCATGTGTCTTTCGTCTGTCAGTTGGAAGCATCTCCTGCTCTGTACCGAGTGCTCAGCCAGCTGGGACTCAGCTTTGCCACCTCCTGCTTCAGGTGCATCCTGGTGGGTTGCACCACCTATCTGTCTTCCTGGTTTTTCCTTTCCAGGACAGTCTGGATTACTTTGGGCCCTTTACGAGGTATTATTTTTAGAATCATTTTGGTAACCTGTATAAGAATGTCAAAATATTTGAACCTTGATTGGAATTGAATCAAATTTATTTTATAATTTGAAGAGATTTGCATCTCTATGATATTTTGTCTTCCTTATCCTTAAGTCTGGTAGTTACCCATTTATTCAGGTCATTTAAAAAGCATCGATTCAGTATGTTGCACTTTTCTTTATAGGATCCTTGCGTATCTATCTTAGATTTATTCATCCTGATGAATTTGTCTTCATCAGGAGGTAATTCATGTCTTAATTGTTTATTTTTTGGGACTTTCTTCTTTGGTTTTTTCATGGCTGGAGATGTTGCTGTTTACCTCGCGAGTGAGTTTATGTGGTTTTACTCTCATTCTCTCTTTTGCTGTCACCTTCTGTGTATCAGTTTGCCGCTCTTTCCGCTATTTACTCCCTAGATGTCTCGTCCAGGGCCAGGTCGTATGTTGAAAGTTTGGGGTTCCCGTCCTGCGGCCACAGGTGGATGGCCCATGTGAGTCCTTGCATCGCCAGATCCTGGTCTCACTCTGGGACCTGGCCTGGAAGATGAGCAGCCTCCACGTCACCTTCTCAGCCTCCTCCCGGGAGAGGTGGGGCTCTAGACCCAGGTGTCACACACTAAGCTGGGCTCTGGTCCCTCTGCATCCCTATATGAGTGCATTTAGTCCCCGTTACCTCGCAGGGGCCCGATTCCTAGCTGCTGTGTGTAATTCAGGTCAGAACGCAGTGACCAGTGGCTTCAGACCCTACGTCCTGTACTCTGTTTCTGATGCATAGAGATATTTATTTTTGAGTGTGTTTTTCTATTCTACACGCTTGTTACAGAGCAGTGAATGAAGTAGATAAATATCTATTAGTCATTTCTTTTTAATTTAAGTATAGTTGATTTACAATGTGTTAGTTTCAGGTGTACAGCAAAGTGATTCAGTTATACGCATATATATATATATATATATATATATATATATATATATATATATATGTTTTTTCAGATTCTTTTCCCTTATAGTTTATTACAAACTATCGAGTATAGTTCCCTGGGCTATACAGCAGGACCTTGTTGTTTGTCTGTTTTATACATAGTTGTGTGTTTATGTTAACCCCAAACTCCTAATTTATCCCTCCCCCACTTTCCCCTTTGGTAACCATAAGTTTGTTATGTCTGTGGGTCTGTTTCTGTTTTGTATATAAGTTCATTTGAATCATTTTATTTTTTTAATGTGGAGAAAAAAGTGTAAAGCATTGTGTTCACAATTCTCACTGGAATTTTAATTGATTTTATGTTGCATTTATAGATTAATTTGAAAAGAACTGGCATGTGAATGCTGTGTCTTCTTTTCTGCAAACGTTGTATACTTTTCATTCACTGAAATAAATCTAATTCCTTTTAAAAAGTATTTTAATCCATCTAGGATACAATGCTTATCCCAGTAATTCATGAAACATCTCCTTTTCCTCCTGTGGTAATGCCTCTGATTCCAGGTTCCTTTTTGCTTTCCCTAAAATCGTTGAAACAATGTTAAATAGCAGTGTATCTTATAACTCACTTATTTTTTTTCTTTTGGTTTCACTGAGATATACTTGACATAACAGTATAAATTTATAAACTATATATGTTTAAGGAGTACAGCATAATGATCTGACTTACATACATCGTGGAATGATTATCACAAGTTTAGTGAACATTCATCATTTTATTTAGGTATAAAATAAAAGAAAAAAACATATTTTCCTTGCGATGAGAACTCTTAGGATGTATTCTCTAAACAACTTTCATATGTAACACACTGCAGTGTTAATTGTATTAGTCATGTGGTACATTACATGCCTAGTACTTATTTATTTACCTTATAACTGGAAGTTGTACCTTTTGACGGCCTTCACCCAGTTCCCCTTCCCCCTATGCCCTCCTCTGCTAACCACAGATCTCATCTCTTTTTCTGTGAGTTTGTTTGTTTGTCTGAAGTATAATTGACCTGCAACACTGTGTTAGGTCCTGGTGCAAAATATAGTGATTTGATATTTCTATACATTACAACAGTATCACCATGATAAGTCTAGTTACCATCTGTCACCACACAAAGTTATTACGTTATTGTTGACTATATTCCCCACACATACATTTCATCCCTGTGACATGTTTATGTCACAAATAAAAATTTCTGATTATTGATCTGTCCTTATCTTTCTGTGGTATACTTTTTTTTTTTTTTTTTTGCAGTATGCGGGCCTCTCACTGTTGTGGCCTCTCCTGTTGTGGAGCACAGGCTCCAGACGCGCAGGCCCAGCTGCCATGGCTCACGGGCCCAGCCGCTCCACGGCACGTGGGATCTTCCCAGACCAGGGCACGAACTCGTGTCCCCTGCATCAGCAGGCGGACTCTCAACCACTGTGCCACCAAGGAAGCCCTCTGTGGTATATGTTATTTTGTCATAGATTTAAATATTTTCTTATTTGCTAAATTTTATATAGCATTTTAAACTTACGATTCATCATGAAAATTAGTTTGTTGTTGAAAAATCTCATTTTAAATCCTTACTATTAGATTACTCCTGTTTTTAATTTTTGTTGTTATTTTGACAATTTAAGTTTTCTAATAAACTTATTTACTTAATTAAAATTTTTAAACTACTTACATGGAGTTAGAACTATCATTATCTTAATAGTTATATTTTTTCTCTTCTCTGTGCCTGTATAACTTGTGATTTTTTTCCTATAAAAATGTCTTTGTACTTCCCAGACTTTGACTATTTTATTTTAAAAAGAATGAAAGATTGAATTTATTTAGCAATTCAATTTCTTTTTCAGTTTTTCAGCAATTCAAATTTTTTCAGACAAATTTATTAAATTTTGTCATTTTTATTAACCTCTCTGCCGTGCTTTTCTCAATCTAGTTTTGTGGTTTTATTTCTAACTTCTTGATTTGAATGATTTTTAAAATCTTTTTATCTTTAAATAAAGTATCAAATCATTGCCTATAAATATGATTCTTTGTACAGCTTTACTTTGACCCTAAACATTTAATGTGTGATATTATTGCTTCATTATTCTGTAAATAACATACATAATTTTGATTTTGTCTTTCCAAAATTTACATAGAAAAATATTTATACTTACTCAAAATCTTGTGTTTCTTGGTTTAATATATTTTTAAAATTTCTTTAAAAAATTTTTATTGACGTTATAGGAAAGAACATCTCAGTGAATCTTCACAAAGTGAAACCCTTTTGTAATCTGTGTCTCACTCAAGAAACAGCACAAGGCCCCTTAAATCCCTATCCAGTCATTTCTCCCCTTCAAAGGTAACTCCTATCCTGATTTTTTAAAATGTAGCTCAGTATATTTTTATAAGGCAAACTTTATAACCAAGACTCAGGCCAAGACCCAGAACTCTGGCAGCTAACTGGGAAGCCAGTCAGCCTGCCCTGCCTCAACCACACCCCTGTGCCAGAGGACCCTGTGTGGCCTTATCACCCCAGATTGTCCCTGGACATCAACGTTTGACCTTTATCATTTGTAAAGACCTCGTAGGACTTTCAGACCCTCAGTCTACAGGTCCCCTCTTCCTTTTGTTCTTTTCTTTGTAGTCTACCTTTGATCCTGGGCCATTGGACTCGGAAACCTGCCTGTGAACTGTGCTAATTGCATACAACCGATGAGGTCTAACATGATGCGCTGTCCTGTTTCTTGCAAGTTGCAGCTGGATCCAGAGGTATAATCAGGCTTGAGGTCTATCCTTTGACATAAATAAGCAGGAGGTTATGTTTCTGTTTTGTTTTGTTTTTTATCAAGAACCATCTGATATCTGGTCTTCACTCCTTTTTTGATGTCTAATGCCAAGGTTAATGCATTAATTCATTGGAAATTGCAAAATGGTAGTCTTCTAACTCTTATCGTTTTGTTTTCATTTACTAGCTGGAATAATTTTATAAGGAGTTGCTGTCACTACATTTTATTTCACTACCCAGAGGTATAGTTTATATAAAAAAGGACAGATAAATGCTTGTTTTTGTTTTCCCTTTTTATCTACTCAGTTTGCAAGATAATCAATTGATTTCCAATCACCCTCAGAGGTGAAAAATTAGGAGTTGTTTGCTTGTTTGTTTTTGGTTGTATTATTCTGATAAATTTAGAATATATCAGAAGGTTACTTTGTGCTTCGTTATCCCTTTCACTCCTTAAGGGGGCATTTTCTTGCCTCTCCCCTTCCCCCCAGTCTGGTTTCCTCATCCTTGTACTAGGAATGATGATGGCTCAGGCATGGAAGATTCAGCAAGGTCTCAATGTCCAGCAGCTGGCATGCACTCCTCACGTAAGGACTGTTCCCTTTCTTAGCTTCCGTGAGGACAGTCGGAGACCTGAAAGCATATCTGTCTTACTCCAAATTCTGCATGTTTAAACGTTTTTCTATCTGTTGGCTCTTGTTTGTTTGTTTGTTTTTAATTTAATTTTTATTTTATATTATAGTTGATTTATATGGTTCTTAACTGTTATAATCATTGCTATCTGTGGGTAGAGAATACAATTAAACTTCAGTGAGTCTATGACTATTGGTAAAAAGTCAATATTTGGAACTAATTATGTTCAAGAACAGAAAATAGAGAGAACTGTTCAGCTGAGTGAGTGTATGAGCTCTGTGGGGTTGGGGTCGTAGATCCTAGCTACCATCTGGAAAGGGAACCATGCCACGTGCAGTTGAAGCTCTCTCAAGTGTTATGTTGCTGATTTTTCTCTGCAGTTTTTGCTGATTGTGTGGTGCATTTTCTATCCCCCAATTTCTCTTTGCAAGTACATATGGACAAAATGATCAGAATGTCAAAAGAAAACAAAAGTATATGGCTTATTTTTTCAGCCCTGGAAGGCTGTTTCTCTCCTTAATAATCCCATTCCATCATTTGTCAAGTAATTGGAAAATAAAATTCAAATAGCTGGTCTTGAAAGGAAGAATAAATTTACATCCCCATAATGGTCTATAAGACCCTTATTATGCTACATGTCTGTGTAATTAGTTTAATTATAACTAGATCACTCTTGCATTAATTATATTTTTAACACTGATTACTTGTAATGTTAATTGCACATTGGTATTCAAGGGATTAAATGGATAATTAGAACACAATGGAATTTTTAACTACTTAGAGAGTTGGTATGTATATTTCTGCCCAGGAACCTCATAACTTACTGCTACCTAATTGAAACACAGCAATTCAGTCATTTGTTAGATTAGGGGTCCTTTTGTCTCTTGTTTGAGGACATGTTATTAATTTTTGTGAATGCTTATCCTCAAACCTGAGACTATGTCCTGACTATTCCAATTTGGTTTAAAGTATCACGAGCTCCTGGTATAATGGCAGTGGTCACAAATTGGAAGACCACAGGCGAAACCCACCTGCCCTGTTGTTTGGCGAGCACAGTGTTAAAATGCTCACCAGCTCTGTGTTAGGGGCTTGGCTTTCTCAATATCACCTAATAATTGTAACAACTTTGGGAAAAGGCTGTTACCCTAATTTAGCAAGTTGGGAATCTGAGATTCAGAGGATTGAGTGGAGCGCAGACTTCCAGGGAGGGGCAGAGGATTCGAATCCATGTTCACAACGTACAAGTCACCAAACAACTGATAGTTGGGATTTAGGCCAATGATCGTGACACTGGACTAACAGGAGGACTGAGGTGCTGACTCAGAGCCCAGCCGACCTGACTGGTCCCTCCTGGGAATGAGCTCGGAGGCTCAGGAGATTTCGGAGGCTCCTCGGGGGGTGTAAAGCAGCTTTGGAACAAGGCCCTGTGCGTGTTGAACGTGTTTGTAAGTGTCATATCCCGTCAGCATTGTGGAGGCTGCATCAGTTTCTGCTGGTCCTACTGACTGATGATTATCCACAAGTAAATATTTACATGGTGGAAAAAAAAAGAAACAACCCCAAATCCTGTTTACGTTTTTCCTTTCAGTTCACCTCTCTTATCTGTTCTTGATCCTAAGACTAGCCTCCTTTTCCACACCCTAATTATTCTGATCTCAGTAATACCTTCTGATCCCAATAACTACATATATGTTTTTATATCTTAAATATATTATATATATTTATATATCACATATTAAATATACTTATGTATTATTTATATAGTATATGTTAAAATGTATATATTTAAATATTCCTTTCAGAAAGATATATACCAACACTTCTATCTTTCTCAGACATAGATACACTTAAGTTTTAGTACTTAGCTGAATATATACTCGTCATGAATTTTTTTTTTTTTTGGTAAAACTCAGACACTTTTATTTGCACTTTAAAAAGTGAACAGGCTGCCCACAGAAATGGTTATGAAACTTGAAGTGTTTTATTTTGTACTTAAAAAGTGTAGGTCATTGATTCATCTTTATAAATAATTTCTCTGGTAACAGCAATTAACTTCTTTTAACCTCCCACTCAAAAACCTCACCACTTCATATACTCCATGTTACTAGTACCTTGGTAATAGTGTTACCAAATTTTCCTGAGACCAGTGTGTAATGTTTCTCATAGAAACCTAGAAATAATGCAAGTAAATATAAACATTCATTATTCAATGGGGAATTATTTCTGAACATTAATATAAAATTCTTAATATAAAATATGGATATATTTAAATGTGGAAGTTTTACATTTTTTTGTATGTGAAAATACTGAAATTTAAAGGCAAAAACAGTGATCAAAAAAGACAGAGAGGGCTTCCCTGGTGGCGCAGTGGTTGAGAGTCCGCCTGCCGATGCAGGGGACATGGGTTCGTGCCCCGGTCTGGGAAGATCCCCCATGCCGCGGAGCGGCTGGGCTCCGTGAGCCATGGCCACTGAGCCTGCGCGTCCAGAGCCTGTGCTCCACAACGGGAGAGGCCACAACAGTGAAAGGCCCGCGTACCGCAAAAAAAAAAAAAAAAAAAAGACAGAGAATAGAGAGACATAATATATAAAGTAGTTAAAAAGTCAATTAAACAATATTTAATGACAGTTAAGGTGAAAAATTAGAATGACCTGAAAATGCTCTATTACTAGATGAAGGTTAAATCACAGTTATTTTATAAGTGCCTATCTGAGGCCGCAAGAAAGAAAGGGAATCCTGGTTCTATAAAGGAAAAAGAAGCTCACAAAGTGGGATGATAGCCTGGGCTGGTGCTGTGGCTGCCTGACAAAGGGGCAGAGCGACTGTGGGTCTGGGAATTGGAGGCTGAGGTTTTAAGGCCCCTGAAGGTGAAGAGATGAGGTTGCAGCTTTGCACAAGGGGAAACTTTGAACCGAAACCCTGTATAAATCTAGCATCACTGAAGGGCTGCATCCTCACTGGTGCAATGGGTTCTTGAAAAAATGGCGGAGAAAGATGATAAGAAAACTTGTTGATTTCTATTGAGGCTCAGAGTTTTAAAGGCAAGGTCTCCCCTGGACTTTGAAACCCTGGGATTCTACCTCCTGTGAGGAAGGGAGTCTGAAGATGTGGCACATATATACAATGGAATATTACTCAGCCATAAAAAGAAATGAAATTGAGCTATTTGTAATGAGGTGGATAGACCTAGAGTCTGTCATACAGAGTGAAGTAAGTCAGAAAGAGAAAGACAAATACCATATGCTAACACATATATATGGAATTTAAGAAAAAATATATCATGAAGAACCTAGGGGTAAGACAGGAATAAAGACACAGACCTACTAGAGAATGGACTTGATGATATGGGAAGGGGGAAGGGTAAGCTGTGACAAAGCAAGAGAGAGGCATGGACATATATACACTACCAAACGTAAGGTAGATAGCTAGTGGGAAGCAGCCGCATAGCACAGGGAGATCAGCTCAGTGCTTTGTGACCGCCTGGAGGGGTGGGATAGGGAGCGTGGGAGGGAGGGAGACGCAAGAGGGAAGAGATATGGGAACATATGTATATGTATAACTGATTCACTTTGTTATAAAGCAGAAACCAACACATCATTGTAAAGCAACTATACTCCAATAAAGATGTAAAAAAAAAAAAAATTAACTACTGTGGCCAAGGACCCTCATCTCTCCCTACCCGAGAATGTAACATAAAGAATGTAACATAAAAAAAAAGAAAAAAACATGGTCCCCGTGGGCACCTGGAAGAAGAAAACACAGACTTACTTGAAAG
This sequence comes from Tursiops truncatus, assembly GCF_011762595.2. NCBI lineage: Eukaryota > Metazoa > Chordata > Mammalia > Artiodactyla > Delphinidae > Tursiops > Tursiops truncatus. Next base: position 952,874 of record NC_047042.1, read on the forward strand.
GAAGCTCCCACAACTTACACTTTATGGGAATTTCAATTTAAAAAAGAGAGTGCCACTAAAATGGAGTTTGCAATCAAACATTACAAAACTCACAGAAAGTTATCCACTGAGGATATACATCGATGGATATGACAAAGGGGAGAGTTGGCCTACTAAGAATCTAATACAATAGAAGTGCAACCTCACACAGAACGTACAACATGAAGGAAGCAGCATGACATCATAAAAAAGAACAGATTTGCAAAAAACACCTTCTAGGATTGAAAAAGATGGTCATCGAAATCAAAAAGAAAACATAGTTCTTGTGTTGAAAACAAATAATACCCAGCTTATGAAAAATATGTGAAAGAGACATTAAGAGAGATGAGGGATAGTAAGAGAAGATCCAACATGTGTTTAATCAGATTTGTGAAAAATAGAACAGGGAGAATGGAATAAAGGTACCGTTGAAAGAAATAATAGCTAAGAATTTTTCAGTACTAATAAAAAAGATGACTCTTTAGGCTGAAAAGCACTATGCTTCTCAAGCATAACAGAGAAGAAGATATTCATACTTAGACATTTTATAGTAAAACTGCAGAATTCCAAAAACAGAGGAAAAAAGAAAGAAAACACAGATCATCATAAGGGTGTGGAATTAGACTTGTCCCTGTTCAAAATAGTCATTACTAAGCACCCATGGCTTCTAAGCTTCAATTTAAATAAATTAAATTAATTTTAAATTTAATTTCTTGGTAGCACTAGCAACATTTCAAGAGCTTACCAGTTTCTTCTGTTTCAGATGGCACAGACACAGAACATTTCCGTGGTTGCAGGAATTTCTGTTGGAAAGTGAGGAATTACACCAAAGGCACCTTCTTAGCAGCAGGAATATACGCAGAAATAATGGAATAATAGCATGGATGAAAAAGCTGGAATTTCTGGACAGGTCAACAGTTATTACATCTAGGTAGGGAATTATCAATTATTCGTATTTGTTCCTTATTCCTTCTTGTGTTTTTCAAATCTTGTATCATGATCACGTGTTAAATTGTCAAGTAATTAAATAAATAAGCAATAGGAAAACTCTTGTAAGACGCAAGGCTTTCTCTTCACATTTCACACCAGCATTTCTGGAGCCTGCTCTGCTTTAATATGTGCAAGTGGGATGGACTTATTGTGGCCTTAGTTTCCTCCTGTCTTAAATGATCACTAACATAGAATTTGTGGGAGCAGTAAGTATTAAGTGCTGTAACAGTATCAAATTGATCAGTATTATGGGTACAGCACTTAGGAATTGATAAACAGATTCCTCTGCTTCATTTAAACTACTGCAATACCTATGTGAAATACATAGAGCTCCTTTATTGCTTATAAAAGCCTTATCTTCCTTTAGACTGACATGAATCCCACATTAGAGTAAGTTAAATCATAACCACATCAGCTAGGAACTACATGAACATGCATTTCTATTTTAAATTAAATGGTAATTTAACAACACTAATACAGCTAGGAAAACAATGAAGGAAATCCCTCTATAGTCTTACATTAAAGTTATTTTTATTCTCGTAGTCTCAGTTTTGCAAAAGAAATCTATTTATCTATCTATACATATACATATGCATGCAGACATAAATACATAGTTGCAATAATAGTATTATTTTGGAGCTGAGAATGTAATTTTTGTAATGAAAAATACCTTCAAGGTGTAAAGGACTGCTGACCTTTCATACAGAGTGTGCAGTGGGATTTATTATTTCTTGATATAGCTTTATCCTGTGCCAACAAAATTGCTCTATACTCCTGGCCTGATGTGCCACTATAATTGCCTCATCTTGGGTAATCTGTGTGTTTCATTACAAATCGGTGTTAGAAGAACTCTGAACGTCCCCTGGCAGAGCTGTGTCCTTAAGCATTTTGTTAATTAAGGGATGATGCTCACTGAAGAAGGACATTGGAGGCAACTGCTTCCTTTCTCAGACACTGAAATACAGAAGCCTGCTGGAGGTCTCTATAAATTGAGAATATGTTTTCTCTAAGGCTACTGTAACACAGAACCATATTTTCTTTAATAAATAGAATAGACTGACAGCGGTAGGGGGTGGTCGGAACAGCAGCTTCAGATATTTAATTTTCATCCAAAGAGTTTTAAATGACAAAGACAATCACAGAGGAACTCTGCTGAATACTCTGTAATAACCTAAAATGGGAAAAGAATTTGAAAAAGAATAGATACATGTACATGTGTAACTAATCACTGCTGTACACCTGAAACTAACACAACATTGTTAATCAACTATACTGCAATATAAAACAAAAAAATTAAAAAAAATCACAAACTTACAGCTTATATATTGAGCTGTACGAGGGTTCAAATATGAGCTTCGAATATTAAATTCAGAGTTAGTCAACTGTCTGAGCTCATTCGCTCTCTGTAAACTGCCCCCCCGCAACTGTGAACCCTTCTCCCCTCTGCTGGTCTCCCGCCACATGGTGGCTGAGCCGGCCCCAGCATCCTGCGGGTTCTGTCTCTGTCCCTTCCTCAGCACTCTCTCTCTATGTTCCCCACAGGCCCCCTTCACCCGAGGAGCCCTGATTCCCCACCAATGTCAAGCACAAACAGGTCAGCAGACTCCCATTACGATGGTAGGATTATCCCCAGCTCCGTCCTAGGACTGGAGTTGACCGTATCCCTGTTGAAATGCCCTGTCCCATTGTGTCTCACCTTTGGTCATCCGTTTATTGGATGGTGAGCTCCCTGATGAGTGTAGTTTTCCTCAATAAATGATCAACCCTTTCATCGTCCAGGTGGGGAAGCGGAGGCCAGAGAGGCGGGGAGACTTGCCTTAGTCGTAGAGTGTCAAGTGATGCCCAGTGCCTATTCCCTCCCAGCTGCAGTTTGACATTTATGGAAATAAATTTTTAAAATTGTTTTTCTTTTCACAGTGGATAACACCACTGGTTGAATAACAGTATGTGTGTGTTTGCGTGTGTGTAACATTATACTATTATATATGTGATAGTTTGCTAGGACTGCTACAGCAAAATAACAGACTTAGGCAATAGAAATGTGGGTGGCTTAGGCAATAGAAATTTATTTTCTCAGGGATTTTTTTTTTAATTGAAGTACTGTTGATTTACAATGTTAATTTTTGCTGTACAGCAAAGTGACTCAGTTATACATATATTCTTTTTTCATATTCTTTTCCATTATGGTTTACCACAAGGCGTTGAATATAGTTCCCTGTGCTCTACAGTAGGTTTGCATCTGCTAACCCCAAACTCCCAGCCCTTCCCTCCCTATTTTCTCACGTTTCTGAAGATGAAAAGTCCAAGGTCAAGGTGTCAGCGGGTTGGGCTCTGCAGAGACCTCCCTCCTGGGCTTGCAGACGGCCACCCTCTTGCTGTGTCCTCATGCTGCCTGGGACCTGTCTGTCTCTCTTCTTATAGGGACACCAGTCCTTCTGCTCCACCCTTACGACCTCATTCGACCTTAGTTACTTCTCCAAGGGCCCATCCCCAGTGCAGTCGGCAATCCCATTCTGAGGCCCTGGGGGTTAGGATTTCACATTTTCTATGTGGAGACAAGTCATCGCTGCTCTGTGCCCCCAGCCGGCATCCCACAGGGCTTCACTCAGTCACGTGGCAGATGGGGATGAAAGAACCGTCCGTGGAGCTCTCTTCTCTCTGTCCTCCTCCTCCCTGGACCCACCATTCCCTCCTTCCCTCTTCTCCACTCACTTCTTCCTCTTTTCTGGAAAAGCTAAGATGTTGAGTGTGCACCACACAGAAGCCACATCCACTGGGAACTGAACAGACGTTGCCCTTTCTCTCTTTTTGCTTCGATCTAATCACAGTGTGTTTCACACTGTCACTTTAGTTCAGGTAACGTTCATACACACTTCATCTTTCATCTGCATCAAACCTGGCGGAATAAACTCGACACTCATAAACGTCTTGCAGTGCAGTGGTGAAGGGCAGAGCCTCGGTCCGTGCCTGACCACAGTGCGTGGGCTCTACAGCAGAGCTGGGCAACCTTCTAGAACAGGGGCCCACACATGGCATTCTTCACACCCACCCTCTGCAGCAGGAGCACTGGAAATGCATTCTGAGAGAAAACAAATAATATAATTCTAAACACTTCTAAAGAACCACACAAATAAGCCAACTAGACGCACACCACTTTTTTTGTTTAACATCCACATGGGAGCAGTTGACATTATCAACAGTCTGAATTCCCAGACATTCCTTTATGATTAGTGATGAGATGATGTTAGTTAGTTTTTCCTTTCTAGTTATTCCAGTGGCTTGATCTCTACCTGGTGTGGTTGATTTTTGACCCTAGAGTAACGCACAGGAAGGCATAGTACTGACCTCCCCACCTAAGGAGGGATAGTCACCCAAGATAAAATTCTAGTTCCTTGTTCGTTTATATCTAAATCCTTATGGATCTGTATCTTATTCAGGGTTAAGAGAGTGAGACAGAATTAAGATTTGAATTAAAAAAAAAGGTTATCCACTTACTACCATACCCTTTATTCAACAGTCTATCTTTATTGATTTGAAATGACCCACTTATTTAATACACTGTTAGGTATGTTTATATGAACTTGATATGTTTATGTGCTTTTAATTTTGAACTTGCTTGCATTTTCTGGCACAACGTCTACCCTATTTTTTAAGCTACGGTTTTATAACATGTTTTACTATCAAAGCCAGTCCCTTCATTATTAGCCATGAGAATTTTCCTGTTGTGAAATCTACAGAGATAGAAACAGTTGTCAAAATATTGAAAAGATTGACGATGTTGAGTCTCCTCATTTAGGACTATTGTCACTCCAGTTTCTGCAGTTTTCTAGCAGATTCCTCATTAAATTTTAATATAACATATATTTCATGTTCTGGATACTCCTCCACATTTCATTTTATGTAATTTGATGGTGCCGTAAGTGGAACTTTCCTTCTCTTATATTTTTAATTGGTGAATGTTGACATACAAGGAAACTATCTTTTTTTAAGCTTTGACCAACCACTTTGTTAAATTATTCTATTTGATCTAATATTTTCTTAGTTGAGTATCTCCACTTTTTTGGTAGAGAAAAATATTACTTCTTAAGTTCTAATATTTATACCTCTATATATTTTTCATTGTTTTATTTGAACTAGAATTATGCTTAAACCTGCATTGGTAATAAGTATCTTTTACTAAGAACTCACTTTTTCTGAATTTTTTCAGAAAAAAATTTCTGGAATGTTTTCCAGAATTTTTTTCAGGAATGAATGCTGATTTTATCTAAATCATGAATGTCAGTGATCTTGTTTTCATCCTTTGAACTTTACTATTTTTCATATATTTTAAGGAATACATATAGACAGTGGTTAACTTATTCAGTGTTTATACTATTATGATTATATACATACTGCTCATAGTTGAGCCCTGAAACACCACGACATTTCCTTTCTTGCACTAAAAGTCCTAATGAAGACTCTATATGGGTTCTCTTAATCAGTGAAAGCTTACTTCCTTTGGTGCTAAGACATCTTCTTGATTTTTTTTCTTTTTTAATTTTCCCACTTGTGTTTCTTTATTGTCTCTTTCTTGGTCTCCATTATTCAGCTGTCATGTCTCCCAGAATGAAACATTTTCTCTTCTCTGTTCAATATCTTTGTCTTCTAGTTCTATTTTCTGGGAGATTTTCTCAACTTTACCTTCCAACTGTTTATTGAGTTATTTTATTTTAATCATAGTTTTTACATTTTCACTAGCTCTTTGTTCTCTGTGGTTATCTTTTTATAAAGCATGACATTCTATTTGTTTTTCATAAATGTGGCACCATCTCTTACCTCTGAAAATATTGATATACTTTTAAAATCATCTCTCTCTCTCTTGTCTCCAAATCCAGGCTCCTGTTTTGTTTGCTTGTTTGCTTTGGTTTATGTTGTTCATGTCACATATTTCCTTCAAATGACTAATGCTCATTGGATATTTGCTTACACTTTATACTTGAGTACTATAAGTCTTAATGAAGACTCTATATGGACTTATATAAAGTGTGTATTAACTGGGTTTCATGTAATTTAGGGGGGCAGTAAAGGCAAATGTAAATTTAATCCCCATCTTTAATTGGATGTCTAGATTTACTAACTAGGAACTACCTTTGCATTGCCACTGTGACCCCATTTAATCATGTCCTATTTGTTTGAACCTTTCAAAAACCTGAATTACCAGAACCAGTAGTGACACACTTTGAATTCCATTCACTTAAGTCTAGGGGTGACCAGATCTTTTTCCTCTTCAGGCTTGATCACATAAACTGGGATCTTAGATTCAGACTGTTGTTAAATTTTTGCATTGCTCTTTCTCTCTTTTTAAAGAAGACACATGTGTGTTGCATGCATCATTTATTTAGATATATGTCTATTTTAATCTGTTTCAGTTCTGACCACTGGCTTTTTCATTTATCTTTGTAATGCCTAATTCTACTTAGGTTTTGTTTGTTTTAATGAAGGATAACTGGGGTGTGGAGATATATGTTCTGATTGCTGGAATATCAGAGCGTTACTTTCATTGCTTTCACTGTGAGAGACAGCCAGGGTGCTCAAATGTTTCTGACTGTTGCTCCATCGCCTTCTGCCCGTCAGCCTCACTTTGCTATCTGTTCAGATATTCATATCTTTCATTTTCTTTGAAATTTACCAAAACAAGCAAGAACACAGACCTACTAGAGAATGGACTTGAGGATATGGGGAGGGGGAAGGGTAAGTTGGGACAAAGTGAGAGAGTGGCATGGACATATATACACTACCACACGTAAGATAGCTAGTGGGAAGCAGCCGCATAGCACAGGGAGATCAGCTCGGTGCTTTGTGACCGCCTGGAGGGGTGGGATAGGGAGGGTGGGAGGGAGGGAGATGCAAGAGGGAAGAGATATGGGGACATATGTATATGTATAACTGATTCACTTTGTTATAAAGCAGAAACTAACACACCATTGTAAAGCAATTATACTCCAATAAAGATGTTTAAAAAAAAAAGGCAAGCAAGAAAACAAAACCCATGAACTATTCTTCAGGAATTATTGAGTCTTCATAATATTTTCGTTTTGAGGTTATTTTTAGCCCTCTTTTATGGGTTTTTTATTAACTTCAAGAAAATGGTTTTGGTTTCCTCGCAGTCCTTCTTTATTTTGAGTTATTACCTGTTATTCTCATCCTAGGAGACTTTTAATTTCATTTTGATGCTACTTTATCCGTCACTTCCCCGCATGGACAGATGTTTCTCATTCGCTAAGGGTGCCCCATCTCACGTTCTACTAGGAGTGTCTACATGTTTCCTAAATTTTTCAGACACCCTCTTGCTGAATTTTCTGTCTGTTGCTCCCTTTCCACTATTCAACACTATTTTTAGGGGGTATCATTTTACTTCTCTTAGACAAGGCCTGATCTTTCTTAAGTTGATGTTTCTCGACTGCAGGATTCCCTCTGCACAGGTGGGGATGGCTGCGTATAGAGTTTAGAGATGCAGCCAGAGGTCTGCTGGAGTTGCCCGGCTCCCCAGTCAGTGTTGGTGGCTGGCAGGTTTTTACCTCTTGTTCGCCCTTTGTATTGAGGTAGCATAATTTCTCGCCTTCACTGCCTTTTCCTGCAGCTCAGAACCAGGTTGGAACATAGACATGGGCTATGTCTCAGAGCAGCACCCAAGGTTTCTGGAGGCCCCTCTTCCGGTGCGTGTGCTACTTCTCAGAGCCAGTCTGTGTTGGGGGATGGTGGGTGTAAGTTTGCCTTCCTTTTCCCCCGCATATTCCCTTGTATGATTTGAATCCTTACTATGAGCTGGTTTTTTAACAGTTTTTTTTAAATCTAAGTCCTTCTGTCTTATAACTATGAAGATGCCCTCTAAGACTATTACATTGCTTCTCTGTGTGATGAAATTTTGTTGAATTTTATGGGCATTTTAAGGTAAACATTAGAGATGTAATTTCGAACTGGAAGATTGACCTCTGCTTGTGATTAGTAATTCTGATAACAAGGTAAAGTGAGAATTAATGTGGGTTAATATGAATTACCTTTTTTTTTTTTTTTTGCTTTTTCTCGGAGATGTTCAAGGTTCAATGGAAACCAAACCGGGTGAGAAGAGTTGAGGGTCAAGGAGAAAGGAAATAGGGAAAAATAGTTTTGGGGTCATAGTGCCATAAATTCTGAAAAAGGGCATTGAAAAAGTGGAGTCAAGTATGACTTTGAGGTTGAGAAGTTTGCGACAGGATTTTCTGAAGAATGAAGTGTTAACCAGAAGTAGGGGATGCAGAAAAGGAACCATTGGGGGCAGAAGAGGGGGGTCTTTCTTCTTCTTCTTCTTTTTTTTAGTTTTTTATTCAGTTTGGTTTTTATTCAATTTTATTGTCCCTGAAATAATGCTCTTTTTTTAAAGAAACTAATGCACCATAATTCATGCTCTTTTTCCTTTTTCTTCATAGAAAAAACTGTAAAAGGTAAATATGCATCCCGCGACAGGGACGAAGTTGTGCTTTTGATATAATTTGTTGCCTTTGAATATGGCATATGATGACCCAAATGATTTAGCATAAATAGTAAACATTTGGCATTACCTGTAACAACACTAATGTATTATAATTTCCATGGGGAAGGAGGATGCTTTTTAGCTTCGAGCTATTATATAGATCACAAAGGAGTGTATTTTAAAGGCCGTGGGCTCTGCTTTGGTCTCAAATATCCGTTTCCTTATTGCATTCTCTTTATCAGGTAAAGAATTTTTGTCATGTTGCTTTAGCATTTGTCATCCTCATTTTAAATATTTTTGGATATGCACATGATGGAAATATTCCAAGACTATAGACTATAGTGTACCTGGGTACCCCAGTGGGCCCGTCCCCCTCCAGGGGGTTCTTGCTTACATTTGTGCACCTGTGTGTGCAGATCTACATGGCAGGAGAGGGAGTGAGCCAGGGTCCCTTGTCAACATCAGCTTCTCAGTTTCTTGGTCTTCGTGTCAGCTGCCAATCTGGGGTCAGGGAGGCCATTTTTGTTTCCTGGAAAGTAATTTCATCCAAATATAAGTTTATTTGCTTTGATATGTGCAAAATAATGTCTTTTTATTGTTTTAATTTCCTCTATATTTGTAATGTCATCATTTTTATGCCACATTTTGTGATGTTTACTTTTTTTTTCCCTAGAGGAATGGCTGATTTGTCTACTTTTTTTCATGAAATCACCTGTTTATTTGTTCTACAATGTTTTGTTTCCTAATTATTTAAATTCTACTTTATTCTTTCCTCCAAATTTCCTTTATAAATTTTTCTAGCTTTTTTAGTATGATGCTTAATTAATTAATTAATTAATTAATTTTTTCTTCTCTGTTACTGAAAAAATTTAAATCCATGCACTTTCCTCTGACCGTTGTTCTCGATAATTTTCCACATGACTTCATTTTTGTTATTTTCCAGATATTTGGCAAAGTCATTTGATTTTTCTTTTTGGAAAGAGCTTTTACTTTGACATTTCAAAGTTGTATGATGTTTTGTTTTTGGCTGGTTTTATTTCGTTCAACAGGAAATTTTTGTATGTCCTGTTTCTTCTTGGTCTATTTTTGTTTGTTTTTGTTGAATGCTTGTTTTTTGTTTTCTGCACAGCCCCCCATTTCTTTTGACAGTTTGGAGGGCTTTCAGATGGTGTTTAGCTTCTCCAGTTTCTTCTACAAATATAACTATGTATAATGCTTAATTTTATACTTCTTTGTAGGGACTCTATTATCTCCTCAGAATAAACAATAGCAAAATTCGTATATTCTCAATTCCAGACATCACTCCTTCTCTTCTTTTTTAATGGGTTTTCTCCTCTTATCTTTTTACTCCTAGCATTTTTTTGGGGAAAGGCAATATGGCATCATTGATCTCGGAGTGAGAACTGGACAACAGCCAGAGGCTTTGGTGGGACTTGGCTCCCAGACCTTTACTGGCATCTCCATGTGGGGCAGTGTATCTCTTATACAGGATACACTATCCTCTAAATATGTAAAATAATAACAACCTTGAATTCTCTATGTTGTTTTTTTTTCTTAAGGAAAAACATGTTAAAATTTCTGAAAGACTGAAAACTTTAAAGAATGTTATAAAATTGAGGCCTTATCATCTTGTAGCTACAGTTTATCAACAGCTTATTAGCAGTTTGAAGCTTTCTTGCTAACAGTATTATTTGCAACTTGTTTTTTTTGTTATGTTAGTGACTCAGTAGATTTTGACACATGACATAGTAAAATAACCTATACTTCTAATGTAGGAATTATTTTAAAATCTCACTTTGAGAAAATAAAAACCATGGCAAATTTGCCTGTTCCTGCTTAAATATTCAAAATATTAAGTAGAGAATAGTTATACCAACATTCTCAATCTGTCAATTTTTTATAAATGACCTAGATTTTAGTATTTATATGAAGATTCTTTGTATAATTTTAAACATTAGAGGTACCCACCACTAGAATAATTTGAACTGTTTAAATTGAAAAACCACTCTTCCTGACAATATATATCATGGAATTCATAGTGCATTTAATATAATTTGAATCCACATAAGTACAAATAAGTGCAGGGCATATTGCAGATAATTATCCTATGAACCAGTGACCCGCAGGTTTACTCTCCTGATTCTGTGACCTCACCGATGACTTACTTGACCTTTATCCCTGACCTAAGGAGAAGGTGTGTTTGGTCAAACAATGCTGAGGACTGAGCGGTGCTACTAGTCTCAGTGGGTTTTTGAAGTGGACCAGCATGTGTCATAAATAGTGACATATCAAGTGAAAAAGCATCCAATGGACAGTCTGAGTGACAGTTGAACAGGTGACAGGCAGAAGCCAGCGTCTGTTCTTTAGAAACAAGTCTCCGATGCATTAACTTCATCTCTTCCTGGAGTGAATGAGTAGATGGAAGGTCTTTGCACGAGGAATGCATGTAAGGTAATGAGCCACTTTGTTGCCAGAAGTTCCTAGCATTGTCTTGGGCCAGAAGGCGAAATCTCAGCCATATGAAAATATAAGCAGGTATCATTTTATTGTTTTGAAAGGACATCACTTAAAATGTGTGTGTTTGTGTTGTGTGTCTGTGTGTTTAGGTTTGAACCCGGGTAATGATTTTATTCTGGTCTTCAGAGAAGGAGTCAAAAGAGCTTATTAATTCCTATTTAAGAAACAAAGCAACATGTCAACATCATATTCTTCCAAAACCGTGTCAAGTCGTTATGGGGGTTCGGCTCCCGGAAGTCCAGTTGTTGGGTTTGTTCTCGGGCTCAGGGGCTTCTCCTGACTCTGGGCTCCTACCCAGGAGGCAGTGAGACTGGCTCACAAACAGTCCAGTGACTCGGGGGCCAGTCGGGAAAGCAGCCCTGCACTTACCTGACAGCAGGACACGGGATGAATTCGTGGGTAAACCTGCAGTGAAATGTGGATGGTGGCAGCAAAACATCAAGCATTTTGAAGACAAACAGGTTTAAAATACTGATGGGAAAGCGAATCCAACCAGGGCCGTTGAACGGTTCTTTCTTGGCTCTTTTTGACCTACTTTGGCGGCTTACAAACTGCTGGTAATACAAATAAAATCAGATGCCTGAAGTGAAGAGTGGAACCTCGGTAAAACCTTTTCAAATATTAAACTATTGGTTTGGCAAAGGCCTCTCAGAATGCTCCAAACATTTTATTTAATTTCCAGAATTTATTGATCTGTTATGTCATTAAATAAAGAGAATAAAAGCTAGTCAGCTTGCATTGTGATAAAAGCCACTTAAAGTTCCTTTTTTTCAGGACTTCGACTGAAAAATGTCTTGCCTTTCTGATCGGTGCTGGAGCATGAAGCACAGTGTTATGACCTCCTTTATGAGGTTGAGGTAGCTGAAATGCAAGCATGTGGAAACTGAAAAATAGATGTGAGCGTTTACTAATAGCACATAGGTGTGATTGACAGTGATTTTGATTTAGAAAGTGTTTGATTAGCATCACTGGGAGATTGACATCCATGAGCTCATCTTTTCGGTCAGTTAGAATGAACTCTGGTTTGGTCCTGAAACTCTGGCTTCACTGTCATATGACACCCTTTTGTTCACACATTGTCACAAGGCCGTGCGCTCTTAGTGTGTCCATCTGGACTATAACATGACGTCTTTGAAAATGAACCTTGAGGTGTCAGGTTGATCTCTTCTAGACCCTTATTTTCCCCCAAATTTTGATAAAAATTTTCTCTATTCACAGAGCAGCAGGTATTTAAGCTAATGAAATAGAGTTAGGGAAACCAGGACATGCTTTGACTTCATGTGTCTTTAATGCTCTTTGAATCCCTAGCTCCACTGTGGCTCAGGAGCCCCACAGGGATGGATGCCAATTCATAGTAAAACCTATAGGACTGATAGATGTGAGTGGGGAGGTGATTCCTACTACCTCAAAGCAAATGCAAGGGTCTTAATCGCATAGCAGATGGGAGATGCCCCGCTCCAAAAGGACAGGGAAAAGCTCTTTATTTCACTCCATGTGAAATCTTGTCCTTGGTTAAAGACTATACTCCCATGTAACCAGAAACTAGGCAGCAGTCACTGCACTAGGTGATGCGTAGACACCAGCCTTTTCCCGCCACTCCCTGCACCCCCCTCAATCACCTCCTCGGAAGTGTTCACCTGTTCCGAAGTGCAGAGACGCCAACTGGAAAGGGACAAGAGCAGGTGTGGTCCATGCAGTGCAGAGGCAGGAAGTGCCCTGGGGCCACTGAACACTGAAAAGGGTAATTTAAAGAGTTATCCCATCTCTGTAAATTGTTTCGAATGTTTAATTTCGTACAAGCATCATATCTTTAAACTAGCTGAGATGGGGAAAGTTGTTATAGGAAACCATGAAAACTTTTTCCAGCAGAACTTAAGGTAGAGCTTTTTAAACACTAAACATTGTGTTAGGAGTTTTGTAAATTAACATGTACAGCAATTTTTAAAATGTAAAGTTTAAATTGAGATATTTAAAGTTACCTAAAAATCCTCAGTGTAAGGCTTGATGGATTTTCATGTTAGCCCATCCATATAAGCATATAAGCAAGAACTAGACCATTGCCAGGACCCAGAAGTCCCCATCGTGAACTCAGTCAAGACCCTATCAAAACTAAAGCACTGTTCTGACATTTATCATCATATATTATAGTTTTGCCTGTTTGTAAACTTTATATAAATGGAGTCATGCAGAGTATGCTCTTTGGTGAGTGGCTTCTTTTCGACAATATGTCATTTGTGAGATGCATACATGTTGTTACGTGTTGCAGTAGCTCGCTTTGGTCAATATTAACAGATATGCACTGTGGATGTTCTTGAGCATTTGCTGGTGAACACATGAAGGTACTAAGGTTGTATACGTATTAAGGAACACAGTTTTTCCTATAGAGCAGGTGCATTTTCAGCCTCTGTAGATACGGACAAACTGTCCTGATATGATTCACATAGTATAAAATTCACACTTTTAAGTGTAACAGTTCGGTGGTTTGTAGTAATTCACAAAGTTGTGCAATTATTTCTACTAATTCCATATCATTTTGATCACTTTGAAAAGAAACCCTGGAGCAAACGTCAGCCGTTCCCTGTTGTCTGTCCTCCCCCAGCCTTTGGCAACCATCAACCTACTTTCTGCCTCTATGGATTTGCCCATTCTGGGCATTTTATATAAATGGACTCACACAATATGTAGCCTTTTGTGTTTAGCTTCTTTCTCCTGGCATGTTTTCAGGGTCTATCTGTGTTGTAGCCTGTGTCACTACTTCACTTCTTTTTATGATTGAACAATATCCGATGGTAGGAATCTACCAAATTTTGTTTATCCATTCATCCATTGAAGGACATTTAGTTCTCTACATTTTTGCTATTATGAGTAATGCTTCTATGAACATTATTGTACACATTTTATCTAGATATAAGTGTTCACATCTTTTGAGTGTATACCTACAAGTGGAATTACTGGGTCATATAGCTAGCTAACTAAGCATAATATTTGAGGAACTGCCAAAGTGTTTTCCAAAGAAGCTGCACCATCTTATATTCCCAATCGTAATATACAACGGTTCTAATTTCTCCACATCTACAACAACACTTATTATGGTTCAATTTTTTGATTATAGCCATCCCAGTGGATGTGAAGTGGTACCTTATTATGGTTTTGATTGGTGTTTCCCTAATGATTAATGAGGCTGACAATTTTTTCTATGTTTATCGTCTGTTTGTACATCTTCTTTGAAGAAATATATATTCACATCCTTTTACCATTTTACAAATTGAGTTCCTTTTATTTTTCTTTTGAGTTGTACATGTTGTTTACATTCTAGGATCAGCCCATTATTAGATATATGATTTATAAAAATTCTCTCCAATTGTACAGTTGTCTTTTTATTTTCTTGATAGTGTCCTTGGAAATAAAAAAAATAAATTTTGATTTTATACAATTTATCTTTTTTAATATTTTTTTCAGCTTTATTGTGGTATAATTGACAAAACTGTAAGATATTTACAATGTGCATGGTGAGGACTTGATACACATATACATTGTGAAAGGATTTCTGCCATCTACTTAATTAAAACATCCATCACCTCACATATTTATTATAGTTTGTTTGGTAAGAACATTTAAGTTCTACTTTGTTAGCAAATTTTAATTATATAATTGAACTGTGTTGTAGCTATAGATACTATGTTTTACACTAGATCCTTGAGCTTGTTCATTTGCAGCTGAAAGTTTGTACCCTTTTACCAACCTCTCCCTATTTTTCCCTACTTCCAGACACTGGGAACCACTTTTCTACTCTCTGTGAGTTTGCTTTCTTTTTTTTTTTTTCCCAAATATTTCACATGTAAGTGACACTATGGAATATCTCTCTATCTGACTTATTTTACTCAGCATCATGCCCTCAAGGTCCATCGATGTTGTTGCAAATGGCAGGATTTCCTTCTTTCTCATGGCTGGATAATATTCCATTGTGTATATGGAACGTTATTATAATACTATTCCTATACCTATGGTTTTTTTCCCAAATTTATCTGTTGTTGGGCACTTAGGTGGTTTCCCTATCTTGGCTATTGTGAATAATGCTGTAATGAACAGATATCTCTTTGATATCGTGTTTTCATTTCCTTTGGCTATATACCCAGAAATGGAAATGCTGGCTCATACAGTAGTTCTGTTCTTAATTTTTTGAGGAATCTCCATACTGCTTTCAGTGGCAGCTGTGCCAGTTTACATTCCCACCAACAGTGCACAAACGTTCCCTTTTCTCCACATCCTCAGCAGCACTTGCTGTCTCTTGTCTTTGTGATGACAGCCATTCTAAAGGTGAGAGATGATATCTCATTGTGGTTTTGATTTGCATTTCCCTGATGATTAGTGATGTTGAGCATCATTTCATGTACCCATACGGCCACTTGTATGTCTTTTTTTGAAAAATTCAGTTCCTCTGCCCATTTTAAAATCAGATTTTTTTTTGCTATTGAGTTGTGTGAGTTCTTTATGTATTTTGCATATTAACCCCTTATCAGCTTTATGATTTGCAAATATTATCTCACATTCAGTAGATTGCCTTTTCATTTTGTTGATGGTTTCCTTTGTCGTGCAGAAGCCTTTTAGTTTGGTGAAGTATTACTTGCTTATTTTTGCTTGTGTTGCCTTTGCTTTGGCATGAAATCCAAAAAATCATTGCCAAGACTGATGTCAAGGAACTTATTCATCATGTTTTATTCTAAAGGTTTCATAGTTTTAGGTCTTAAATTTAAGTCTTTAATCCATTTTGAGTTTTTTTTTTTAATGTGGTGTAAGATAGAGATCCAGTGTCATTCTTTTTGCATATTATACAGTTTTGCATGTCTATATAGTTTTTACAACACACACCTTTTATTGAGGGGACTGTCCTTTCCCCCATTGTATATTTTTGGCTCCTTTGTCATAAATTAATTGACCATATATGGATGGGTTTATTTCTGGGTTCTCTGTTCTTCCATTGGTCTATGTGTCTGTTCTTATGCCAATACAATAGTTTTTTTGATCACTATAGCTTTGTAAAATAGTTTAAAATCAGGAAATGTGATGCCTCCAGCTTTGTTCTTCTTTCTCAAGATTGTTTTGGCTATTCAGGGTCTTCTGGGGTCCCCTACAAATTTTAGGATTTTTTTCTATTTCTGTGAAAAATGCCATGGGTATTTTGATAGGGATTGCATTGAATCTGTAGATTCCTTTGGGTATTATGGATATTTTAACAATATTAATTTTTCCAATCTATTAACATGGATTATTTTTCCATTTATTTGTGTCTTCGTCAATTTGTTTCATCAATATCTTATAGTTGTCATTGTATATCTTATACTATACAGATCTTTCACCTCCTTGGTTAAATTTATTCCTCAGTATTATATTTTTTTGATGCAACTGTAAATGCACTTGGTTTCTTTCTTTTTCTTTTAATTTTTGAATTTTATTTATTTATTTTTTTACAGCTGGTTCTTATTAGTTATCCATTTTATACACATCAGTGTATACATGTCAATCCCAGTCTCCCAGTTCATCCCACCACCACCACACCCTGCTCTTGGGTTCTTAATTTCTCTTTCTGTTAGTTTGTTGTTATTGTATGGAAACATAACTGACTTTTGTATACTGATTTTGTATCCTGTAACTTTACTGAATTTGATCACTCGTGCTAAAATTTTTTAGTGGAGTCTAGATAGACTCTATCTTATGCTATGATTTTTGTGTTGTATCTAGAAACTATTGCCTAATCCAAGGTTAGGAAGATATAGATATGTATGTTTTCTTCTAAGAGTTTTATAGTTTTGGCTTTTACATTTAGGTCTTTGATTGATTGTGACTTTTATTTATAGGGTGAAGTAGGGATCTAATTTTTTGCCATGCAATATTTATAGTGTTCCTTTATAAATCTTTCTATTTCTGTAAGTTTAATATTGAATAGCAATGTCTTCTCTTTCATTTTTGACTTTAGTAATTGGAATCTTCTCTTCTTTCTTATTGGTCAGTCTAGCCAAAGAATTGTAGATTTTGTTAATTTTGTTTTCAAAGAACCAACATTTCATTTTATTGATTTTCCCTATTGTTTTATTTTTCCTATTTTCTTTTATATTAATTTTTGTTGTAATTTTATTTTATTTTTTCTTCAGATTGTTTTAGATTTAGTTTTCTGTAATTTTTCTAATTTCTTATGGGGAATGTTAGGTTATTGTTTTGAAATGGACTTTCTTTAATATATACATTACAGCTATATCTTTCCCTGTATGCACTCCTTTAGATGGATCACATAAATTTTTATACATTGTGCATTTGTTTTCGTCATCTCAAAGTATTTTAGAATTTTCCTTCAGTTCTTTCTTTGGCCTATTGTTTTTTTGGGGGGGAGCATGTTATTTAATTTTTACATATTTGCGGTCCTCCCGAATTTCCTTCTATTAGTGATTTCTAATTTCATTCTACTGTAGTCAGAAAACATATATTCTGTGATTTCAGTTCTTTAAAATTTATTGATGTTTGTTTCATGAGGTCACAAATGTTCTATCTGGAAAACGTTCCATGAACATCAGAAAGGAACATACATCTGCTGTCGTGGGCAAAGCGTTCTGAAAGGTCTCTTAGTCCAGTTGGTTTAGAGTGTTGTTCAGGTCCTCTGTATCCTTCTTGATCTTATGCCTGATTTTTCTATCCATTATTAAATGTGATGTATTGAATAATCCAACTGATATTGTTAAATTGTCTATTTCTTCTTTACTTCTGTCAGTTTTTCCTCATGTATTAAGGGGCTCTGTTCTAAGGTGAAAACATGTTAATAGTTGTTATGTTTTCCTAAGGAATCAATGCTTTTACATTTTATAAACATTTTATAAAATGTTTTTCTGTGTGTCTAGTATCAAGTTTTTTGTTACAATCTATTTTGTCTGATACTAGTATAGCCACTGCAACATGCTTTTGGATACTGTTTGCATAGCATATCATTTTAAAAAATTGTTGTAAAACACACACAGCATAAACTGTACTATCCTAACAATTTTTAGGAGTACAGTTCAGTATTAAATGCATATTACTAAGAAAAAGAAGCCAATCTGTAAAGGCTACATACTGTTATAATTTCAACTATATGATGATCTGTAAGAGGCAAAACTATGAAGACAGTAAAAGATCAGTGGTTGCCGGGGAAGAGGGAGGCGTGACCAGGTGGAGCACAGAGGACTTGAAGACAGTGAAACTGTTCTGTGTGATACTGTGGGTACCTGACATCATGAATCTCACAAAACCCATAGGATATTCAACACACAACCCTTAACGTGGAGTATGGACATTAACGTGGAGTTAATGAGAGTATCAATATTGATTTACCAGATTTAACAAATGTGCCATAGCAATGAAGATAATAACAGGGGCGATTCCAGGTGAGAGGAGAGGGTTATATGGGAACTTCCTGTGCTTTCTGTTCAGCATTCCCATAGACCTAAACTGCTCTAAAAATGAAGCCTGTTAATTAAAAAAATAATTACCTCCTCTCTTCCTTTTTATCTAGTTCTTTTATCTTTGTATGTAAGTGTCAAAGAATGAAAACAATGGTGGACTTGTACGGGACATATAGAGTTGTTAGAACCAGTTCTGTGGTCAATTTGGGGCCAGCTGCGCCTTGTTGGGTTTAGTTTTAACATCTACAGAATGGAAAGTGGTGATTTAAAAAAAAATGCAGTGTGCATTTTTACCATTAAAAGAAAATATAATAAAGTACTATATTGTTGATAAACCTTGAAAACATGCTAAGTGAAAGAAGCCAGATATTTTATCATTCAGTTTACAGTGAATTATCCAGAACAGGCAAAGCCACAGAAGCAGAAAGAGGATTAGTGGGTGCCAGGGGCTGGAGGGACAGGGAAGTGAGGAGTGACTAATACATGCGTGTTGACCTAAAACAAATGGAACAAATAGACTGCTGGTTATTTCCCCGGCAAGGGTGGATTTTTGGGGATCATCAGGGAATTGCAGTTTGGGGTCTGCAGCCCTGGCAATCCATTTGCAAGTTCCCCTGCAGAAATGGAGAGAACACTTTTATAGAGCGGAAGGGAAGGGAAGGTGGGTGGGTGTAGTAAATAAAGAGCTCATGGCTTTCCATTGGCTGAGTCCTCACCTGGAGAGAAGCGGAGTCTTTCTGCTTTGGTCAAGCTCTGCTGTTGTCACAGGGCGTGAGAGCTTCCCCTGCTGGTCTTCTGACTGTTTAATTAAGGCTTCTGTTGTTTTTTTGTATAGTTGCGGGTTTCCTTTTGGGACATTGAAAATGTTCTAGAACTAGATAGCAACGATGATTACATAGAATCGTAAATTCTCTTAAAACTCCACTAAATTTTACACCTTAAAATGGCTAAAACGGTAAATTTTGTATTATACGTATTTTACTGCCATGAAAGATAAAAAAGAGGATAGAAAAATAAGGTTACTGAGTGAAATTTTTCCAGAAGTAGTGGTTCAAAACAAAGCCTGATATTATATATTGAGATCACAAAATTGTAGTATTCTAGTAAAGTTCCTGAAAAAGATGCACACCAATATATTTCTTGTAATATCTCTTAAATACACTGATAAAGAAAATTCCTAAGAGTGATTGAACAGAAAAAAAAATATTTTCTGTAGAGTAGCAAAAATCACGCTGAAATAAACTTTTGCTCTATGAAATTTAGGGGAAAAAATGTTTGAGGGAATAATGTTTACAAGATTAAGAAAAAAAGCAAAATGAAGTGGGGAACTTAAAATTTTACACAAAATTTTACTCAAAGCCAAGTTTTCTTGCATTGTTTGCTGGTCACCAGGTGCATGTATCACTTTAAAAAAAATTATTGGGTTGGCCAAAAAGTTCGTCTGAGTTTTTCTTATGCAAAATCCTAACAAACTTTTTGGCCAACCCAATAGACTATTAATAAATATTGAATTACTAGATTTACTTTTTTTTTTTAATGAGAGATGCTCATAATAACCTCTGTAGCAGTCATGATTTCTCAGCAAGTCTTTCTTTACATTATTTTCCATTTAGGAAATAGGAATTTTCCTTTCTGGAGCATTCTCAAGAATCTTTACAGACTTTATGATTTCATCTGTGTAAAAATGCATAGAAACACGTCAATGTTTCATGTGAAATGTGATGTTGAATAGTTTAAAAGTTTAAATGTGATCACATTTGAGTAGTTTACAAATTTCCATGATGAGTATATATTAATATTAAAATTAGAAATAGAACAAGACTTCTTTTCCTTTGAGTACATACAGTTTTGTATAATCCTCACTCTGCACTCGTGGAGCATAACTGCACTTAAAGGATTAACACTAAAACGTCAATGGTAGATGTTACTGAGGGCTGGGACCATGAATTTTTCTTTTTAGGTTCCTATTTTTCTGTATGTTCAATGACAGATATATATTATTGTTATCATAAAAATGATTTCTAAAAAATCTGATACTGAATGATTTATGAGGTGTTTGGTTGCGGAATAATAGCCATGATGGCCATGTATTGAGCTGTAGCCATTGTTGCCAGATGACGGCTACGAAGCTCCGTGTCTTACGCATGTTCTTTAACATCCAGAGCAATCGTGGCCTCAGAGCCGAGTCTGTTCTACTGACACAGGGGCTGCTACTCATTCCTTGAGCCCATTTAATTGCGTTAGACAAACTGCAATGAACTTCTGATTGATAAGCCAGATTTAAGAAATGGGTGATGTTTGTCTGGAAAGTCGAATTTTCTGGACAGTGCCGCTGCTTCTCTTGGCAGAGAGGATGTGGATCTGGCTCTTGCTGGCACAGCCGGCATCCACGTTGGCTACTGTCCGCAGCAGGACGCCCTGGATGAGCTCCTGACCGGCTGGGAACACCTTTGTTATTACTGCAGCCTGCGTGGGATTCCAAAGCAGTGCATCCCCAAGGTAAGAGCCTCTGAGGGTGTCTAGAAAGAGGGACCCGCAGAAGAATGCTTGGCGACACCCCCAGTCCCAACAGAGCGCTCTCATCCTGTGATACGGAACTGCGGTATCAAATAAATGTCCCTGAAACAGTATGATGATGCTGAAGGAAACACAGTCAAATACGTCTATGTCATATGTATGTTGTATATTTAGAATAGATCCCTGCGCGGAGAGGAAGTGGTGGGTAGGAGGGAAAGCATACCGTCGTCTGCAATTTTGTTTCCTACACAGTTTCCCCCCGAAGCATCTTTTACACACTGGGCTCTTAATTTGCATTCAGGAGCAAACATCATAGAGTAGGATGCCCAGGCGCGGCGGAGAAGGGCTCATAGCGCATGTGGACTTGGTGGGTGGTTGGAAAGGATGACTTCCTGGCGGGTGGGCTGCCAGCGCGCGTGCCTGGCCTCCTTTGGCGGGATGCGGGGTGGCGGCCTCAGGAAGACGGAGGCCTGGGGTAGCCGCAAAGCCAGCCCCCGTCTGTGGGAGCTGGGGAGGGCAGATACCACCGAAAGAACCGGAGGCAGCTGCCCTTCTGTCTGGCTCCAGCCGCAGCCGGCGAGGCGGGGCTGACAGCCTTGACTGACAGCTCGGTCCAGTTGGGCGGCCTCGGACTGGCAGGTGCGCAGGAGAGGTTTTACCTTCTCTACCTCACTGCGGGGAGTGTACGGTGCTGCTTGCATGTCTGGATTCTGAACTTGGAGCAGAAGTAAGGGGCGTATGGGATGCATTTTCAGTGAGCTTATGCAGGACATGAGCATCGTGGGGTTCCTAGGAGACAAAGCCACAGCCGTGTCCTTCACCAGCCCGTGAAAATACATTCTGTGTGCTGCTCTGCAGTGCCTCAGCCTTCCTTTCTTATTTTTGCTCTGTGACTCTAAGTGAAACCAGAATGAGATCTCTCCACGTCCCCGGAGGGGACCTGGTCCATTCACCACCTCCCACCTCAATAGAGCCAAGACAGGTGTCCACCCACAGGACCCTGCTCACTGCAGTTAAGCAGCTCTTGACATCTGGGGCTACTCGCTGGCTCTGTCTTTAATGGGTGTTTGTCTCCGTCAGCTCTCCCGGCTGGTTTCTGACTAAAGAGGTGGATGCTTGCAGACGCTCTAAGCTGCCCCTCCTCTGTCCCGGGGGAAGCGTGCCCTGTGAAAGTGTTCTTGTTAATACAGTAAGCCTTGCTGCTGGCTGTCCTCCAGGGCAATTGCATGTGATCCTCAGCTGTCTAACGGCTTAACGGTCGCCAGGTAGGAACTGGCTTCACTTCTTTCAGGAAACCGCAACTGATTTTGCAGACAGGATTATTGCTTGCTCAGAGGCTTCTAGGACATCAGCACATGTGTTTCCAGAGGAGTTAGCTCCCTTGATGGCAAATTTCCCTCTCCTGTAGATTTTGGAAATATTTTAAATATAGAACAGGCATATCTGTTCCACCGGGCTTATCACTGGGTGACGAGAGGGATTATTATAAAATAACAGAAAACAGTAGTTTGTTTATGCTGGGTCAGGCACTGTCTGTCTTACAGCAGCCATAGGAGGTGGGCAAGATGCTTAGGCCGCATTTCAGGAGTGGTGGGATAGGAAACTGCCCAAGTCCCTGGCTGGAATGTGGGAGTTTGTTTTGAGGGCAGATGACCTGGCTCCAGTGTGGCGTTCTCGGCCCACTCAGGTGGCTGGTTGGGTGAGGAGATGCTTCCAGTGTGCTGAATGGCTCCATCCGGTTTTCTACACCCCTTCGGTGGCTGAAGAAGTGGAAACCGCATGAGATTATGTGTGGGCTGCTTTGACTGGCCCTGGGCTTCAGGACTCCCAGATCTGGCAGGACGCTTTCCCAGCCTGTGTGCTGTCACCTGAGTCCTCTTCCCCAGGTGCCACCTGTCCCCAATGCCACACAGCACCCACCGTTGTCTCCTCTGTGATTCTGGAGAAAGAGCCCCTCTCGCTGTGGGGAAGGTCCTTCGGGATGGCCCTCCTCCAAGCGTCCCTGCTCAGAGCTCACCCAGGGTCCTCACTCACATCTGGCCCCAGCTGACTGCTCTCTCCTACATATCACTCACTCACTTCCCCGACCCTCCAGAAGTTCAGTTTAGGTGAGAAAAGGATGCTGTCTTCATTCAGTTTGAACTTAGGCTTGGCAGGTTGGTGGAATCATTCTAATTTTTTACCCCACTGTCCACACTACATAGTGTTGGATGGTGTCCACGTATGAGCCTGAATTCAATTAACCTGATTAAACAAACCTTATATCAAGTTATAACAATATGATTATAACAACATGGTCTGGATTGCTAGAGAAGCATGTAAGATAATTTCAGGGTGAGAGTCATACCAAAAGCAACCCACTGCCAGTGGGATGAGGGCTGGAATTTCTGTAGTTTTGTTTTCCCTGGAAGAGACGAGGTCCAGCCCTTAGCCATCTCGCCTTTGTCAATACCTACAAATACCTATCAGGGAAACTCCTGCTGCATCTCACTACTTATCTTCTCTACAGATATTACTTTTCTCCCAAAGTTTTCTTCTATTCATGGTTTTGTTAGAAGGAGCTAGAAATTATTACAGGAGAGATGGGGACCAGGAGGAAAGAGTCAGAGTTAGAAGAAAGGCGTTTCTGCCTTAAATCCTTAAATTCCTACTTAACACTTCATTTTGATCTTTAATCTCATGGAGAATTTCAGTGTGGCCAACACGTGTGCTAGTGGAAAAATTTTGGCTTTGGGATCAAGTGGATGAACGTGGGAATATCTGGGCAATTTATTTTGATTCCAGTGATATTTATAAACGTCCCATCATGTCTAATCATCGCAAAGATGATTAGAGATTGGGGCTATAGAAATGAATAATCCCAAACTCTTGCCTTAAGTGCAGTACAATTTCTAGAATTTATGGCAAAAAAGCGCCTAATAGCATAGAGAGAGTCCATTAACTATTGACAGTTTGGCGTTTAGATAGTATTTTGCAACCACATTTGCTAAGGCATTACGTTTGCCATTATTTTGACAAGAATCCTGAGTGCAGGAAAGACTGCAACAAAACACTTCTTATTAGACCATTTTCAGATATTTTTCTGAAAACACGACATTCAGAAAGCAGATCAAACCAATATTTGTTCCTGTATATTCTGGATTCCTTTGCGTGGTTAACCAGTCCAGAATTTGCAGGCTGTAACACTTACCCTTTTGTGAAATTGGAAAGACATGACACATGTTTCCTGGTTTCATAAAAATAATCAATAATAGTTTGGCAGGTTTATTCCAAAGTTCGCTTATTCTGAAGTGCATTTTCTATAGCAACAGGCTGTACTTTTATGATTGTTTCATTTTTCTGTTTATCAGTTTTTATTTATGTATTACTAGCCTTTGAATTAGGAGGATGGCAGTGAAATAACATTTCTTTCTAATACTTACACATATTTCCACTCTTTTCTGGTACAATTTCTATGGATCTAAAATTAACCTAAAATGTCATTTTCCCAGTGTGTCACTCTTGCTGCCCCACAGCTGACTCTGACCTGGAAGGTGACACTGCCTTCCAGAAAGGTGAGCCCCCCAACTGGCTCTGACCTGGAAGGTGGCACTGCCTTCCAGAAGGTAAGCCTCCCAGCTGGCTCTGACCTTCCTGGGTTCATCCTTTTTCAGTGAACAGAGCCTCCTCTTCCAGGAAGCCTCTCTGGCTGCCTTCCTTCCTCTTCCATGTGAATGTCCACCTGTGGGCTGGTCTTATTCTCTGGAAGACCCTGTCCAAGGGAAACGTGACCACAGTCTACACCTCTCTGATTCTCTCAATGCCAGCCGTCACCTCTCTTCATTCCTCTCACAGCAGTGCCTTTCATACATTCTTTTATTTGCTTGTCTTGAATCACTTGTTTTGTTTGAACAACTTTTTATTTATTTCAATCCATTTTATTTACTTGATGTTAATTGAAATTATTGAACTGAATGGAGCCGTGGTAAGGATAGTACCTATAAACCAATCTGGGAGACCGATGCTATTTCCGAGAAGAACAAACTACTGACCCCAAGATGATGTTCTTTAGCAGATATCAGGGGACTTAAGACCATCTTCAGGAATCTCTGGGGCCTTGAAATCTGCACTTCCTTGACTTATACTTTTCGACAGCTAGGCCAGTCCTTGAGACTCTTAATTCTTTCAGGGTCATTTTGAGGCTGCACAAATAAAGTGATAGAGCAGTTTATGTTGGGAGTTCTTCATTGGGTGGCATAAATATTATCGTAATCTTTTTAGAAGTCCTTAGTAGTTCATCGTTGTAATTATCACTATTATTATTACTATCCCAACTTTTATGCATTTATCCAAAAAAAGTGTGTACATTGGTTTAAAGTTCTGCTGTATTGGATTGTTTAGGATGCATACTCATTGGCCCACCGCCAGAGTCCTGTGGAGTTTTTCCCACTTCTCCTATATTTGAATTAAGATACAATCTTGACCGATTTGGTTACATGATGATATTGAGAAAACCGAATCTTTGTTAATACTTCTAGGGTCACAAGAGTTAAATAAAACAGTTTACAGCATTTTAAAATCACGCATAGATGGAAACAAGGACGTTTCTTCATCTCAGCTCCCAGAGGAGCCAGCCCAGCCCGGAAGCAGACAGAACTGAGTGCAGAGCAGCTAAGGCGGGGCTGGGGGGCATGCTTTTTTCTTCTAAGGAGAGAGAATGAAAGGATCTGGGACTCCAAGGACGTATGAAGAAGTGGTGAGCTGCTCGGCCAAGGAGGAAGAGGAGTGGTGACCGTGCCCGATGTACGGGGGCCGGGGCGTCCCTGGGGCCGAGGGGCTCTGTTTGGTGATGGGCAGTCACCATCCTCTGGTTTTGCTACGAGGATGCCCAGTGGTTGCAAATAAGCAGGACCCTGACTTTTCTTTGTAAACTGAACTGGGTGTGCAGTGTCCTGAGAGGGCTCTTTCTTTCCTGGGGGATATTGAAGGCTCCCCCTTGCTCCTCTGCCACCTGAAGCCCCCTCGCTCGGGGTTTCATCCCCACTCAGATCCTCCTCTGTCGTTGTTTGCCTCACCTGTGTCTGC
Source organism: Tursiops truncatus (assembly GCF_011762595.2). Lineage (NCBI taxonomy): Eukaryota > Metazoa > Chordata > Mammalia > Artiodactyla > Delphinidae > Tursiops > Tursiops truncatus. The sequence goes on from NC_047042.1 coordinate 978,896, forward strand.
TCACCTCAGTGTGGAGGTGTGTCTGGCGCACCCCGGCCACCACATTTCTGTCCCGGGGTGCTCCCTGAGCACCAGCCCTGAGCTCAGGGTTCTGGCTGTCGCTTCCGTGACTCACAGGTGCAGAAAACCCAGCTTCATCCAGGAGAGCCCCGTCTGTTTATTCTCAGCATCCCTGTGTCCTGGAGGGGTGTTTCAGGAGCTGGGCTGAGTGTGGGAAGGTGGGCAGGGGAGGGGCCAGATGGAGCAGGGTTCCAGGCCCAGAGCCACGTGTCACGGGGTGGTGGGTCCCTTGGCGAATGGGGGTGCCTTCAAAGAGAGCCCCTCTCCTTCAGGTGGCCGGGGAACTCGTGAGGCTCCTCCACTTGGAAGCCCACGTGGACAAACCTGTGTCCACCTACAGCGGGGGGACCAAGAGGAAGCTGTCCACAGCCCTGGCCCTGCTGGGGAAACCCGACCTTCTCTTACCGGCGAGTAGCTGATGTATCAGGGACATGCCCGTGTCTGCAAATAAGACGCTTTGACCTATCAGAGTTCCTCCGGGGAGGACGTTCAAAATTGGCAACATTGGGCTTCTGACCTAATAAACGTTTGGCCCTAAATCAACATTTTCTGAACAGAATCTAAAATACCATTGGAATTTTACAGAACCAAAACAGACTCTTTGACTCCCTTTTATTTATCCAATTGAAGATTTGATACAATTTTAACGTTAAAGACAATATTTTAAAAGAATACCAGAATTCACTTGTAATCTGAGAACCAATGCACACTTTTCCTCTGGCTGTTGCTTTAAGTCTTTTCCTACCTGCAGATATGATGGTCAGAACTGTAGGGACTCTGTCCATGGGGAATCCTGAGGGTGGGGGTCAGGGTGCAGAATGGATCTGAGGGGGGAGGGGAGGGCGTCTGGCGGGAGAGCAGAGCATGGGCAGCGGCCTTGGGACAAGGTTGTCTATAATCCACGTGGGAACAGAAATTAATCCAGTTTGGCTGGATGGAAACATGAATTGGAGGTGGTCAAGTGTCAAGAAATAGAACCAGTTGTTTTGCATTTCAAAACAGCTAAAAGTAGTATCATTCAAATAATAAATCGAAGTCATCATTTGTGAGCCATAGACTGGGTTCTAATCATTAGAGGGCTGCCCAGGGCTTTGCGCTTGTAGAGGTATGAGGAACATGGAAAAGTATGGGAAACAAGACACATTCTTTCTTTTCCTGCTCTTGTTCATTAAATGGAAACAGCATTTCAGGGCGGGGAGTTAAAGGGGATTCAGAAGACCTGTGATGGAAAAATGACCCCATCGTTCGTGGACTGTCTTCCGCTATCTGAGCTGAAGTTTCCTCTCACTTGCACCAAGCTTGCTTTTTTGCAAGGTCCAAAATCAAGGACTACTGTGTAATTGCATCTTCTGAAATCGGGTAATGAAAACCTAACACTTGCATGATTTTGCAGTTTGCAAACGCGTTTTCCTTACAAAAGAATGCCGGCTTGCACTGAAGAGTTCCCGACAGGGCCATTCCTTACCTTCAGCAGAACTGCCCGCTCAGCCTCACCCCCATGTCTCCTGGGTCGGGATGGGGCCTCCGTCCTGGAGCGGGTCCCCGGCTCACCGCAGCCAGTCAGCTTCTCCCGTCCTGCAGCCCTGCTCTCGGCACCCTTGTTCACCCAGGCCTGGGCATGGCGACCAGGGTGGGGACTCACACGTTGTGTGGACATTTTCTCCTCGTGTGAAATGGTCCTGATGACAGTGTCTGTCCATCAGAGTCCTTGAAGGCAGCCCATGAAATCCTCCTCATTGAGCTTTAGTGACGGTGGTGACAGTGAGTGTTCAGAGCATCTGGTGGCGGACATGCATTGAAGGGCCCATAGAGTCCTCCCCTGAGACCGGACAAGCATCTCCCCGACGACACCCGTGTGGGAACGATGCATCCAATTCTCTCAGGGAACAATGCCTGCACACCTTCCGTCCACTTGGTTTATAACTAACTATACACTGTATCACGCGATTTGCAGAAAAGACCCATGTTTGCTGGTGTCTGCTTTCCTGCTCAGTGCCATTTTGTGTCCACTTTCCTTCTGTTTCTTTCTTTGGGGCAGTTGATGACCCTCAGCTCTTAAGAAAAATGTGTTCGGTACTTCCTGACTACAAAAGCACAGAAACGCATCATGCAGCCTAGAAACATCTCTCTCAAAAGTGGTTCGGATAAGTAGTGCTTCAGTGTTTATTGAAGGAGAAAGCTTCGAGTTTCAAGAAATGTCAATTTACTTGACAATGTGAAATCAACAAAGCCTTTTTCTGCTCTCCTACATCTTTCTCGGGTAGATCCTTCTGGAATTTTCTAGAGGTTGGGGTGCATCCAGGCCGGCCTAACTCCCCAGATCCCTAGGGGGGCCCGGCTGACATGAGGGGCCCCGGCCCCTGCTGGGTGTGGAGCGTGGCCTGGAGCTGAGGCAGGCATTCCCTCTGGGCTGGGCCTGCTGCCCTCTCAGGCCTGGAGGGCAGCAGGGTTCTCCCTGCGCCCCTCACCCTGTGTTTTCTGTCCTTCAGGACGAACCCAGCTCGGAGATGGATCCCTGCTCGAAGTGGCACCTGTGGGAGGCGGTGACGAATGAGGCACAGGAGGGCTATGCCGTGGTCCTGAGCTCCCACAGGGAAGCACGGCCCCTCAAAGCCGGGGGGCACCCAGGCCAGACGCAGTGCTCCCCACACGACCCGCTGTCCCCATACCACCCTGCCACGGAGATGTCACTGCTCACTCCCTGACATAGGTCAGGACACTGACCAGAGAGACACCGAGGGACACAGCAAAGGCTGCTCCACTAGCGGGGTGGCTGAGCTGGACTCTGAAGCCAGCGGTCCCTCATCTACTACACCCTGTGTGTCCGTAGCTGCTGGACAGCTGGGCGCCTTCCTCGGGCCCTCCTGCGACCACATTTCTGCCCCTTTATATCAGTACTAGACTAACCTGAATTGAAAACCCAATACATTTCTGAATTGGGTCTCATCCCCACAGAATTAGTCTTGCAGTGAGATTTCAAAACCGTTGGGTTGCTTTTAGCCGTACACTGCACTGTTCCAGGCCACACAGCAACGCAATTCTTAGGTTTCTTAAGCCCCCTGATGGAGAGTGAGTGCTGTGAATTGACTCATAAACATTCTTTATTTTATTTTATTTTTAATTAATTTTTATTGGAGTATAGTTGATTTACAATGTCGTGTTAGCTGCCGCGTACAGCAAAGTGAATCAGTTATACATATAGATATATCCACTGTTTTTTAGATTGTTTTCCCATATAGGCCATTACAGAGTGCTGAGTAGCGTTCCCTGTGCTCTATAGTTATCTATTTTGTATACAGTGTGTATATATGTACTACAGCGGAGATCAGGCTTTAGAGTTTACACGTGCTTTCTTCCTACTTGTAAGTCAAATGTGCGAGGAGCTAAGTGTCAAGAACTGAGGGTCTGGGATTCTTCCTTACTTGCAAGCTTGCAGATTTGGCGCTCGGGGTTCTTGGATGCTCCCAGGAGACAGGTAACTCGTGGGTCAGAGACAAAAGGCCGATTATTCACAGCGAGAACAGCATTTGGTGTCAGCAAAGTCACCTGGTTCCCTAAGCCCGAGTCACCCAGGGATGCTGCAGGCACGGAGGGGGGCCTGTTGGACAGGAGATAAACACCAACCTGGGGACCCTCCTCTCTATAGCAGCTGGCAAGCTGGCCGGCTCTGTGTCTGGCCCTCATTCTGCAAGATTGCTCTTGCAGCCACAGCTGTGGCCAACGGCCAGGTGGAGACCAGCCGGGACCTTGCAGGCTGAGGGTTCCTAGCAAGGCCTGTGGGGGAGGAGGGACCCCCAGATGTTCCGATAAGTCTGAGCTGGCGTCGCGGCCTGCTCCTCGTCGCTAGACGTGAAATGCAAAGCCGGCCCATCACTCGAAATGGGAGGTCCCTGAGGGGGTCTCGGAGGCTTTGCCGATGGCTCCAGCAGTGTCAGTTTACGTGAAAATAACACTGGTGCTGTCAATCCACGAGCACGATCCCACTGCAGGAAATCTCAGAACCAGGTCCCGTGGTGAGTGCCGGTGGCCACCCTTCAGGTCCAGGCAAAGTCGACCCACTGAGAAGGAACCATGCCATTCACACCACTGCTTCCTTTTTTTTTTTTTAACTTACACTCATTCACTGATGGTTTGCCCATTGCCAGACATTCCTGAATTTTTTACTGTCAGACTAACCACTAACCATTTTTTTTAAAGTTTCTTTGAGGTATAATTGACATACCATGTAATTTCCCCACTTTAAGTGCACCTTTCTGTGAGGTTTTAGTCAGACTGCGGACCTGTGCCTGGGTCACCACCACCCAGTTCAGGACATTCCCATCACCTTGGAGTGTCTAGTGCCTGTTAACCCCCATCCACCATTATAGAGACTCTTTGTCTCTATAAATGTGCCTTTCCTGCATACTTCATCTGCATGGAATCACGTGACCTATAGTTGTCTGTATGTGACTGTCACTTGTCATGTGTCTGAGCGTCCCCACGTGGCACCGAGCAGTGGGCTTGAGTCCACTGGGCAGCGGGACAGCATTTGTCGTCCCGTCGTGGCCCTTTGGATCATTCCCTGATTGGCTGCTCAGTACAATGTGCTGTGAACCTTCTCATACATGTCTTTGGACACACGTTTCTACTTCTCTTTGGGGTCTCTTGCTGGGTTGTATGGTAGGTTGTGTTCAGCACTTGAAGAGGTTGCAGAGCTGTTCTCCAAAGTGTCTTTATCATTTATGATCCCTGGAAACAGTAATGAAGTTTTTAGTGTTTCCACACCCCTGTCAGCACTATCTTCCTGACTGTAGCCATCCTGGTGATGTGTGGTTTTAATTGACATTTTCCTAATGAACATGTCGCCTTCTGTCTTTTCACCTGCGTTGCTTCTTATAAGAAGCCAACCACTAATGGTTCCGACAGCATCCGTCACATATGTCTGACTCTCTCAAGATTTCTCAGTGACTCTCAACATCTCAACTTCGGTGTGTCTGGATGTAGATCTCTGTTGTCCTACCTGGGGCTCGTTTGCGTTTCTTTGGGAGGGATCTATGACAACTCTATCCCCTGCAGTGGGTAGGTCCTGGTGCCTCTGCCTAGTTGGTTTTTTCAGTTTTGTTTTCATTTTTTAAAGCCTGGGTTTTTCAGAGTCACGCTGTTTGTATACAGGCCAGTTGCCGGCCAGAGCCTGTGCTTCACCACCTCAGGCCAACAAGGGTTCTCTTCTGTCTCTGCCACGAGCTGCATGAGGGTGGGGCAGGGCATTCCAAATTCAGGCTGTTTTCTCGTTGGTTCAGTTTTCTCTTTCCTGCTTCCTCTGGTCTCTGCAGGGCGCACATGGGTGGCAGGCGGAGGGCCTCTGGGCTCACGCGGAGTCTGTGGCTGGCTTGGGCCTCTCCGGCCTCTCATGCTGTACACGCAGCCTCACAGGCTCCGTGCATGACACGGCCACAGGCCAGACCCTGAGCTGTTGCCCTTCCTTTTGCTGGACTCTGCAAGAGACGGGATGCTGACCGTGTTGTTGGGTGTGGGCATGGCCCGGTGGTCCACAGTGTGTGCACCCTTCAACAGGGGCAGAGGGGCTACTGAGCTTTGCAGCCTGGCCCACCTGCTAGGGCTGCGTGTTGTAAGCCAGAATGCTGCAGACCACCCCCTTCTTACCTGGTTCAGCAGTTTGTCGGCTGTAACTGTCTCATGTTATCATATGCCTTTGATCAGTTTCCAGAATTCTGAAACATATTGTTTTTGTTCATTTTGTCCAGTTTCATAGTTGTCTTCTGTCCATGTCTACCCTTGACTGTAGCCAGAAGTCCTGACCTTGTTTTCTTTTTTTTTCTTTGTTCTGTTTCTCTTCTGAAAAGAAAATTTTACATTGAAATGAATTAAATTTGGCAAATTCTCTACTTTATCATAATGTATACACGGTTCTTGCTTCCAGTGTCTCTCTTGCTGTGCCATTTCAGGAAACTCTGTATTTCTGTAGTCATTCTGCCAGCACTGAAGTCCCTGTGCTGGTGTGTCAGTTCTGAGATTGGGTACGCAGGTGTCATGTTAAAAATTCCTGGTAATTTTCATATAACGTATAATTATTGCAGACAGTTCTCATACCACTGTAATTTCTTTTTTATGTCTCCCTGCTCATTTGGTTTCACGTTAATGATGTATCTTTATTTCCAAAAATCTGTCTGTATTTGTACAGCACAAAGATCTAAATGACTCAGTGAAAATGAGGAGCAGGGCAGCTTTGGATCGATTCCCTGATCCTAAAGCAGTGCCATCAGCTGAGGAGTCTCTGAACTGCAGTTCCCTCCCCCATGCCTTATCCTGGGGGGCCACGGGGGGAGCAGGGGGCAGGGCACCAAGGGCAGGAGTGCCGGGTCCCAATTTACTCTATATGAGGAATTAAAATCAGCCCGACCAAGAGGGACCAGGACTGCTTCCTCCTCATCTGTCAAACGCTGATCTGAGAAACTCCATTATAAACCCTTAAGCCTCTGCATCACCTGCCCTACTTCTGTCCTGGTCAGCCCAACTGCCAAAAGGAAACATCGTGTTTATTTTTGAGTAAATGATCAGAGATTCCTTTCTTTGTTGTAGCACCTTGACTTTGTTTATTTACTTTGATGCTGAAGACCATCAGAATCTCCAATCTCTGCCTCTAGGCTGAGACTCAGTAGAATCCCACGTGTTTGGAGCATAGCGGTTTGATAGCTGATACTCATTCAATTGGAAATTCCGAGTCATTGCTCTGCGGCCTTAATTAATATCGGTTGTGATTTGGGATCCGTGTTTAGCGAGGTAATATATAAGTGACTACATATTCTCCCACTTTAATTAGAGACCTACTATGCATTAATAAAAATGGTAAGTTTATTTTTAAATTGAAATTAATTGAAGAAACATAGAGAAACATACGTGTGCACAGAAAAATATAGAAAGCACATTAGGGATGTTTATAGCCCTAAGACTTCATAACAAAGACCCCAAATGACAGTGGCTGAAACCAGACACGCTTTTCTCTCCTGCATTCACAGTTCACACTGTTGAGCTGTGTCGGAGCCCAAGGTCGTCCAAGGACTCACGTTCTTTCCACCGTGGTGCTTACTCATCAGCTTCATGGTTGAGTTGACTCCTTAGCTGTGTCCCCATCCCAGCTTATGGAAACTGGAAAGATCCAAAACCCAGGGCAAGTGACTTGCCTTATTTCAGTATGACCCGGAAATTGTCCTTCGCATTGACCTGATGGGTTGCATGTCCACCTCTGGCTGCACGGAAGTCTGACCAGTATGATCTTGATCTGAACATACACTGACCCAATAAGCAGACTGTTGTATGTCCATTCTCCAATAGGAAAACTACCATACTTCCTGTAGAATTTGTATAGTACAGCACGGTAAAAGAAGGAAAGAAATTCCACTATTAATTTCAATTTTTCATATATTTATAGTCATACTTTTTTTGTTTTTCTTCCCAGTATTTTTATCGCATATTTTTATTTTTAATTTTTTATATCTTTATTGGAGTATAATTGCTTTACAATGTTGTGCTATTTTCTGCTGTACAACAAAGTGAATCAGCTATATGTATACATATATCCCCATATCCCCTCCCTCTTGAGCCTCCCTCCAACACTCCCTATCCCACCCCTCTAGGTCGTCACAAAGCACCAAGCTGACCTCCCTGTGCTATGTGGCTGCTCCCCACTAGCTATCCATTTTACATTTGGTAGTGTAAATATGTCCATGCCACTCTCTCACTTCATCCCAGCTGACCCTTCCCCCACCAGCCCCCTGTGTCCTCAAGTCCATTCTCTACGTCAGTGTCTTTATTCCTGCCCTGCCACTAGGTTCATCAGTACTGTTTTGTTTTTTTTAGATTCCATATATATGTGTTAGCATACAGTATTTGTGGTATTTGTTTTCTCTTTCTGACTTACTTCACTCTGTATGACAGACTCTAAGTCCATCCACCTCATTACAAATAATTCAATTTTGTTCATGTTTATGGCTGAGTTATATTCCATTGTATATACGTGCCACATCTTTATCCATTCATCTGTCAATGGACATTTATATTATTTCCATGTCCTGGCTATTGTAAATAGTGCTGCAATGAACATTGTGGTACGTGTATCTTTTTGAATTATGGTTTTCTCAAGATATATACCCAGGAGGGGGATTGCTGGGTCATATGGTAGTTCTATTTTTAGTTTCTTAAGGAACCTCCATACTGTTCTACACAGTGGTGGTATAAATTTACATTCCCACCAGTAGTGCAGAAAAGGTTCCCTTTTCTCCACACCCTCTCTGACTTTTATTGTTTGTAGATTTTTTAATGATGGCTATTCTGACCGGTGTGAAGTGATACCTCATTGTGGTTTTGATTTGCATTTCTCTAATGATTAGTGACGTTGAGCATCTTTGCATATGTTTGTTGGCAATCTGTATGTATTCTTTGGAGAAATGTCTGTTTAGGTCTTCTGCCCATTTTTGGATTGGGTTGTTTGGTTTTTTGATATTGAGCTGCATGAGCCACTTGTATATGTTGGAGATTAATCCTTTGTCAGTTGCTTCATTTGCAAATATTTTATCCCATTCTGAGGGTTGTCTTTCCGTCTTGTGTATGGTTTCTTTTGCTCTGCAAAAGATTTTAAGTTTCATTAGGTCCCATTTGTTTATTTTTTATTTTATTTCCATTACTCTAGGAGCTGGGTCAAAAAGAATCTTGCTGTGATTTATGTCACAGAGTGTTCTGCCTATGTTTTCATCTTAGAGTTTTATAGTGTCCGGCCTTACAGTTAGGTCTTTAATCCATTTTGAGTTTATTTTTGTGTATGGTGTTAGAAAGTGTTCTAATTTCATTCCTTTACAGGTAGCATTTTTCCCAGTACAGCTTATTGAAGAGGATATCTTTTCACCACTGTATATTCTTGCCTCCTTTGTCAAAGATAAGGTGACAGTATGTGCATGGGTTTATCTCTGGTCTTTTTGTCCTTTTCCATTGATCTATATTTCTGTTTTTGTGCCAGTACCATACTGTCTTGATTACTGTAGCTTTGTAGTATAGTCTGAAGTCTGGTAGCCTGATTCCTCCAGCTCCATTTTTCTTTCTCAAGATTGCTTTGGCTATTTGAGATATTTTGTATTTCCAAACAAATTGTAAATTTTTTTGTTCTATTCTGTGAAAAATGCCATTGGTAATTTGATAGGGATTACATTGAATCTGTAGATTGCTTTGGGTAGTATAGTCACTTTCAGAATGTTGATTCTTCCAATCCAAGAACATGGTATATCTCTCCAACTGTTTGTATCACCTTTAATTTCTTTCATCAGTGTCATAGTTTTTTTCACACAGGTCTTTTGCCTCTTAGGTAGGTTTATTCCTAGGTATTTCATTCTTTCTGTTGCAGTAGGAAATGGGAGTTTTTCCTTAATTTTTCTTTCTGATTTTTCATTGTTAGTGTATAGGACTGCAAGAGATTCCTATACACTGTGCTTTAATTTTGTATCCTGCTACTTTACCAAATTCATTGGTTACATCTAGTAGTTTTCTGGTGACATCTTTAGAACTTTCTATGTATAGTATCATGTCATATTCAAACAGTGACAGTTTTACTTCTCCTTTTCCAATTTGGATTCCTTTTATCTCTCTTTCTTCTATGATTGCGTGGCTAAAACTTCTAATACTATGTTGGATAATAGCGGTGAGAGTGGGCACCCTTGTCTTTTTCCTGATCCTAGAAGAAATCCTTACAGTTTTTCATCACGGAGAATGATGTTGGCTGTAGGTTTGTCATATGTTTTATTATGTTGAGGTAGGTCCTCTCTTTGCCCACTTTCTGGAGAGTTTTTATCATAAATAGGTATTGAATTTTGTCAAAAGCTTTTTCTGCATCTGTTGAGATTACCATATGGTTTTTATCCTTCAGTCTGTTAATATGGTGTATCACATTGATTGTATAATGAAAAATCCTTGCATTCCTGGGATAAACCTCTCTTGATCATGGTGTATGATACTTTTAATGTGCTGTTGGATTCTGTTTGCTAGCATTTTGTTGAGGATTTTTTCATCTATGTTCATCAGTGATATTGGCCTGTAGTTTTCTTTTTTTGTGACATCTTTGTCTAGTTTTGGTATCAGGGTGATGGTGACCTCGTAGAATGAGTTTGGGAGTGTTCCTCCCTCTGCTATATTTTTGAAGAGTTTAAGAAGAATAAGTGTTAGCTCTTCTCTAAATGTTTGATAAAATTCACTTAAGAAGCCATCTCTGGCCCTGGGTCTTTGCTTGTTGGAAGATTTTTAATCACAGTTTCAATTTCAGTGCTTGTGATTGGTTTGTTCCTATTTTCTATTTCTTCCTGGTTCAGTTATGGAAGGTTGTACCTTTCTAAGAATTTGTCCATTTCTCCCAGGTTGTCCGTTTTACTGGCATATAGATGCTTTTAGTTGCTAATGATCCTTTGTATTCCTGTGCTGTCAGTGTTACTTCTCCTTTTTAATTTCTAATTCGGATGAGTTGAGTCTTCTCCCTTTTTTTCTTGATGAGTCTGGCTAATGGTTTATCAATTTTGTTTATCTTCTCAAGGAACCAGCTTTTAGTTTTATTGATCTTTGTATCACTTCCTTAATTTCTTTTTCATTTCTTTCTGATCTGATCTTTATGATGATTTTCCTTCTGCTAACTTTGGGGTTTTTTTTTTTTTGTTGTTCTTCTTTCTCTAATTGCTTTAGTTGTAAGGTTAGGTTGTTTATTTGAGATGTTTCTTGTTTCTTGAGGTAGGATTGTATTGCTATAAACTTCCCTCTTAGAACATCTTTTGCTGCGTCCCATAGGTTTTGGATCTTCGTGTTTTCATTGTCATTTGTTTCTAGATATTTTTTGATTTCCTCTTCGATTTCTTCAGCGATCTCTTAGTTATTTAGTAGAGTAATTTTTAGCCTCCATGTGTTTGTATTTTTTGCAGTTTTTTTTCCTGTAATTGATATCTAGTCTCAAAGCATTGTGGTCGGAAAAGATGCTTGATACAATTCCAATTTTCTTAAACTTACCAAGACTTGATTTGTGACCCAAGATGTGATCTATCCTGGAAAATGTTCTGTGTGCACTTGAGAAGAAAGTGTATTCTTTTGGTATGGATGGTATGTTCTATAAATATCGATTAAGGCCATCTGGTCTAATGTGTCATTTAAAGTTTGTGTTTCGTTATTTATTTTCTGTTTGGATGATATGTCCATTTGTGTAAGTGGGGTGTTAAAGTCCTCCACTATCATTGTGTTACTGTCGATTTCCCCTTTTATGGCTGTTAGCATTTGCCTTATGCATTTAGGTGCCGTTATGTTGGGTGCATAAATATTTACAATCGTTATATCTTCTTCTTGGATTGATCCCTTGATCATTATGTAGTGTCTTTCACTGCGTCTTGTAATCGTTTTTATTTTAAAGTCTATTTTGTCTGATAGGAGTATTGCTATTCCAGCTTTCTTTTGATTTTCATTTGCATGGAGTATCATTTTTCATCCCCTCACTTTCAGTCTGTATGTGGCCCTAGGTGTGAAGTGGGTCTCTTGTAGACAGCATATATATGGGTCTTGTTTTTGTATCCATTCAGCCAGTCTGTGTCTTTTGGTTGAGGCCTTTAATCCTTTTATATTTAAGGTAATTATTAATATGTATGTTCCTATTACCATTTTCTTAATTGTTTTGGGTTTGTTTTTGTAAGTCTTTTCCTTCTCTTGTATTTAATGCCTAGACAATTTCCTTCAGCATTTGTTGTAAAACTGGTATGGTGGTGCTGAATTCTCTTAACTTTTGCTTATCTGTAAAGCTTTTGATTTCTCCCTTGAATCTGAATGAGATCCTTGTTCGGTAGAGTAATCTTTGTTGTAGGTTTTTCCCTTTCATCACTTTAAATATATCTTTCCACTCCCTTCTGGCCTATAGAGCTTCTGCTGAAACCTCAGCTGTTTATCTTATCAAGATTCCCTTGTATGTTATTTGTTGCTTTTCCCTTGCTGCTTTTATTATTTTTTCTTTGTGCTTAATTTTTGTTAGTTTGATTAGTATGTGTCTTGGCATGTTTCTCCTTGGGTTTATCCCATTTGGGATTCTCTGTGCTTCCTCGACCTGATTGACTATTTCCTTTCCCATGTTGTCTTCCCAGTTTTTAACATATATGTGCAATTTTCCTATAATGCATTGTCATTTTACCATTCCTATATCATTACCTTTTCCACATACAATTAATTGACTCTAGAAACCCTCATTTTAATGGCTAACACACACACAGATGCACCCTCATTTATATGAGTATTATATTATTCTACTGTGCAAGCTGTTTCTAGATTTTTTCATATTCTAAGTAAGTTGTTATATGCATTTATATTTTCTGTGTATTTTAAGGTAATTTCCTAGGTAAGGAATTATTGTCAAATTGGTTTTCAGAAAGGTATGTCCATATTTCTTTCCCAACAGTAGTATATGAAATGACATCTTTAAGTGAGAGAATATCTAGCTTTTGGGGTATTTTTTGGATCTGAGAATTCTTGTTCTTATTCACACTGGAGATGGGGGGAAAGCATTTTTCTCTGCAACACACACTGGCATACATGACAAATGCCTGCCTGGCTAGAAAATAGTTTTAAGATGGCTTATTTGCTGCTTAAGTTTGTAATTTATTGGTATGTTTATTACCTATGAATATTTTTGGGGGGGAAATTCTCTATATGTTATTTACCCCTTTTCCTCTCTTGAATTTTTGTTTATTTTATGCTAATATATATGAGTTCTTTATAATAAGTACATCAAATATTACCCATTGTGTTTGTTGCAGTTTTTTTATGTTAATTTGCTGTATTTTGACACACTTATTAGAAGCTTGTCAGAATGGCCATCATCAAAAAATCTAGAAACAATAAATGCTGGAGAGGGTGTGGAGAAAAGGGAACACTCTTGTGCTGCTGGTGAGAATGTGAATTGGTACAGCCACTATGGAGAACAGTATGGTGGTTCCTTAAAAAACTACAAATAGAACTACCATATGACCCAGCAATCCCACTACTGGGCATATACCCTGAGAAAACCATAATTCAAAAAGAGTCATGTACCAAAATGTTCATTGCAGCTCTATTTACAATAGTCAGGACATGGAAACAACCTAAGTGTCCATCATCGGATGAATGGATAAAGAAGATGTGGCACATATATACAATGGAATATTACTCAGCCATAAAATGAAATGAAATTAAACTATTTGTAATGAGGTGGATAGACCTAGAGTTTGTCATACAGAGTGAAGTCAGAAAGAGAAAGACAAATACCATATGCTAACACACACACACACACACACACACACACACACACACATATATATATATATATATATATATATATATGTATATGGAATTTAAGAAAAAAAAATGTCATGAAGAACCTAGGGGTAAGACAGGAATAAAGACACAGACCTACTAGAGAATGGACTTGAGGATATGGAGAGGGGGAAGGGTAAGCTGTGACAAAGTGAAAGAGAGGCATGGACATATATACACTACCAAACGTAAGGTAGATAGCTAGTGGGAAGCAGCCGCATAGCACAGGGAGATCAGTTCGGTGTTTTGTGACCACCTGGAGGAGTGGGATAGGGAGGGTGGGAGGGAGGGAGATGCAAGAGGGAAGAGATATGGGAACATATGTATATGTATAACTGATTCACTTTGTTATAAAGCAGAAACTAACACACCATTGTAAAGCAATTATACTCCAATAAAGACGTAAAAAAAAAAAAAAAAGAAGCTTGTAGTTTTGCATTGTCAAGTACATCAAACTTTTCCTTTGCAGTTTCTTCCATTACTCTTCCGCTTAGAATGTTTCCATCCTCTGGTCACCTATGTATTTAAAATACTAATGTCTCATCTGCACTGTCTTATCTTGTTCCAGTGACCTGTCTTGTAATTCCTTAGCATACTGTCTCACTTTAATTATTTAAGAAAATATTAATATTTTCTGGGGTGAGTCTTCTTTCACTTCTCTTCTTGTGTGACCTTCTTCTGCCTCTTAATTTTTCTTATGGGGAGTGATAAGCTTAAAATTTTGATCAATATTATACTAAATCCTTCTTATAATTTGTATTATATTTTTACATACTTATAATAATAAAATTGTAAATTATAAGTCTTGATAGAATACTTTATATCAACATAATATTAAATTATATTACAAGCTAAATTATAGTTACAAATTACAATGCTATTTATTTTGTACTATATACTGTATTATTTATTATTTATGTATTACATACTGCATTAAAATATGATTTTTATTTATATTGTATACAAAATTTATTTTATATTTATACTTATATTTTAAACTTACAAATTTATCTTACAATAATTTTTATACTATAATAATTTCCCATTTAAAACATGTTCATTCTTTTCCCTTTTTCTGACACATCTTTCCATTGATTCAAGATTTCACTTAGGTCCATTAGTAAATCTTTCTTTCCATAAGACTTTCACATTTTTTATGATGGTCATTCTGATCTATTTTGCTCTTTTGGATTATTGCTTAAAGGTTCTCTCCTACATATTTTGTAACTGGTCTTCCTAGTATATGGAAAAGCTACTAATATTTTGTTAGTTGTGTAGTTGGCCACCTAAATAAAGTCTTATCCATTTCCAAAGTACTTCTTTGGGTTTCGTGAGGTCCCTCTATGGGAAATTAGCTGCTTTTCAGTAATGGTGTATCTGTCTCCTTGCTCATCTCACTGTTGATTCAAGCCCTGTGCCTGGGGCCATGGCTCACCCCTGGGTCTTGTCTCCCCAGCATGGAGGAGTGTGGGGCCGTGTGCCCGAGACTTGCCATCATGGTCCATGACAGCTTCCAGTGCCTGGATTCCCCACAGCACATCAAAAACAGATGCGTTGCCATCTTTCCACTTAAATGTTTCCTGTGAATTAGTAGCTGGATGCGGTTATAACCGGAGGTCCATGCACCTCAGGGGCACAGAAGGGGAGATGGAGGCTGAGCGGGGAGAAGCATGTTTGTGTGTGAAACACCATCACCAGGGGTGCCCACCATCAGCTCTGCAGAGCCCAGCTTCCCCCACCACCCGACCAAGGTCTTACTGTCTTCTGTCCATGAAGACACATGCTGTCATTGCGGTGACACTGGGAGGGTTGGAAATACCATTACACAGTCAAGGTGAAACAAGGACCAAAAGTATCCTCATTGATACAAAATACCACATAGAAAGATTGTTCTGACATATTCCTCACCCAGAGCGGGTCAGCAGCCAGTGCTGCACCTGGAGAAAGGTCCCCATTGATTCAAGAGGGTGAAAGACGGTCCTTGTGGTTGCTTCTTAGTTCAACTAATAGACTAGAGACTTAGCACGCTTTAATCGCTTAGATTTCTTCCTGGTTAATTGTCTTTTTTTTCCATTTACCTTTTGGAATCATAATGATTTTGTTATCAAGTTGTATGAGTGTTTTTGTGTCCCTGTATAACTTTTTTTTTTAATTCAGTGTTGCCTAAGCTATTTTCAGAGTTTACAAGGCATACCATGTATTATTGTGCTTTGCTTTCATTGCATTTCACAGATACTGCATTTTTTACAAGTTGAAGGTTTGTGGCCACCCTGTGTTGAACAAGTCTGTTGGCACCATTTTTCTAATAACATTTGCTCATATTCTGTCTCTGTGTCACATTTTGGTAATTCTTGCAATATTTCAAACCCTCCACCAGCAAAAAGATCATGACTCACTGAAGGCTCAGATGACAGTTTGCATTTTTTAGCAACAAAGTATTGTTTTAAATTAAGCTATGTACACTTTTTAGACATAATGTTATTGCACACTTATTAGAAGACAGTATAGTATAAACATAACTTAATATGCACCAGGAAACCAAAAATATTGTGTCACTCCCTTAATTGCGATATTTGCTGTATTGTGGTGGTCTGGAATGGAACCTGCAGTATCTCCAAGGTATGCCTCTAATTTCTTTTAAATTTGTTGTTTAATCTGTTCCTTTTGATATAGAGTAAGTTATTCATATATGTTGATACATCTCTTTTCATTTTCAGTTATTCAATGTTTTTAAAGTAAGAATTCCCAAGTAGAGATTTGTTAAATTCATATATATATTAGGTTGAGATATTTTGATTTTATGGAGAAAATACCATGAACGTTTGGATGGAGACGCCGCGTTGGGGAGTGGATGACAATTTTCCAGCAGCTGAGAGCCGGGCGCTGCTGGTTGGTCATGCTCACTGTCGCTTCATGTCAATCCTTCATCAGATAAACCCGCTGGAAACTGTTCTCAACATGTGCTCTGCTCACCTTTAATGAGGGTCATCAAAAGGAAAATAATATTTCACGCTCCCTCGCCTTTATGAATGCTCACATAAAGTTTTATAGCCCTTGCCTGATCGTCAGGTGACGTATGTCTGAGTTCAGCTACTTGCCTTTCAAGAGGTTTGCCGACGTCTCTGGAAGGGGCGGGGGAGGGGAGGCTGTGGGGAGGTGCATCCTCTTGCTGCTCTGGTCTGTGTGCTCATCGCTCTCGTCTGCCTCTGAGTTTTAGGTCTGATCATGTGTAATAAGAGTGAGGATGGATCGTTAGTAAATATGAACCGTAGAATTCTTTTTTCCCCCCTAGGATACATTTTTTTTTCAGTTATGCATATACATGTAGCCATTCCTTTTCAAATTCTTTTCCCTCCGAGGTTGTTACATAACATTGAGCAGAGCTCCCTGTGCTCTACAGTAGGTCCCTGCTGGTTATCCAATTGGAACATAGCAATGTGTACCATAGAATTCTGTTAACAGATGGCTTGTGGGTTAGTCACTGGAACCTTGAACTTAATACATTTAAAAATAGTTTGTAAAGTTGGTATTTTCCTATGACAAACTGACTACATGTCTTTCCATAATATTGAGATGGAGAACACGGGATTGATCATTTTTATGGAACGCTGGACTCCTAAACCTGGGGGTCATCAACGTGGTGCCCACTTCCATCCCTGGGGTGTGGGGGGCTGCAAGAAGCTCCTCCCTCCACCCGGTCCCTGCCCTTCTGCCAGCATCCCCGAACATCCCTGAGGCCCGCAGCCCCTGTGCTCGCTTGCCCTGAGGGTGGTGAAACAGACAGGGGACCAGCTTCCTGGCTTCCAGCCTTGTTGCCCTGACTACGTGAGCAGGCTTGTTACCGGGGCAGAAGGAGGTTTCTTGCCCGGTGTCTGCTGTGACCTTGGGTGATGAGTCCAGAGGTACGATTTGGACCATTTTGTGGAGGCCCCACTGGGTTCCTGCAGGGGGATCCCTGGCGGATGAAAGCCTGGTCTGGCTGCCCCTGGATGGAGCCTGTCACAGGGTGTCTGGGTCTCAGTCCCTCCAGCTGTGGGATGGTTGTTGTGAGGACCACATGCATGTGAGAGAACTTAAAAGAGGGCCCTGCTCCGGTCATGCTGGGGTGCCTGCTGCTGTTACTGCCACAGGCAGTTTGACCCGAGTGACCCATCCCGCTGTGCCCCCAGAGAGAGTCAGGATATAGGGGGGTCAGAGAGAGCTTCTGTGATGGGTTTTGTGAGAGACGATGAAAGCCAGGATGAAGCCATGGAAATGAATGTTCCTGAGCCCCGAGTCCAGACAGTGTGATGCTGAGCATGTCAGCAAAGGCAGCAGCCGAGGAGGAGAGTCCAGGGTGATCCCGTGATTTGGGGACGGAGGGAATGTGAAAAGAGTGAGGAGAGAATGAAGAAGAGAGAGCGGGGGTGGGGGGGCTCTGAGGAGAGAACTCAGGATGAAGCGATGTTTGAGAGATGGACCTGAGGTTGGGCTCAGACCTGAGTTAGGGGTTTCCCTGTGGAGACATGGAGGTGGCTGGGCTGGGTCCTGCCTGGGTCAGGAGACATGGTCTGAAGCGGGAGCTGAGGGCGGGAGCTGCAGAAACCCTGTAGAGGGGCGATGCCGGGGTGTGTCCTTGGGACCCCCCTAACCACGAGGGCAGGTGCAGGAGAGCCCACAGAGAGAGACAGAAGAGTGGGGAGCCACGAGGTAGTGAAGGTTTAGCCCCTGTTCAGCTTCCGAATCCCAGTGCTGGTCTGGACCCATCATCAGCCACTAGAAACCCTCAGGAAAATCCCAGAAAACGCAATGCTGATGGCAGCCAGGGGCCCCACTGGAATAACAGCTCACTGTGCAACCCAGAGTGGGGTCTGGCTGCTCGCCGCTCAAAAGCCAGCAAAGAAGCAAGGTTGGTGGAAAGGAAGGTTTGCTTTATTTCAGAGGCCAGCATCCTGGGGAGGGGCAGGGTGGGCTCCTGTCCAAAGGCTGACTCCCCGCCAGTGACAACCAGTGGGCAAGAGCTTTTATAGACAGAGGGAGGGGGCTGTGTGCAGAAACAGCAGTCAGCTGTGACAGTCACCTTGAAATTGGTCATCGGTGGTCTGATCAGCGTCATCCTGATCGTTTTAAGGACAGTTAGTCTTCAGTTCCAGGGTTGGTTTGTTCCCATTTCTTTGAGGCCAGTTCTCGGAATTGTGGCGGCTCATGTCATGGCTACAGTCTGGTCATCATGCAGTTCATTTCTTCCATCTGCTGGGGGTTTCAGTATCTACAAGACAGCTCACAGGACATGGCTCAGAATATTATCTGTAGCCCTTGAGGAGCAACTAAAGGTCCTTGATTTTGCCTAATGACTAAACTATTATTGTTTAGTCTTGTTGGACTGTTTTCCTTGGTTTCTGCATTTTCTCACTTCTCTGATTAAACTTACTCTTTGGTTAAAGTTTTTCCCCAGACAAAAGGCAGGTGGAGGACACGGTGGGAAAGGACCATAGAGTCCTGCTCCGTTTCAACTGGGCACAGAATCCATCTTCCAGGTGGGGCGGGAGGGGAAACGGATGCAGAGATGGGTAAAACCAAGAGCCACAGAAGTAGGAAGGGAGGAAGAGCATGTGGGCAAGGTGTAGGAGAGGTAAACAGACAGAACAAGAGACACAGAAGGAGAGCACAGGCCCTGCCCTCCCTGCCCCATCCGCTGGGCCGGCACAGCCCCGGAGACGGTGCAGGGGAGACAGGTGCCTCCCAGACCTCAGAGCCGCCATGTCACCCCCAGCCTGCAGGCGAGACCAGGTCCAGGCCATCCCGGGCTGCACTCCCTCTTCTCGGGTGCTTTTCATCCACTCTCGACTCTCAGTGCCCTGATTCTTTTCCTTCCACCTTTGCTCGTTTGAATTCCTTTCCTGGGCCCAAAGGGCAACCCACTCATCCTCCCCCATCAGAGAATGTTCCTCCAAAGGACGCGAGTCCCTTCCCCTACTCCTTTCTGAGCAACACAGCCCAGCATCCTGCTGCCCACCCAGACTGCCCCCGCCCTCCGGGCTCCATTAACTGCATTTGTAGGAAATGTGAGGTGTGTAAGGCCACCCTATCAGGAGATGATTGGACCGAAGAGTTCGTCAGAGCTCCCGAGAGGAGGGGCCATGCGTGAGCCCAGTGAGGAGGGATCAGTTGGTCCTATGGGGTCTCTCCCATTGGGTGCCCGTCACCTGGGGAGCGAGGCTCATATCACCTGTGGTGTCACAGGCCTAATAGGTATGCATCACAGGAGAAGTACCAACCGTGGCATCTGGCGGCGGGGAGGTTTGGTTGGAGGATGTAGGGAAGTCTCTGAGTAAATCTGGTTAGGAGGGCACTGAATTCCTGCTCGGCTCTCCGGGCTGGCAGGGGAGGGACAGTGAATGGGAGGAACTGGGAACAGGCCTGAAGAGGGGCCAGCTCCACACATGGGGCATTTCATCCCACAAGCTGATCCCCTGGGCCCTGGGTGACCTCATTTTGCAGAAGTTTCAGGGTCTGAGTGAGAAAAGCATCTTCCTCTCCTTCCAACCTCAGTCTGGTCCCAGCTCAGATGTAAGAAATGACACCCAGGAGCCCGCGGGCCTGGAGGGCACTGGGAAGTTGACAGGTTGGGGTCACGAGGATGCCCCCCACCTCCTCTGAATATCTCTCCCTTGCCTCATTGTCCCGCACCTGCAGCCTCTCTCAGACACCTCCCAGCCGTGACTGCATCCCCGCCAAGCTGCCAGCACCGTCCTCCTTCCTTGTGGGGGAACCCATGGCCTCTCCAAGGCTCCGCACTTCCCTTCCTTGTTTTCTCCTCACGGCGACAACCTGTCCTCTTCTTTGGCAGGTAACTGCATCCTCCCTGCCAGGAGGTCTGTCTGTGCCAATCCTGCCTGGTTCCAATTAGACCCTACGCTCCTGGAGAGCACAGCCTCTGTCCTCTGTCCGCCCCAGGATGGCTCTGTGCTCAGGCATCCTTACTGTCTCAGGGATGGAGCCTGGGGTCAGCAGCAGCTGGCCCTGGACCCCTGGGCCCAGGGAACCCAGGAGAACTATTCCAAAGAGGATGCACAGGGTCCTGAAGTGTTTAGGCTTTGATCCCCCAGGAGGGCTAATGTTGCCAGGCTCTAAATTCACTCCTTTCCTAATTGGCCGTCCTATTTTTTTTTTTCCTCAACTTCAAGACTGTCTTCTTTTAACTTCTTAAGGTGTCTTAAGTGACAGCTGTAAATAATTAAACACTGTGTTTAACCGTAGAGTTGGCATTCTAATATATTTTTAAATGTTCTTTGTGTTCATAAACAAAGAACCAGCCAAGTTCAAGTTTGATAATCATGGAGTCATACTTTATCATTTCAGGAAAGAAGCCAATGCTAGATTTCAGTTCCTGGGAGTTACTAAGGGACTTTTCCTGGCTCTGGCTCGGGGCTGCGTCCTGCTCATCCCAGCTTCAGACGGCGTCCCATCCCGATTTGTCTAAAAGTGGGAACTGGTTGGCCAGAAGGACAGACAGCGTCTAGAGTAGGGAATTTCCGAGGCATGGTCTCTCTGGGGAGAGTGGCATTTTCTCCCCTTCCACGCCCCCTATCTCCCCCAACCCTGAGCCCTCCGGCCTCTGTGTCAACCTTGTGATGTGCGATGTGGTCCCTGCCCTGTTCCACCGCAGGCCTCTTGCCACTGTGAGCTCCTCTCAGACCCTCCTCAGCTGCGTTCTCACTCCGTCCTTCTCCGCACTCGGCCGGATCCCCCCATGATGACGTCTTCCTTCCTCCTGGAGGACCTGCCCTCCCCTAAGCCTCCTCCGCCCCAGCCTCCACTGCCTGTGCTCAGTGGCTCTGGAGCCTGGACGCCGTCTGCGGCTTTCCTTTCCCCATTTCCAGTCGGAACAGGAGAGGTGCCAGTGCCCCTGGGTGACCCCTTCAGGCTCAAGAAACTTGGGAACGCGTCCCTCCCCCTTTTGCCCAGGCTAAGGAAGTTGTCTTTTCTGAAATTTGTAGAGCACAACCATAACCTGCAGTCCCAGACCCCCTCTCCTCGGTGATCGGGCCCCTTCCCAGTAGTCACTCCTGTTTTCCATTCTCACTTCCACAGCCTATGGAGCAGCCCTTCTCCTATGAGTCCCAGGTCTCACCCTTTATCTGGTAGCCATTGGTTACATGCTCTCTTCCCTCCTGGAGTAAGTACTGTGTGTAGATTATCTAGCATGAGATGACACCTATATAGTGCGTTCCAGACACCAGTCCTGAGTGTTCTACACGTATCAGGTAGCTTATTCCTCATGACCACCGACCCAGTAGCCATCGTTATGACCCCTTTTTACAGGCACAGAAAATAAGACTGGAAAGGTTGAGTGTCATTCCCAGGGTCCCCAGGACGGTCACCTCACACCCAGCCTGCTTCCCGCTGGGGTGCATCCTGGGGCTGTGCAGATATGTACGGATGCAGACCCTGCCCGGTCTACAACCACATCTGGGCCAGTTGCTCTCCCCTGTTGATCTTCCTCTTGGCGGTGTTTCTGTGTTCTCATTGTCACTAAGTTTCTGACACCCACTCACTTAACATGTTCCTAAGCTGAGAGATGCCTCAGTGGGGTCTCACAAAATATTTATTTATTTATCATTCTTCACTTCCTTTGTCCCTATTTTTGAGGGAGCAATTTGCTTCTTTATCAGGTGTATTTCTTTTACTCCTCAGAAAGGAGGTAGCTCTCCTCAGCATGTGGACACCTGACTGACCCGCGGAATTCGTCATCACGTTTGCCTTCACAACACCGCGTTGCGTGAACATGGTCAGCGTTGCCCTAAGCGTTTCTGATCTGCATGCTCTTCTCCTGCTGGGCATTTTGGGTGGATGCCTCTGGTCTTGGGCATTCAGCTCATGAGTGACGTCATCCAGAGCAGTCACTTTACCAAAGGGGGCACCGTGCTGTCATTTTCTTGTATTTTCCTTCAAGAACGAACAGACTGCTTCTCACCCACAGTGAAGATGGGGAACGGAAGTGATGAGAGATTTCTCCCTGGATTCAGACTCACATCGTGATTCCTTTTCATTCACGCACATTTGCTGAGGGCCTGTCTCAGGAGCCCAACGCAGGTGTGGTTCCCCCGAGTCAGTAAGTCTGGTGTCAGACGGACATGCATACACAGAAACGTAAACACAACACGCTGTGGTGATTTGGTGAACAAAACGCTGTGTGATGCAATAGTCATCAAATGTTTTGGGGTGTCTGTGTAGTCACAGGGTGTTGAGCTGGAGAGATGAATAAGGCATGAACCCTAAAGAACAAATCAGAAATTATACAAGAGACTGTAAGTGCTGCACCCAGTAGGGGTTAGGAGGAGACAACACTAGCCCAGTGTTTTAAGTGATGGATTGGTGGGGTGGCTTCGTGGAAGAGGAGGCATTTCAACCAAGTGTATTCATGGGAGGTGACTCAACTATGCATGCGTTTCTGGTGCTGGGAGAGACCTGGAGGTAAACAGCACAAATCGAGTTTGACAAGAGCTGGACTGTCACACAGGCCCAGGGTGAATAGCGGGGCATCCACTTGAAGACAGTCTTTGGGGTTAAACCAAGGAAGACTTAAATGCTGGGGTGAAACGTTAGGGAACAAAGGGAAAGAATGAGAAACAGGAGCAGGAATGGCAATTAAAAGGCGATTCTTGTTCTTTAGCTGGAGGTTAATTAAGATGGACTGGAGTCGGCTGGGGACAGGGCGTGAGGGGAAGAAAGCATTGGTGGGGGCTTTGCAGAACAATAGAATAGAGCTTTACAGCCGGCTGGTCTGGGGAGTCGGGGAGGGAGGAGCCATCATGGTCACTAACCCTCGGGTCTGGGAGATGGAAGATGGGGCTGTCGGGGAGAAATCAGGGCGCCAGGGTGGCTGGGGTGGGGGGGAGCAGAGACATGTCTCTGTGAGCTCCAGGAGCTGCCTGGGGGCTTCATAAGGAAGAAACTGCTCTGTGTTCTGCCCTGTGCCCTTCGCCCTGGCAGGAGCCAGGGAAAGAAGCCTAAAGCTGGTGGTGACGGCTGACTCTTGGGAGACAGAGGGAGAGGATAGACAGGCTCTTCACACCTTTGCATCACTGTTTGTGAACACGGATGTGACAGGTCGGGGCCCTCATCTGTGCTCTTACATCTATTGAAAGGTTACCAAACTCAGGCCATTTGCCAGGTGCTTTTTGTGCATTATCTCATTTAATCCTTACAATGTGATAGCTGTGAGTTTACCCACTTCACCCTAAAGAAACTCAGACCTAAATAATTTAGGCGGTTGGCTCAGAACACAGAGTTACAATTGAAAGAAGCAGTTTTCAAACTCAATGCTCGACTCCTGAGTTCCTTATCCCTTTCATACTACAGCTGTCATCCCTGCTCACCTGACCCCAAACTGATGGATCGACAAAGCGCTGCAGCAGGGGAGTGGACCCTTCTTCTGTTGCGTCTACTGAGAAAACAGACTCCCCTCTTCCTGAAACACAGACCGACCCCCTTGGATGAGACAGCTGAGATTTAGAGTCAAACTTGTAACACCACCTCTAGGACCTTGTAAAAGTTCTTTCACATTTCTGAAAGCTGTTTCTTTCTCTTAATGGGGACAATCATACATATTTTGTAATACTGTGAAGAGAAGTAGACGGATACACCAGTCATTTTCCCACCTGAGGCCGTGATGTCCTTTTTTCCCGAGATGAATGCGTGGTTTTTTCCCTCAGTTCTCTCAACAGTCACCACTCCAGAGGGCTCTCCAGTATCTAGTCCACCCGCCCATAGCAGCAGAAGAGCCCCTGGAGGTTAGCTGGCATCACGGCCACCTGGAAATAAGAATGCATTTTCCAGCTCTCACGACCAACCGCTACGTGTGGGCACAGAGATAATAGAAGAGGTGCCAGAAATTTCAAGGATATGACTTTGTAGGAAAGGGCACACACTTTTCCTGCCCCTCCCTTCCTTCCTTCCTTCCTTCCTTCCGACCTGAATGCAAATGTGAGGCTAGAGATGAAGCAACCTCAGCAGTGGAGGCCTGTGCACAGAGCAATGGGACAGAATGGGCCAGAGGAAGGCCTTACCCCTCTGCACTGGCTGACCTCAGACTATAGGCTTGTTCATATCCTGCTGCTTCGGGTTTTCTGTCACTCATCTGTAAATCTGAACAGACATCCTCTGACATGTGAAACCCAGCATCGGTGTGTTTACCTGATTATTTTCAACTTCTTCCCAATGGAATATAAACCTCCTGAGGGTAGCCCTCTGTTTCTGTTTATTACTGGATGTCTGACATTTGGGACAGTGCCCGATACATGACATGTGCTCAGGGTATTTGTTGAGCAAATAAATAAATGAGTGAATGAATGTAAAGTCCAGAGTGCACGGGGGGTCTTTACTAAACGCTATCTTCTTCCAGGTTCTCTGACTGGCCTTAGAAAGAGCAATCAGAGGAGGCTGTGGAGCATTTGGGGTCTGTCCAGCTTAATGAACAACTACTAATAACAGCAATCAACCCCTTTGATAAAGACTTCCATTCCGATCCCACTGATCTCTGGACGGGGTGAAACCTGCTTTTCTCTCAGAAGCTTCTGTGTTATTCATCCTCCGTTGGCTGCTTTTAGCAACAGGCTCTGTCTTACTCAGTGTCCCCATTAACAGGAACCATCAGGTGCGTGATTCAGACCTAATTGCTGCCACAGCCTTGGCAGTATTTTCCTGTCACTTCTCTGCGGGGTAGCCAGACTCAGCCCTGATGCGCCCCGGCCTGCCAAGAACTAATGTGCAATGCAGACAGCGAAAACATGCCTCCAAAGCTCAGCGTGCACCACGGGATGGCGAATTCTGATTCTCAACACGGTCTCAGCACGAGAAGACCCAGCCTCGCCAAGGAAATGGATTTCTCTTAGGTCAGAACGATCTTTCCGTTTTCAAATAACTCAGGATTGGAGTTTGGGAAGTTTATTTACTCTGGGTTCAGTTAGCTTAAAATTTAGGGGTGTGTGTGCACTCAGAGAAAAATGCACGAACTTGTAACATTTCATGGTTTCATAGTTGAGAAGCATTTTACAAATTTGATGTTGGGTTCTCTTTTATCAAAAGCATTAAAAAAAAAAAACCTTTTCCCTGAGTTAGATTTTGTTACATAGAGCAGCAAAATGAAGTTTATAAGATGCAGTGGCTTATACGGTCATCATTCGTCCTCCTGAAGCTGCAGGTTGGCAGCTCTGTCCCAACTGTCTCTCATCCTTCTCCTGGGATAAGCCTCCGAGCGGTGGGGCTACAAAACGGAATGGCCAAACTGCACAAGTACGATTCAAGCCTGAGGTCACATCACACCTGCCAAACCAAGTCATGTGGCTAAAGAAAAAGAGTAGAAAAGTAGGGCAAGAACCTCTTAGGGCAAGAACACAGCAAGGTTATGTGGTGAAGGGTGTGGGCATGGGAGGATGCAGAGAGTTGGGGCCATGTTTACAAACTACTACAATCCCAAACATTTGTCACTAATTTTTTTTTAAACAGTAGCCACCCTCTTTCTTTGCTTTTTAACAGATGAATTGAGATATACTTCACATGTCCTGTAACTCTCCCATTTAAAGTGTATCATTCAGTGTATTCACAGTTATGTGCAGCCAATTTTAGAACATTTTCATCATCTCAAAAAGAAACCCTATCCCTTTAGCTATCCCCCTTCTATTCATTCCAGTTCTAAGTCCTCACCAGTCTGCTTTCTGTCTATTATTAGCATATTAATGGAATTACATAGTGTGTGGTCTTTTCTGACTGGCGGCTTTCACTTAGCATAATACTTGAAAGTTTATCCGTGTTATCAGTACTTCATTTCTTTTTATGGCCAAATAATATACAACACTTTGTTTATCCGCTGTCAATGGGCAATGGATTGTCAGTTGGATTGTTTCCACCTTTTGGCTATTAGGCATTCTGTTGCCATAAACAATCAGGTATGAGTTTTCGTGTGGACATATATTTTTATTTCTTCGGGCATATACCTTGGAGTGAAAATTTTGGGTCATATAGTAACTCTGTGCTTAACCATTGAAGGAACTGTCAGACTGTTTTCCAAATAGGCTGCACCATTTTACATTCCTATCAACAGTGAATGAAGGTTCCATTTTCTCTACACCCTTACCGTTACTTTAATTACCTGACTTTTCATTCCAGCCATCCCAATGAATGTTAAGTAGTATCTCGCTGTGATTTTGAGTTGCATTTCTCTGATGACTAATGATGTTGAACATATGTCCATGTGCTTGTTGCCCATTTGAATGTCTTCTGTGGAGAAATGTCTAATCATATCTTTTGCCCATTTAAAAGAAATTAGGTTGTCTTTTTATTATGTATTTGAAAGGGTTGCATACTCTGGGTACAAGTCCCTTTTCAGATAGATGATTTGCAGATATTGTCTCTTGATACATGGTTTGCCTTTTCACTTTGATAACATCCTTAGAAGCACAGTTGTTTTTAATTTTGAAAAGGCCCAACTTATCTATTGTTTCTTTTGCTTTTCATGTTTTTTGTGTCATATCTGAGAATCCATTGTGAAATCAGAGACAATGAAGACTTTCCACTATGCATGATTCTAAGAGTTTCATCATTTTAACACTTACATTTAGATATTTGATCCATTTTGCATAAGCTTTGGTATCAACTGTGGGCATTGCATGTGCATCCAGCTCTCTCAGAGCTATTTGATGAAAAGATGATTCTTCCATTGAATGGTCCAGGCCACCTTGTCAGAAATCAGTTGGCCACAGGCCCACAGGCTTATTTCTGGACCAAATTCTGTTTCATTGACCCATGTATCTATCCTGATGCTACAACTCTGTCTTGATCACTGCTTTCAAGTAAGTTTTGAAATTAGTGTTAGTCCTTGAGCTTTTTCCTCTTTTGTAAGATTGTTTTAGCTAGCCTAGGTCCACTGCAATTCCATATGAATTTTAGAATCAGCTTGTAATTTCCACAGAGAATTCAACACGGAGTCTTACAGACATTATGTTGAATCTCTAGACCAATTTGAGGAATATTGCCGTCTTAACAATGTTAAGTCCTCTGAGTCATGAACGTGGTGTGCTTTTCTGCGTATTTAAATCTTCTTTAATTTCTTTTAACAATGTTTTCTAGTTATAAAATCTGCATTTATTTTGTTAAATTTAATCTTAAGTGTTTTATTTATTTTGATGCTATTATAAATGGAATTTTAAAAAATTTTCATTTTCTAAGTGTTCATTGCAACTGTGTAGAAGTACAGTTCACTTTTATGCATTGCTCTTGTATCTTGCAACCTTGCTGGACACATTTATGAGTTCCTACAGTATTTAGTGGATTCCTTAGGCATTTCTATATTACATATATTACATATAATATGTTACATATATTATAAACAGCTCATGCCGTTTATAAATGTAATTTTACTTCTTCCTTTTCAATATGGATGCCTTTTATTTATTTTTCTTACAAAATAGCTCTAGGTAGAAACTTCCTTTTTATTCTTGCATTGTTGAGTGTTTTTAATCATAAAAAAGTGTTGGCTTTTGCCAAATGTTTTCTCTGCATCTATTGAGATGATCATATTGTATTACATTAGCTGATTTTCAGATGTTAAACCAACCTTGCATTCCTAGGATAAATCACACTTGGTAATGGTATGTAATTGTTTTTTATGTTCAGTTTGTTGGTATTTTGTTGAGCATTTTTGTGTCCATGTTCATAACAGATATTGGTCTCTAGTTTGTTTTTCTCTTTTGATACTTTTACCTGGTTTGGTATCCTGGTAATACTGGCCTCATAAAATCAGTGGGGAAGTGTTCCTCTTCTTCTATTTTTTAGAAGAATTTATGATCCCAATTAACATTTTCTTTGATATGGATCATCTAGTTTTTAATTCATGCTTGGAGGAATCCAGGGTAATACTGAGAAAATATTTACCGTCTTGATGACTTGTTTTCACGACCCATATATCATTAGGGTCTTCTCTGCCCATGGGAAATGGGAATACCTGCCTGAATTCATGGCAGTGAGGTTCAGAGTCCCCTGTCCGAGGGGCCCTGTGAGCTCCTGGTGTATCATCACCTTTTCACATGCCCCGCTGTGTCTGTGCACCTATGGGCCCCCCACCCCGTGTGCTTGCTGCTGGGCCTGGGATCATGTCGGCTCAGCTGTGTGCCCGTCTCATTATTCGCCCCCCCAAACACATCAGTCTCCAGTGTTCTGTGAACTTAGTCGTCTTCCTGATGTTGAACGTGGAGCTGAGGGGGAGGCGGGCACAGCGCAGCACAGAGCTTCCTGTCCACCCGGTCCCATCCTGCACCCTCTGTTGCTCGCTGGCCAGACTCCTCTGGTGGTCAGTATGTACCCACCCTGCTGTCCAGCAGGAATGTTTCAGCCACGTTGAGGCCCCAGAGACTTTCGCCCTGGGTCTGGCTTCTTGAAGCATTTTCTCAGCAAAGGGAGGGAGGCTGCCTCTTAATTCCTCTCTGCTAAGAAAATCATTCATTTTCCTCATTATTCCATTATTGTTTTAAAGCCTGTATTACATGGGATCTGACTGGAATCCACAGAGATTATCTGGGAAGCGAAATTCAGAAGAGCTTTAATTACATCTTCCGAGAGGATCATCCCTTCTATGCCCCCTCCACACCTCCAGACCACGGCCAGTCAGAATCAAGTGCATTTGCTTGTGGGCAGGGAGCCGAGCCCTCACCCTGCCTGGAAGGGCTTTACGAAGCCGTGATCACTGCCCACAGGGCAGCTGAGCGGAGTGCAGGCTCTGAGGTTCCCCATCTTAATGATGCTGTTTCCCTCCTGAGGTCTCACCTGTGAGTGCTTGGGCCGTCTCGCTAGGCAACACTCACCCAGCTGGGAGGAAAATTGCCCTGGCCTTTTTTCCGTGGGGCATTTGCCTAATTACGTTGAAAGGCTCAGAGAGAAAAATCAAGGTGAGAATGACTATTTTAGTTCCCACCACCTCTGCGGGGACGGTGGTGTGAGCACAGTGTGGCGGCTGAGTCTGTCAGCAGGCAGACCCCCAGGGTTTGCCATGTTATGGAGCCTGATGTGACAGGACATCCATCCAGCTGCTCAGAATGTCTCCTTTTCCCAAAGACTCTTCCCTTCTTGTACTGACGTCACCCAGGATGCACAGATACCTACACCACAGAAATGCCATTCTCTTTCACGATCAAGTTTCTGATCGTGTTTGCTTTAGGAAAACGTGCCACTCTGTAACATTTCCAAGTTAGGGCCTGCGTTTCCTACTGAGATTCAGTGGGGCTGTGCCTGGAATCCCACCCAATGATAGGACATTTGTTTTCAGATGGCTTATGTGGTTTTCTACTAAACTGAACCAACCTGCTCAGTGAAATAATTTTTATAGTTTCCTATTGGCCCCTACTTTTTTTTTTGTGTGTGTGTGTGTTACGCAGGCCTCTCACTGTTGTGGCCTCTCCCATTGCGGCGCACAGGCTCCGGACGCACAGACTCAGCGGCCATGGCTCACGGGCCTAGCTGCTCCGCGGCATGTGGGATCTTCCCAGACCGGGGCACGAACCCATGTCACCTGCATCGGCAGGTGGACTCTCAACCACTGCGCCACCAGGGAAGCCCTTGGCCCCTACTTTTATGCAGGAGGATTATTACACATTTAGAAGCATTTTTATGCTTCTATTGATCAGAAAATCACATAAATAATTTATTTCAACAATAAAGACCTCTGTTGACTCCCCCTTCCACACTCTGAGTGAAAGTTATCTTCTGTTACTCAGAGTAGAAATCATGGTGTCAGGGTTTCAACTTTATGGGTAGTAGTTAAACTTATATCTCAAGTTTCTCTTTAAAAATGAAAAGAATAAGAAAAGAAATGTCTACTTATCAGGATTGAGAAATACAGAAAATCACATGTACTACTACCAGCCTTAAAATGTATCTTTTATCCATCTAGATTCTAAGGCATTTCTGAAATGAAGAAAAATGTTGAGAGATCGTGAAAAAAATGCAGGAAGCTGGATGAGGGCCCTGGTCTTAAGCTGAAATCTCAGCACCCTGAAAACAACGTGGTCCATGGTGCTGGCTGGGCAGGTGACAGGGGTCTAGTGCTGCAGGAGTGGGTGCTTACTTTACCATCCTGCTGACCTGACTATTGCCTCATGCTTTAAAAATGGTCCTTTTCAATTCTCCCCCAAAGAAAAGAACACCTATAGAAATATTCAGCCCATTTTGCTTTTCATTTAGGAGAGAAATTTTAACAAAAAATTTAATCCACGCACTGATTCATCAAACAGTACCTGGACGCCAGGCAGGAGAGCTGATGGGCCCTGCCTTCGAGCAGCTTTGCTGTAGCAGCTGATCAAATAGGAGGATGCTCCACACATGGGGATGCACAGGAGAAGGGCATCCTGACCCTGAGAGCCCAAGGGAACCTTTGGAGGCCAAGGCCTCCACACTCAGCATAGGACCTTGCACATGGAGCACCAAATCAACATGTTGAATAAATGGAGAAAAGGGATCAGGTATGAGCAGAATGAAAAGCCGAAGGTGAGGGCATGCTTCAGGTCGTGGAGAGCCTGGTGGGCTGAGCCCAAGAGTTTGACTTTATTGATTTTCTTATATGTTATTGGAGTTTAGTTGATTTACCACGTTGTGTTAGTTTCTGCTGTACAGCAAAGTGACTCAGTTATACATGTATATATATATCCTTTCTTTTCATATTCTTTTCCGTTATGGATTATCCCAGGATACTGAATAGAGTTCCCTGTGCTCTACTGTAGGACCTTGTTGTTTATCTCTTCTCTTTATGTAATAGTTGCCTTAGGAGTTTGACTTCAGAGGGAAGATGTCCAATCTTTCGGTGAAGGCTGCGTGGCCTCCAAGTTCTGAGACAGTTCTGCTGGCCTTTGCTCATGGCAGCTTTGACCTGTGCTCTGAATTCTGGATCTGCGGCTGGTGGGGTCATTTAAGAACCTGGCACCCTGGCTGTAGAGAGGAATCTTCATGCTCAGAGGTGTGTGAACATGGATCAACCTTCTCTTCACTGTGGGGCCGTGTCACCTACCCCCCGAGATCTTGCCTTTACACTCAGAAGTTCACAGAGGCTCTTTCCAAAGTCCCTTTCTTCCCTGGGAGGAATGCTGGTGCCAGCTGCCAAAGGCTGCTTTTCATTCGTTAGCTGTCAGAGGCTCTCTTTTTTCTTCCCCAACATCTTTATTGGAGTATAATTGCTGTACAATGGTGTGTTAGTTTCTGCTTTATAACAAAGTGAATCAGTAATACATAAACATATATCCCCATATCTCCTCCCTCTTGCATCTCCCTCCCTCCCACCCTCCCTATCCCACCCCTCTAGGTGGTCACAAAGCACCGAGCTGATCTCCCTGTGCTATGCGGCTGCTTCCCACTAGCTATCTATTTTACATCTGGTAGTGTATATATGTCCATGCCACTCTCTCACTTCATCCCAGCTTACCCTTCCCCCTCTCCATATCCTCAAGTCCATTCTCTAGTAGGTGTCTTTATTCCCGTCTTGCCTCTAGGTTCTTCATGACCTTTTCTTTCTTAGATTCCATATGTATGTGTTAGCATATGGTATTTGTTTTTCTCTTTCTGACTTACTTCACTCTGTGTGACAGACTCTAGGTCCATCCACCTCACTACAAATAACTCAATTTCGTCTCTTTTTATGGCTGACTAATATTCCATTGTATATATGTGCCACATCTTCTTTATCCATTCATTCAATGATGGACACTTAGGTTGCTTCCATGTCCTGGCTATTGTAAATAGAGCTGCAATGACCATTGTGGTACATGACTCTTTTTGAATTATGGTTTTCTCAGGATATATGCCCAGTAGTGAGAGGCTCTCTTTACGTTAATGCCTTCCCTTCATACTTCTCAGGACCGTTCGGATTTGCATCTGCAGTGGTTAGAAAGGTTTCTGAAACAGACTTAACTGAAGTGGAAGTAATAAAGTCCCTGGCCCTGGAGAGACGTGGTTTTGAGTCAGAAGGCCTGGGTAGTCCCGTCTCTGCTAGTGATAAGCTGAGTCATGGTGAGAAGCCCAGACCTCTTTGGGGCTCACAGTATTATTATAAATATGTGATATGATATGATATGATATGATATGATATCATATGATCTAATCTAATGCTAATCTAATCTAATCTAATATACAGTAATTCCCCTACATACCAACCTTCAGGTTGCGAACTTTCAAAGATGCGAACGTGCGTTCACATGTCCAATCACATAAGTTAGTTCACGTGTCTGGTATACATTGTCACGTGCATGCATCCTCTACAAGTGGTTGTGCTTTTGTGTACTTTACTGTACAGGACTGTGTAGAGTACAGTAGTACAGTGTCTTTATTTCAAGCCCAGGGTGTCTGGAAGCAAGCGTAAAAGCAGCAGTGATGTAGCTGGTACTGCTAAGAAAAGCCAGCTCTTGTACTATACTAGTGTACTGTCCTGTAGATTAAAAATGTTTTCTTTATTTTTTGTGTTTGTTTTTTATGTGTTACTTGTGTGAAAAGTATTATAAACCTATTACAGTACAGTACTATATAGCCGATTGGGTTAGTTGTGTACCTAGACTAACTTTGTTGGACTTACGAACAAATTGGACTTATGAATGAGCTCTCGGAATGGAACTCATTTTTATGTAGGGGACTTACTGTAATATATAATATAATATAATATAATATAATATAATATAATATAATATAATATAACATAATATAATATAATGAAGTGCTTGATGTGAAAGTATTCATGTCAAGAATGCCATGCTCGTGTGCGATTAGAGAGGACTGTTTGGAGCTTGAATATAACCGACAAGTATCCACCACTCAGCCAGCCCTCCTTATTCTCTCATTGGCTTTTATAATACACGTGTGTGTGTTTGTTATTCCATTAGTGCATTGCCTGCTCCCCTGTTTTAGTGTTTATTAGGTGTATTACACTGAATGTTTGTGGTACCTAAATGTTGTATCCCAGCAGTGGTCGAATGCTTACAGGTGCCTTCACTGGAAGATGACACTGTTTATTTACCTTTATGTAATAGCCGACTTTGCAAAGGATGTGGACATGATCTGTTGTCTGGAAATGTGAGAGGAATGAGTGACTATATAAGCGAATGACTCCTTGGTTCCTTTGAAAGCTTTTAGACTGGAAAGCACATGAATCAAATAAATCCTTTGTGGAATTTAGATCATTTCCATAAATGTGTGTAGGTTATAGGCAGAAATGAGAAAGGAAGGCTAACATAAATTAGATACTCGCATCGTGAATGCATCTGATAATCTGCAAAGATTCTCTTAGCTATTGAAGATGCTGTGCTTTTATAACTTTCTGTCTACATGTCTTGTTGAGCATTCTAGAGAGATCCTCAGGAATTTGCCAACCAATTTCAGAAACATATTCTCTTGAGTTTTTTTTTTGTTAAAGAACTGTGTAATTCAGATTCTCTAGAGTAAAGCTGAATTTTAAACATTAATATGTATATATTCTTATAGTGAGAACTTGTTAGACAATTATTGGAATTTTGCATTTTTTAAAATGCATTAGGAAAATACGCCTGGAGGGCTGCCATTCCTGTGAATGTGAATTGGATCGTAGTGTGTGTGAAAGAGTAAAGTCATTTCTGCTTACTCAGTGTTGCCTCTCACCCTTGTATTTTTATGTAGCAAATGCGGCAAATGTGTGTCCTGATTTTTAAAATTTATTTTATTGAAGTCTAGGTGACTTACAATGTTGTGTTGATTTCTGCTGTACAGCACAGTGATTCAGGTATATATATAATATATATTTTATATTCTTTTCCATTGTGTTTTATCACAGGATATTGAATATAGTTTCTTGTGCTCTACAGTAGGATATTGTTGTTTATCTAGTCTGTATATAATAGTTTGCATCTGCTAATCCCAAACTCTCACTCCATCCAACAACCCCCGCTTGCAACCACAAGTCTGTTCTCTATGTCTGCGAGTCTGTTTCTGTTTCATAGATAGGTTCATTTGTGTCATATTTTAGATTCCACATATAAGCGATATCACATGATATTTGTCTTTCTCTGTCTGACTTACTTCACTCAGTATGATAACCTCTAGGTCCATCTGTGTTCTGATTTTTCATTTGCTTTGTCTAACTTCCCCAGATAAATTGTGAGCATCTTCACACCAGAGAAAGGGCTCCTTCATTTTGGCCACGTCCTGGGCCGAACCTTAGTTTCACTGCACATTTATTCACCTGCTTCCTCAGTGCCAGGCACTGTCCCACCTAAGCTACAGGGGTTCACGCGCTCAGTTCTCTGACAGCCTCCTCGGGGAGCTGGTTCCATGATCCCATTTTCTAGATGAGGGAACCGAGGTGGAAATAGTTGACTCCCTGGGGTCAGAGGTCTGAAGTGAGGATGGGGGTTGGGGAGAGGGGGCTGGATCACACCCAGGCTGTCCAAATGCTTTGACCTTTGCCCCCAGGATCGTCATCACCACCTGACCAGGAGCACCTCTCCATCCTTCAGCTGTCCCCCTCCAGCCAGTCCCCCCCAGGACAGCTGCGAGCTCTCTGATGGGCAGCAGCTCCTGAAGCAGCCCCTCCCCGTGGGGGCCATTCAAGGATCTGGGCTTCAGCTCTTCCCTATGAGGAATATTAAATGCGCACCCGCCCGGGATGTTGTCGTAGACACGGAGCAGGGACCCTTGCACCTCGGCAGCACCGCGTCTGACACGGACCCGGAGCGGGCAGGGCGACAGAACACACACGTCCTGTGCTGACCCGGGCGGGGGTCGGCCTCAGAGAGTCCCGAGAGCGAACTCAGGCGACCTGCGTCTCCGGCTGCTTTCACCGATGTTCTGTCCTCAGCAACCTGTCAGCCCTGAGTGGCCTGGGAACCGTTAGCTCGAAATAGCGGGAGGCCGTTAGAGTCACACACAGGTCTCGGGGGATCTGAAAGCACGGCAGGAGGCTGGGACACAGAACGAGAACGAGGATCTCTGGGTGCTCACGAGGCTGATCCATGTCCCTGAAGCGTGGCCACGCTACCTTTGGCCTCTTCTTCACCAGGTAGATTCACCGGAAAAGTGCTTTACCCATAAACGTGTTAGTCAATCTCACGGAAAACTTCCTTAAATGTAACCATTTCCCCAGCAATGCTTTGTAAATGAAGGTGCTTGTAAGGCTCTGAGCATGCCTTTTTTCATCCATTCACTCATTCATTTGACTAATACTTATTAGTTCTAGGTACTTGGGGTACATACATCAGTGAAGAAAACCAACGAAAAATTGCTAACATCTTGATCTATATGTATATTTGCTTTCATTCCATAGATCTTTACTGAGATGCGGGGCATCTGGGGTATGCAGTAGAATAAACACTCATGGTTTTGGGAAGCCCCATGCATTCTTGGAGGTCACTGTTTGAGGTTGTGTATGGTACGAATGTAACCTCGGGTGTGGTCGCTCAGACCCCAGCAGACCTACCGCCCACAGCTCTGCAATGTCAGGCAGAGGGTCCCCTGTAGTCACAGGGCCCGCGGGGTTAAGTACCGTTGGGAGAATTGTTTTCTGTGATAAACGAATGCCTGGCTTCATCCCGTAAGCAGCCCCTATTCCCTTCTATCCTTCCCAGCCACGCTGTGATCCCTTGAAGCTGGGATGTTCTCAGGGTCCGTCTCCAGCCCAGCTCTGCCTTCTTAACTCAGTACTTTGCTTTCACACTTTCACCCTCCCTCTTGTATGGACTAGGTGTTGATTCCAGAATTTGCTGATTTTTTGAAAAGAGAAATCAGTCTCTGTGTCAATGAATTACAGCAAACTGCATAAGTGAGTTATAATTACTTCCTGAATATTCTATTTTTGAGAACACAAAATTTTCCAACAATTGGGAAGAGTTACTTTCTTTTTCTGCCTTCCTGTGAAAATGGACTTAGAGTTTATCCATCTTAGGACTACACAATAGTAACCTTATTTTTAAAATTCAACTCTCAGGTTTGGTGATAGTTATACAGTCAAGGTTTGGCTCTGCAACGAAGCAAATCAACACAACGCTGTTTCCGACTGCTTGAAGCTCTCTTTTCCAGGAATCCAGTTTAAGGTAGTGCTACTATTGTACATTACTTCTTTGTTTTGAGCTAAAAACATCTTATAAGTGTACTTGTCTTTTCCCCTGTTTTAATTATTTGCTGTCAAAAGATATCGCTTATTGTTCTGGCCTCATGGCAAAGTACAGGCCACACCTCTCCCCGCAAAATAGCAGGGGTGGTGGATCTCACCTGACCTCGCTGAAGGACGACAAGCCTGCTTTTCCCCTTGTTGGGTCACCCAGAGCAGATGGTGGTTACTCATCCCCCCTTTTCTGTGGGAACAACTTCATCACACAGTTTGTTTTGTTGAGGATGGAAGATACAAAAGTTAATTTCTCCCATGCATTTGCTGTGGGGTTTGTAGACTCAGGGATTTCAACATTCATTCACAGGAAGGGCCCTGGGCTTGAGATCACAACCCTCTACACACTTGATGCAAAGTGTGGTCCCTGAGCCAGCAGGTTCATCACCTGGGAGCAGGTGAGAGCTGCAGCATCTCAGTCCCCAGCATACTGACCCCAAACCTGCACTTTCCCAAGGGGACCAGGCGATCCTTGTACACACAAATGTCTGAGAAGCGCCACCTGCCGTTCTCTTGGATGACCCCATGATTCCAGTTCGTCGTAACTTCTAATAGATTGTAGTCCATAAAGGAGCTACGCACTGTGTGTCTATTTCATCCACGACCATTTGGTAAAATCCTACCCGCGAGAAGCATGCTGTCCAAGTCACAGTGGTTCAAGGACCACTCTAAACTACCCCATGAACCCGCTGTTGGGATCTCCATGTGCACCCGTGGAAGTGAGGCTCAGAACAGTTAAACATCTCACCAGGAGTTGGTCAGCTAACGGTGGGGATGGCCGGGTGCTCCGGTGTGAAGTTCAGGTGCCTCTGTGCATCTCTGTGATGTCACATATACCTCCTTCTTCTCAGCCGTCGATAGGTGTCTTCTTTCCCCTAGAGAGGGCTTCCCAGGCTTGTGGCAAGGCGAGGGGGGGCAGAAAGGAGCAGAGAGGCCACCCCACCCAGGGGGACACCTCTTATCAAATATGCCTTGTGGTGAATCGTAGACCATGACCATTCTCTGGAGACTCACAAAACTGACCCCCACACCTAGTTAGTATTTAAAGGTGTGGTTTGCAAAAAGATAATTTATTTGGCAATTAAATATAGTGTGATCAATTTTGCTTAAGATTCCTAATCCTGTGATCCAATTTTTTTTTTTTTTTTTTGCTTTTAGGGGCAGCGCCTTAATTTATTGGAATACCATGTGCCAAAAAGATGGGCGTGCTTAGCCCGTTCAGAGTTCTGGAGGACAATAAAAACTTCCTGAGTATCAAATATTACTCCATCAAGCACACCCCTCTGGAGGAGGTCTGGTACCTCAAAGGTGTCACCACGTTGTTTTTCTTGAGGCCTGCTCCAGCCGATTTAAAAAGGAGCCAGATTATACTTCTTGAGATCACCATTTCTTTTATTAATCACCATTTGAGTTTGCAAAATTCTGATAAAGATGGTGAGTGTGAGGGGCCCCATTTATTGTGTGCTCTCCACTCAAGGTAAATATTCGACGTTCAGGGCTTCCATCTGCTCATAATTTCATTGGTCGCTCCGTAAACGGATCAGGCCCCGTCAGCCTTCCCATCCCCACTTACCCACCGGCCCCCACCAATAAGTAAAGGGGCTCCACTGTAAGTGAGCTGACTTTGGGAAGAAAAGTGCTTGGTTCCCTGAGTCCCAGAAGGTGAAATTAGATCACAGGTTCAATCTAAAGCTGTGCTTGAGGCATTGAGAATTTCCTGACGATTTATTAATTTTCCAGAAATGTTTATCATTCCTGGAGTTGGGTCCTCAGAAGACCTACCTGTTGAGGGTGATTTAGGAAGGGGTGCTGTGAATGAATGGTTATGAGTCTTAGGAAAAGTTGGGCAGGGCTTGGAGAAGATGTTCCCTGTAATAGTTGAGAACAAAGGGTTGAGTGTTCCTAGAAGCTAATTATTTTCATCATTTCTTTCAGATATTTGTTAATTTTGCGACTGAGCAGCAACAAACTGCACCACCTTCTGATCCGTCCACCGGTCGTGAGCACCCACAGAACCTGCCTGTCTAAGCGCTGAAGAAGACACTGTTCAGAGAGATAAAACCTCGTCTTTTGTTATAATTAAGATTCAGAGATCAAAGGAGCAAGTGGGCGGCAGAGGAGCTGGAAGACACAGGGCAGGCAGTCCAATCTCATTCTCTCCTTCATTTTCTGTTTTGAAACTCTTTGTTAATTACACACTGAAAGGTCATTCTTTTCTGCAGACTTTTGGGCAGTTCCTCTGATTCAGTTACTGTCTTTGCCAAGGCAGAGATGGGCCGGCTTCCTGGGACATGGGAAGGAATTGAAATTCCTTCTGGAGCTGGAAAGGCTGTCAGAGTTTGTCCAGGTCAAACATTCCATTTTAATTTTAAGGAAACTGAGGCCCCCAAGGCTAATCTATTTTTTGTTGTCCTTTTACTAGATTATGCTTACATGTGTCTAAATAACAATTCAGTGATTTAAATGCACCGTTTCTCTAACCCTGGATGACATTATATGTTATGAGATGAAAGCATATCATTTTTTCTTACAAAAGATGCTTTTAAAAAAATAGGGATTAAAGAGCTTTTCAGTCAATGCTTTAGCAAAATTAAATAATTTGAACTTGGTACTCTGTATCATTTACAAAAAGTGTGACCAGAATTTCACAGATTTTAAATTTAGGGGACTATAGAAAAAAATATAATATAGATGTATTTTCTTTTTATTAATTTGGATTAATAATTACCGTTCAAGTCAGTGGTTTTCAAAGTGTGTTGGTCCCCATAATAGCTGCATTTGCATCTCTTGGGAGCTTGGCAGAAATGAAGGTTCTCAGGCTCAACCCCGAAATCTAAAACCCTAGGGTAGGAGCCCTGCAGTCTCGGTTTAAAAAAGTCTCCCTGGTTTCTGTAGCACATTCCAGTTTGAATACCAATGGTCTAAGGAAATATCTAGGTACCTTCTAATTATACAAGCAAAACTAGCACCATATGTAGTAAACATTAATTTTCAAACAATTTTTATATTTCTAAAACTCTGTCATTCTCAGAATTATTGTCCTCAGAGTATTTTCAAATATAAAGTGCTCAGATGTGGCTCTAAAAGGCTTTGTAAACCCCACCGTTCGCATTTTATAGTTAGTAAAACACAGCAAATCACCGTGTCTGCTCCTCAAAATGGTTTCCAGTCAGACACTTCAGAGTTGAAATATTTCTCAACCCGCTTTAGTAACATTCTTCTAAAACCCCAATGGAGGACTGCACTGATTTTATTTTACAACTTAACCGTATCCAATTAAGTTTTTGAGTGACAGTAGCTTGTGATCAAAGAAAAACACTTTCTTGTGGTATTTCTTTGCTGAAGCAAGATTTCATTAAAATATATCTTTTCTGAACATAATTCTATACTAGAGATATTTTTAAACGTTAAGGATTAAGCCAATTATGGATCGTTTTGATTGAATGATTTTGATTCACATATATCACATGAATTATGCTTTCTAAAAGAAGTTACAATTTAGGGTTTTAGGATTTTTCTCCCAATTCTACCATTGTCTCATTGTCAAAATGAAAGATGTAATCCTTTGTTGTTGTTGTTGAATCAATAAGTAACATTTGTGAAACACACACATGTTTATACTGCCATGAATGAATGAAGTGTGCTTTAATGTAATTGTGTTTCTGCCGGTATATTTCCTTGCATCTTTAGGGATCTAATTTAATTTTGGTCAGGAGGAAATGAAACTACTAGGATCTTTTAAAGCTTGAAAGGTTAAAATTTAATTGTGTTTTACTCTGCTGTGTTCTGCTCTTAGGGATTCTTTTCTAGGCTTTGAGTTGCTGTACTCATGAAGTTCATGCTTCAAGGTATGCCTTTGAACAATAAACAGGAAGAAAAAGAGAAACCCAATGTGCCAAAACGCCATATCCCAGAATACGGGACACAAAAGGTCAAATCTTCTGTTAATGTTGAAAATGTCATTGCATTTATAAGTCATGCAGATATGTTATGCCTTTGGAGTTAAACATTTGTCTTAAGACCTTTGGGCTTAAGGTCACCCAGCTGAGACTTTTAAACAAACTACCGTCTTTTGAAAGCATTCTGAGTGGAGTACTTTGTAAGGCAGAGACAACCTTGATGATTCCACTTCCACTGATCTGGCTTTTATTACATAGTTTATCTTTACCCAGATGTTTAAACAGATGATGTAGTAAAGCCCTCATGCAAAGTCAAGAGTGTAAAATTCAAACAAGAAGTATATTTTTGGAATGGTAAAGAGTAAGGCCTTAAACTTAATACTTAGCTTTGCTTAGTGGATATTGAATTAAAAAACGGCTCAACATTATCCCTCCAAGGCATCTTACAAAATACTTGCACCACACACACCCTCCCCTCAATACTTAGTGTCTGTAAGTAGGACGTGCATACTTCAGCTTAATCACAGATTCTTCTACCCAAATGGGGGATGTAGACATTTTAAATTTCCAAACGGGTGTGACCGTGTTCCCTCCTTTGGATATTGCTTGGGTGTTGCATTATCCAGCTCAGTGCTGGTTTGGGGCTCATATTTTTACAGTATGTTTCAACTCAGTTTCACACCCTTGAATAGTCCAAGCCCTCTCAATTACACACGTGTGTGTGCACATGATCATTCTTTCAATTAATATTATCGAGCCCATTCTGTGTACATAAATGGATGGTGGGTGCAATAAACATGAGGTGAGGGATTCACAGTGCAAAGACCCAGCCTCTGTCCTTGAGAAGCAGGCAGTCCAGTGGGGATGGCAGGTGAGGTCTCTGAGCCCTGAGCACACCCTGCTCTCCAACCAAGGGTGTGGGTACAGACCTGGTGGGGTCCCCGCCACCTGGGTGGGCCCGCACAAATGGGGAACAGGAAGAAGGATATTGGAAGGTAAGAGAATTTCAGAGCAAATCAACACTACTCAGTGAGCAGTGGCTATTTGCCTACGACTCTGGAGGGAGCTGATGTAATGGCTCCATAGCACAGAGAACGCAGCTCTGCCACCTTTAAAATTTCCCTTATGTTCCAACGTAGCCGCTGCTCTCGCTATCGCAATATAGTCAACGCAGACAAGAAAAAAATACATTGGATTAGGGGGAAAATCACACCATTTAAAGAGGTCTCCTGGCTTATATGACATTGGCCAGAAATAGTCACGTGGCCATATCTTAGCTGCAACTGTTTGGGCAGTACAGTTTTAGCTGTGGACCTTAAATGAAATGTGGCTTCTGATTCTATGCAAGAAGAAAAAAACAGATACTGGATAGGCAGCCAGCGGTTTCTACTACAGGAGCACACAACAAGTTTTGTGGTCGTTTCATGTGAGAACGGAATGAAATCAATTTTGGCCATGTTGAGTGAACTAGGTAATGTCAAATTATGTGACTATTTTTGGGCAACCCAGGTTCTAAGAGTGTTACTATTTTCAGGATTAGAGTAGTGTATTAACATCTGTAGATCAGATGCCATTTGTATTTATAAGCATTATCAAATTGAAACAATAGATAAAAGAATTTTATGGATATTTTCAATTTGGGCTAAATAAATGACACTGTCGTTTTCTCACTGTGAGAATTCCTATTGAGAGCTTTAATGGATACATTTTTCTTGCTGGAAAGGGTTTCAAATTGCTGAAAG
The DNA here is from genome assembly GCF_011762595.2 of Tursiops truncatus. Lineage (NCBI taxonomy): Eukaryota > Metazoa > Chordata > Mammalia > Artiodactyla > Delphinidae > Tursiops > Tursiops truncatus. The sequence continues at coordinate 1,021,084 of NC_047042.1, forward strand.
AAGTCAGAAGCATTTTTCTTAATTATTTGCTATTTCTTGTCATTGCATGGGAGACATTTCACTATTTTTTTTTTTTTTCTTTTTTTGCGGTACACGGGCCTCTCACTGTTGTGGCCTCTCCCATTGCGGAGCACAGGCTCCGGACGCACAGACTCAGCGGCCATGGCTCACGGGCCCAGCCGCTCCACGGCATGTGGGATCTTCCTGGACCGGGGCACGAACCCATGTCCCCTGTATCGGCAGGCGGACTCTCAACCACTGCGCCACCAGGGAAGCCCCATTTCACTATTTTTATCAATAAATTTATCACATGTTTCTTTACATTCAAGTATTTTAAGGAAAAATGAATTCTACTGCATTAAATGCATGTCTCAAACCTAGCAAAATGTACTGGTTAAAAAACACATCTAGAAGTCTCACGAGCCCATCTTTCAAATGGAAGGCATCGTGAATACCATATTTGCCATGGCATTTACGTCCCATGAGTATGGCTTTGTATGCTGAATTCCATGTGTTACCAAATTGTGGGGATATAGTTGTGTTTTTGTTCATGAAACACCGGGAAGTAACTTCAGACAAACCCTTCGTGTAGTGTCATGATGGTCACTGCTTTTCACCTATTCATAGTTACCCTCAGTGTTACATTGGGGCTTGCTCTACCCAAACGTAAGCTAATGAAGACTTCATTTGCCTTTGCAAAAACTAAACCGAATCAGGGTGATGAGCTGGGTTCAGGCAGCGTGTTGAAGGAAGGTCACCAGCTGGGCATAAGCAGATCTGGCTCTGCTTCCAACTTGAGTGAGATCTTTTCCAGCCCACTTACTGAAGGACTCTGCCCTTCCATACCTCAAAGTATCTGAGTATTTTCTCTGTAGTTCCTCTGTTTGAAAAGCATGTTTTTCCCTCTCCTTTTTGAAATGCTGTAAAATTTAGGGTGGTGGGAAGATGTGTTCTGAAATAAGAAAGACCTACTCTCAAATCTTGCCTCTTTCACCCGAGAATAGTGGGGCGTCTCTGGGTGTTATTCCCACCTCTGTTACCCAGCTTCTGTTCCTCTTTGTGATGAACGTGGAGGGCATCTCCAACTCAGAGGGCTGTTCTGAGGATCAAAATTTTTTTAAATTAATTTTTATTGGAGTATAGTTGCTTTACACTGTTGTGTCAGCTTCTGCTGTACAGCAAAGTGAATCAGCTCTACGTATACATAAATCTCTTTTGAATTTCCTTCCCATTTAGATCACCACAGAACACTGAGTAGAATTCCCTGTGCTCTACAGCAGGTTCTCATTAGTTATCTATTTTATACATCGTATCAATAATGTATCTATGTTGGTCCCAATCTCCCAATCTATCCCTGCCCCCCTTCCCCCCTTGGTAGCCATAAGTTTGTTCTCTACATCTGTGACTCTATTTCTGCTTTACAAATAAGTTCATCTGTACCATTTTTCTAGATTCCACATGTATGCGTTAATACACGGTATTTGTTTTTCTCTTTCTGACTTACTTCACTCTGTATGACAGTCTCTAGGTCCATCCACATCTCTTCAAATGGCCCAGTTTCGTTCCTTTTCACGGCTGAGTAATATTCCATTGTGTATATGTGCCACATTGTCTTTATCCATTCTGAAGATTGAATTTGATCGTTAATGCTGAAGCCCTCTTCACCACTGTCTGGCATGGAGTGAATGTTGGGTGATATCAGCTGTCCTAGGAATCAATCCTGAGGCAGGATCATGCCGTCATGAATAGCCTGGGCTTTGGCTGTAGGTACTACAGAAAGTTTATTGAATTGACTGTGATTCAGCTTTTACCTAAACTATCCGGGCGCTTGGGGCCACTGTGGGAATTCAGCAAGATAGCACAGGTAGAGCTGGCTTGCAGTGAGCGCTTAATAAACATCATTGTTATTACTACTTGCATCGTTCCATTAGGGCTAGGGCTGCCGTAACAAAACGCCATAGACAGGGTGGCTGAAACCACAACCATTTACTTCTTCCAGTTCTGGAGGCTGGAGGCCCCCAGTCGAGGTGCCTGCGGGTAGGTCCGATTCTGGGCTCTTTTCCTGGCGTGCCCGGCTGAGCTCTCAGCTGGTGTGAACTCTCTGAGAGAACGAGCTCGCTGGCTTCTCCCTCTAAGGACACTGATCCCATCGACCAGGGCCCCACCCGGTGCCCTCATTTAACTGTGATTATTTCTGTAATGGCCCATCTCCAATGCAGCCACGCTGGGGGTGGGGCCTTCAACATTTGGGGGGGACACAAACATTCTGTCCAAAACACTGTTGTTATTGTTATTATTATTTACAGTCCAACACAGATAACATCCTATTTTTTTTTTACTTTTTAAAAAATTTATTTTATTGAAGTAGAGTTGATTTACAATGTTGTGTTAATTTCTGCCGTACAGCAAAGTGATTCCATTATACATATATATTATTTTCCATTATGGTTTATCACAGGATATTAAATATAGTTCTCTGTGCTCTATAGTAGGACCTTGTTGTTTATCCATCCTATATATTAATATAATAGTTTTCATCTGCTAACCCCAAACTCCCAATCCTTCCCTCCTCCACTGCCATTGGATACCATCTATTTTAAAGCCTTCCTTTACTTCCCAGAAATGATTTCCTCTTTGCATTTGCCTAGATGATTATGCATATAAATCACTAGGCGCATATATGTATTTCCTGCTATGAGGCTTAAGTTACTTTCATCCTGAGTCCCTGACCTCAGTCACATAATTGGAAATATCCAAACACTACTGAAGACCCAGGCCTGCTCACTGAGGCTCTTCTGCTTTCAGGCTCTCTGTGTGTCCTTTCAGATGCTTTGCTGTGTCTTCACTTTTGCTGATCTGTTCCCTCCGTGTTGAGCAGAAATATGCTCTCACTTTTACCCAGTTATTTTTCATCTCAGACATTGTAGTTTTCCTTTCTAGAAATTCAATTTGGGTTTTATTTTTTATGCCTTCTATGTCTCGTACTTTGCTGTGCTCTACTTTCTTGAATATATCAAATAAAGTTATAATGAGTGTATGAATGTCCCTACTACAATAATTCTGTCATCGACATCTCTTTCTGGATCAGTTTTGATTGATATTTATGCTTCTTTTTATGTCTGAAAATGTTTAATTAGATGCCTGATGACATCGTAATTTTACTTTTTTGAGTTCTGTATCTCCTTTTACTTTAAACAATTCTTCATTTTTATTCAGTTAAATTACTTTGAAACAGTGGGATATTTTTTGAGACTTGTTCTTCAACTTTGTTAGACTGATCCAGATCAGCATTTAGTGTGGGACTTATTTTCCCCACGACGGAAGTAAAACCCTCCCATGGGTTACTCTTCCCAATCCTCTGTGTATTATGATTTTTTTCTACTTTGTACAGTGGAAGCACCAAACATCCTGACCTGTGTGAGCACTGGAGATGGTTCTACCTGCTCCTTTGGGGTGGTTCTCCACAGGCTTCAGGCATCTTCCCCAGTGTGTGCCCCAGTCATCCCTCTGCTAAGTGCTTGGAGGGACCCTCTGCAAACTCTGGAGACCATGCACCACGCACCCTGCTCTCCATGGTTCTCGGCCCTTCAATCTTGTTCTCCCCACACTCACCGCTCCATCTCCTGACATCCGGGCAATCGCTAGTCTCCATCTGTGTTCCTACTCCTGCTGCCATGACCCAGAGTCCTTCCCCAGGTGGGAAGCAGGGGCAGGTGTAGAGCTTTTATGCTTTGATTCCCTTCTCTCAGGGATCTCTCGTGTCTGAAAACCATTGTTCTATATACATTTTTTCTCATTCCTTTTAACTTTTTAAGGTGGGAAGGCAAATCTGGTTCCTGGTTCCTGGTTCCTCCATCCTATCAGAAACAAAAGTCTCTCTGTAAAGATCATTTGGACTGAGGAGAATAAAAACCAGGTAGTAAGAATACCAGAGCTTTCCAAAAAACAAGGTACAATGACTCTCACTTTGAGGTATGAAGGGGATATCTTAGAAGCAGAGTAAACAAGATCCTTGGAAGAGAGTCCACAACTACTTGAATTGCACCTAAATTAAGTAGCAAAACTCATGTCAAAATGTCCAGCATGGATTTGACCCAGATTAAGGACTCTGACATTGCAGGGCAGGGGCAGTAGTGACGTCCTGCGATTCTGTGCATGGCATCCCATTGAATTCCCTTCACCTTTTCTGAACCAATAATACTCTAGAACTACTGATCCCGCATACATTCACAGAGGTTTCAATGCAAGTGTGTTTGAACACTGAGCTGTCTATTTTTCTCTGCCTAGAAGAAATGCTCTCAAGGTTGGAATTCTGTTATGAAGTAAACTGTGTACAAAACTAAGTCTGATACAATTTTTATTAATCTGAAATCAAAACACAGGTTATTTGCAATATTTAGGTATTTCCAATATATAAAGAGTTAAGCTTCATTTGATTGAATTTCCTCAGAAGAACGTTCATCCAGTAGACACTAGCACCCTCATTTTGCACTGCTTTTAATTAATGAAGCAATGCAAATTGTTTTTCATGCATATGGATTAGAACATTCAATTAGATTTCAATTATGAACCTGAGTGCTTTTAAGAAACTCCCAATTTGTACTGTGCTAACACCAGACCCCTCTTCTTTTTCTTTTTAAACCTTAACCAATTTTAAGAAATCATCTAGCAATTTTAAGACCACATCTTTTGAACTGAGGAAGGGAGAATTCATGAGGCTTCGGGATGAGAGAAGCCTCTCAGAGCTCAGACTGTCTTGTCTGCTGGATTAAATTCCATTAATGACATTATTTGCTCAGAGTTTAAGGGGCATCTCAAGGTGTTCATGATCTGGTAAGAGAGACAGCCCTTCAGAGGGGTAAGTGGAAGTTGCTAGAAAAGCACAGAGACAAGGTCATCTCAGTCAGACAGGAGACCAGGAGACACATCCAGAGGTTTGTTCTTTCATTCACGTGCTCATTCCTTTAATGATCACACACTTTTGTACGGTGATGATAAGCACCAGGTAAAGAGCTGAGGACTCAAGGGAGGAGAGTATGACAGTAAATCAGACACAAATTCAAATTGTAAGTAGTCTGCCTAGAGAGCTGAAACCAAGCATAACTAACCAACTGTGATACGAGTTCTCTTTTGTTACCTGCTTGTTCTGTGCCAGGTACTTTACATGACTTAACTGACCTCGTATTTCCTATGACACTGTCCAGAAGGGGTTATATATGTCCATTTTACAGATGAGGTAACAGAAAAAAAATGGTATTCACTAGGTTACCTAGCAAATAGTTGAGACGCAGCTCAAACTAAGATGTATTTGACTCTAAAGCAATTCTTTTTTTTCCCACTATGAGGCATAGTTTCCATTTTCTCAATATTTCTCTTCTGAATTAATAATTCTACATGAAAAAGAAAGCAAAGGGCAAGATGCAAGGGGTCAAATTTGCCATATGTGCTCTCCTCAGCCTCTCTTTGCAAAAGGCTGCCACGCTCACCTGTATACCTGTTCACTTGCTCACTTGGTCACCTGCTCATCTGCTGTCAGCTCTTGAAAAACAGTTTGTGGCACTTAGCAGATGTATTTGTTTCCTGGTGTTGCTGTTACAAATTACCACGAACCGGATGGCCTAAGACAGCAGATATTTATTCTCTTATCAAAATCCATAATGAAGGTTTGGCAATTTCTTGCTCTCTCTGAAGGGTCCTGGGCGGGTCTCTTCCTTGTCTCTTTCTGGCGGCTCTTGTCAGTCCTTGGTGTCCCCAGATTCCAGCTCATGGTCCCAGTCTCCGCTTCCCCGTCACATGGCACATTCCCTGTGTGTTTGTGTCTCTCCTCTTTAGGACACCGGTCGTTTGATTTAGGGCCCATGCCAATCCAAGATGACCACTTTTTAACTAATTACATCTGCATCGACCCTACCCCCAAATCAGATTTGTGGTTCCAGGTGGACATAAATTTTGGGGGGTGACTTATTCAAACCCCTGCAGTATAATAAACAAGTGTAATGAACTCCTGCTGAGTGAGACACTGAATGAATATCCTGTAATCTGCGTGTCCTGGGCTCCTCATCCAAAGACACGATGGTCCATGGAACGCCGACTGTGGCCATTTGATTGAAGCAATGAGCCTGATTTGTCCAGACTTAACTGCATCCACACCTGTGAGCCTGGTCTCGTCTGTGGAGCTTGCTCTGGACAGTGAAACCTTTGCAGACACAATGCACCAACTTGGACGTGCTCGTGTGTTAGGACTGGTTTGCTGTCCTCATCTGAGCCTCCAGAAGACACATCTCCCAGGGGATGAGTGGCCATGTGGACCTTGAATGGTTATTCTAGTTTATTAAGAATATGCACACACACACATGTCTATGCCTATTTCTACATCCTGCTGACTTAGAAATTAACCTTCTTATAATTTTACTGAAGTCCTCCAAGTAGAGACATGGAATTAACGGTACGTGACCCATTTAAATTTTAATTATTCTGATTCTTAAATGCATTGCACACAATTTCTAAGATGGGAGATTTTCACAGAATTACCATTTTGAGATTCATTCACTGTGAATAATTCTGAAACGCATCCACTTTCTTGCCCAAGGGATTGTCGTACACAAAAGAGAACATTTATCCTGCTGTCGTCAGATGACATGTAATTCTGTAAACACGTGCATTCGCTCAGTTACAGAAGGGAGCATTCTTGATTCCTCTTTTAGTAATCTCAAGAATAATCACTTCTTGTAAAAACCACATTATACAATGAATAGAAAATAGAATTCAAATTTCATCATGTGGAAATTTCAGCATATCCTTTAGGTACTAACATTTCCCTAAAAGACAACACCGTCTTAGCAGATAAAAAATGGTGTCTGCAAAAGTCTAACATAACTGATAATGTTAACAAGATGCGTCTAGTTAGTAAGGTATTTGCAGCGAGCACAATTTTGGTGAAAGGAATTTTTGGAGGTTTAGTCCTTTTCTGGAAATTCTTTTACAGACAAAGCCAAGATGCTTCATTGAAGCCTGAACACTGCTTAGGTCTCCATGGATGACTTCTTTTTTTACTGTAACCAGAGATCAGCTCCATCAAATTGCTAGAATGAAAAAATGACAGAGAAAACGCACATTCATTGCCATGAAACTTTTCTCAGGGAGAAAAGTTGACTCATGGAATCAAAAGAGGCGTCCAGACTTTCTGACAAGATTAGAATTCAAAAAAGTCACGTGCCCACCTCTGGGGAAGCCCAGCGGCAGGCACACTGCCCTTTGGGTGCATTCAGTTTGGGGACGTCCCTGCCAAAGGACAGCTTCATTGGAGCTGCTCTGCCCTGGCTGCTCTTTGTTAGAGGGCCTTGAAAAATCGCCTTATTACATAAGCAATGTTTGGAGCATGCGTTCAATCTATTTATCTCCTATTGCAACTAACGGCTTGTCTACATACGTAGGAGTTTGTCTAAGAAAGGTGTTTTCACATAGTTTTACCGTAAAAATGATTTCTGCAAAATGACATCCACGGAAAGTTATTCTTCTCTTTATCAATCTTGTTCACCCTTTTATGCGAAAGGGGCAGTAAAGAACATCTTGTGTTTTGTTTGTTTGTGCTGTGTTTGGATCAGCTTAGTGCTGCCTGAATATTTGATGCTCTAAGTGCTTGTGGCTGGTACCATTGTGGGGCTGCAACGTGGTTCTTTCTGATTTCAACAATCCCATCTGTTCAAGATAAAACTTCTGTTTTTCCTGACGTTTTGGCTGGGGCGGATGTTGAAGCCAAATCTTGGAAAATGCTTACTTTGTAGCCTCTTCCTGAATTCTAAACCACTGGCATGGGGCCTCTGCACACCATCTTTCTGCAACTGGGGTCTCTGTGACCCACAGGAGCTGGATTTTGGTTAAAAGATGAGGAAATGGACACTGCAGGCAGGCAGTCGACTGGTCCAGTGTGATAAAACCAGTAACACGTGGACAAGCATCAAAATAGTGGTTGCTACAGGCAGCACTGAAGTCAGAGTGAGCATCCGATATCCAAGAGAAACTCCGCTCCTTGCCAGGTTGTGTAATGCTTTCATAAAAACATGTTTATAGAGAAGCTTCAAGATGGCAGAAGGGTAAGATGTGGAGATCACCTTCCTCCCCACAATACATCAGAAATACATCTACACGTGGAACAACTCCTACAGAACACCTACTGAACGCTGGCAGAAGACCTCAGACCTCCCAAAAGGCAAGAAACTCCCACGTACCTGGGTAGGGCAAAAGAAAAAAGAAAAAACAGACAAAAGAATAGGGACGGGACCTGCACCAGTGGGAGGGAGCTGTGAAGGAGGAAAGGTTTCCGCACACTAGGAAGCCCCTTCGCGGGTGGAGACTGCTGGTGGCGGAGGGGGAAAGCTTCGGAGCCACAGGGGAGAGCGCAGCCACAGGGGTGCGGAGGGCACAGCGGAGAGATTCCAGCACAGAGGATCGGTGCCGACCGGCACTCACCAGCCCGAGAGGCTTATCTGCTCCCCCACCATGGCGTGTGGGGCTGTGAGCTGAGCTCGGGCTTCGGAGGTCAGATCCCAGGGACAAGGACTGGGGTTGGCGGCGTGAACACAGCCTGAAGGGGCTAGTGTGCCACGGCTGGCTGGGAGGGAGTCCGGGAAATGTCTGGACCTGCCAAAGAGACAGGAGACTTTTTCTTCCCTCTTTGTCTCCTGGTGCGCGAGGAGAGGGGATTAAGAGCGCTGCTTAAAGGAGCTCCAGAGACGGGCGCGAGCCGCAGCTAAAGCGTGGACCTCAGAGACGGGCATGAGATGCTAAGGCTGCTGCTGCCGCCACCAAGAAGCCTGTGTGCGAGCACAGGTCACTGTCCACACCGCCCCTCCCGAGAGCCTGTGCAGGCCGCCACTGTCAGGGTCCCGTCATCCACGGACAACTTCCCCGGGAGAACGCATGGCGCGCCTCAGGCTGGTGCAATGTCATGCCGGCCTCTGCCGTCGCAGGCCCATCCCGCATCCATACCCCTCCTTCCCCCAGGCCTGAGCCCCTGAATCAGATGCTCCTTTAACCCCTGTCTGAGCAGGGAACAGATGCCCTCAGGCGACCTACAAGCACGGGGTGGGGGTGGGGGGGGGGCAAATCAAAATCTGAGCCCCAGGAGCTGTGCAAACAAAGAAGAGAAAGGGAAATCTCTCCCAGCAGCCTCAGGAGCAGCAGATTAAAGCTCCACAATCAACTGGATGTACCTGCATCTGTAGAATACCTGAATAGACAACGAATCATCCCAAATTGAGGAGGTGGACTTTAAGAGCAAGATTTATTATTTTTTTCCCTTTTTCTCTTTTTGTGAGTTTGTGTGTGTATGCTTCTGTGTGAGATTTTTGTCTGTATAGCTTTGGTTTTACCATTTGTCCTAGGGTTCTGTCTGTCCGTTTTATTGTGTTTTTTTTTGTTTGTTTTTTTACTTAAAATTTTTTTTTGTTACTATTTTTTATTTTAATAAGTTTATTTTATTTTACTTTGTTTTATTTTAATTTATCTTCTTTCTTTCTTTCCTTTCTTTCTTTCTTTTCTCCCATTTATTCTGAGCTGTGTGGAGGACAGGCTCTTGGTGCTCCTGCCAGGTGTCAAGGCTGTGCCACTGAGGTGGGAGAGCCAAGTCCAGGACACTGGTCCACAAGAGACCTCCCAGCTACACATAATATCAAACAGTGAAAATCTCCCAGAGATCTCCATCTCAACACCAGCACCCAGCTTCACTCAACAACCAGGAAGCTACAGTGCTGGACACCCTATGCCAAGCAACTAGCAAAACAGGAACACAACCCCACCCATTAGCAGAGAGGCTGCCTAAAATAATAATAAGGCCACAGACACCCCAAAACACACCACCAGATGCAGACCTCCCCACCAGAAAGACAAGATCCAGCCTCATCCACCAGAACAAAGGCATTAGTCCTCTGCAACAGGAAGCCTACAAAACCCACTGAACCAACTTTAGCCCCTGGGGTCAGACACCAAAAACAATGGGAACTACGAACCTGCAGTCTGAGAAAAGGAGACCCCAAACACAGTAAGTTTAGCAAAATGAGAAGACAGAGAAATACACAGCAGATGAATGAGCAAGGCAAAACCCCATGAGACCTAACAAATGAAGAGGAAATAGGCAGTCTACCTGAAAAAGTGTTCAGAATAATGATAGTAAAGATGATCCAAAAACCTGGAATGAAGAAAATACAAGAAAGATTTAACAGGGACCTAGAAGAACTAAAGAGAAAACAAACAGTGATGAACAACACAATAAATGAAATCAAAAACTTTCTAGAAGGGATCAAAAGCAGAATAACTGAGGCAGAAAAACAGATAAGTGACCTGGAAGTTAAATAGTAGAAATAAATACTGAAGAGCAGAATAAAGAAAAAAAAATGAAAAGAATTGAGGACAATCTCAGAGACCTCTGGGACAATATTAAAAGCACCAACATTCGAATTATAGGGGTCCCAGAAGAAGAAGAGAAAAAGAAAGGGACTGAGAATATATTTGAAGAGATTATAGTTGAAAACTTCCCTAATATGGGAAAGAAAATAGTTAATCAAGTCCAGGAAGCACAGAGAGTCACACACAGGATAAGTCCAAGGAAAAATACGCCAAGAAACATATTAATCAAACTATCAAAAATTAAATACAAAGAACAAATATTAAAAGCGGCAAGAGAAAAACAACAAGTAACACATAAGAGAATCCCCATAAGGTTAACAGCTGAACTTTCAGCAGAAACTCTGCAAGCCAGAAGGGAGTGGCAGGATATATTTAAAGTGATGAAGGAGAAAATCCTATAACCCAGATTAGTCTACCCAGCAAGGACCTCATTCAGATTTAATGGAGAAATTAAAAGCTTTACAGACAAGCAAAAGCTAAGAGACTTCACCACCACCAAACCAGCTTTACAACAAATGGTAAAGGAACTTCTCTAGGCAGGAAACACAAGAGAAGGAAAAGACCTACAATAATAAACCCAAAACAATTAAGAAAATAGGAATAGGAACATACATATCAATAATTACCTTAAATGTAAATGGATTAAATGCTCCCACCAAAAGACATAGACTGGCTGAATGGATACAAATACAAGACCCATATATATGCTGTCTACAAGAGACCAACTTCAGACTTAGGGACACATACAGACTGAAACTGAGGGGATGGAAAAAGATATTCTATGTAAATGGAAATCAAAAGAAAGCTGGAGTAGCAATACTCATATCAGACAAAATAGACTTTAAAAAATAGACTATTAGAAGAGAAAAAGAAGGACACTACATAATGATCAAGGGATCAATCCAAGAAGAAGATATAACAATTGTAAATATTTATGCACCCAACATAGGAGCAGCTCAATACATAAGGCAAATTCTAACAGCCGTAAAAGGGGTAATCGACAGTAACACAATCATAGTAGGGGACATTAACACCCCACTTTCACCAAAGACAGATCATCCAAAATGAAAATAAATAAGGAAACAAAAGCTTTAAATGATACATTAAACAAGATGGACTTAACTGATATTTATAGGACATTCCATCCAAAAAAACCCAGAATACACATTCTTCTCCAGTGCTCATGAAACATTCTGCAGGATATATCATATCTTGGGTCACAAATCAAGCCTTGGTATATTTAATAAAATTGAAATCATATCAAGTATCTTTTCTGACCACAGTGCTATGAGACTAGATATCATTTACAGGAACAAATCTGTAAGAAATACAAACACATGGAGGTTAAAGAACACATTACTTAAGAACGAAGTGATCACTGAAGAAATCAAAGAGGAAATCAAAAAATACCTAGAAACAAATGACAATGAAAACACAATGGCCCAAAACCTATGTGATGCAGCAAAAGCAGTTCTAAGAGGGAAGTTTATAGCAATACAATCCTACCTCAAGAAACAAGAAACATCTCAAATAAACAACCTAACCTTTTACCTAAAGCAGTTAGAGAAAGAAGAACAAAAGAACACCAAAGTTAGCAGAAGGAAAGAATTCATAAGATCAGATCAGAAATAAATGAAAAAGAAATGAAGGAAATGATAGCAAAGATCAATAAAACTAAAAGCTGGTTCTTTGAGAAGATAAACAAAATTGATAAACCTTCAGCCAGACTTATCAGGAAAAAAAGGGAGAAGACAAATCAATAGAATTAGAAACGAAAAAGGATAAATAACAACTGACATTGCAGAAATCATGAGAGATTGCTACAAGCAACTATTTCCCAACAAAATGGACAACCTATAACAAATGGACAAATTCTTAGAAATGCACAACTTTCCAAGAATGAACCAGGAAGAAGTAGAAAATATGAACAGACCAATCACAAGCACTGAAATTGAAACTGTGATTAAAAATCTTCCAAAAAACAAAAGACCAGGAGCAGATAGCTTCACAGGCAAATTCTATCAAACAATTAGAGAAGAGCTACCACCTTTCCATCCCAAAGTCTTCCAAATTATAGCAGAGAGAGGAACACTCCCGAACTCATTCTATGAGTCCACCATCACCCTGATACCCAAACCAGACAAAGATGTCACAAAGAAAAAAAACTACAGGCCAATATCACTGATGAACATAGACGCAAAAATGCTCAACAAAATACTAGCAAACTGAATCCAATGGCACATTCAAAGAATCATACACTATGATCAAGTGGGGTTCATGCCAGGAATGCAAGTATTCTTCAATATATGCAAATTAATCAATGTGATACAGTATACTAACAAATTGGAGGAGAAAAACTATATGATCATCTCAATAGTTGCAGAAAAGCCTTTTGAAAAATTCAACACCCATTTGTGATAAAAACACTCCTAAAAGTAGGCATAGAAGAAAATTTCCTCAACATAATAAAGGCCATATATGACAAGCCCACAGCGAACATCATCCTCAATGGTGGAAAACTGAAACCATTTCCACTAAGATCAGGAACAAGACAAGGTTTCCCACTCTCACCACTATTCTTCAATATAGTTTTGGAAGTTTTAGCCACAGCAATCAGAGAAGAAAAAGAAATAAATGGAATCCAAATTGGAAAAGAAGAAGTAAAGTTGTCACTGTTTGCAGATGACATGATAATATAGATAGAGATTCCAAAAGCTGCTACCAAAAAACTACTAGAGCTAATCAATGAATTTGGTAAAGTAGCAGAATACAAAATTAATGTACTGAAATTTCTTGCATTCCATACACTATCAATGAAAAATCTGAAAGTGAAATTAAGAAAACTCTCCCATTTACCATTGCAACAAAAAGAATAAAATATCTAGGAATAAACCTACCTAATGAGAAAAAATACCTGTATGCAGAAAATTATAAGACCCTGATGAAAGAAATTAAAGATGATACAAATAGATGGAGAGTTATACCATGTTCTTGGATTGGAAGAATCAACATTGTGAAAATGACTGTACTACCCAAAGCAATCTAGAGATTCAATGAAATCCCTATCAAGTTATCACTGGCATTTTCCACACAATTAGAATAAAAAATTTCACATTTTATGGAAACAATAAAGATCCCGAATAGCCAAAGCAATCTTGAGAAAGAAAAACAGAGCTGGAGGTATCAGGCTCCCTGATTTCAGATAATATTACAAAGCTACAGTAATCAAGGCAGTATGGTACTGGCACAAAAACAGAAATATAGATCAAGGGAACAGGATAGGAAGCCCAGAGATAAACTCATGCACATATGGTCACCTTATTTTTGATAAAGGAGGCAAGAATGTACAATGGAGGAAAGACAGTCTCTTTAGTAAGATTTGCTGGGAAAAGTGGGCAGCTACATGTAAAAGAATAAAATTAGAACACTCCCTAACGCCATACACAAAAATAAACTCAAAATAGATTAAAGACCTAAATGTAAGGCCAGACACCATCAAACTCTTAGAGGAAAACATAGGCAGAACACTCTATGACATACATCACAGCAAGATCCTTTTTGACCCACCTCCGAGAGAAATGGAAATAAAAACAAAAATAAACAAATGGGACCTATTGAAACTTAAAAGCTTTTGCACAGCAAAGGAAACCATAAACAAGACGAAAAGATAACCCTCAGAATTGGAGAATATATTTGGAAATGAAGCAACTGACAAAGGATTAATCTCCAAAACATACAAGCAACTCATTCAGCTCAATATCAAAAAAACAAACAACCCAATCCAAAAATGGGCAGAAGACCTACATAGACATTTCTCCAAGAAGACATACAGATTGCCAAGAAACACATGAAAGAATGCTCAGCATCATTAATCATTAGATAAATGCAAATCAAAAATATAATGAGATATCATCTCACACCGGTCAGAACGGCCATCATCAAAATATCTAGAAACAATAAATGCTGGAGAGGATGTGGAGAAAAGGGAACACTCTTGCAATGCTGGTGGGAATGTAAATTGATACGGCCACTATGGAGAACAGTATGGAGGTTCCTTAAAAAACTACAAATAGAACTACCATACCACTCAGAAATCCCACTACTGGGCATATACCCTGAGAAAACCATAATTCAAAAAGAGTCATGTACCAAAATGTTCATTGCAGCTGTATGTACAACAGCCAGGACATGGAAGCAACCTAAGTGTCCATCAGCAGATGAGTGGATAAAGAAGATGTGGCACATACATACAATGGAATATTACTCAGCCACAAAAAGGATGAAACTGAGTTATTTTTAGTGAGGTGGATGGACCTAGAAACTGTCATACTGAGTGAAGTAAGTCAGAAAGAGAAAAACAAATACCGTATGCTCACCCATATGTATGGAATCTAAAAGAAAAAAAAAAAAGAAAAAATAATGGTCAGAAGATCCTAAGGGCAAGACAGGAATAAAGATGCAGACCTACTAGAAAATGGACTTGAGGATACGGGGATGGGGAAGGGTAAGCCTGGACAAAGTGAGAGAGTGGCGTGGGCATATATATACTACCAAACGTAAAATAGATAGCTAGTGGGAAGCAGCCGCATAGCACAGGGAGATCAGCTCGGTGCTTTGTGGCCACCGAGAGGGCTGGGATAGGGAGGGTGGGAGGGAGGGAGATGTAAGAGGGAAGAGATATGGGGACATATGTATATGTATAACTGATTCACTTTGTTATAAAGCAGAAACTAACACACCACTGTAAAGCAATTATACTCTAATAAATATGTTAAAAAGAAATGTTCAATATGTATAACTGATTCACTTTGTTATAAAGCAGAAACTAACACACCATTGTAAAGCAATTATCCCCCAATAAAGATGTTAAAAAAAAAAAAGAAATGTTCAAATCAGTGTGCAAACGGTGAGATACGGATGTCTGCATGAGAAAAAATTCCTTCCTCTGGGAAAAGAATGATCACAAAATGTTGTAAAACAATATTTTATCATATTGTAATCGTCTGTGAACACTTGCTATGAGGCAGCTGTGAACGGTGCTGTTACATGCCACAGTGTATATTATGTCCATGTTACACTGGCCCTGCTGGACAGACACAAATACACCCATTTTCAAGGTGAGAAAACTGAGGCTCAAGAAGGTAGAGTTTCAATGATCACACTTTGAAAAAGAATAGATACATTTACATGTATAACAATCACTGTGTTGTACACCTGAAACTAACACAACATTGTTAATCAACTATACTCCAATATAAGGTAAAAATTTTAAAGAAAGGAGGAAAAAAAAAAAGAATACATGGATTCTCATTGTGGAATCAATTATGGAAGTGAAAAAAGTTATCATAGTCTTATGTATCCAGTACAGACCTGTGGAGATTGGGACGAGAAAGCACTAGAATATTTCAGAGTTTTATATTAGGTGACGTTTTGCCTTCAAGTCAATAAACAAAGAAGAATTGAAACACCAAAACACAACAAAAACCAAAACAAAAATCACACGCCTGGGGGTGCACAGCCTAAATTTGGACATGTCAGTGGGTCTCCTCATTTCATTCTCTGTGCTATTTTTCTTTACACTTAGACATATATCTTGGTATCCTTTTCATGTTTAATATTTACTCTTAAATTTTGTTTTTTTCCTTCATTTTCCAATGTAATAATAGATGGAAACCAGTAAACCATGACCAAACACTGAGCTTCAGCGAGGTTGGCAAATTGCTGAAGGTCACACAGGGAAAGATAGAACTTGACCCGAGTTCTCTCTGACCATGAACCTCATCAGATGTATCATAGTGTGCCCAAGGCAGCAGGGTCTGAAACAAAATTACGTCCATAGTTTAGGAATATTGGATCCTATGGGGAGGTTATTTTGGCACAGCTTAATTTTGTTGTTTTGCTTTCTCCTTTAGGTGGTGGATTTAGGGGAGAAAGAACAGAAGGACTCAGAGGCAATGAAATTTTGACATTTTTGAACGGCAACTTTCCTCACTTGGGGTCTTCAGTAAATTATTTAAGCTCTCTTACCTCAAGTTCCCCCTCCTGCACCCGGTAACCTCTTTTAGAGTAAGAGCAGTTGCCAGATGACTTTGAAGAAGTGTAACATTCCATGATAATACATTCTGCTTCAGGAGGTTGTACTGATGTTTAATGAAAATCAAACGAAATGATCATTGTGGATCCTTCTGCAATCTGATAAAATGGCAAAAAATAATATTCTCAGAAAAAAGGGATTTTTATGATAAAGTAAGTATACCACATTCGTATACAGTATATAGTTATCAGTCTATTTTGGGTTTTTCCCTATTGCATGCTTATATTTCTTTTCTACTAATTCAAAAAAATTAAAAAAATGTCAAGCATCACACATTCATATAACCCTTGTAAATCAGGGTAAAAAAAAAAAACCCAGAATGATCATGAAAACATTAAAAAGAACAGATCATGACATTTTGTTGAAAAAAACCACAATGCATTATTTCCTACTCTGAATATATAAGAGCATCTGATGAACATCAGCACGTGTCATCAGAACGATTGTGCCAGCTTTGTGGGTTGGCTCCTTTTGTTCTTCACACCATCTTGGAAATCACAACAGCAGAAGTGTTTGGAAGCAAACATTGCCATCCATTACTTGCCTGTGTCCTCACGCATTCTAGGTGTCTTCTAAGTGTACCTCAGCACGACAAAGATACACGTCTGACTTTGAATTTCTAAAGGTAACCAATTAAACATAATAGGAAGGTGTTTTATAAGAACATATTTTGCTGAGGTCTAAAAGGCATCCCTATAAGCATCTTATGACAACGCACTTTAATCACCTGTTCAGGTGTCTACCCTGAATGTATTCAGCTCATCAAAGAGGATATGGATTTGTACAAAGTCTCTCCAAATCACACATGAGCAAAAAGCTATTCAAAACACCTACATTTCAGCTTTTTAAATAAAATTCATACTCAGGGATAGCGTGATAAAAATGGCTGCATTTAACACATTTCTAGTCTGTTTGTAAACAAATCCAGATCTATCATGATCTACTGAGCATCTGTCTTGAATCAAACTCAATGTTTCCTAGGTCAAAATTGTTCTGAAAAATGGCATCTATTCATGCAACAAATAACGCACTGGGCTCCTATGAGGTCATGGTCAGAGCAGTGATTAGGAAGGTGGGGTGTCTGCAGCGAAAGTACATGAATCCAGGACCCAACCTTGTGTGGGGGGATGTGCCCCTTCCCCCCACTCCACAGCACGTTGTGTATCTGCTTCACTATAGCACACACAGCCTTGCATTTTAATTTTCTGATTATACCTTGGTTGTGAGTGACAAAGAGATTGGGTGTTTCATTTCTCTTGTTTTTATCAGCGTGTCTATGCATGTTTTTATCAGGTGGTCAGTATACTTTCTTAAACAGAAGTTAACTCTAGATTGTATAGCAAACTTGAAAATCAAGTGTCCTGTAAGCTAGTGGGCTGGGATAGATAAATAATTCCACCTAGATTTTTTTGCTTTCTCCAGAATGGTTTTTAATCTCAATAGCAGTATTTTTAGTAGTAATGTAGAGAAAACTGTTACCTAACACTAGTTCATGTGTCAGTGGCCACGGGTTAGAGATTCCCTTCCCAGATAAACAAACCTCAGGAAATCAGTATTGAGGGTCTGCTTTAAACTTCCCAGGGTAACCGAGATCTTGCCACATTTGGACAAATAGCAATAAAGAAAATTGTCTATAAAACTGCTATAGGATTCTGTTTGTCTTTTAACAAATAAGGAGAAGAGTCAAATTCACATAGGTTGGGATCTGTAAACTTACTTAAGGAAATTACTTAAGAAATCCTCTCAAACACATGCTGATTAGAAATGCTGCTTGGAGAGAAGGATACACAAAAAGGAAGTTATGATGGGGAGCGGCTCCTCTGTGACAGGAACCCCACACATGGTCTAGGTGAGGGCTCTCCCCAAAGCAGACCCTGAGACAAGCGACCCCGAGGCAGGGGCTTGGGTGAGAGGAGCTGATTTGGCTGGGGTTCATCAATATCATGACGGATAGAGCAAAGATTCAAACTGAACTCTGCAGAAATCAGGACTTTGGCTTCCCAATCTATTTACTATATCTGTTATACAGAGATTAGGAGGAGGGAAGGCTATGATCCTTCATCAAAGCACAACTACATTAAAAAATGCTTAACCCAAAGCCTAAAACATGGAAGGAAAGTTCTATTCCAATATTGTAGCACAATGATGGGACCAAAATCCAATGACTGGTGTCTTTATAAGACAGCTATTAATTAATTTCACTCATAATATTTGTGAGAAGAGGAATTTTATTTAGATATGAACAGATCTTTGGGAAGGGAAACAAATGAAAGAACCCTAATTAGAAGAATTTGAGTTTTATATAAACACAAAAGTGATTTTTAAAAATCCATGTGTTAGAGAACACACTTGTGGTTGCCAAGGGGTATGGGCGGTGGGGGAGAGATGGCCTGGGAGTTTGGGATTAGCAGATGCAAACTAGTATATATAGGATCGATAAACAACAAGGTCCTACTGTATAGCACAGGGAACTATACTCAATATCCTGGGATAAACAATAATAGAAAAGGATATAAAAAAGAATGTATATACTTATAATTGAATCACTTTGCTGTACAGCAGAAATTAACACAGCTTTGTAAATCAACTATATTTCAATAAAAAATAAATTTAAAAAATTCATGTGTTAATTCATCATATGGCATTGAAAGTATCTTCTTCACTTTCTTTGCTTATTTTTTTTTTTAAGAAATCCAGGGCTCTTTAAAAGAGGTATCCTTCTTGATCTTTCCCAAGTAATTATTTGAAATTTGATGGTAGCAATAAACATATCTTTACCTTCCTTGTGAGTCCCTGTTACAGCTCCTTGTCACTATGATAATTCATACAAAGAGGCGCCTTTATTAAGCTATTTGTTATTTTCCTCATTAAGTTATTGGACCTCCTGCAAAATCAAGGTGATGTTAGCAGCGACAAAGGCATAGCTATTGGGCAATATTGATGCCCAGACCCAGAAGGAAAATTGCTGTGCAGGTTTGATGGAGTAAGACATTTTACCTTAATAAATAGCCACTTTGTCTTTTCCTAGCAGCTGTCAAAATAATACACCTTAGAGGGGGTAATATCTCTTTGCACTAGAACTTTTTATTGCTTGTAATTTAAAGCCACAGTAATTGAGATGTTGAGTGGAGAATTGGTGACAGAAAGGTGAGAACTTGGGAGAAGAAGTTCGGATCCCAGATGCTAATAACACATGATCACAGCTTGAGGAGCTGGTGTGTCTTGTTACTCATGGTGGGGGAAAAAAAAGTTATCTTTTTTATAGACTAGAGTCTCAGCCTTGGGTACTGTGGGGGCAGGGATAGACAAATTACAATGAAGACACTGGGACTGTATTTGCTGAGAATGTTGCATTGTTTGGGAACAGTGAAACCCATGCACTTGGTTTATGTTGCCAGTGAGACTTTCTGAATAATATTTGAGAAGATCCTCCCTCTTCTCTGGCTGCTGAGAAGCTAGACCTCTGTTCCAAATATAGTACATGTATGAGAAATTATGGTATTTATTTTATGACTAATCTTTCCCTTGAATGAAACTTAATTTCCTTCTTTCATTCCTTCATCTTTTAATTTTTTTTGATACTGTGTGTACTCCTTGTCTAAAATTCTTCACAGATTTATTTAGGATTTTTCTTTTTTCCTATAAACTGTCAAAGAGGGATTTAGTAAATAGTTCAGAATGATTGATTTTGAAATTGTGAAGATACAGTTGCAAATTTCATCGAAGATGAAGCTCTTGGATGCTGAGATCCATTTCAGACAAGGGTGAGAGGATGCTCTGAAGGTGTGGTGAACCTTGGCTGTTTGCCAACATTGCAGTCTTCTGCTCCAGTGTCTCTGAGAGCTGGACCATAAGAATGGCCAATTTGGCTCAGTTAGAAGGCTTGTACCAGTCTTCTTGTGATAGCCAGTTTGTGGGAGGTGAGGAGGACTGTTTTTTCATACATCAGTTTTGTTGTGAGGTAAGGAAGGATGAGCAAATTGAAAAGGAAAACACTTACATCAGTTACCTGGACAAGTTCTTTAGCAGAAAAGAGGATACTGAAATGCTAGAAACTGAGTGGGTAGAGGATGGGAAGCTTGGGGAGAGAGGAAATGAGGAAGGATTTCTAAACAACAGTGGGGAGTTCCTCTTTAACAAGCAGCTTGAATCCATAAGCACCCCAGAGTTTCACAGTCCAGCTGGGTCACCACTTAAGTCAATACAGACCACACTAACACCTTCTGCTATGAAATCTTCCCCTCAGATTCCTCATAAAACATACAGTAGCATTCTGAAACATCTGAACTAAAACAGTAGACATTTCTTTTTGTATTCTTCATGAAATGTGTTTTGTCTTCTTTTATTACTAGTGTTTAAGTCATTTTTTTACTTGAATCAGATGGTGTCATTTAGAAAGGATTTTCTCTTGGTTTTTAAAATCCAGACTTTTTTTCTACACATGAGATGGTTTTCATTTTAACTGGCATATTGTTTACACACAAAAATAAAGAATAGAGCAAAATAATGAAACACAGGAGGAGACAAAAGAAATGCACTAAGACAAGTAAAAAACATTCTCTCATAGAACAATGATCTGTTTTACAGGAAACAAAAATCTTGCCTTGAAATTTACACAGTGAGACTGTATATAATTGCATGAAAATATCTACTTTTTTCCTAAATATTTTTCACTCATGAGTATTTTCAAGTTTTTCATACTGTACACATTTCTTAAAAACACATGATACCATGGAGTGTTCTGCCTATGTTTTCCTCTAAGAGTTTTATAGTGTCTGGCCTTACATTTAGGTCTTTAATCCATTTTGAGTTTATTTTTGTGTATGGTGTTAGGGAGTGTTCTAATTTCATTCTTTTACATGTAGCTGTCCAGTTTTCCCAGCACCACTTATTGAAGAGGCTCTCTTTTCTCCACTGTATATTCTTGCCTCCTTTATCAAAGATAAGGTGACCATATGTGCGTGGGTTTATCTCTGGAGTTTCTATCCTGTTCCATTGATCTATATTTCTGTTTTTGTGCCAGTACCATACTCTCTTGATCACTGTAGCTTTGTAGTATAGTCTGAAGACCAGGAGCCTGATTCCTCCAGCTGAATTTTTCTTTCTCAAGATTGCTTTGCCTATTTGGGGTCTTTAGTGTTTCCACACAAATTGTGAAATTTTTTATTCTAGTTGTGTGAAAAATGTCATTGGTAGTTTGATAGGGATTGCATTGAGTCTGTAGATTGCTTTAGGTAATATAGTCATTTTCACAATGTTGATTCTTCCAATCCAAGAACATGGTATATCTCTCCATCTGTGTGTATCATCTTTAATTTCTTTCATCAGTGTCTTATAGTTTTATTTTTATTTATCAGACTTGCATTTTATTTTATTTTTTATTTTTTAACATCTTTATTAGTGTATAATTGCTTTACAATTGTGTGCCAGTTTCTGCTTTATAACAAAGTGAATCAGTTATACATATACATATGTCCCCATATCTCTTCCCTCTTGCATCTCCCTCCCTCCCAGCCTTCCTATCCCAACCTTCTAGGTGGTCATAAAACACTGAGCTGATATCCCTCTGCTATGCAGCTGCTTCCCACTAGCGATCTATTTTACGTTTGGTAGTGTATATATGTCCATGCCATGCTCTCACTTTATCCCAGCTTACCCTTCCCCCCCAACCCCGTATCCTCAAGCCCATTCTCTAGTAGGTCTGCATCTTTATTCCCATCTGCCCCTAGGTTCTTCTGACCATTTTCATTTTTCTTTCTTTCTTTTTTTTTTTTTAGATTCCATATATATGTGTTAGCAAACGGTATTTGTTTTTCTCTTTCTGACTTACTTCACTCTGTATGACAGTCTCTATGTCCATCACCTCACTAAAAATAACTCAGTTTTGTTCCTTTATATGACTGAGTAATATTCCATTGTATATATGTGCCACATCTTCTTTATCCATTCATTCAATGATGGACACTTAGGTTGCTTCCATGTCCTGGCTATTGTAAATAGAGCTGTAATGAACATTATGGTAATGACTCTTTTTGAATTATGGTTTTCTCAGGGTATATGCCCAGTAGTGGGATTGCTGGGTCATATGATAGTTCTATTTGTAGTTTTTTAAGGAACCTCCATACTGTTCTCCATAGTGGCTGTATCAATTTACATTCCCACCAACAGTGCAAGAGGGTTCCCTTTTCTCCACACCCTCTCTAGCATTTATTGTTTCTAGATTTTTTGGTGATGGCCATTCTGACTGGTGTGAGATGATATCTCATTATAGTTTTGATTTGCATTTCTCTAATGATTAATGATGTTGAGCATTCTTTCATATGTTTGTTGGCAATCTGTATATCTTCTTTGGAGAAGTGCCTATTTAGGTCTTCTGCCCATTTTTTGGATTGGGTTGTTTGTTTTTCTGATATTGTGCTGCATGAGTTGCTTATATGTTTTGGAGATTAATCCTTTGTCAGTTGCTTCATTTGCAAATATTTTCTCCCATTCTGAGGGTTGTCTTTTCCTCTTGTTTATGGTTTGCTTTACTGTGCAAAAGCTTTGAAGTTTCATTAGGTACCATTTGTTTATTTTTGTTTTTATTTCCATTTCTCTCGGAGGTGGGTCAAAAAGGATCTTGCTGTGATGTATGTCATAGAGCATTCTGCCTATGTTTTCCTCTAAGAGTTTGATGGTATCTGGCCTTACTTTTAGGTCTTTAATCTATTTTGAGTTTATTTTTGTGTATGGCATTAGGGAGTGTTCTCATTTCATTCTTTTACATGTAGCTGTCCAGTTTTCCCAGCACCACTTATTGAAGAGGCTGTCTTTCCTCCACTGTATATTCTTGCCTCCTTTATCAAAAATAAGGTGACCATATGTGTGTTGGTTTATCTCTGGGCTTTCTATCCTGTTCCATTGATCTATATTTCTGTTTTTGTGCCAATACCACACTGCCTTGATTATTGTAGCTTTGTAGTATAGTCTGAAGTCAGGGTGCCTGGTTCCTCCAGCTCCATTTTTCTTTCACAAGATTGCTTTGGCTATTTGGGGTCTCTTGTAGTTTGTTTTGAATTTGTTTTCATACAAATTGTGAAATGTTTTGTTCTAGTTGTGTGAAAAATGCCATTGGTAGTTTGATAGGGATTGCATTGAATTTGTAGATTGCTTTGGGTAGTAGAGTCATTTTCGCAGTGTTGATTCTTCCAATCCTAGAACATGGTATATCTCTCCATCTGTTTGTATCATCTTTAATTTCTTTCCTCAGTGTCTTATCGTTTTCGGCATAAAGGTCTTTTTTTCTCCTCAGGTAGGTTTATTCCTAGGTATTTTACTCTTTTTGTTGCAATGATAAATGGGAGTGTTTCCTTAATTTCACTTTCAGATTTTTCATCATTAGTGCGTAGAAATGCAAGAGAATGAAACTACCTATTAAAAAGAGAAGGTAATATATTATGACATGGGTAGGAGCTATCTAGTTACCATGGGTTACAATTAAAATATTTTGGGTGTTTCATTCTTAGGTGGGTAATGGGCTTGCAAGTTTTCATTTTAAATGTTTCTAATTTACATATGTGATATATTTCTTCTGTGCATGCCAATGACTACATAGTGAAATGTTTCATTGAACATCGATATGAGGAAGCCATTGCTGACCTCTGAAGGACTGCAGAAGCAGTGGTCCTTCTGTGGGTGTCTGGACGTGACATGGAAATCATTGCTGTATTGAGGAGATGGGGGTGATGTGAATGAGGGGTGGTCCCTGACCTCACTCGTAAGTCAAGGAAGGGCAGGGATGTTGTGATTATTTGACCGATTGCTATCCAAGAAGATGAGGGAAGGTCGACTTCCAATCTCAGTTGGATATTTTTGCATTTGAGAGGAAGGAAAGAGGCAAGTCCCAAAGGCATTCAGTCTCAGATGGTACTTTTCTCCCCACATCCAAAGTTTAGAGGCTGAGAGAGAGGGAAAGGCCAGGGTCTATCTGAAGACCAGAAACAAGTGAAATAGCTGCAGGGAGAGGAGAACAAAAGCCACCCAGGAGCAAATAAATGGTGACTGAGGCTCCAGTGGGGGTTAGTCTACACAGAGTGCAGGGGGGTGTATTCTATTCCTTGAGGGAAGCTGGACAAGGATAGGGGATGGACCAGTCAGGAATCTGTGTCAGATGATACGAGTTCCATCACATGGAGACTGAGAGGAAGAGACACTAGGTTGACCCATCAGTTGGGGGAGGAACTTACCTCTCACATGCATTGTGTGGTGTGTGGGTGAGGACACAGAGGGGGATTTGCCAAGCTGAGTGGTGTTGAAATGCACATGCTTAGTGGACAGGAGAGTATTCTTGAAGCTCACTATGTGCCCAGGCTGACTTCACCCCAGGCTATGAAGAGAAGGTCACACGGCAGCCTCGAGAAAAGTGGGCCTCAGGTTTGATGAAAAGAGAGGGGAACGATTGCTCATGGACTCCAGGTAGTAAAGGACATGAGGATGTGTGCCTGGGAACTGACAGTGGGCACTTGGTGGTGTTCCTGGGAGGTTTGATTCAAAGCCCATTTCAAACGTGGTTTCCATCCAGATCATACACATTTGTGTGTATATGTATATCTACTATCTATCTATCTATCCATCCATCCATCTTTCTGTCCATCCATCCATCCATCCCTCTATCTATCTACCTATGTAATATATTTTTTAAAATAAATGCTGGTGTAATGCACAGTTTTAAGCCCTAAAGGGTGATGAACAAAATTGGTGCAGAGAATATCTCTGACTTTAAAAGATGCTCACAATCCAGTAGGGGAAACAGATGGTAGAGGAACAATTTAAGAGAGTCTAAAAGGAGGACCATATTGCTGGGTATGGGTTGTGGATAAATGTGACCATCCCCAAACTCACAAAAAAATATTAAAAACTATAGTAAACACAACAGGTACTATTTCTGAGCACCTGCCTTAAATTGGGTGCCTTACAAAAGCCTCTCAACAATACACCCTCATTTCATGCTGTTGAAAGTCCTCTGTGGGCAGGTACCAGGTCTGTTCTGTTCCTCTGGCTCTACCTGGGACATCCTCTAATGGCCTTGCTATCTGTAAAATAATAATAATATTATTAATACATAATAAATAAGGGAACTGAATCTGTGCACCACCCCAAGCTGGGCTGCTAGAGTGAAGAACTCTGTTAATTTCATGCTGCAGCATGGACAGTCCTCACCGGTCACCTCAGCCTGTGGCAGCTGAGCAAGTAGACAGTGCTAAACCCCCTCCTACAGGTGCTGTCCTGTGGGTGGCCTGCCCCCTTTAGTTAGACCCTTGAGAATGGCCAACGCCAGGCCACCTGTAAGCCAGCAGGACCCTATGGGGTCTTCCCATAATAGACTCCCATCCACATGCTCCGCCTGACTTTCGTCTGTAGAGAAACTTTAGTCAAAGAGTACATTTAATCAGAGAAGTGAGAAAATGCAGAAAGAAAGGAAAACAGTAATAATAATACTTTAGCAGTTAAACAAAGTCAAGGACATTTAGTTCCTCCCTGAGAACTATAGATAACATTCTGAGCCATGTCCTTCGAGCTGTTTTGCGCATACTGAGGCCCCCACCTCAGTATCAGGTGGGAGATGTTAGCTGCAAGCTGCCCACCGGCACAGAGACTCCAGACCGGTTGGAACCAAGAGGTTGATGATGCCGACTCCCCATTACCTCACCACCAGCCAATCAGAAGAATGTCCATGAGCTGACCACACCCTGCTTCTTGAACACTGTAAGACTCCTCACTGCCCCCTCCAGGGCGGGACACAGTCTGGAGAGCATTAGCCCTCTATGGCCCCCTTTGCCTGGCAAAGCAATAAAGCTATGTTTTTCTACTTCATCCAAAACTCTGCCTCCAAGATTTAATCAGGCCGTGGTGCACAGAGGCTGAATTTCAACAACACATCCGCGTTAACTCAACCACATGGTGCCTTGTGACAGAAAACTAGCTACGAGCTCATTTTCTTCCCCAGCTTTAGTTGGAATTTAATGTCACTTATCATCTGTCCTATTCTCTCACTGCCTTCTTTTCTACATAAACAAAGGCCCAATTTTAGCAGCATTTGAAAGCTACAGCAAAGCTTCCTGTTTAGGCTCATCCTCAGACCCTTTCCTCAACCTCTTCAGATAATTTGGTCATCAATGATTGGAGCATCTGCTTTGTACAGAAAACATGCTATTTCAACATCTGAAAGAGGCAGGCTGATTGGGCCCGGAGAATGGCACTCGTGTGGCCGGTCCCTTTCAGCGAGACTGGGGGACAGAGAAAGAGCTGCTCTGCACAGATGTTCTCTGAATGGCACTCAGGACAGAATGGAGGCTCAAACAGTACATGCTGTCTGAGGCTAATGAACGTCTTGAGGAAAACAAGTAACCCAACGCTTAAAATTAGAAGGGGAAAGAGCTATTTATTGGATTTTCCAAAATCTGTTATTCATGCATTTCCTTTAAAATCATGCTATGCATTTGTCATGTCTTTGCTAGTCCCAGTTGCCCCTTTGTTTGAAGCCTCCTGGCAACCTATATACCTTCACATGCACAAAGCACCATGTTTGTTTTCAAGGCAGGGATTGGGGTGCGGTCTGCGAACAGCACACGTGGTTGCAAGTACCTCTTCCATCGCTGGCCGTTCACCTGTGGCCCACCAGTGCGCATCTCCTAGCTGGAGCATAAACACCCACTGCTGATAAGGAAGCTGCATTTGACGGCTTGGACCCTTTATGTGGGCAGAGTCTCTGGATGGAAGTGATGCTCCAAAGGGTCCCTAAAGAGCTGTCTTCAAGGAAGAGTCCCCTGCAGAGGACCCCTGGAGGCTGATGTTTCCAGACAGATACTCCATGAGTCTTAAACTTTAGTCAAAGTGGCTTCTGTTGCAAAAAGGGTTGACATTGGGGAAAGAAGTGGGGCCTGAAAACAAAGCATGGGAAAGTCAGCTGTGCTTAGGGGCCTGACTTAGTGCCAGGGTTGGACTCCAAGGTCTTCTGAGGCTTCCCCTTTGGACTTTGCTTGCCTAGAACAGGGATCCTGGCCCATAGGAAAGTCTACTGACAGCTGGGTTTCTGACACTGAGACGTGCCTGGTCTCAGGTGTGCTCCTGTTTTGATGCCCAATATGTGAGGGACTTTTAGTCATAAAGACAGACTCCAGCCAGCAGTTGTGGGTACAGACACATGTTCAGTTCCCATGAAGATGGGATGGGGTCCCGAGACCCAGCAAAGTGGACTTCTGCACAGGGTCACACTTCCCAGGGGCAGCGAGATCTAGAGGAGGGAAAAAGTCAGAAATTGATGTGTGCTGAGCACTGTGATTGCATCATAGTTGGGTTACTCCATGAAATCCCTAACCCCCCTGACAGATAACATGCACGAGGTGTTCCTACCAGGTGATCTGGTCACCAGGGTGCAGCAGCACACCTTCCAATCCAAAACAATGGTGAGTCAAAGACAGGTCTTTGGGTGGCACTGGTGGTACCAGCAGGTGGTAAGCAAGCCTGTTTCTCAGGCAGTTGAGCCTGTAAACAAAAGACCATCTCCAGCCCCTCGGTGCACTGAGTGGAGCCCCCGGTCAGCCGATCCTATGATAGAAGCAGAGCCAATGGTGCATTTTCTCCACTGTGATCCAGGATGTGGCCTTGCTGAGGAATCAGCATTTGGTAGACAGATTCATCAGTGGCTTCCCAAGTCCAGCAGCCAATTTCCAAGTGAACACATGGCTCCTGTCCTGCAGACAGGGAGTGCTGACCCATTGGCCTTCTCGGGAGGTGATGGAGAAGTTTGGGGCAAAAAGACAACCCAGGTGGGAAGATTCCCGCACTGAATGCTCCATGTGGATGCACAACGCTCAGCCAGCCTGCTCCATGGGCAGTGCTCAATCTACTCTCAGTTCTAAGTGACCATGAGGTTCTGGGAGTGTAAGAAAACCTCATGTTTCATTCATCTTCCTGCAAACATGGCTTCCTCGGTCACCCAGCTGAAGAGATTGGTTCATGAAGTCTGGAGCCCCTTGAGAGAAATATGGAGGTTGATAAACTCAGGTGCAGGAATCTGGGTCCAGGTGTCCTCAGGGCAAAGGAGGTCCCTCTTCCAGAAACGCTGTAGGGAGGAGCCCTCCTACATAACTTCCACGAGGATGTAAACCCTGAGCAGTGACGTAGTGAGCCAAGACCTAGAAGGAAGTAGCTCCTTGGAAGCATTTATGCAGAAATGACTTGAATTTCTACCCTAAACATTTGAAAGAATTACTTCCCAGATGCAATGCTATACCCTGAGTCTTGATATCAGCTTGACTTCTTCTGCCCCTGTTTTTGGTGGGACCCTTTAACTAGCACCAGCAGCAGAGTGGACTCTTTCCTGACTTTTCCAAATCCAGGGGTTCTCGACCTCAGGACATTTGCCTCCCCCACCAAGCGGCCATTTGGCAACATCTGCAGAAATTTTTGGTTGTCACAACTGTGGCAGGAGGATGCTAGTGGTGTCTGGTCTGTAGAGAACAGGGATGATGCTAAACGTCCTATAATGCACAGGACAGCCACCCACACCAAAGAACCACCCAGTTCATAATGTCATTGGTGCCAGTGTGGAGAAACAATGCCCTAACTGGGCATTGTTACAAAAATGTCCTAACTGGGCATTGTTACATTGTATACAAAAATAAATGATGCCCAGTTAAATTCTAATTTCAGATAAACAACAAATACATTTGTAATATATCTATGTCTAATTGCATGGGACATTTATATGTTTAATACATCTCAAATATTGAATGGGAGCATACTTAACATTAAAAAATTATTCATTGTTTATCTGAAATTCAAGTTTAACCAAATTTCCTGCACTCAGTCTGGCAACCCTGGCTCTATCCTTTGTACAGGAGTGTGTCCTATGCTTCAAATTCCAAGCTTTTCTATCACAAGATGGAACTTTCTTCAGTTTGGGACAATTATTACAAAGAAGGCATTATTGTGTAATAGAAAAGGCTTTGGAATAAAGCAGGTCTCAAAGCCCACTTCTGGTAAGCTGTATAATCTTTACTTTCTCTAAGCCTTAGTTACCTTATGTATGTTATGGGAATATGCTATGACTATTCCATGGGATTATTGCAAGAAGCAAAAAAAATAATGTATGAAAAGTGACTGATATTCATAAAGGATAATTATAATTTTTAGTATTAATTTATCCTTTCTTCAGTGATATCTTGAATTTCCTTTTAAGTTCAAGTTTTATCAAGACAATTCTCCCTTCCAATATATTCAGTGGAATTATGGTAACTTGCTCTACTGGATGAGCCCAAAATGAGTTGACTCTTTTAATTTCTTTTTAAGAGTTGTTGAAGTAAAGCAAACATACAATTGAATTAGCAAATCTACATCTCTACATCTCCCAAATCTACATAGATTGAGAGTTATACATCTCATTATTGGTAGTTTTTTCTTTTTTTCTTTTTTTACAAACTGAACACACCCACGTAACTATCACCCAGATCAGGACATGGTCAGCACCCCAGAAACTTTCTCATGACCTCTCCCTTTCATTACACATCCGAAGACAATTGCCATTTTCATGTTTATCACCACAAATTAGTTTTTTCTGTTTTTGAATTTACTATAAATTGAATTATGTGGTAAGTACTTTTTGTGTCTGGATTTTATTTTTGTTTTTATCTCTTTTCTCAACATTGTATCTGTGAAATTTCTTGTGCTGCTGCATGTAGCAGTCATTTAATGATTTTTTTGCTGTGTGATATTCCATTGTAGAAATGCACCAAGATTTATTTATCTCTTCCACGGCTGATGGGCATTTGGGTAGTTTCAAAGTTTTGCTATTGTCAATGGTGCTTCTATTAATATTTTGCAGTAATTTTGGTAAATATATGAATGCATTTCCATTGCGTGGAGCAGCTGTGTCACTGTGCATGCATAAATTAGTGCTAAGCAGATTGTTACACAGTTTTTCATGGAGACTGTGCCAATTTCTCCCCTACCAGCAGTGTCTGGAAGTTCATGGTCCCACATTCTCCCTGCACTTGACATTGTCTGTTTTTATAAATGTCAGCCCTTAGGGTGACTGTAATGCTATCGCATTGTGTTTTTTTTTTTTCTTTTTTGGTTGCATTGGGTCTTCATTGCTGTGCGTGGTCTTTCTCTAATTGCAGCAAGCGGGGGTTACTCTTCGTTGCGGTGAGTGGGCTTCCTACGGCAGTGGCTTCTCTTGTTGCAGAGTACAGGCTCTAGGCATGTGAGCTTCAGTAGTTGTGGCACAGGGGCTCAATAGTCATGGCTCATGGGCTCTAGAGCGCAGGCTCAGTAGTTGTGATTCACGGGCTTAGTTGCTCCGCAGCGTGTGGGATCTTCCCGGACCAGGGCTCGAACCAGTATCCCCTGCATTGGCAGGCGGATTCTTAACCACTGCGCCACTAGGGAAGTCCCTCCCATTGGGTTTTGAATAACATTTTCCTGACTAACAATGGTGCTGAGTACCTTTACAAATGTGTATTGATCACTGTAATATAGGTTTAAAAAAATTCTGTCTTGATCCAGTTTCGAGGCCCTGGCCAACATTTGTTATTAACATTTAAAAATGGTGTTTTAAACCATATTTTAGCTTAATTTCCCTGTGATCAGACTAAAATTTCTGAATTTCTGAGACTTCCTTTATGGCTCAGCATCTGACCAATTTTGGTAAGTATGCACATGAAACAGAGTCATCTACTCTTGGTTTCTGTACAAGTTTTAGTTATACTAATTATACCAACTTAGTAATCTTATTGCTCCAATCTTTTATATTATTTGCTTGTTCTTTTTTTTTTTGTGGTACGTGGGCCTCTCACTGTTGTGGCCTCTCCCATTGCGGAGCACAGGCTCCAGACACGCAGGCTCAGCGGCCATGGCTCACGGGCCCAGGCGCTCCGCGGCATGCGGGATCTTCCCGGACCGGGGCACGAACCCGCGTCCCCTGCATCGGCAGGTGCACTCTCAACCACTGCGCCACCAGGGAAGCCCTGCTTGTTCTTTCATTGACTGATAATATTATTTAAACCTACAGTTAAGATTATGGGATTCTCTACTCTTTATTTATTTCTGTCAACATTTTTCCAATTCTACAGTAGCTTTACTAGTCATTAGAACAAGTTTGTAAGCTAAAAAATTGTATCATTAGAGAGCCAAATGTATTATTTTTTTTTTCTTTCAGTAAAATTCAGTATTCATCTTTAAAAGTTGACCCAAGTCTTTCTCTAGCACACAACACTGATAATTGTTAACCATACCTGGAACCCAGATAACCCATTAATATGTTTCCTGTGGCTGTCTTGAATTTTTGACACTTTTAAACTTGTCAAAGTTGATTGAGTTAGCAGGTGTATAAATTTCCTCTGCCTCTAAATAGCATCAGGAAAGGCAGAAACATTTGATTTCTAAGCAGATAACTTCAGTTACTAGAATCTGTGTTATATCAACCTCTTAGAACATATTTAAATTATAAATGCCAAAAAGGGATTTCAATGCTAAAAACTTTAACTGCAGTTAAGGCAACTGGTATTTTTTGAATTACGCTTGCATGATATATCTTTTTCCATCCCGTTTCTTCTTTCTTCCAATCTACCTATGTTGTTGCATTTGAAGTGAATTTCTTGTAGATAGCATATTGTTGGATTCAGTTTGTTTATACACTCTGAATGAAAATCTCTGTCTTAATTGATGTATTCAGACCATTTACCTTTAAGGTAATTACTGCTGTATTAGAGCTTAAATCTGTCATTTTATTAGTTTTCTGTTGGTTCCCTTTATTTCTTATTTCTCTGTTTCCTTTTTTCTGCCTTCCTGTGGATTATTTGAAGTTTTGTTTTGTTTTGATTTGTCTTTCTCTTTGGATTCCATCTTGACTTATTTATAGTGTTTTGGAGTATATCTCTTTTACGGTTTTCTTAGTGTTATTCTAGGCATTACATCTACCACCTGTGACTTATCACGTCTACCGGTATCAACATTGCACCACTCTGAGGGCTGTGGAAACCGTACTTCACCGTATTTGTGCTTTTTGATTCTTTCTTCCTTTCTCAGCTCCAATATCTTTCTTTTATTATTTTCTCTCTTTTTGAAGAAATTCCTCTACTCAGTCTTTAACAGTAAGTCTGCTAGTGAAAAGTTCTTTAACTTTTCCTTTGTCTGAGGTTGTTTTTCTTTCTTCTTCAATTACTTAAGGGTAGTTTCACTGGATATAGAATTCATGGTTTACAGTCATTTTCTTATATCATTTGAAAAACGTTGTGTCACTTTCTTCTGGTTTCTCTGATTTCAGCTGGGAAATCTACTCTCATAGCAAATGGTGTTCTCTTATAGGTAATCTCATTTTTCCTTGGCTACTTTCAAGTTTTTTCATTGTCTTTCATTTTCAGAAGATTACTTACGATATGTCTTGGTGTAGATTTCTTTCCTGTTTGGGGTTTACTCAGATTATTTAAATCTGTAAGGTTTCTGTCTTTTGCTAAAGTTGGGAAATTTTTAGCCATTATTTCTTTAAATAGGAATGTTGAAATTTCTATTATTGTCCCATATGTTCCTAAAGATCTGATCACTTTTTTGGGGGAGGGGTCTATTTTCTCGCTGTTGTTCAGACTGGGCAAGTTCACTGATTTTGTCATCTTTACTATGGAGCTCATTCAGAAAGTTTAAAAACATTATTATATTTTTAGTTTTGTAACTTCCATTTGGTTCTTTTCAAACCTTTTACTCGTTTGCTGAGATTTGCTAACACTTCATTTGTTTCAAGGGAATTTGTAACTGCATATTGAAGCATTTCTGTGACATCTGCTCTACAATCCTTGTCAGGTTCCCCAGCCTCGGCATCATCTCAGGGTCTTTTCTCATTGATTCCAGTTCTGATGTTCTGGGTTCTTGGGATGACTGGAGATTTCTGATTGTATTTGCCGCATGTTGTCCTATTCAAATGTCCTCTTTTAGCAGGCAGGATCCTTGTCTTAGTTTCTTCTAATGCTTTCAGATAATGATTCCTGCAGTTGTCACAGCTCTCTTGTTTTGGTAGATGGGCAGGTGAGTCAAACAGCAGCTATCCTGGTACCGATATTAGCAGAAGTCGGCTCTGAACTCTTGTCTCTGAAGTTTGGTTTAAGGGGATGGAGTGACTTAGTATGTTCTATTCAGTTCATTTTTGATCTCCTTAAAATTTGTGAGCAAGTATTACCTTTTATCCTCAAAGTCCTAATACTATGAAATATCCAATTTAAGATCTTCCAAGCACTGTGACTAGAGCCAAGAAGGACATGTATGGAAAGTTAAGGAGTTATTCCCATCTTAGACAGATAATAATTCTTATATGAGCATAATAATTATTATTACAATTAGTTTTAATGGATACTCACAATAATATAATAATGTTCTAGGCATTATTCTGAGTACGTATTATGTGTTTACTCACTGAACTCATAACAACCATTCAAGCTACTTACAGTTATCTGTCATATCTTATTAGTGAGGCCAGAGAGGTTGAGTATTTCTTCAAGGTCACACAGAGAGTAAGCAGCAGAGCCTGAGAAAATGATCAGAGCAGAGATTGTCACTGTGAAAATGAAAATGCAATGTATTTTTATTACCAATATTTACTGTATTGTTTTTCATTGTGCCTGTAGATCTGCATTCACTAAATTCAAGGCACTCTCTGCTTCACAGCAAAGGTACAATCTGTAAGAAAGAAGGTGGAAATTAGCTGTGTTCAGAAGATATCCGATCTGGAAAAATCAGGCTGCTGACCTGCCTCCTGGAATAGAGCCTGGGGTCTGTGAGCTCTCGGTGGTCTCACTTTCAGAATCACCATTCTTTCATCACAGGAGTAGTGGTGATGGCTGAGGCAGGCGTCAGGTAAGTGGGCCTGATGAAGGTTTACAGGGCCCAGTATGCTTCACCATAGGGCCAAACAAGTTGCTAAGAGTGCCCAGCAGGACGTCCCAGGACTGAGAGGTCACCTCCAGGAGCTAAGCAAGGGCCCAGGCTCTCCCTGGGCAAAGTCAGCCCTTTCCTGCAGTCACTGCAGCCCTTTCCTGGAAATGCACCTCAGAGGGTGGGGTGGTGCCTCCAGCCTTGCTCCCTTCCCCCTTTAGTGGAGAAACTGTAGAGTTACGTGGCAAAGGTTGTGAGTGTACAAAGGAGTAAGGAAGTAGGGAAATCATGCCTCTGTCACCCTGGGACTTGATTGTGAGATCAGGCAAAAGGGTAAGAGGAAAAAGTACCTTGAAAGCCTCTGTGCCCAAGTGACCACTTTGAAACAGAGTGTGACTGTGATAATAATGTTTGAATTTAACAGAGGATCTGAGGAACCGAACTGACTGCGCAGAGATGCATTATATGTATGTGAAGATGGCGAACATTGACATTTGGATGAGTGGCTCCTGATCTCTGAATTACCTAGTGTCAGAGCGATGGAGAGGAAGAGACAGAAGAAAACAGATGATACCAGGTGGTGGAACTGGGGTCTGAACAAAGAGCAGCTGAAGATGATGCTCTGTTTTCCAGATGGGTGTTGGGATCATAAGAGTGAGATTAAGAAAAACAGAAGAAAGAACCATTTTGGAGAGAAAGCTGAACTCAGTGAGGAGCTCTATCATAGCTGGATTGCTAATGATTTCTCACCTATGACCAAACTCTTTTCCGTGGCAAGGTCTTTGCACAAACGGTTCATAACCACATAAAGTGTCCAGCCTGACCCATGCTTCTGGGTCCGTCCTGCCATCCACCAAGTCTCAGTTATACATCACTTCCTCTGGGAACCATGTTTTCACCCATATATTGGATGAAATATCCCAGTTTCATCCCACCTCCCTCTTTAATAATGTTTTCCTTTTGTTTGTTATGACTTTCTTCCTGGCTGTTTTTCCAATTCGGTTGTAATATCCAGGAAGGTGGGTGTTACGTCTGTCTGGCTCACCATGTATTCCCTGTGCTGAGTTCACTGCCTGTCCCATAGTTGGCACTTACTGAATACATTCTGAATGAATGAATCAATGAAAGAATGAATAAATGACACTTTTATTATAGTCTGATTGGACCATTCTGAACCTGTTTTTTCAAGAGATGACTTTATTTCACACAAATCTTCCATCCTTATGCACCAGAGATTATTTTTACAGTCTAGTCTCAGAATATTGCATTCATATTAGAACTACTAATAACATTTTCCCCTTGCCTTCTGATTATACAATGAGTTTAGGAATAACTTCTGAACAATCGAATCCTTAAAAGTTTATAAGCAAACAGCATGGTATAAGGCAGGGATGGCAAATATCTCAGACTTATGACAGAACCTATTATGCTTCCCCCAAGCCAGACATTGCTGGTCAATAACCGCTGTCTCTCTGTTGGAACAAAGAATGTTTATTTTGCAAATTGAAATTTCAGCAAGCCATAAAGAAAAAGCATGAGGAAATCTCTTTATTAAGGAATGATCACTAGGATCAATTATTTGCTTACAATTTGCAGAGAAAAAAACACTTCAAAGGATAAACTAAAATCTGGTTCAAATAGTTACCTAGCAGGCAGGGAGAATTTGGGCAGAGGATATAGGGATGAAACCAAGACTTTCCTGCATGTATCTTTTAATATAGTTTGGACTTTTGAAACATATAAATATTTTACATGTTAAAAAAAATAAAATTTATTTAAAAAACACACCCTGAAACTGAAAACAGAAGAAACAAATGAACCCATAGTTAATGTGAACACAAAAATGAAATAATTATTTTAAGTATTAAGTACACAATTTTAAATGCAGTGATCTTATTATAGACCCTTTAGCTGGTTTCATCCTATGGGTTAAAGAAAAAAACTGTAAAGAATTTTATAGTTCTATTAATCATATTATGTAAGTAGTAATATTGATACTGTAATTTAAAAAACCCTTTTAACAAACAACCCAATCAAAAGATGGGCAGAAAACCTAAACATACATTTCTCCAAAGAAGACATACAGATGACAGACAGGCACATGAAAAGAAACTAAACATAGCTAATTATTTGAGTAATGCAAATCAAAACTACAATGAGGTATCACCTCACACTGGTCAGGATGGCCATCATCAAAAAATCTCAAACAATAAATGCCAGAGAGGGTGTGGAGAGAAAGGAACCCGCCTACACTCCTGGTGGGAATGTAAATTGATACAGCCACTATGGAGAACAGCATGGAGGTTCCTTAAAAAACTAAAAATAGAGCTACCATATAACTCTGTAATCCCACTCCTGGGCATACATCTGGGGAAAACTCTAATTCAAAAAGATACATGCATCCCAATGTTCATTGCAGCAGTGTTTACAATAGCCAAGACATGGAAACACCCTAAATGTCCATTGACAGATGAATGGATAAAGAAGATGTGGTACAATGGAATACAATGGAATATTACTCAGCCATAAAAAAGAACAAAAAAGTGCCATTTGTAGAGATGTGGATGGACCTAGAGATTGTCATACTGAGAGAAGTAAGTCAGAGAAAGACAAATATCATATGATAACACTTATATGTGGAATCTAAAAAAAAAATGATACAAATTAACTTATTTACGAAACAGAAATAGACTCACAGACATGGAAAACTAACTTCTGGTTACCAAAGCGGAAAGAGGGGGAAGAATAAATTAGGAGTTTGGGATTAGCAGATATACACTACTGTATATAAAATGGATAACCAAAAAAGACCTACTGTATAACACAGGGAACTATACTCAATATTTTGTAATAACCTGTAAAGGAAAAGAATCTGAAAAAGAATATATATAAAAAACTGAATATTATGTATATATATATAAAGAATATATATAAAGCTGTATATATATGTGTGTGTATATATAAAAGTGAATCACTTTGCTGTACACCTAAAGCTAACACATTGTAAATAAACCATATTTCAGTACAGCAGAAACTGACACAACACTATAAAACAGCTATACTCCAATAAAAACTTATATTAAAAAATTTCCTCATCACAAGAAAAGGAAATAAAATGTAACTTTGTACAGTGACAGATGGTAACTATACTTATTGGGGTGGTTATTTCTCAATATGGAATCATTATGTAGTACATCTGAAACTAATATAATGTAATAGGTCAATTATACTGCAATAAAAATCCATCAGTCCAGTTTAAAAAAAATTTTTAAAGATTAAAAAAAACCTCTTTTGATGAAGGTAAGCTCATGTTTTATTTTAAAGAATAATTCTAACTCATACATGTAAGAAGAATGAGAGAATTAGAAAAATCACAATTTTCCAACACTCTGGAAAAATTCAATTAAGGCAGAAATTTCAACAGTTGCTAAATCATGGTGGTTGCTGATGAATAGAATTTTTGCGGCGCAGAAAGCAAACAGAATCTCCACAAATAACTTGCTCATTGCAAGGGAGAAAATGTGACTTTCACTGAAGATCTGAGTGTGACTGGTAGTGGGGAGTCCTGACTAGCTCGTGCCCATGGTTATGGTTTCGTAGAAAAGGTGCAGCATCACCTGGGAATCTCTTAAGGCAAATGTTTAACGTGAATCTAATCAACTCTCTAGACTTAACTTTCTTTCAGGAAAGACAGGGATAGGGCAAGATTTCCCAATCTCCGCTGTGCGTTGAGATCACTCTACAATGTGAGAAAATACTGATGCCTGGGTTATAGTAGAACTGGAGAGATGGGAGTGTGGATGGA
Source organism: Tursiops truncatus (assembly GCF_011762595.2). NCBI lineage: Eukaryota > Metazoa > Chordata > Mammalia > Artiodactyla > Delphinidae > Tursiops > Tursiops truncatus. The sequence continues at coordinate 1,059,288 of NC_047042.1, forward strand.
TATTAGAAAATTATGCTTTAATTAGCTGTGATCATGATATTATGACTCTACACAAATGATAAAGCTGTCTTAAAGACCAAAAGCATGGAGACTAATAGTAGCTTTTAATCCATATTAGATATCAATTAGAAATAATCATTTAAAACAGCATTTGAAAACATACATTTAATTAAGATATAATTAAGGCCTTTCCTTAACGCCCCAGAGTCATCAGTTTCTGCTAGTGTTCAAGTTTCCGTAATACTTATCAGTCTCTGCAATGATGTGATTAATTTTCTTGTATGTTCTATGTTTGTGTGTCTAGTGACTTCAGTTGCCTCCATCTCTACAAACAGTAAACGGTAACCAACACCACGGCCCTAGATGGCTTGCAGAGACCAGCGCCACCATCCAGATCTTAAAACTCACAGGGATGCTGATTCCCACCACATCTGCATTCAACTTCCTTTGGATGCGCAGAAGGCAAACGGATCTCGGGAATGACTCATCCAGGCGATGAGTCCAATTGTGGCCCTGTTCCAGACGTGGTGTGTCGTGTCAGCAAAGTAACAAGTTTCTGGTGCCCGGCGTCCTGCTACTGATCCTGTGAAGGTTTGCTCTCTCTACCCCTGTTAGTAAAGGCCACCAGTATTTTCCCTGTATCTCAATAGTAATATGTTTGTTTTTGTACAGTATATATATATATATATATATATATATATATATATATATATATATATATAATATTGTTAATACTATTATTTTTATATATCACATTTGACTGTTTTAGTCAGTTTGGCTACTCTACTAGAACACCATACACAGTGTGCCTTACACAACATGATTTATTTCTCACAGCCTGGAGGCTGGGAAGTCCAAGAGGCAAGTCTCCAGCAGGTCCAGGGTCTGGTGAGGCCTTTTCCTGATTTGTGAGCCTCTTCTCACTGTGTCCTCACATGGTTGGATGCCAAGCTCCCATGTCTCTTCTTGTCAGGGCAGTAATCCCAACACCTGAGGGCTCCACCCTCATGACCTAAGTACCACCCAAAGGCCCCACCTCCTAATACATCCAGCTGGGGGTTAGGATTTCAACATGTAAATTTTGGGAGGATACAAACATTCAGTCCATAGAATATGGGATATAATTTATACATGATATTTTTGTTTTCTTCCTTCTTTCACTCTCTTATCATCTAACGTAAGACGTGCTAATTATAGTTAATTTTACATCTTGGCATGTAAGTCGCGGGCTGTCACAGAAGAGTGAACGTTGCTCAAGGTCTTTGCATCCCTGCTGGGGGAGGGTTAACGTACTTTAGGTTTGCACACAGGACAGTTGTGTCGTGTCAGGCAGACGTGTGACTCTGTCAGTGAGGGTGTGTAGAGTACGGGGTTAGGAGTGGGTGAGTGCTAAGTTGACAAAGGGTGGACGGTGATGGCTGGTGGACTGTCAGCCTTTTCAACTCAACTAAGTCCTCCAGAACCCCCTTTCGGGCTTGTCTCTCAGGAGGATGCGAGAGAGATTCCTTGTGAAAGCTGGAGGGTGGAAGGGAAGCAGCAGCCGTTGTGAGGTTCACACACACCCTCACCTGTTATTCAGTCAAATGAGAATCTAAGCGCTGGCATGAGGGAGTCTGGTGGATGTAATCAAAGTCCCTAATCCCAGTTGATTCTAAATTAGGGAGATTGTATTGGCAGGACTTGACTCAATTAACCAGAAGGCTTTACAAGTGGATTTAGACCCTCTCTGGGGAGAGCGAAGGACTCCGGGCTTCTGCCGTGGATGACTGTGTCCTGTGGCTTTGCGGTTCCACCAGCTTGGGCACTTCCGTCTCTAATCGTCCACATGACAGACACTGGAATCCTTAGCCGGCCTCACAGTTTCCTAATCGTATAAGTCAGTTCCCTGTAATAAACCCATATATGAGTGTGTGTGTGTGTGTGTGTGTGTATATCCCTGTGTATGCACATGTGTGTACATGTGTATGTGTTTGCGTGTGTATATATATGTATTATACACGTGTGTGAACACTGGCATTGAGTCCATTTGACAGAGGTTTGGGTCATAAATCCATTCATCTTCTTACCCCCTTGTGCCCTCATTCAGACTAATGATGGATGTCTTTGGACCCCAGGTATTAGTATTAACCAAGAGTCACTCCCTCAAAATCCTCCAAAAGTCCTTAGTACTGTTCTTTCCCTGAGCACTGCTGCCCTGGGACATGGTTGCAGGTCAACTTGGGAAGAGCAGAGAGGAAGTTTTACACGTGATATTTATGACAGTGTTTGAGGAAAGGAAGTTCCTTAAGGACACCTAGCCTCTTTTTCAGTCAAGGAGTCCAGATTTGTAAACTGACTTAGATGTGTGTACTGGGAAAAAAGTGAGCTCAGTTTCCATTGTGGTGACTTATAATGGTGTTTAAGATGTTTATGGCTCATGGATGTCTGGAGATTATTTTTTCTACTTTTCTCAATTATAAAGTCAAACCGTACTAGGTTGCTCATACGTTTTATTATTAGGGCTACCCGCATAGATTCCCTGTGAGTAAAACCAGCTTGAAGACTTTATTCCTCCTGCTCATTATGGAAATCTTGCCTGCCTTGTCTTGGGGGGAGGGGGAGCTAAATAGTGCCACCTGGACTCACCATTGTAACATCCTATCATTATTTATAAATCAGAGCACAGTACCATGCAGCCTTTCTGTTTTCTGTTTTCGATTAAACACAACATTTAAGTTACAGCAAGGCCAACAGACCAGGAGATGATTCCATTGCAAAGATAGTTTATTACTCACAGTTCCCAAGATGAAGGGGCATGATAAGCCCTGTAGGGGATCACAGGGAGGTACTGGGGTTGGAATTTCCCAGGAGGCAGAGGGGGAAGGGAAGTCTGGGCAAAAATCTTCACTGTGGTTTTACCAGAAGGAACAGGCGAGGCAAGGTAAGCAGGCTTAATGTTGTCTGTTTTAAATGAGTCCAGGGGGCTCTGGAGTGTATGGACAGCCCTTGATGTCCTGCTACCTGGTCCCAGTGTTCTTGGGTCAGCTGTTTAGCGTCTCTGAGAGCTGGTTAAGTCCCTCCAGGGTCAGCAAGGCCCCAAAGTCAAAGCCATAGAAAATCAATGATTTACGGCTACTACTCCCCTCCCGTCATTCCTACAGAGCACAGCCATGCAGGTGCTTCTAGAGTGTGATCCACCCTCCCTGATGGAGGTCACAAGGCCTCCGTGAAGGCTGTGTCCTCTGGGGACTTGAGGAGGTGTAACGTGCTTGCATGATGCCCCCAAATCCTAATACCTGCAGGCCTTTTCTGTCCCTTCCTAAATATTATTATACTGTGGAATTCTGATGTCTTCAACTTTATTGAATATAGGACATCACTGAGTCAAGTCTTCAGCCAACCAGCCGAGTGTACTTCTAACCTCAACTTGCACAATAAATGCTGAATTTTGAGAAAGGGCATATGTGTTGACTAATTCAGCCAGACCTAGCTTTGCATCGTTCTCTCCAATAGCCTGAGAATCTATTCCCACATGTGTTCTATGTGATCTTACCAATCTCTTTCCTTAGTAGACCTTATTCGTGTTCCACTGAGCGTACTGGTGTCTAGTCCGCATCATGAGTCAGAGGCTCTTAAGGATGGTGACTGTAAGTATGAGGACAGTCAGGATCCCCTGATGAGGGAACTTACTCAGGTAAACTTGTTACCTGAGCTTCATCAGCACAAGAAAGCCAGTCTTCAGACAAAGGAAGTGACCCGGGGTGTCAGGGATTCAAGCTCTCTGCTTGACTCAGTGTCATTCAAACTTCCCATCCACTTCTCAGGTTTTCAGTTGTTTCCAGTTAATGCCTCAGTTTTTTCTAAGACTTGGAAAATATTGGGATTCTTTTAAGTCCACTAGGGAGATCTTGTTTTGCTAACTGTGACCAGAGCTAAGAGTTTAAAACCTTGAGCTTATTATTATTTTTTTTAATGTAACCTCTCCAGCACAGTTGGAATAAATCAATCTCTGTTCAGTCCTTGTGGTGTCATATATCTACCTTATTAGTAAAACAAAGTAGTTACCTGACCCACAAATCCATCATCATAAAATACTGCTTTATCTCAAGCATGCACGGTTGATAATTTAAATAATTGTGATGCCACTGGTTGCTGGCATCTCATTTTCCAACCACGATGAGGTCATAAGTAGTTAAAATTGAGATGTTAAGCCATCATATCTCTAAATCTTATCTTAAAGCTCTGTGTTCTGAGATGACTCCTAGGACCCAGATCATGTCAACCAAGGTGTAGCAAGGGAAAAAAAAAAAAAACACACCTGTGTTGGAGGGTCAACAAGAGGAATTTAATAGGAGGAACTGCTTCCCAAGTTATCGGAAAAGATAAAAATGAGACAGTGAGGCAGCCCAGAGATGAACAGTTTAACAGATTAACAATTAAAAAAAACAGTAACTCAAAACCTTTGCCATCCCTAGGGCTGGAAGGGTATATAAAGAAATGGCTTTATCAGGCCCCGGGAATGGGAGTTAACTGGTGAAGGCTGGGGCAGTAAGGAGGCTGGGGGAAGGTGAGGTGATGTGCAGACATCCCAGCAAGACGTTAAACCACAGGAGAGACAGGACGCACTGGGAGCCATCCTGGACAGAGAGCGGGCAGAGACAGCCTCCATCTCTTTCCCTCCAGTCACCACTGATGAAATGTGCCTGAAAACCAGTGGGATAGGGAGCCTGGGAAATGTAATTTTTAGGCCCCAACTCCCTAAATTACAGAATAGAATGGGGAAACTGGATCTGAAAGTCAATGACAAGCAAATAAGCAGTATGTTTCTTTTTATTTTCCATCAAACCCATAGAGCATGGACGAGGAATCAGGGCTGGGCATAGACATTTCTATTCCAGCTGTTATCCTCTCTCGGTAAGCACCCACATGGGCACAGTATTTATTTGTTATTACTGGCTTGAAAGAATGCACATTCATGATCTTACAGTTTTGGAAGGCAAGAATCCAGGCCTGGCTGAACTGGGTCCTCTGTTCAGCTTCAAACAATTAAGGTTCTCTGGGCTGCGTTCCCATCAGAAGCTTGCCCGGGGTTAGGTCCCCTTCCAAGCTCCCTCACTTTGTGGAAGAATTCATGTTCTTGCAGCTGTAGGACTCATGGTGACTTGATTCTTCAAGGCTGGCGGGAGAAAGCACCTCTCTTCAAGGAAAACCCTGTCCCTCTTTAAGGGACTTTCATTCAATTAAGTCAGACCCCTCTACGATGATCTCCCATTTGACTAAAATCGACTGATTTGACTAAAAATCAACTGATTTGTGAGCTTAATTATTGAACATCTGCAAAATTCCTTCACCTTTGCCACATAATATAACCTAAATTCCAAGAATGACTTCCATCATATTCAAAGGTCTTGCCCACACTCAAGGGAGGGTTTATACAGGGTGTGTATGCCAGGGAGCAAGAACCCTAGGGGTCATCTTAGAATGCTGCCTATCACAAGTATTCTTTGTATGATCTTCATCATTTTCTACAGACGTAAGCAATCCTTCAGAAATGCTGCCACTGAATTTCTTCCCAGTTCTATCAGCTGACACTGTTGTCTTTTTTTCAAAGGCAACTTGCAGCCCACAGTCTCAGAGATAATGATCGAGGACCCAGTTCATGGCATGCACAGCTCTAATTTCATTCTACACTCCTTGGTAACAGACGAAGCCGTCAGACTCTAAGAAATGACTTTGCAATGTACCACAGAGTTATTCAGTTACTGGCAGGAGATTTGCAGTTGAATGATTATTTCCAATGATTGCTGAGTGAAGTCCTCTAAACTCGACATGAGCACAAGGTGTTTTTACAGAATTGGTGGGGGATAGACATCCATCATTTGAATAGTCTGTATGCAACCCCGGGGGAGGGGTTGTGGAGACCCTATTTTGGGAGGCTGTGTAGCACAATGGATATTATAAAAGGTCAGATTTCTGGCCATGATTCTGTGACCATGGTTGGGTGAATTTGAGCCATTTCCTGTATTCCTTGGGTCAACCTCTCCATCAGTAAGTGAATTGATTAAGTCTAAGCTCTGAAGCTCTAGCATCCTATGTCTTTAACAAAGTGTCATAGACAAATATCATATGTTATCGCTTATATGTGGACTCTAAAAAAATGGTACAAATGAATTATTTACAAAAGAGAAATAGACTCACAGAGGTAGAAAACAAGCTTATGGTATCAAGGGGGGGAAGGGGAGGAAGGGATAAATTGGGAGATTGGGATTGACATATACACACTACTATATATAAAGTAGATACTATATATATAGTAGATAACTATATATAGATAGACTATATATATAGTAGATAACTACTACTATATAAAGTAGATAACTAATAAGGACCTACTGTAGAGCACAGGGAACTCTACTCAATACTCTGTAATGGCCTATATGGGACAAGAATTTAAAAAAGAGGGGATATATGTATATGTATAACTGATTCACTTTGCTGTACAGCAGAAACTAACACAACATTGTAAATCAACTATACTCCAATAAAAATAGATTTAAAAAAGTGTAATAGAATTGTCATTTTGGTGACAGAGTCCAGACTCCATGTTTATTTTTTAAAAGTGGGATTTCGAGTCACCTGGGTATAGTTAGCTGGGAATAAGAAAAAAAAAAAACCGTCAAAGAACACAAAACCAAAGGGGTCCACTGACAGGATGGTTGCACAAAGGACCCTCCTGTTTTCACGTGACAAAGTGAATCTCCCCAATGTGATTTTCAAGCCTTTCCTGCCTTCCCCTCCTGCTAAAGAAACAGGAGCCCCACCTTACCTTGTGATTCTCAGAGCTGTCACCTCTCCCTGCTTCTGACTGAAAGCCCAAATCACTGCTTTTTAATCCGACAAACTCTTCCTCCTTTAATGTGGATGCCTGTAGTTTCAGCATCTGTGACATAGTCCCTACTTTTCCCTTCTCTAGGCTCCGAGCTCTGCTCTGCTTTTATTTTAACAGTTCTGTGGTGTGTTCTCCCTGGATGATGACAGGGACCCTATTGTATTGATATTGGATTAAATGGTTGACAATGGCCATATTAGCCTTTACCCCACATTTATGTGTGCCAGAGGCAAGATAAAGGCGTTTTCTCCTGTCTAGTAAACCACATGCTTTCAATAATAGAACTTTAAAACTAGGATATTTATTACTTTTAACTAATTATAATTATTTATTTGATTTATGTATTAGAATGTTTATTCCTCCTTAATTTAACACACACATATATAGCACTTACTGTGTGTCTGGTATTATCCTAAACACTTTACATGTACTAATTAATTTAATCCCTACAATAACCCTATGTGGTCATTGCCATTATTGCCATTTTACAGAAGAGAAAAAGGAGGCACAGCCAGGTTAGGTAAGGCAGACTCCAATGTCTTATGATCAAAACAAGTGTGCTGTTTCCCCCTTTTCAGATGGTCTGTATAGTAAAGCAATTTTAAAAGACAGCAACAACGTATTTTTTCTATTGCATGTCCAACTGAGAGTCATTGCTCTTAAATCAATTATGAGATTCTGGTTTCGAAGTTCAGTCATACTGCAGAAGGCACTCAGATAAACTGCTGAGAACAGCCCCAAGTGTTGGCTCTCTCCAGATTGCACATGGAAAGATAACTGAAATTCGAAACCAATTACTTACAGAACTAAATGAAGAGCCTCTTTTGAGACAACATGACATGGGAATGAGCAGTTACCTTTGTGGCTCTTTTCCTCCAATACTTCCAAGAAAATGTAAAGTCTTTTCAATTCTGCTTTGAAAGAAATATTGCTAATCTTAAATCACCATCCATGATAGAGGACAGAAATCGCACTTTTCAAGTTTTCTTTTATTTGCATTTAATGGTGTGACAAAGTGCCTGAAACCCCTTTCCCAAGATCTCCTTCTCAAACTGGTGCCTCAGATCAGAAACACACACACACACACACGCAAACACATGTCTGTTTTGAAATCCAGCTGTGTTTGTGATCATGGCAAAGGCACTTTCTGGCACAGCGGCAGAGCACTTCTTTGATGACCTAGAACTAGAAAAGATTCAGCACCGGGAAGGCAAAGCGAAGTGGGCAACACACTACACAAACAATGAATGGGCGTTGACATCAGTGCAGCTCATAGAAGCGATCGGTGTTGGACCTGCAGGAAGTACAAGGTCACGTCTCTGTGGACCCCAATTCTAGAAACAAGCTTATGAGAGGCATTCAACAATACATTCGTTCAGCAAATACATTTACAAAATGACTTTGCTAATGTAGAGACGAAGACCCAGGGAATTAACTTCCTAACGTCACACAAGTGTGAGACAGCAGAGGAGCGGTGAATTGGTCCTCCTGACTTTATGTCTTATGTTCTCTCCAAATCACCATGGTCACTGTTTTCATACAGCGTGGATTCATTCTGGCTTAAAAAGTAATGTGTAACAGGAATAAATGCTGTGTAACAGGAACACATATAAAGCTGTAGGTCAATTATACTTCAGAACAAACAGACAAACTCACAGAAAAAGAGATCAGATTTGTGGTTAGCAGAGGCGGGGGTAGGGGTGTAACCAAAAGTGGGGTCCGGCTGCTCACTGCTCAAAAGCCAATAAAGAGGCAAAGTTGGTGGAAAGGAAGGTTTGCTTTATTTCAGAGGCTGGCAACCAGGGGAGGGCAGGCTCCTGTCCAAAGGCTGACTTCCCCCACTGGCAACACGTGGGCAAGACCTTTTATAGACGGAGGGAGGGGTCTACATGCAGAAACAGCACAGTCACCTCTGACAGGCATCTTGAAATTGGTCATCGGTGGTCTGACCAGCATCATCTTGATTGTTTTAAGTACAGTTAGTCTTCAGTTCCAGGGTTGGTTTGTTCCCATTTCTTTGAGGCCAGCTCTCGGAATTGTGGCGGCTTATGTCATGGCTACAGCCTGGTCATCATCTAGTTCACTTCTTCCATCTGCTGGGGGTTTCAATATCTACGAGACAGCTCACAGGACATGGCTCAGAATATTATCTGTAACCCGTAAGGAGGAACTAAATGTCCTTGACTTTGCCTAATGACTAAACTATTATTATTTAATCTTGTTGGACTGTTTGCCTTGGTTTATGCATTTTCTCACTTCCCTGATTAAACTTATTCTTTGGCTAAAGTTTTTCCGCAGACAAGAGGGAGGCGGAGAACATGGGGGGCAGGGACCATGGGATCCTGCTCCATTTCAGGGAGATGGAGAATTGGAGGAAGTGGGTCAGAAGGTACAAACTTCCAGTTATGAGTAAGTACTAGGGATGTGATGTACAACATGATAAGTATAATTAACACTCCTGCACATTATATATGAAGGTTAAGATATTAAATCGTAGAAGTTCTCATCACAAGGAAAATGTTTTTCTATTTCTTTAATTTTTATATATACATGGGATGATCAATGTTCACTAAACTTATAGTGGTGATCATTTCATGATGTATGCACATCAACTCATCATGCTCTACACCTTAAACTTCTACAGGGCTGTATGTCAATTATATCTCAATAAAACTGGAAGGAAAGTGAAAAAAATAATAAATTAAAAAAAGAGATCTGCAGCCTTGGAGGAGCCAGGTAGGAAAGGTGCCGTCAGGAAAGCCAGCTGTGTGGGGACTGGAGCCCGATGTCTTGGTCTTAAATGGAGCAGCTGGTCCTAGAGTTTAGCTGATTGTGGTCACACGGGAATATGAGCCCAGATTTGCCAGAACTTCCAGTTTTCAGACAGAAGCTGGAAATCCAGATTTTTTTATGAGCAATGTCCCAATTATTAAATCCAGGAATTCATTCAACATTGTTTTTGAACCCTGGGTTAGGCCACATAACGATTACAGCCACCAGTTTATGGCTTTATGACGTTGTACATCATAAAATTAAGTTGGTCTGATAAAAAAGGACACCCAAGAAGAAACCTGGCTTGTTGGAATGTTAAAGAGTTGATCTCAAGGTTCATGTATTTTTTTTTTTTTTCGCTGCACCACGAGGCTTGTGGGATCTTAGCATCCCGACCAGAGATTGAACTTCCGCCCTCCGTGGTGAAAGCATGGAGTCCTAACCACTGGACAGCCAGGGAAGTCCCAAGGCTCATGTATTTTGAATCTTCTGTTCTCTTCAGCATCAAACACTGCAGCCATTCGATGGCTGGGACTTGGTGATACCCATGCAAGTAACCCCAGGCCAAAACACTGTGGAATTTAACCCAATATTTTAATTTTCCCTCTCTCCTGCCCTGATAACTGAGATGGGAGAAGAAAAACCAATCTTTTATTATTTTGCTTAAAATTTTGCACTTTTTGGGAGTCACCCAAGTTAAACACATATTAACAGAAATATGAAAGACATTATTGGCTGGAATAATGTCTCCTAGCAGAGTGAGAATTCAGAATGCTGACAGTTCTGGAATTCCTATTCTGTGGTTTCTGAACTGGTCCAAGCTGTTAACCATGTTGAAATATTGGAAGGAGAGGCAACTTCCTGACTGTGTCCAGAGAACATTGTTGGGTCAGAATCACCTGCACTCAGTCCTCCGGTCATGATCTGTGTGCCAAGCATCCTTAACCTCTTCCAGTTCTGCAGTCCTCATGCTTTGAGAAGAAGACTAAATCAATCAGCCATCGTGAGGTGCAGGTAAATGAGTCAGCTTGGTGATCGTTTCAGTTGCTTCTACTCCACAGCTCCTCTCCAAATCCCCTGTAATAAGAAGCTGGACTTAAAAAAAGTTATAATACAGTAATCTTAGTTGAACTGATAAAATATAAAAGACAGAAACAAATTTTTGCGTAGTTATTTTCTTGACTGCAAGTGTATAACTCCAGCAGAAACAGACCTCCTGGTACAGAGTGGGCACTCAATAAGGAGAAAGGTCTGAGGGTTACAGGAAACACAACATGATATTCTCGTGTTTGTGGAAAAAAAAGTGATGTGAAATGCCCTAATGGTGGAATATAAATCAATTTGGTTATTCTAGGTTTACCTGAAAGAATTTCTGGCATTTATTTTCATGTAAAAATTTCCTGAAGAGTAAAGGTAGTTCTGTTATCATTACTTTAAATTCCTTTGGTGACCCCACCTTACGCCACTCCTAAAACTACGTAACTGCAAGGATGCCTGTGCGTGCAGCCTGGGTAGTGGGCAGAAAGGACTGTGGGATAAAACATGTAAACACTAGATTTGAATATGACTTATGAAAGAGATGCGCCTTATTAAGAAATTTCAACAGGAATAAATGAATGTCTTCACAGCATTAATGACATGATCATGTAATTTCTTTCCCTTTGGCTACTGATTTATTGGATTATTTTGATAGATTTCTTAATTGAAGACTATCAGTGGATTCCAGAGTGATTCCCTAGGTGACCATCATACGCTACATGTCAAATGGGCTTTTAGGACTCTGCCCACACTCTGCCCAGATCCCCTGGGCTCCCATTTGCTGGTTCTGTTCACCCTTCCTCCGGCTTCTGAACAGCCCACCCCTGGAAAGTGTTTTGGGGCCTTGCCCTTGGGCTACTAGAACCTCCTGGAGCCACTTTGTAGATCTACGGAGAGCAGGGTGCCTGCGATTTTACATTCCCCAGAGCAGTCAGTTCCTCACCTGGAGCTGAGACGCATCCCTGGGATGCCAGTAGCCCTGGAGTCTCCCTCTAGGATGTGGCTGAAGCCACTGTGACTGGGACTCTGCCTGAGCTGTGCCCTTGTTGGCTTCCCTCTCCCCTTTACCTTTCCCTCCTCTCGCACCTGTTTTTCTGGAAGCATTTCCTAAGTAAATCACTGACCTCAGAATCTGTCCTACTGTTTGCTTCTGGGCAGCTGGCCTTAAGTAAGTGCACTAGAGGATTTGGTTTGCTAATGTTAAGCTTTGATTTTAGCTTGCGAATGAATTTTCTGTTGCTGCTGTTACAAAAACAACCACAAATGTAGTGGAGTAAAGCAGCGGAAATTTATCCTCTTACAGATCTGGTGCATCCTCACATGGGTCTCCATGGCTGCATTCCTTCTGGAGGCTGCAGGGAGAATTTGTTTCCTTGCCTTTTCCTGCTGTGGTCCTTCCTCCACCTGGAAAGCCCATCGCTCCAGCCCCTGCTTCCCGCATCACAGCCCTCCTGCCTGCACCTTTCTTCATGACAATGGGCCACCTGGATGATCCAGGAGCATCTACTCATCTCGAGATCCATACTTTAACCATCTCTGCAAGTCCCTTTTGTCATGTAAGGTGATGTATTCACAGGTCCTGGAATTAGATGTAGAAATTTTGGAGGGGGATGTTATTTTTTCTACTATAAAGCTATGCTTGTAACTGAGATTGACCTATAATTTTTGTGAGTGCTTTGTCCAGTATCAATGTTAGGATAATAACATTGATTGAAAAAATTATTTTTCTTTAGTCTAAAATTTGTTATATAGCAAAATATGATCATTCCTGGAAACTATGAAAAAAATTGACTATAAAAACAAAAAAGATAGACTTGAAAGCTGCTTCTTAAAGTCTTAAAAATATGTATTTTCCCAACTATTTCCAATTTTTTTTTCTATTAGGGTTTTTCTTCCACCATGTGTCAGTTCTGGAAATATATTTTATCAGATTGTTTACACAGTGATTTTCAAATTCATCTGCCTAGCCTTGTATAGGGTGTTGTCTTCACATGGGGTGTTGTCATTTTATGGGTTTTTTTCATTGTATAGTGTTTTGCATTTTATGCAGCATTGTCATTGCTTGGGAAGCTGTCTGATTTCCTTCTTTCAAATCTTTCCTGGCCCACGTCTCCTAATGCTGGTTCCTCTTTCTTTCTTCTAGATTGTATTCTGTGGGTGAAAGATTATTTGTTAATATGCCCTCACAAGTACCAGCTCTTAGATTTATTGGTTTAGTTCATCTGTTTTCTGATTTATGCGTTTGTTCTTCTGGACCTCTCTATGCTTTTATTTAAATTTCCTTGGAGAGATAGGGCAGATGTTTTGAGGGGGGACAGTCGGGTGTTGGAGCACCTCCTTCCCTTTGCTTCAGCACAAAGATGCTCCCACAAGCCTCACTTTCTAGGTTAGCAGCTTCTGACCAGCTCCCACTTGCGAGCAGCCCAGGACTCAGGTTGGTGTTTGGGGCCTGGGGATGCCCACTGCCCTGCTCCAACCTTGCTTCATCTCGCCTGGCTTCTCCTTTCCCGGCAAGGTGTCCGACCTGGACCAGGGACCGGCATCTGTCCCGAGTCTGCAGGTGCCCATCTATCTGCGAAAGCTTCTGACTCTCTGCCTCACTGGTCTTATTGATTTGCCAGGCTAGTTACTAAACTCAGCTTTTCCTTTTCCTTTCTTTTTAAACTTCAAAAGGAACTCTTCCTTTTCTTGTTGGCTAAGAATTTTGAACGAAAATTGAACTTTATCAAAAGCTTTTAATCTGTCTCTTAAGATGGTCATATATTTTTTCCACTTAGATGAAATAATATTTTAACATTGACTGAAGATTGAATTGCCAGAATAAAGACAACTTGGTCATTATATGGTTTCTTTTTATTTTTGCTGGATTTAGTTTGCTAATATTTTGTTTAGAATGTATGCATCTTTATTTATAAAGGAGATGAGTTGTAATTTCACTTTTGTTGGCGAATGTATGCCTTTATACCTTTTTCCCCCAGTTTTCTCTAAGTGTTGTTATAGATTGAAATATTTCTTTCTTGAATATCTGATACTCTTTGCCAATGACACCGCACAGTGCTAGAGTTTCACTGTGGGAAGATTTTTGATTACTGATTCTAGTTCTTTAATAGTTAGAGGATTTCCCAAGTTACCTATTTCTCTTTGAATCAATTACTTTTTTTTTTTCATTACAGGTAAAATTTAGAATGATTGGCATAAGGTTATTCATAATATCCTTTTACTATCTGTCTAATATATGCAGAATCAATAGCAATCTTCCCTTTTCCATTCTTTATATTGGTTATCTTTGCCCCCCTCTTTCTTTTTTCCTGCTCAGTCTGCTAAAAATATGTTACTATTCTTTTCAAAGAACTTAATTTTGGCCTTATTTACCATCTCTTTATGCTCATTTTCTATTTCATTAATAGCTACTCATCTGTTTAATAATATCTCCTTACTTATTGAGCTTTGTTTTGTTGTTTTTATTTTTTAAATTATCCTTTTGTGAGAGATGCATCACTCAGAGACTTATAGGTTTTCTTCTCTTATTTTTTTCTAATAAAGTCACATAAGATTCTAAAGTTCCTTCTAGTTGAGGCTTTAGTTGCAAACAATTTTGAGATGTATTATTTTTATTATCTTTTTGTTCACAACTACTTACATTTTTTATATTAGTTCTTTGACTATGTGTTATCTATAATTATGGATTTAATCTTGTAAATATATATAAGAATTTCTAGTTATTTCTCTTTTATTGATTTTTAATTGCATTGTGCTAAGGAGATACAGTCTGTAGTATTTAATTCTATAAAATTTAATTATAAAATAAGTAGTCTTATTTTGTTGGTGTCATATATTCTATGTGTATTTTGCAATAATTGAATTGAATTTATTTTATTTTTTATGATGCTTGGTCAAGTTTACTCAGATCTTCTGTGTACTTTGTTGTATCTCTTCCTCAGAAGTGTGTTTTAAAACTACCATTATGTTATATTTTTCTAGCAAACTGAATGTTTTGTCAGTAGAATGTGGTCATCCTAACACTTGTGATTATTTTTGGCATTAAAACATTGGATAGCATGCCACATTTTCTTTTTATGTTATTTTCTTTTATAGTTTTCATGTATGTTTTTATTTCTTTTCTTTTTTTCACAACTTTATTGGAGTATAAATACTTTACAGTGTTGTGTTAGTTTCTGCCGTATAACAAAGTGAATCAGCTACATATATATATATATATATATATCTCCACATATCCCATGCCTCTTGAGCCTCCCTCCCACCCTCCCTATCCCATCCCTCTAGGTTGCCACAAAGCATCCAGTTGATCTCTTTGTGCTAAGCAGCAGCTTCTCACTAGCCACCCATTTTGCATTGGAAGTGTATATATGTCAGTGCTACTCTCGTACTTCATCCCAGCTTCCTTTTCCTTCACTGTGCCTTCAAGTCCATTCTTTATATCTGTGTCTTTATTCCTGCCCTGCCACTAGGTTCACCAGTACCACTTTTTAAAATTCCATACATATGTGTTAGCATATGGTATTTGTTTTTCTCTTTCTAACTTACTTTACTCTGTATAACAGACTCTAGGTCCATCCACCTCATGACAAATAACTCAATTTCGTTCCTTTTTATGGCTGAGTAATATTCCATTCTTTATCCATTCATCTGTTGATGGACATTCAGTTTGCTTCCATGTCCTGGCTATTGTAAATAGTGCTGCAATGAACATTGTAATACATGTATCTTTTTGAATTATGGTTTTCTCAGGATATATGTCCAGGAGGGGGATTGCTATGTCGTATGGTAGTTTTATTTTTAGTTTTTTTAAGGAACGTCCATAGTGTTCTCCATAGTGGCTGTATCAATTTTCATTCCCACCAATAGTGCAGGAGAGTTCCCTTTTCTCCACACCCTCTCCAGAATTTATTGTTTCTAGATTTTTTGATGATGGCCATTCTGACCAGTGTGAGGTGATACCTCATTGTAGTTTTGATTTGCATTTCTCTAATGATTACTGATGTTGAGCATCTTTTGATGTATTTGTTGGCCATCTGTATGTCTTCTTTGGAGAAATGTCTATTTGGATCTTCTGTCCCATTTTTAGATTGGGTTGTTTGTTTCTCTGATATTGAGCTGCACAAGCTGCTTATATATTTTGGAGATTAATCTTTTGTCCATTTATTCATTTGCAAATATTTTCTCCCATTCTGAGGGCTGTCTTTTGTCTTGTTTATGGTTTCCTTTTCTGTGCAAAAGCTTTTAAGTTTCATTAGGTCCCATTTGTTTATTTTTGTTTTTATTTCCCTTACTCTAGGAGGTGGGTCAAAAAGGATCCTGCTATGATTTATGTCATAGAGTGTTCTGCCTATGTTTTCCTCTAAGAGTTTTATAATGTCTGGGTTACATTTAGGTCTTTAAACCATTTTGTGTTTATTTTTGTGTATGGTGTTAAGATGTGTTCTAATTTCATTCTTTTACGTGTATTTATCCATTTTTCCCAGCACCACTTATTGAAGAGATGTCTTTTCTCCACTGTATATTCTTGCCTCCTTTGTGAAAGATAAGGTGACCATATGTGCATGGGTTTATCTCTGGGCTTTCTATCATATTCCATTGATCTATATTTCTGTTTTGTGCCAGTACCATGCTGTCTTGATTACTGTAGCTTTGTAGTATAGTCTGAGCTCTGAGAGCCTAATTCCTCCAGCTCTGTTTTTCTTTCTCAAGATTGCTTTGGCTATTTGGGGTCTTTTGTGTTTCCATACAAATTGTAAAATTTCTTGTTCTAGTCCTGTGAAAAATGCCATTGGTAATTTGATAGGAATTGCATTGAACCTGTAGATTGCTTTGAGTAATATAGCCATTTTTACAATATTGATTCTTCAATCCAGGATCATGGTATATCTCTCCATTTGTTTATGTTATCTTTGATTTCTTTCATCAGTGTTTTGTAGTTTTCTGAGCATAGGTCTTTTGCCTCCTTAGGTAGGTTTATTCCTAGCTATTTTATTCTTTTTGTTGCTATAGTAAATAGGATTGTTTCCTTAATTTCTGTTTCTGATCTTTCGTTGTTAGTGTATAGGAATGCAAGAGATTTCTGTGCACTGATTTTGTATCCTGCAACTTTACCAAATTCATTGATTAGTTCCAGTAGTTTTCTGGTGGCATCTTTAGGATTTTCTATGTAGAGTATAATGTCATCAGCAAACAGTGAGAGTTTTACAACTTCTCTTCCAATTTGCGTTCCTTATATATCTTTTTCTTCTCTGATTGCTGTGGCTAGGACTCCCAATACTGTGTTGAATAAGAGTGGTGAGAGTGGACCTCCTTGACTTGTTCCTGATCTTAGAGGAAATTCTTTCAGTTTTTCACCATTGAGAATGATATTTGCTGTGGGTTTGTCATCTATGGCTTTTATTATGTTGATGTAGTTCCCCTCTATGCTCACTTTCTGGAGGGTTTTTATCATAAATTGATGTCAAATTTTGTCAAAAGCTTTTTCTACCTCTATTGATATGATCATATGGTTTTTATCCTTCAGTTTGTTCATATGGTGTATTGCATTGATTATTTGGCATATATTGAAGAATCCTTGCATTCCTGGAATAAACCCCACTTGATCATGGTGTATGATCCCTTTAATGTGCTATTGGATTCTGTTTGTAGTATTTTGTTGAGGATTTTTGTGTCTATGTTCATCAGTGATACTGGTCTATATATATACATTTTTTGTGATCTTTGTCTGGCTTTATTCAGGGTGATGGTGGCCTTGTATAACAAGTTTGGGAGTGTTCCTCCCTCCATAATTTTTTGAAAGAGTTTGAGAAGAGGTGTTAACTCTTCTCTAAATGTTTTATAGAATTCAACTGTGAAGCCATCTGGTCCTCAGCTTTTGTTTGTTGGAAGATTTTTAATCACAGTTTCAATTTCAGTGCTTGTGATTGGTTTGTTAATATTTTCTATTTCTTCCTGCTTCAGTCTTGGAAGGTTGGGCTTTTCCATGAATTTTTCCACGTTGTCCATTTTATTGGCATATATTTGCTTGAGTAGTCTCTTATGATCTTTTGTATTTCTGTGGTGTCAGTTGTAATCCTTCCTTTTTCATTTCTAATTTTATTGATTTGGGTCCTCTCCCTTTTTTCTTGATGAGTCTGGCTAAAGGTTTATCAATTTTGTTTATCTTCTCGAAGAACCAGCTCTTAGTTTTATTGATCTTTGGTATTGTTTTCTTTGTTTGTATTTCATTTATCTCTGCTCTGATCTTTATGATTTCTTTCCTTTCATTAACTTTGGGTTTTCTTTGTTCTTCTTTATGTAGTTGCTTTAGGTGTAAAGTTAGATTGTTTATTTGAGATTTTTCTTGTTTCTTGGTGTGAGCTTGAATTGCTATGAACTTCCCTCTTAGAACTGCTTTTGCTGCATCCCATAGGTTTTGGATCATTGTGTTTTCATTGTCCTTTGTTTCTAGGTTTTTTTTTTTTTT
The DNA here is from genome assembly GCF_011762595.2 of Tursiops truncatus. Taxonomy (NCBI): domain Eukaryota; kingdom Metazoa; phylum Chordata; class Mammalia; order Artiodactyla; family Delphinidae; genus Tursiops; species Tursiops truncatus. Next base: position 1,077,431 of record NC_047042.1, read on the forward strand.
TTTTTTTGCGGTATGCAAGCCTCTCACTGTTGTGGCCTGTCCTGTTGCAGAGCACAGGCTCCGGATGCGCAGGCTCAGTGGCCATGGCTCACAGGCCCAGCCGCTCCGTGATGTGCGGGGTCTTCCCAGACTGGGTCACGAACCCGTGTCCCCTGCATTAGCAGGCGGACTCTCAACCACTGCGCCACCAGGGAAGCCCTGTTTCTAGGTTTTTTTAAATTTATTCTTTGATTTCTTCAGTGATCTTTTGGTTATTTAGCACTGCACTGTTTAGCTGCAATGTATTTGTGTTTTTTACTGTTTTTTCTTTTCTTTTTTTCCCGTAATTGATTTCTAATCTCATAATTTTGTGGCCAGAAAAGGTGCTTGATAAGATTTCAGTTTTCTTATATTTTCCCTGGTTTGATTTGTCACCCAAGATGTGATATATTCTGGAGAACGTATCATGTGCACTTGAGAAGAAAGTGTATTCTTCTGCTTTTGGGTGGAGTGTCCTAAAAATATCAATTAAGTCTATCTGGTCTGTTGTGTCACTTAAAGCTTATGTTTTCTTATTTATTTTCTGTCTGGATGATCTGTCTATTGGTGTAAGTTGGGTGTTAACCTCCCCCACCATTACTGTGTTACTGTTGATTTCCTCTTTCATGGCTGTTAGCATTTGCCTCATATATTGAGGTGCTCCTGCATTGGGAGAATATGTATTTACCATTGTTATGTTTTCTTCTTGGATTGATCCATTGATCATTATGTAGTGTCCTTCCTTATCTCTTGTAACAGTCTTTATTTTACAGTCTATTTTATCTGATATGAGTATTGCTACTCCAGCTTTCTTTTGATTTCCATTTGCATGGACTATCTTTTTTCTATCCCCTTACTTTCAGTCTGTATGTGTTCTTAGTTCTGAAGTGGGTTTCTTGTAGACACCATATATAAGGGTATTGTTTTTGTATCTATTCAGCCAGTCGGTGTCTTTTGGTTGTAGCATTTAATCCATTTACATTCAAGGTGATTATCAATATGTATATTCTTGTTACCATTTTCATAACTGATTTGGGGTTTTTTTGTGGGTCTTTGCCTTCTCTTGTGTTTCCTGCCTAGAGAAGTTCCTTTAGCATTTGTTGTAAAGCTGGTTTGGTGGTGCTGAACTCTTGTAGCTTTTGCTTATCTGTAAAGCATTTGATTTCTCCACCAAATCTGATTGAGATCCTTGCTGGGTAGAGTAATCTTGGTTGTAGGTTTTTCCCTTTCATCACTTTAAATATGTCCTGCCACTCCCTTGTGACCGGCAGAGTTTCTGCTGAATGCTCAGCAGTTAATCTTATGGGGATTCCCTTGTATGTTATTTGTTGCTTTTCCCTTGCTGCTTTTAATATTTTTTCTTTGTATTTAATTTTTGATAGTTTGAGTATTATGTGTCTTGGTGTGTTTCTCTTTGGGTTTATCCTGTATGGGACTCTCTGTGATTCCTGGACTTGATCAACTATTTCCTTTCCCATGTTAGGGAAGTTTTTGACTATAATCTCTTCAAATATTTTCTCAGACCCTTTCTTTTTCTCTTCTTCTTCTGGGACCCCTATAATTTGAATGCTGTTGTGTTTAGTGTTGTCCCAGAGGTCTCTGAGGCTGTCCTAAATTCTTTTCATTCTTTTTTCTTTATTGTGCTCCTCAGCAGTTATTTCCACGCTTTTATCTTCCAGCTCACTTCTTCGCTCTTCTGCCTCGGTTATTCTGCTATTGATCCCTTCTAGAGTATTTTTAATTTAATTTATTGTGTTGTTCATCACTGTTTGTTTGCTCTTTAGTTCTTCTAGATCCTTATCAAATGTTTCTTGTATTTTCTCCATTCTGTTTCTGAGCTTTTGGATCATCTTTACTATCATTACTCTGAATTTTTTTTCAGGTATGTTGCCTATTTTTTCTTCATTTATTTGGTCTTGTAGGTTTTTACTTTGCTTCATCTGTAACATATTTTTTTGTCATTTCAGTTTTTTTTGTTTTTGATGGGTGAGGTTGTATTCCTGTCTTATTGATTGTTTGGCCTGAGTTTTCAGGCAGTTGGGTAGAGCCATGTCTTGATGCCAAGATGAGGATCTCCAGGTGGCTTCACTCCAATTAATATTCCCTGGGGTCTGAGGTTCTCTGTTAGTTCAGCGGTTTGGATTCAGCACTCTCACCAGACGTCTGGCCTGGGAACAAAGATCCTGCAAAGTGTGTGGTGTGGAAAAAAAAAAAAAAAAAAAAAAAAAAAAAAAAGGAGCAGTACAATAACAAATAAAAAATAAAATTAAATTAAATTAGAAAGATAAAATATGTATTAGGAAAAATAAAAATGTAATTGAAACAACTGGTCGCTGGGGGTTCCTCCCATCCCCTTATGTGTCCATGGTCCCCCACTGGTGTCTGGTAGGTGCCCTAATTGTGTAGAGACATGAATTGTGTGTCATCCTAGTCCACCATCTTGGCTCCTATGTTATTTTCAACTAAATTATTCTTATATATTATTTGGGACTGATAGTAATTAGATTGGCTTCAGAAGGATACTGTGTCATGTTCTTTTTAAAAATCATCTCTTTCTTTCACCACTGAAAACAAAAATTAAAAGTATCATAAATTTCTTTTGTTTCATTTTATTTTATTTACTGTGTTCATATTTTATACACATTGCTTGAAAACAATATATAGTTGTATTTCAACTCCAATCTGACAGTCTTCATATTTCCATTAGAACTTCTAGTCCAATTATATTTGCTGTAATTATTGATATATTTGAATTTTTACTTATTAATCTATCTTTTTATTCTTCTTTATGTTTTTCTCTCCTTTGTTGCCTTCTTTTAGACTGATTATTTTTAAATATTTTATCTCCCCTGTAAAAATGGAAGTTATACACTTTATTAGTATTGAGAAGCATGCAGGAGTAACCAAGAAGGGTCCTACAAGGTCTTCCTGGAACAAAGTCCGCATGTCCTCCACCTGTCTCTTTTTTGTAGAAAAACTTTAGCCTCCTAGACCTTCTCCAAGTTCAAAAAAACAAATTTAATCAGAGAATTGAGAAAATGCAGAAACAAAGAAAAACAATCAAGCAAGATAAAATAATAATAGTTTTTCCATTAAACAAAGTCAAGGACCTTTAGTTTCTCCCTAAGGGCTATAGAAAATATTCTGAGCCATGTCCTTTGAGCTGTTTTGCAGATACTGAAGCCCCCACCATGTGGAAGGATTTAACTTTTTGCTGCCCAGAAGCACGTAGACCACAGACCGGTTGGAACCAGAAGGTTGATGATGCCAACTCCCAATTACCTCACCACCAACCAACCAGAAGAATGTCCACAAGCTGATCATGCACCCATAACACCCCTCCCCCATCCTCTCTTTAAAAACATTTCCCTGGAAGCCAGCAGGGAGTTCAGGTCTCTTGAGCTTTAGCTGCCAGTGCTTCCTGTTTGTCACTTGCAATAAACTCTGCACTTCCCTCCATTACAACCTGGAGTCAGTAGATTTGCTTTACTGCCAGCAGATGAGTGGACTGAAGTTTTGTTTGTAAGTAAGAGTTACTTTATAAATTTAATATTCATACTTAGTTATAACCTCAGATAATATCTTTATGCTCTTCATAGATAATAAAAGCACTTCAAATTATAGGTTATTATCTTGATTAGATCTTAGGTATGTTTAAGTAAATATTTCATCTCCCAAAGCAGTATTATTTTTTGTATTTTATTCATCAATATTCATTTGGATTTACTCATGTATTTTTCACTTTCTCTGTTGCTTGTCATTTTTGCCTCCAAGGTAATTCTCCTGGGATCACTTTCCTTTTTGTCTAAGTGTGTCCTTAAGGTTTAGAATTACCTGGAGGGAGTGCATTAGCTAGGCAGTACCAAACTAAGTTTAGTTATAAATCAAATGCGAATATTGGTAGCATCACATTGTTAACATTTTTCTCACTGCTGTCCTGTCTGATACCGACCATGTGGCTTCACCTGGGCCAATTCTGCCTGTGTTGCATCCCAAGGATCTGGGTTCATCACATGACATGAATATCCACCTCCACAGGGGAGAAGACAGTGTGGGTTATTATTTGTCCAGTACTGTGGCCAGGTCTGTCCAGAAACCACACATACCACTCCTGGCCACGTTTCATGGGTCAGACCCCAATTATATGACCCCAGCTATGCACAGGAAAGCAGGATACACAGATGTCCTACATAATCTAGGAAGTGGAAGTAGGATCTGTGTGCATCCAGACAGGCTCTCCATTGTGGGAATGTGCTGGAGGAAAAAATCTCTATTTTATCTGAAACTGCTGAGGCTAAAGAAGCGAATAAAAAAGAAAAATCTCTACCCTCAAGGGGCTTACATTCTCACATGGGGAGGAGGGTAATTAACAAACTATCAATGGATAAATAAATGGCATAGTTGGTGAGTATCATGGAAAACAACAACAGCAGAATCAGAGACTAGACATTACAGGAGTCGTGGGCTTACAACTGAGCTGCACCGGTCAGTATGGCCTTCCTGAGAAAGTATATTTTATTATATATTTGGAGGCATTTGGAGGGTGAGAATGAGCATATCTGGATGAAAAGCAAATACAAGACCCCAGGAACAGCAAAGCTGGAGAAGAGTGGGAGGAAGGTAAGGATTTGGAAAATGCATCAGGAGAGAAGGTGGGGAGAGGTCATCAAGGGCCTTGGAGAATTTGGTAAGTAATTTTGCTTTAGAAAAATAATAAATGACTAAGCAGTAGATCTTAAAAGTCTCATCACAATAAAACAAATTCATAATTCTGTGTGGTGATGGATGTTAGCTAGATTATTATGGTGATTATTTTGCAATATACACAGTATTGAATCACAATGTTATATACCGGCAACCAACATAATGTTATATGTCAATTATACATCAATACAAAATAATTAGGCTTTTACGTGGACTGAAATATGCAGCTACTGGTTGTGTTGAGTAGAAGTTTAATGTAATGTGATGTATCTTTTCACGATAGATTTTTGCTGCTGTCTTGCTGACAGTGGGTAGTGGAAAAAGAGTAATTGATCAAGGGTGGAATTAGGGAGGTGTGATGCTGGCTTAGAACAGGATGCCAATGGTGGGGGTACTAAAAAGTGGCAGAGTTCTAGATAGTTTTTGATACTGGATATTTTCTGGTTAAAAACAGAGAAGAAAATTATGGCTCCCAATGTTTTTGGCTTGAACACCAGAGTTACCACTAACGGAGATGAGGATCTCAGTGTTGGACATGTTAAATTCATGGGTTCTATTACAGATCCATGTGAAATGTTGGCTCTGATACCAGACATGCGATTCTGGACATTAGGGGAATCCACGCTGGAGACAAGTATGGAGAAGTCATTGTTGTGTAGAAGGAAGACATTTACACGTGAGGCTACATGGGAGCATACAGGAAATAATGTAGAAATTGACAGTAAGAAGCCTTGGGGATTGAGCCCCATGACACACCACTGTGAAAAGGCTGAAGGAAAGGATGATGGCCAGCAAAGCAACCTGAGAAGGAGTGACGAGTGAGAAAATTAGAAAAGCAAGCAAGTGCAGTGTTCTGGAAGCCACGTGAAAATAATCCACCAACAAGAAAAGGAAAAATCCCCTGTGTCAAATGGGATCCGACCAAGACTTGACTCAGGAGTTAGCAGGTGCCAGTTGGTGCCTTCACAAGTGCAGTGTCTGGGGAAAGGGGAGTGGATGTAAGACAGGATGGGGATGGGGGTGCAGGCAAGTCAGAAAACTCTCCATAACGAGAGTGGAGGAACATGGTCATAGCCAGAGTGTAACCGAGAAGATTTTGCATGTTGTGGTTTTAAAAGAACAGGTAAATGAAAACATACTTGCATCCTGATGTGCGTGATCCAGTAACGTTGTAAAAACTGCTGCTTCTGGGATTAGACGGGGAAAGTGCCAGAGATGCTTTGGAATGGGGAAAAGAGGGGTGATGTGTGAGCTTGGGTCTGAGATTGAGTCAGTGGCAGTTGCATTGGAGCATTTCCCCTGGTAGCCGGTGAAGGAAGACTGCCTGCTTGGAGATGCTAGGGGTAGAAGGTTGTGGAGGTTTTCTGTCAAAAGCTTCTATTTTCCCAGTGAAACAAAAAGCATCGTCATGAGCTGAGAGAGAGCCTGGGGTCAGGGAGGATTGAGATCATGAGTAATGAGACTTATTTTGGAGAGTGAGAAGAGGAATTGACCAGTGAAAAGTGGAAGCCACAGTCTGTGCAGGGGTGGAGGTGAGGAGTCAGATGCAACTTGAATTGAGAATTTGGCATCTAAGAATGAAGAGGTCAGGGTGCTGGATTGGACCAATTATCGATAAATAGAGAAGACTCATGTTCTTTGGCTCCATTAATACTTTATATCTTCATTTTTCTCTTATTTGATAAGGACTTCCTTATGAAAGGACCATATGAAAATATGAAAGGACCATTCTTTCATTTTTGCTTTTTATTTTTATGCATTTCACTATATTTTCATTTTTTTAGCATTTTGGGTCGTTTGGTTTTATAAGACATGTCTCTTACAAATAACACAGAACAGGTGGTGATGCACTCTTTTTTTAACATCTTTATTGGAGTATAATTGCTTTACAATGGTGTATTAGTTTCTGCTTTATAACAAAGTGAATCAGTTATACATATACATATGTTCCCATATCTCTTCCCTCTTGCATCTCCCTCCCTCCCACCCTCCCTATCCCACCCCTCTAGATGGTCAAAAAGCACCGAGCTGATCTCCCTGTGCTATGCGGCTGCTTCCCACTAGCTCTATATTTTATGTTTAGTAATGTATATATGTCCATGCCTCTCTCTTGCTTTGTCACAGCTTACCCTTCCCCCTCCCCATATCCTCAAGTCCATTCTCTTAGTAGGTCTGTGTCTTTATTCCTGTCTTACTGGATCTTTTTTTTTTTAAATCAAACACAGTAATGTTTCTGATTTTGAAAGCCCATCCCAAGTTTAATAGTTTGAAATATCCTCTTAGTCTTTTCAAGATGCATTGCATTAGAATGAACTGCATTTTAAAATGTGCCTTTTTATCTCACCTGCTTTCTACCCTTTGCTCACCTTTTATTCATGATATGTTGGCAAAGGACGGTTTTAGTAATTTATATTTTCAGACAAAGGCTGGATATTGCCTTTAACAAATTAAATATTACACTATAGCATGGCAGCAGCCACCGTTGGAATGCATTGTGAGAACAAGTGTACCTATTGGGGATTATTTTCTGGGTTCCCGTATCAGACTTTAAGTTGTTTTAGACCAGGAAATCACAAAGTACATTTTTTATCATGTAATTTTTTTTCTTTTAGTTTGAATGCACAAAATTTGAATGGACACACACACACACACACACACACACACACACACATGCTTTAGGGATTATATTAAAATGAGCCTCAAACACAAGCAGGAAATGACCTTGCTGCTGAAACTCCTGCCTGCCCTCTTTGTTCGTATCTCCCTGTCCCCCCACAGAGAGAAACACTGTCCTACATTTTATCTTAAGTATCCCCCTGCTTTTCTTTGTTCTCCTTACCCCACCAGCAATACGTGCATCTCTAAGCAATATATTGTTTAGTTTTAGCAGGGTTTGGGCTTCATCCAAAGGAATCATACTGTGTGCATTATTCTGAAACTACTTTTTTTTTTTTTTTTTTTTTTTACCAAACCTGTTTTGGAGATCCCTTTTCACATGTGTCAGACACACAGTTTGTCTTAGAAAGGAACAATTTAAAAATTGATTGGTAGTGGAATCACCCACTTCCAACTAAATGGACAATCCATATTGCTGGGAAAATTACCAAACGGGATAAAAGCTCCAATTATACCTGGTTGAATAACAGCTTTTAACAGTGCTCAGGGCACAGGTGGCCTGGATTTCTGGAAGCTTCAGTCTTGTGGGTTTAAAGTTCTATCCAAGGGCTTCAGCCACTGGAGGTCCCACCTCACCTGTCTGTGCTGTGCATGATCCAGGCTCCTGACACCCCACGCTGGCAGGTGAAGTTGGACCCTCCGGCTGCCTTCTTGATGCGAACACACGTGTGTTAGTCAGGGTTCTCCAGGGAAACAGAACCCATGGAGAGTGAATATACGTGTGTGTGCATTTATATATACTGTAAAGAGATTTATTATAAGGGGTTGGCTCACGTGATTTTGGAGGCTGCCATGTCCAAGTCTGCAGTGTGGCCATGACCTCAAGACGCAGGAGAACCGAGGGTGCAGGTGAAGATCAAGGCCAGCTGGCCGCTGTGCAGTGGTGCAGAGGCCAGTCTTTGTTCTATTCGGGCCTTCAACTGATCAGACGAGGCCCACCCACCTTCTGGAGAGTGATCTGCCTACTCAAAGTTCACCAATTCAAATGTCAGTCTTGTCCAAAGACACCCTCCAAGTTGGCACATAAAATTAACCATCACAATGTGCAAGGGCAGAAATTCAGGTTTTGAAATGCTCACTTGAAATTCTCATCTTCTGCCGATCTACAGCTCTAGTTCAGCCCGGTGCCACCTCCCTGATGCCTTCCCTGTATCCACTGCCTGCTCTTGCCTGTACTTTGGAATGCTGTCAACACAGTCTTCTCCAGTGAGGCTCAATGATTCTAGGCCAGACAATGAGTCTCGTCTCCTTGTGCATCCTGGGGCCTCCGTGTGCATGGCCTGGGACAGGCATGCAACCATTGCCGGTGGAATGCAAACCAGCACAGCCTTGGTGCAGCACACAATGCATCCCGGTAATAATTAAGTAGAGCTGCTGAATTGAAATAGTCCTGTTTCATAGAGCATTCTGGAAGAAAAGGCTGTTTTCTTCCCTTTTCCTTTCTGGAATTAAGAGCTTGATGAAGTGTCTGGAATGATCTGCCCAGTTCAGATCCTGTCTGTGAATAACACGGCTGGACAAGGACTTCTCTAAAGTGCATCTTTATAAAAAGGGCAAAGGGATTTTCCTCCATGACAGACATCAAACTCCCAAATAGAATTCTTTGTGCTTTACTTGTCAGTGACCTAGGCTGGGCTCCAGACCAGCTACGTCCCTGTGCACTCCAGCCCTCCCACCAAGGATCTACCAGGACCATGGTGGCACAGAGGGTCTGTACTCACCTGTCCCTATTCTCCTGATTCTGCCCCTGGCCTCTCACATACTATCTGACTCCAGGCTCTGGGATGTCCACTTCCATCTCATGAGGCTATATAGCTAACTGCACGGTTTCCAGCCTGTGTTTATATATGTTAGGCAGTCTGTGCTTGGTCGTGGGTGTTTCCAGGGTTAACCCCGTACCCCCCGCCCTCTCCCGCAGCCTCCCTCATCCCAGACTCAGCCTTAGAAGCCTCCAGCATCTCAACCCGAGGGTGGCCTATGTCTCCACACTCCGGCCAACTTAGCACCGTGACTGCAGCATCCTCTGTGTCAGAGTTCTCTTCATCAGCCGTGGATGCAATAGGGGCATCGAAACACCCCTGGGCATGGAGAGCAATTTAGTTTAAATTTGTGAGGGAGGACTATCGACCTTGTTGTGCAGGTGATGGAAAAGAGGAGGGAGATGTCAGGACAGCTGCTTTACCTCACAGAGCTCGTGAATGGTGATGTAAGCTGGTATACAGGATGGATCAACCACAACCTGCTGTACAGTAGAAATTCATGCAACATTGTAAATCAACTATACTTCCATACAAAGACAAGCAAACAAACAAACAAACAAAAACTGTGAGACCACAGTTCAAATCCAGATCCGCTCAGAGGTAGACAGGAAGATGGGGCCCTGGGCTCCAGAAGATTGCATTGTATCACCTCATGTCCTCCTGTATGTTCTCATCTGGCCCCGAGAGCAGGAGAGCAAGGACCACGGTGTTAGCATGGCTCCCGTGACGCCTGACCGTCCTGCCTGCTGCCTGCCACCCCTGCCCCTCCAGGAGCACCCCAGACGTCCTTCTACCATGTCCCCAGGATGGGGGCTGGATCGAGCAGACCTCTATCCCTCACCCTCCCCGATACCCCTGGCAGTCCATCCTAGGCAAAGATTCCTGACAGGAAACACCTGAACACTCAGCATGAGTGCCGGCCTGGCATCCCCCAGGGAGCAGCCCTCACCTGATGGGCTGGCTCCAGATTCCTCTGCACCCCCATATCCATCCGGTTCCGATCAAGAGACAGAAAGCACACAGAGGTTTAAACAGTTGGAGGGTAATTATTAACGTGTGACCAAAGAGTAACTAGAAGGTATAAGGACACTCCACAAGGCACCCTGGGTGGAGGGAGAAGACCTGACGGGCACAGACTTGTCAGGGACCCCCGCCCCGTGGCTGAGCTTCCCACCTCCCTGGAGCAGATGCAGGTGCAACCTGCAGGATGGTTTCCTGGGGTCAGAGTTGATCCCCTGTTGCCGAGCAACCAGGAAGCAATGACGCAGGGCCCTGGTGGATGTGGGGGTATGTGGGAGGGTGCGGGACGCCCAAGTGGACAGGTGTGCGTCCACAGTGAGGGGGGCATGGAATGTGATCACCTGGCTGGGCTGGAGCTACAAGGTCACTGAAGGACCACGTTCTGCATGCGTAGCCAGGGCTGGATGTCCTTGCCCACCTGCTGCTGAGCAGCCATACAGCCCTGGCCACTTCAGACCAGCCCTTTCCTTCTGCAGGGTCCCTGCCAAGCGGTCTGCTGACAACCCTTAGGGTCTGTGCTGATCAACGTCAAGGAGAAAGTCTCCGAGGAATTCTTCCCAGGGTTGTGGCGCTGAGATTGAGAGTGAACTTGGACCAGAGATGTGCCAGCATCCCCCCCTGGTTGCAATGACTCTCCACGTGCTGCACAGTGTTTTCCAGAGTCCCCTGGTGGCTCACAGCTCAAGTGTTCATTTTGTTGACTCACTTTCCCCCACCCTTGCATTTGTTTACTGGGATGACTTACACGCACATTCCTGGTTCTTTATGTGCTTCTGGCGAAACACATCCTTAGCAGACAACTCAAGCACAGAATTCAAGGGTGAGTAATATGTTTCAGCTTTTTACAATGACCAGCATGTGAGGTCATAATGAACAAGTATAAAGCAAGCAAACAGAAACACTGGGACTGAGGAATTGAGAGTTACTAAGTAAGTGTACAATATTGGAAAATCATACAAGCTATGATTCCGTCACTTGCAAAATGCAGACACTAACTCAAAGGGCTGCAGGGAGGATGAAATGAAATTGTAAATGGAAAGAGATTAGTGTGCTCACCCGCAAACCTCTACCTGTGATCAAACTCCCGTTGGACTAAACCCATAGGCATATCTTCAACTGTAACAAGAAAGAAAGACATTATCCAAGTATGTGACTAAAGCAGGCAAAGTGTCTTGGTGTCATAGGTTTGGAATAGGCAGCGTGCTTCGTGGAAAGTGAGAGAAACACAACCCAAATGAGTTTAAAAAAAAGAGGCCATATTGGCTGACAATGCTGAAAAGTCCAGGGCTAACGGCTTCAGGTACACATGGATCAAGGTGGCTAGAAACGTCTCTTCTCTGTATTTCTGCTTTTCTTCATGTTGGTCTTAATCAGTTTCTTCCTTTGTGGGGCCTCACCATGACTATAATTCCAGTGAAAGGAGTGCACATCCTCTTCAGTGATACAGCAAACGCCCTTAGAGTGTGACTATTTAGATATCCCTGCTGCAAGGGTGTGTGTGCATCGTCCTGCACAATGTGTGTGTGCACCATTTCCATTTTGGATTCAGGCACGCTGTTTTACATGAATACACATATTGTAATTTATCCCACAAAGTTAAGCTTATTAATTAAGCCTTTGAGGAAGTTTCCAAACAGACATATGAGCAGAAACTTATATTCTTTCCAGACTTCACAAGAGCCAACAATTTGATGATGGTCTTCTATTATGATGTCAAAAATGATGATGTGAAAGTTGAAAAAGCTCAGACTCATAGAAGCAGAGAGTAGAATGATGGTTCCCAGGGAAGGAAGAATTAGGGAGATAATGGTCAAAGGGCACAAACTTCCCATTAGAAGATGAATAAGTTCTGGAGATCTAATGCACGGCATTGTGATGATAGTCAACAGTGCTGTTTTATTCCTCAAAGTTGCTAACAGACTAGATCTTAAATGACCTCACAACAAGAGAGAAATGGTAATTATGTGACGTGATGGAGGTATTGGCTAATGCTACAGTGGCAATCATATTGCAATATATATATACACACACACACACACACACACACACACACACATATAGATGTATCAAATCAACACATTGTACACCTTAAACCTACACAACATCATGTCAATTATCTCTCAATAAATCTGGAAAAAAATTGGATGCTCAAGAAAAGAAAATTGAACAAGGTCAAAGATATAGCTTGGGGGCTTCCCTGGTGGCTCAGTGGTTGAGAGTCCGCCTGCCAATGCAGGGGACGTGGGTTTGTGCCCAGGTCTGGGAGGATCCCACGTGCCGCGGAGCGGCTGGGCCCGTGAGCCATGGCCACTGAGCCTATGTGTCCGGAGCCTGTGCTCCACAACGGGAGAGGCCACAACAGTGAGAGGCCCGCGTACAGCAAAAAAATAAAAATAAAAAAATAAAAGATACAGGTTGGCCCCAGGACTTCTGTGACAAAGTCTTGTCCATCCTCACTCAGCTCAAAGCTTGCTGTCATTAATTTGTATTCTGATTTACACATATATCAATCCGATGCAAACAATTTGTAATCTTCACAAATATATCTCTTTTTAATGATAAATGGTGGTTACATACCAGTAAATTTCGTGCCAGTTCTTAGTACCTATAAAGAATAACGGCCCCTCAAAGATGTCCATTTCCTAGTCTCTGGAACCTGTGACTATCTGTCCTTATAGGGTAAGAGTAATATTGCAGATCTGATTGAGTTTAGGATCACGAGATGGAGAGATTATCTTAGAATATCTGGGTGGGTCAAGGATTCTTTGAGGTGAGAATTAGGGAGAGAAAGGGAGATGAGAATTAGGGAGAGAAAGGGATGAAGAGGCAACCTCCCTTTCTTTGAAGCTGGAAGAAGATGCCAGGAGCTAAGGGATGCAGATGACACCTTGACGTGGGAAAAGACAAGAGTACAGATTCTCCCCTAAAACCCCTAGAAAGAACGCAGCCTTGCCAGCACCTTCATTTTAGCCCAGTGAAATATATTTTGGACTTTTGACTTCCCAGTCTGAAAGAGAATAAATTTTTGTGTTGCTTTAAGCCATTAGGTTTGTGAGCATTTGTTAACAACAGCAACATGAAAGTACTCCATTACATTTAGAAAAGGTTCATTGCACCGTGGTTTGATTGTGTTGGGATAGGTTCCTCGCGTGCTCTCCGCTGTCTGGGAGATCTTATCATGCATCAGTCAGCTCTCCGTCAGGCACTTTAATAAGATTCCTTCATTTAATTTTCACAACAAACCTATAAGCCATAATAACTATGCCAATTTTAAATTCTATTAAGCTAAGTTTCAGAAAAGCCCGTGAACCACTGTGCGTTAGGAGGCCAGATGGACCACAGCCCGGTTCCCCGCTCTTTGCCCAGGGCTTCTCCTCTGTGGCACTCCACACATCATGCTTGACCAGAGGTGTAGGAAACAACCTGACAGAGTTATTTTCTTGCACTAGGAGTCTCACAATGCATTGCTATGTTGCAAAAGAAGAATTTGAACATTTTACCATGTTATATTAAAAAAAGAGATTTCTCAACTAGAAAAAAGCATGGTGTGACACAAAACTAACAAGTGAAAAAAAAAAAATTCAAGCCAGGGTCATTCACCTGACTGGCTTTTTTTAACCTTAGATTGTCATTCTGTTTCCTTATCATAAATGGTGACAATATAATTGCTCTCTAAATTTCACACAAGGATGTTGTGACATTTAATTGAGAAAAATTATGTAGAACTGTTTTATAAGATACTTTACATATTTATCTCATTATGATGATAATGTAAGGTATTATTAGGATCAGTTTATTTCCTTATTTTTAGAGAAATTTCTAAGCATCTGAGGTTCACAAATGTTATTCAGTGATGATGGTAAGATAGCAATATTTGTGTATCCTAATTACCCATATTGGAAAATTAGTGCTACTTTGGAATTAATAAAATACCAGATTTCCCAATTAAGGGGAGTGTTAAATTCATCTAATGAGCATTGTCTGTGCATCAATTGTTCCCCAAAGAACAGAGGTGATTTCACCGGAAGAGTTACATATATTAAACAGAAAATTTATAGCTATCTCTGAGATGTTTTTGCTAAAATTAGTTTGAGAGCGTTCACCTAATTGCAGCTATTATCTTTCTCCACTTCAAATTGCAGACGCCACATGGCCACAGTCACCTAATAAACTGTGATGCTCGGGGTGTTGATTATAGATTTCAGCAGGACTCATTTTCTGTATTTTTAAACTTTTTTTCTTTCTTCTTTTAAATAGAAACTATGAAATTTTTGACCTGGTGATTAATCTCCTTAAAACAATTGGCAGTCTTCTCCTAGGAGGAACAAAAAGATTTGCTCTTTGTGGTTTTAGCTCATTTTTGAGAGATGCTGCAGCCCGGATATAGATCTGAATTTAGGGGATCAGATGCTCCCAAGTGAGGCTGCTCGTGTGAGTACGTGGCAGCACTGGAGTCAGCCATGCAGCAGAGAGGAGAGGTGCAAATACTGGAGAAGCAGCTAAGATGGGCAAAACTTGACATAATGCTGCTAATGGAACAGCCTTGAATGTAACGGCAGGAAGCAGTGGGAATAGCAGCAAAAAGTAACAATAATTTACCTTAAAAGGTACGCACTTAAAACTGTGTAGATGAAAACTGGATAGGGAAGTTACCAAAAATGAAATGATAATCGGTGAACATTGCTTTGGAGTCAGACCCACTTGGATTGCCATCCTGGATGCCCTGTGGGACCTGGACCCATGTTTCACATCTGAGGACAGTCATGACCTTGACTCACAGTGCAGGTGGCAGACAGGGTACAGGCTCATGCAGTGCCCTATGGGGCACGTGTGCAAACCAAGGTGCTGTTACCACTGTCCCTGATGGTAGCAGGAACATGGGTGGGAAAAGCTGAAATTATAATGAGCCTTCATCTCCAATCAGGCCCTCCAACTGGAAATTAAACTAACATCCTGAATATTGACTTTGAGGTAAGTTGAGGTTGTTTTCTACTGTACGGAAGCAAATACATCTACAAGAGCCCAGGGCAGGCCTAACTAAAATCTCTGTGGATCTCTGAGCCAAGCCGTGCTTCCTGCCAGGGAAAGGTGGAAAACGGTCAATTCTGTGTTCAGCTTCTCTCAGTATCTCTGTCTCCGCCCTCACCTCCACTCGTACTCATCTAGTGCCCTTATTATCTACTCTCATGCTTTAAAAAACCTAAAAATACAAGTTTTTTCCCCTTTGCATGCCTTTATTTTTTTTTATATTTAAAAAAGTTTTGAAGTATAGCTGATTTACAATGTTGTGTTAGTTTCTGCTGTACAGCAAAGTGACTCAGTTATACATGTATATGCATTCCTTTTTAATATTCTTTTCCATTACGGTTTATCTCAACATATTGAATATAGTTCCCTGTGCTCTACAGTAGGACCTTGTTGTTTATCCATTCTGTATATAATGGTTTGCACCTGCTAACCCCAAACTCCCACTCCATCGCTCCCCTACCCGTCCCCCTTGGCAACCACCGGTCTGTTCTCTATGTCTGTGAGTCTGTTTTGTTTCGTAGAAAAATACAAGTTCTGTCTTATGTTTTATTAATTGTCATGAAAAATATTTATTGGTGATCCATTCTGGGCATTGAGCTGGATCTGGAGGCCCTGGGAAGACCCTGGTTGGCATGTCTACCTTCCGGAGACGGACAGACAGATATTATTCAATTAACAACTGCCGGCTGAGAAAGTGCAATGAAGATGGATTCTAGAAATATCCTCAGAGGCCTTCAACTATGGGAAGGCTGTCTTCAACTGACCTATTTAGAGGATTAAAGGAAAGGAAGTAAATTTGTATAGCAATCCAAAAAATGACAGAGCGATAATTATTCAAATGAGTGCCTAATACATTAAAGGACTGTTTACCACGAAAATTTTAGCTTATACATTGAGCATCTCCTATGTGCCAGACCCTGAGGGCAGCACGGAATAACTGAATGATACACATATTCTGCCCAGAACATTTAGCTTTGTTATCAGATACAGGTCTCTATAAAACACTTATTTGTGGACTATGGAATATACACCCCGTTCCATCTGCTAGAATCTGAGTATCTGAAATATTATTCCTGGAGCCATCCTAAGTCACCACGTAGCTAACATTGCCCTCGTGGAACCATTCTGTTCACTTCTGGGAGTGGTTTTCCTGAACAGCATCCCTGGCTTACGTGTAGGATTTTTCAGAGACACAAACACATCAACTTGTGTTCCCTGTGTAACAGCCCACGGAAGGAGCTTCTCTTTTTGATTGTTGGTTTCTTGTCTCGGCACAGAAAGTGTCTCCTTTTTTCTGTGCAAATGGTTGGTTTTTGATATTTAAGACACTGAATCACAATTTTATTTACCTCTTTGCTTTAGCCGGGGCTGTAATTCACATTGAACAGTATTTCAACACATTGTCGTATGCACGTTTATGTATTAACTTCTAGCAACATTTAGGATATGGGTCCCGGGGAGCTCCTACTGTACTGGTATTAAAGGAAATATGGGAGAAGTGTTGACTTACTCAAGAAGTCCGGAGCAGTGGTGGTTCTGGTGCTGGTTAATTCGATGGCTCAATGAGACCACCTCCTTTCCATCTGCGTGTTTCTGCCTCAGCATGTTGGCTTTCGTGGTTGGTTTCTCTTCAAGGTGCAGGACAGCTCGGGCAGGTGTACCCATCACATGAAGACATGACCACGCTGAAGCCTGCAAAAGGAGTCTGTCCACAGACTTCTGCCCATGACTCTGGGCAAATTGTATCACATGCCTTTTCCTAATCTAATAACAAGCACAAGGGGATGGGGTGACCAACACTGGGCTAGACTTATGGGATGGATTCCCCTAGAGCTGGAAGTCTGTTCCCTTCACAGATGACTTGGTAGAGCAGGCAAATGAAACAGAGTTCTGTTAGCAAAGAAGAATGGCAGGTACTGACAAGTATGTATTAAATTTCCTTCACGCCTCACCTGTGGTTTACCTTTCTCTCTTTGATGCAAAGTTCTCAGCTATTCAATCTATTCTACTGTATGCAAATGCCTCAGATCCTTTTTTCTAAACAAAGTGCAGGCATAAGCAAACAAACAAATCATAGATATTAAATACACCCTCCATGTGGTCAGGTGACAAGCCCTGTGCTTGAGCATGGAGACACAGACATTGAAGAAAAGAAAAGCGGGAAGTATATAAGATTGGGGTTCAAGGAGGTAAAACAGGCTTTGCTGATGGCCCTAAGGCCGGGGAAAGGGGGCGTCTGTCATCACTGAGGCCTGGGAGACCCTACAGGCATGGCTTCTCATCACTGTGGGGACACTCCGGAGAAGAAGATGTTCGTGAGCTTAGATTCAAACATACCCTGTCGGGGGTGCTCTGAGGAAGAAATCCCAGAGGTGACTGTATGCGTGTGTAAAAGTACTTTCAGGAAAACACTTTCATAACTGTTCTTTCATTTGTTCTTTCCAGTCCTGCTGAGAGAAATATATTTGATCTGTGAAGAAGCTGAAGCTGCAGAGTACGTGGGCTTTCCCCAGCATCACGCAGCGAACAAGGGACCAGGCGTCTTAGCAGTGCTGTTTAGGTAGAGTCTGAAGCCTTGGGCTACAGTTTAGAACTCGACACCCACAAAGACTTCAGTTGGGTGGAGAGACACTTTGGTGTGGAATCGGCAGCACGGGTGGGTGTGGGGTCTGTTGTTTCTTCGTGGGTCAGAAAATGGAAAAATGCCGCAGCACATTGGTCATATAGATTTTCTGATTTTTGCTCATGTGTCCATTTCTTCATTCATTCATTCATTTGTTTCCTCATTCAATAGACACTGAGCAAGCACAGCTGTTTTAGGTGTTGCCCTGGTGCTGTGACACAGACACACAATTCGGGGTGAAGGCACATAAGCTGCGTAAAGGAGGCCTGGAATTTGGACCCACCTGTGGCTCCTGAGCTCTTTGTCTTCTAGACTCTCGATCCCCCCGAGTTTGCTACATTTGCTGGATATGATGGCATAAAACTATCTTCTCTTGTGTTGAGAGCACATAGGTGAGAGGAAATGAAGGCAGACACCACTCAGTGCTGTCCCCTGTCACCCAACAGGGATGTACATGTCACAGCATCCTCACCACATCCGTGTGCAGGGATGTTATTCCACTACTTGATTGACTAGGTAACTGGGGCTCAGGGGAGTGAAGCACTTTGCCCAAATTTACGATCATTAAAAGTAAATCTGTTACCTACTGTATAGCACAGGGAACTCTACTCAATACTCTGTAATGACCTATATGGGAAAAGAATCTAAAAAAGAGTGGATATACATATATGTATAACTGATTCACTTTGCTGTACATCTGAAACTAACACAACATTGTAAATCAACAATACTCCAGTAAAAATTAAAACAGTAAATCTATTAATATGCATTTTAATATAAAACAGTATAATATAATATAACAAAACATAGTATAATATAAAAATATAATATAATATAATATGCCTAAATTTCATTTTCTGCATTCTGTCTGTTGGCTTTTCCTAAACAGAATGGTTTTAATTTAGAAGATGCGAAACAAAAATTGAAAGTGGCAGGGGAAACACTGGCTGAGTACAGAACATATTTTAAAGAGCAGAGAACGTTTCCAAGTAGAACCTGATGCCCAGGAGTTCCTGATGTTTTTCTCGTGTCAGCTGCGGGGATCCTGGGGACAGAAGGGTTTGGAACAACGGGTGAAGAAGTGGGGAAGGTTGAGAGTGAGGATTGCAAAGCCGTGTGGGGAATGAAATAAATTCTCCTGGAGTGTGCCTGCTTCCAGGGACACTGCCACCGTCCCTCTGTATGCATCTCCTGCCCTATTTCCCTGTTCGTGAGCCAGAATGTGGAGCAATTTGACAAAATGAAAGCCTTCACGTCTCTGGTATCAGATTGAATTTTCTCAAAGGTTATATTAGAAACACTGCTGTGGTTACAGCAAATGTCACAGAGAGCTTGTCAAGTTTCACTAAAGTTCCTGAAATATGGTAACTTGCTAACAGGATAGCAGTTGAGGAGGGGGTGGGGTGGAGAGCATCACAGGGCTCGTTTCAGCAAATCTTTTCTGAGCCTGAAGCTTGCATCGCCTCCGACCCTCCCACCCTCGATTCTGCAGGCGAGGCTGAGACCTGTGACTTCGCTCTCCTCAGTTTTATTCGCCTCAAATCAAAACAGTGAGACAATTCCAATCCGACAGCCCGTCAGTCAGGCATTGTAAGGTGACCCTGTCAAGGCTGGCCTACTGGGTGCTACTGGACAGGACAATCACAGGGCCACACCAGCCGGCACCCTGTGGGTGTCTCTGTCCTGCTTCTGTTGACTCAGTGACTTGGCCTTAGGCTTTCTTGCCTGTGGCTCTTGAGGGCATCAGGCTGACCTCAACAGAAGAGTGGATACAGACACCTGCCCACAACCAAGCATTTTGCTTGTATGAGCATCACTGATTTGCCTTTGTAGGGAAGGGAGACTGGCAGAAATAGCATGCCCATCCTGTTCCTCCTGTCACCGAATTTCAGATGCTCATCTTCTTTTAAAAGGCAAGACTTTCAACCTCTGCCTCAATCATGAACATTATCAGAATTTCTTTCCCTTACTCTCTCTTCATAAGTTCTTTCTCGCAGCCTATGACACACTCAGGGCTTCTCATCCAAGTGACTGTGAGTCCCCCAGCCACCTTACTGTCCTCCTTAGGCTCCCACTCTCCAAAATCACTTAAAAAGCAGCCCGTATTCCTGGTGTCACATCCTGATCACATACTCATGCCTTGTTCCATAGCGATCAGCTTCCTGTCTCCTGAAACCATACACTTAAAGGCCACCAAGAACACGGTGGCTGCCCATTTGATGGGCGGTTTCTCAATCCCCCCTCTCTGGACCGCTGAGCAGGAAAGAAGGTGTTTCTCCTGAAATATCATTTTGAGTAGTGGTTAAAGCATCATCTCTCGAGTCTGCGTCTGGCACCTGGGCTCCACTACTTTCCAGCTGAGTGAGCTTAGGTGAGTTATTGAGGCTTTTTAAACCTCAGTTTTCCTCATCTGTACAATGGGAATACCGATTCCTATTTCAAAATGTTCTCCCAAGGATTCACCTTGAGATCCCTTCAAATTCACCACAAACAAGTCTGACTCACCACCCACTTTCCAGACTGTTCTGTGTCCTCTGGATGCCAGGGGTAAACCATTACTCAACAGCCTTTGGTCCTCATGGAACCCAAGTTCCTTCTTTGGCTTCACCTTCTGCAATATTTTTATAGTCTTACTTCTTTTTACTATCATTTTCTAGCTCAATGTCTTATACTCTCTTGTTTTGTCTCTAATAATTGTGCCTAAATTATTCTCCCCATTTTCAGCCTCTGCTTCCCTTTCACTTGTTCAGCTGGATTGTCTTCCTGGTTGTAGCTTTCATCATATTGCTCCTCATGTGATAACTATGGAAACTGCCCCTCAGCCACAAATAAAGTCAAGACTCCAATATCCCATTACTCGATAGGAACTGAATGTCCCAGGTTTTAATTTCAAAATGTTCCACCTGACACCATCCCTGGTCTTTGCCCCAAGAGGCTGATTTCCATGCCCTGAACAACCCCTGACCTCAATTCAGTTGTCAATCCCTCAAATGCTGTCCTTCCAACCTCACCCCATCTCTGTCCTCAGAAATCTGTCATGTCCTAAACAAACAGGCCCCTCTTCCCAGAAATTATCCAGAGAGGAACCAGTGCATCTTCCTCTCTTCTCCCTCTGCTCTGCAGCTGCTGTTACAAGGGCTTCATCACAGGCATTAGGAAACGTGTCTTTGCATTCATTCCTTAAAGAGAGATGTCAATGTTTAGAAAATTTTTAGCCTTCCTCAGTACCAGGATATGTTCATCTTTCCACCGATGATTATTTCATTGAATTACTGACTTTAGAATTCAGAAAACAAAAGCCAACACATTGCATTTGCTTTGTGAATGTGGAATTCATTCCCTTACTTAATAAATGATGACTGAAAATGAGTCATGGGTTTTACTCCCTGTGCTGGAGAGAATCCAAGTCTTCAGGTGAGTGGTTCTCAAATGCTGGTTTGTGTCAAGACCACCTGGAAGGCTGGTTAAAAACACCAGCGTTTCTGGTTTAGCAGTTCTGGTATGAGGCTCAGGAACTCACACTTCTGCGAGTTCCCAGGGGGTGACAATGCTGCTGGTCCAGGGACCACACATGGAGAACCACTGTCCCAGACAATGAGTTCACTACAAGCTTCATTCCTCTTGCTTTGGGTGCAGTCACGGCACTGACTGCATCTCAGTTTCGCTCTGTAAAAGGTAATTGCTGGCCTGAGTAATGACTTTCC